>NC_079423.1:22775528-23496729 GCF_026213295.1 Gadus chalcogrammus
TGGTGTGGGACAGAATACTAGGCAGATTTTAAGCAACCAGTGACAAAATCCAAACGAGAGACCTAGATTTAGCAACTGCTGTGCGGCTTTTACAGTCACTGCTCTGCTATGTTGTCAAGTTACGAGACCAGTTTGCAGAGCTGGAAGAATCAGCACGATCTGTCAGTGCTACACAGGATTATCAATATGACATTTCACGGAGGCGAAAAAGGAAGAGATTTGCTGACGAGAGGGACAACGATGAGGAGGTCGTCTTTAGTAATGGCAGTCTAAAATTCAAAGTGGACACATATTATGTGATAATTGACAAACTCACTGCTTGCCTAACCAAACGGATCGGTGCCTACACAGATGTGTGTGAGCTCTTTGGCGTCTTATTTGACAGGGACTATGTTGAGCGTGATGTGCGCGACCGAGCTGCTAGGCTGACATCCACATATCCTACAGACCTAGATGCGTCCTTAGCAGACGAGCTCATGCAGTTCACACACTTTGTGCCGAGTGAGACTTCCCCTGTTAAAATATTGCAGATTCTTGAAACAAATGGCCTTAAAACAACATTCCCAAATATATATGTTGCACTTAAAATGTTTTTAACTCTGCCCGTCTCAAATTGTGAGGGTGAGAGGTCGTTTTCTGTTTTTTAAAACGAGTTAAATATGCATTAAGAACCACTATGACACAGGCAAGACTTTCTGCCCTTTCTTTACTGTCCATAGAAAATGAAGTTGTTGAGGGAATTGATTTTGAAGATATTGTGCACCAGTTTGCATATTTGAAGTCTAGAAGGAAGGCCACTGAGTAATCTTCTATGGAGAACATAATTAACTGTATGTGTTGATGTGAGAAGTTTTAAAAGCTAAGATAGGTCATTAGGCCTAATCATTTAATTGTTTGTTTCTTCATGAGTTCAGTGTTGAAAAATGGACAGTTGTGAGGCATTACTTGTTTGAGTTAGTAATATGTTTTAATGTGAGTAAATAATTAGGCTAATATGTGTATATGAATTGATATGATATATATGTGTATATGAATTGATATAATGTATATGAATTGATATAATATATATATATATGTTTATGAATTGATATAATATGTGTGTATGAATTCTAGTGTGTTAATTGTTACTGCTGGAATTGGTTATTGGTTGGAATGGTTACTGGAATTAATAAGTGTGTGTTAATGAGAGAAGTTTTAAAAGTAAAGATAGGTCATTAGGCCTCATAATTGTTTGTGTAGTCATGAGTTCAGTCTTTAAGGGAGGCCAGTTGTAAGGTCCATTTGTTTAAATAAATAATAAGGATATATTAGTGAAGTAATCAACATCAAATGTTGAATTGTGATACAATAAACATGATCTTGACTTTGAAATTACATGCAACAGTGTAGCCAATGGTTTATTTTTACTAAAAACACTAATTGCCTGCTTCATGGCTGGTGATAATTTCACATTTTTGCATTTTTAAAATGTTCTATGGTTTTAAGTTAAGGCCTACCTAGCTGTTTGCTGTCAAGACAATTGAAACATTCAATAAGTACTCATCAAGCCACCAAGTTCTGATGATAGCGACTTTACGATTGTTTGGCGGCGGCGGGGGGGGGGGGGCCCTTGAGCCTTGTTGCCCAGGGCACAGAAAATTGTTAATCCGGCCCTGCTCTTTGGGAAGATCAGGATAACCAGGTGATCATAGTTAGTTGGTTAGGGACTAACTGTTTATTTATTTTGTTAGTTGTAGATGTGGTTGATTAGTTGTGGCTATGTCTAATTTTGATTTAGACGCGTTTGTGGCGGAGCCCACGTTAGAAAATTTTGAAAGCTGCAGAAAAGCAGACTTACGCCTGATCGCCGGACATTATGACCTCTCTATTCCCAGTGCATTAGGGAAGGCTGAGTACAAGGCAGCTCTGCTGTCTGCGTTGATCAGACAGCAAATACTCAGCTTGCCTACGTCCCAGGTGCTTCCGGAGGATGACGTCCCACTCTTGGGAGGAGCCGGTGACGGGGGTGAGGCTGGGAGCGACACTGACAGTAAACATGGCAACGTGGGTCTCGACCCGAGGGGTGGAGCCATTTCCAGGACTGGTGGCACTGTCAAGCTTGGGGGTCCTGTGGTAGAGGACACTGATAGTGATTGGTCGGTGGGTTCTGGAAGCGGTTCTGCTCCTTCGTCTAGTCCGACGTTACAGGCGCGCTTTAAGCTGCGTTTAGCCCGTCTTCGCCTAGAGGAGGCGGCGGCTATCCGTAGAGAGGCGAAGGAGGAACGAGAGAGACAGGTCATTCCAGTTGTCGATGAAAAATCTAGAGGTAGAGTCGGCCTTTAGACTGCGCCAGCTGGAATTGCAGGGTCACGCGTTAGGTAACGTTTCATTGTCTTCCGACTCCAATGCCGCGTTGAATGTCAGTAAACATGTGTCGTTAGTTCCCATTTTCCGTGAGACTGAGGTAGCGACCTATTTTACTGCCTTTGAGAGGATTGCCCGTGCCCTGCATTGGCCGGATGATATGTGGGCTATTCTGTTGCAATGTAAGCTCACTGGTAAAGCTCAGGAGGCGTGCACCGCTCTTTCCATCGAAGATAGTTTGGTTTACGAGAAAGTGAAAACCGCTGTCTTGCGTGTCTATGAGCTTGTTCCCGAAGCGTACAGACAACGTTTTCGCAACTTAAAGAAAACCCAGACTCGGACATGTCGATTTTTCTCGAGAGATGGGAATTATTTTTGATCGCTGGTGTTCAGCGTGTAAGGTCGATGAGTTAGCCTCCTTGCGCGAGTTAATTTTGATTGAACAATTTAAGCATTGCATGCCCGAACGCACCTTCATTTACTTAAACGAGCAAAAAGTGACTACACTTCAGCAAGCTGCAGTGCTTGCTGACGAATTGTCGTTGACGCATAAAAACATTTTTTGTTGATCCAGAGGCATATTCCAGAGGCGATTTTCCCTCAACTCGTGGGTCGGCATCCAGGGTGGATGACTTTTCAGACACACCCGCTGCCATCTAAGGTGGCCGAGGTATGTCGGTATTGCAAGAAACCTGGCCACGTCATGAGCCAATGTTTTTTGTTGAGGCGGAAGGAGGAGGCAAAAACTACGGCTCAGAGGCCTAAAGGAGTGGGGTTGATTAAGACGGTGTCTTGTCATGACCAAAATGACTCTGAGGAGAGCGGATAAGTGCTTTAAGCCCTTCATATTTGACGGCTTTGTGTCCCTCTCTGGAGAGGTGTCTGATCAACGCCCAGTTAAGATACTTCGTGACACGGGGGGTTCTCAATCCTTTATCTTGTCTGATATATTGCCGTTGAACGATGTATCTGCCTGTAACTCGAGTGCTATTGTGAGGGGTATCGAAATGGGATTGGTGCCCGCGCCTTTGCATACGGTGCATGTAAAATCAGGTCTAGTGACTGGTTTCTTCTCTGTGGCTGTTCGTCCATGTTTCCCTGTTGACGGGGTTGATTTCATTATGGGGAATGATATTGCTGGTGGCAGAGTGTTCCCCGTCATAGAGGTTGTCAACACACCTGTGCCTGTATCCGTCTGCGAGGAATTAGTTAAGTCACCCAGATGTTTTCCTGTGTGTGCTGTGACCAGGGCTCAGGGTTTGAAGAAGGACCTGGAGCTGGGTGACTCTGTGTTCGGTGAGGCCTTAGCGGAGGATGTGTGGCCATCTAGTGGCGAGTGGTGTCATTCCACCAAAAAGGGTGTTCAGGAGAAGCTTGTAATTCCCGAGTTTGCTGACGTGCCTCTCCCATTGACACGTCGGGCCCTGATTGCTGCTCAGCAGAGTGATTCCTCGTTAGCTAGTTGTTTTGCTGCTGTGAGCACTGATGCTAGTGTGTCTGGTAGACAACAGTCCTTCTTGATGGAGGAAGGAGTGTTAATGCGCACCTGGGTTGCAAGGCCAGGTAGTGGGAAATTGAAAACCAGTGAGGATTGGAATACAGTCCATCAGATTGTGTTACCGGTGGTCTGTAGGCGTCATGTGTTGGAGTTAGCGCATGCGCATTTGTGGTCTGGTCATCTGGGGATTGCAAAGAAGTATGACCGGATTCTACAGAATTTCTTTTGACCCGGTTTAAAAGCTGATGTAGTTCGTTTTTGCAGGACCTGTGCGACTTGTAAGATGGTGGGAAAACCTAATCAGGTCGTCCCTCCCTTTCCTTTGCATCCCATTCCTGCGATGGGGGAGCCCTTTGAGCATGTTATCATTGATTGTGGGTCCGTTGCCCAGAACTAAAACCGGAAATCAGTATATGTTGACGGTGATGTGTGTTTCCACTCGTTTCCCAGAGGCAATTCCGCTGAGGAAAATTACTGCCCCGGCCATTACCAGGGCGTTGACAAAGTTCTTCGCCACTTTTGGGCTTCCTAGAGTGGTGCAGTCTGACCAAGGTTCAAATTTTATTTCTAAAACCTTCAAGCAGGCTTTGCAGACTTTGGGTGTCTCTCATGCCGTGTCTAGTGCTTACCACCATGAGTCACAGGGAGCGCTAGAGCGCTGGCACCAGACACTCAAGTCTATGCTGAAGAAGTATTGTTTCGATACTGGTCATGGTTGGGATGAGGGAGTGCTTTTGTTCTGTTTGCTATCCGTGATGCCAAACAGGAATCACTTGGGTTCAGTCCGGCTGAACTGGTTCTGGTCACAGAATGCGTGGCCCGTTGAAAATGCTTAAAGAAAAGCTTTTGTCTGGTTCTTCTCTCAAGTCTAGTGTTCCAGACTTTGTCTCCCAGTGTAAGGAGCGCCTTCGCTGTGCGACGTCATTGGCGAAGGAAGCCCTCTCTTCTGCCCAGGATGCCATGAAGAGGAGGTTTGACAAAAAGGCAGTTGAGAGACAGTTTGAGCCCGCATGTCAGTGTGCCTTTGAGGCTGCAAAGTCCCTTCTGTGCAGCGCCCCGGTTCTGGCAGCTCCTGACTTTTCGCGTCCCTTTCAGCTGGAGGTTGACGCAAGCGCTGTTGGCACTGGTGCGGTGTTGCTACAGGAGGGTGAGGGCGTTGTGCAGCATCCAGTGTGTTACTTCTCAGTTAAGTTCAAAAACCATCAGCTTAACTACTCTACCATCGAGAAGGAAACCCTGGCTATGCTCCTCGCCCTCCAGCACTTTGAGGTGTATGTGGGATCCAGTGCCTCTCCTGTTGTGGTCTATACAGACCACAATCCTCTTGTTTTTTTGGCCCGAATGTATAACGGCAACCAACGGTTGATGCGGTGGGCTCTTCTGGTACAAGGCTACAACATTGTGATACATCACACGAATGGGGTGGACAACGTTGGGGCCGATGCCTTATCAAGAGGATAGTTCTTTTTGGGGTATATCAAGCTGATGTTTATGTTTTGTATGTAATAATGTGTGCTAACCCCTGGGTTCGCTTTTATGGGGGGAGGTGTTACGTAGGTGGTTGGCTCATCATTGTTATCGTGTTCCGTTCAATGTAAACATCAGGTTGGTATAGGTAGTTATTTTGTATGAGGAATTTAATCCCTTTTCTTTTCCCCCCCCTCTCAGGTACCCCCGCCCCTCCCTGTAGAGTATCCTGCAGGCCCAGTGATGACAACAGCTGAGGCAATTACAATCAAAGGGGCGGGTGGATAAAGCCTGTGCTCTCCCACACCACTTGGCTCTAAGCCACGGTTGATACTGGTTGTATCGTGTTTGGGCGCTACGCCATTGATGTGGACACTACCTGTCGCATTTGTAGGCTTTCATGCCATTGTTTGTAGGCTCTTTAGCCTTCATTATGTCTTGCTGGTCTTGCCAGGCAAGTTAGATTTCCCTGGCGATAGTCATTTGCTTCTGTGGTACTAGTTTGTATTATCAAGCTGAGTGGGTTATTGTTTAGTGCTTGTTTGTCTTACTGTTGTTCCTGTTTTGTTCTCCCTTTCCCTTATCCCTTTCCAGTCAATAAATATTATTATTCACTTTAGAAAACGTGTTTGCTTTGGATCCTTTCTACTACCGGGACCTGTGCTTGGCACCTGCTGTACGGGCTGAGGTCACGCCAGCCCTAGTCAGTGTATGCTGTGTACATTTATAGTTTAGTTAAATACATTGGTATGTGACAGGCCTACTCTTGATTTGTAAAAGTAAATAAAAAAATCTGGCCTATTTTTGCCCTCAATGACTGAAGTTATTGGTTGTAATTTAGCTACGTTTATTTTCAGTAACAATTGTTTTAAGAAAAGACTGACCAAAAGTGATACCATTTAAAATGCATCATGCTCTGAATCATTCACCATTTCCACACAATTTCCACAATATCAAACAGAACGGTCAGAGTAACAAACTAGTAAAAGAACGAGAACATTATTCTAGTTTCAACCTGATAGGCATGGTGCCTAGCAAGAAAAGTCGCATAGCAGCACCAACGTGAACTTGACACTAGTCGTGGCGTTTGGTTGCCCAATCAAGATTTTCACATCAGGGAAACCATGAATAGCCCACGCTGGAGATTTGCCATTATTCATTAGCAAACAGGGCCAGCAACACAGTTGATTGCTAGTAATGCTACCAGTAAGCCATGAGTACCTAGCAAACCATGTAGCACCAACAACACTGACGTTGCCATTACTTTTGGTGATCTCGATTTTGCGAAGTGGCTACCTTTTTCTTTGGTCGCTAACTTAGCACTGTAACTCAATGAATGGAATGCTTTGTGTAATTAAACATGAACAATGTCCTCTGTTTCCAATGTTTCCATTGTAAACTTTATTCGCAAATGTTAGAATTTCGTTATCCTTCAGATGATTTCACCTGCTTTGCGTCTCATGAGCGGCAATGCAGGCAGAGCGGGTTTGTTATCGACAGCGGCGCCAGATTGGGCAAATATCCCGCCCCAATGATAATTTTCCCAGCCTTACGTGCTTAAAAGTAGCCCAATTGGGTGGGAAATCTGCCCAATCTGGCAACACTGCTCACCAGCCAGGGATCCTGCTTATTGTTTCATAGCGCAGGGCGACTAGATTTTTGCGCGAATCAGACGCCTGTAAGGTCACACCCCCATTGAAACCCATGTTATTCACCGGCCGCCAGAACTTTCTGGGAAATAAATGGGAGTCAACGGAGGCTGAGGGAGGACCTTCCTCCTGAAGTAATTGCCAAAAGGCGATAGGGGGTGCTAATGTCCCTTTACCTAGGGAAACGAACATTATATATTCAAAGGCATTAAAGTAGTCATATTTAAGGGCATTAATTCATTACAGTAGTCTGGGCAATCTACAATGTTAAGGAGGATCTTCCTCCCTCTCCTCAATGAAGAAGCCTCCACTGATGTATATTAGTCTAACTAACGGAACATTAATCCTCAGTTTTTCCGCCTATGTTTGTCGCCTTATGTAGGGACAGTAGCCTGGTCCTACCAGACCATCGTACTTAATTTCATTTGTACAGAAGGTCTGGAACTGCCCAATGACAAACGTTCACTCACTTGGAGGCGGGTGTCTGTTGAAGTTTTAAATGATTGGATCTGCCCAGTGCCACTCTGGATCTGCCATAACCAATCGCATAGCGTTTGGGGACGTATGTCATGCGACGGGACCGGCTCCTTCACCACTAACGGAGCCAGCAGGAAAATCAAAATTTTCCCGAACCCGGTGGGGTGAAGCGCCACAACATCATGGCCACCAACAAAACTCAGCAAAGCTTTTTCTTGCTCCGGCTTTAATTGATCGATATTCAGCAGCGATCCCGCAACAGACCGAATAGCTTCTCTCGTATCCTTCTCCATTGTCTTCCTGGTCTTCCTCTGACTACAACTAAAACTGGCGCCGACCTCAACGTCATCGTTCTCAGCCACTTCCTCTGTTTGCTGATTGGACCACCAAAAATCTGGCTTCCAAGGAACCCATGCATATGAAGCAGACCCAGACCTAGTACTGAAGTGAAATGAAAATTGAGTGGAAGGTAGGTAGGTGGGCGGTACCAGGCTAGGGACAGTGGAGGGGTCATTATGAATCTGAGGGGGTCTTATCCCCCCCGTCCTTAGTGCCACCTGCGCGCATGACACCCACCAACGCACGCACACACCTAAGATGGCTGCAGCTGAATAGTCACATGTTCGTGGCTGTGATTGGTTGTTATAGGGAAGTAGAACGTGGACCCAAATATTCGACACAGAAGCTGTGTTCGAAATCGTTCCCTATCACGGATATAGTGAACTATATAGGGTGCTCGCCATTTTGTAGTGGTGTTCGAATTCTCACTGGTTAATTTCATGCACTATATAGTGCACTTAAAATACCCAAAATTTGAGCGTACATATGATGTTCCCTACCTGTTCCTACCGTATACCACAATGCAATGCGGTCGTGTTTTTTCGGAGGAGAAGAAGAAGCTGAATGTCAGCAATTTAACATAGAAAATGTAACATTAAAAATGAATAAAAAAAACCTTGATCAAGGAAATGCAACATTCAACATCAATACAACCCCCAGCTTTCCTCGTGAGTGCCCGGTTTGTTTACATGATGTGGGGCGGGCGCATCTGTCTGCGTCACACAAATACCCGGCGCATTTACTGACGCAAATGACTTTTAGAAATGTTCAGCGTAGTGTCCGAATTCTCGTTTGTTCTATGTCGTATAGGCTTCGCCTTTTAAGGCTATCGCGATTGGGTTATCCCTAGGATTGAGCCGTAGCACGGAAAAATTTGTAATCCCCGCCCACCAACAGCGTGGGCCTCAACGACGTCCGCAGATATAAGCGGGCGCCGGCGAACCTTCTACTCCCATTTTCTTCAGGACGATCCTGTGGCATACTGAAGTAAATAAATAGATATTATGGACTCAACGGCGAACGGCATCTGCAAGACATGTAACAGGGGTTACATCTTGCCGTATGGCGGCCATGAGGTGTGCGAGGGCTGCCTTGGGCATGAACATGCCGTCTTGGCACTCTCACCGCCCTGCCACCGCCATTGCTGAATGGGCCGACGACTTTACTGTCCCGCTCGACGATGCCCTTTCTCTCCGTGAGCTCGGAGTCAGACGACTCCGACCGCAACGAGGAGGGGGCGTCTCCCCCGGCTTCCCCTCTCCGAATGGAGAGGCCCGGGAAGGCAGCATTGCCCGTCTCTGCCGCCACTTCACTTCCAGTGGTTGGAGCTTTGGTGTGCAGAGCTACCGGGCATTATCGCCAGGGCAGCCGCAAACCTTGGCCTTGCGGTGCCCATGCCTCAGGACCCCCAACATCCGGACCAGCTCCGTGGCATCTGGGGTCTCGAGGCCGCGACACGCCCCGCCCGTTTCGACCCGATCTGGCCGGTGTTTCCCGCCATCAGCCCGTACTTCAGTGGGGCAGCAGCGGAGCCAAGGAGGCTCGGTGCCCCGGTGAAAACATTTATCCAGGTCACGAAGACGGAGGGTCTGACAGACCGGGTTACAGGGCGATACCGCCGCTGCATCCCGCTCTGTGTGCTGTCTGAGTGAAGCCGGGGCTCATGGACCGCTGCCCCACTCCCAAAGACCAGCTGATGGCCAAGCTTACAGACAGAGCGCATTGTGTATGATGCAGCAAGAGGCTGTTATGAATAACATCGCCCTGCTGGCGCATAACATCTCCACCATGGCGGCTGACCCTCACCGTCTGGCCGAACAGGCAGTCGACGTGGTGAAAACCGCCGGTGTCATCCTCTGCCTCACCTCCACCGGCGCGGTGGCAGCGGCCCGGACAGCGGCATGGCTGCACCTCATACAGAGGAACCTGTGGCTGCAGCAGACCCCGGGCATCCCTGAGCCGATGAGGCGGCAGTAACTGGAGTGCCCCATCGGCCTGCATGTGCTGTTCGGGCCCCGTCTGTCATCTATGGTGGATGACATGCAGGCCGCTTCCGAGGAGGCAGAGAAATTCCGGAGACACGTTTCCCGCCCTCCGCCTCCACCCGTGCGGCAGCTCTCCGCTCCAAGCCCCCGTCGCCGCCATAGGCCCCCGGCAGCCACTGTCGCGGTGCCGCCGGCAGCTCCTCCTCCTGGCCCCCAGGCTTATTAGCCCCGCTCGCCTCCATCGCAGGCTGCGGCGAGCGGCCAGTTTAGGCCCCGGGAAGCGGCCTCATGGGGCTATGTCCCGCCCCACAAGTGCCGGCGAAGGCAATTACGGGGCGAGGGAGAAGCATGTGACAGCGAGAAACACCTCTTTACTAAAGACGGCTGTTTTCTCCCTGTGCCTCAGTTATGGCCGAGCCTACCGGCTCGGCCATAACTGCTACACACGCATCTTCTGCTACATATGGGCGGGCCGTCAATACACCTTGTGTCATTGGTCGAGCCAGCCCTTCATTGCTTTTAAAAAGGCGACCTTGCCCTGCTTACCAGCCCCGCCCACCTCCATCGCAGGCGGCGGCGAGCGGCCAGCAAGAGCCTCGGGCAGCGGGCTCATGGGGCGATGTCCCGCCCCACAAGCGGCGACTATTACGGGGCAAGGAGAAACGCGTGACAGCGGGAAACACCTCTTTACTAAAGACGGCTGTTTTCTCCCCACACAGTTAACGCCGGAGCCTACCGGCCCGGCCATAACTGTTTCACACGCATCCCCCCCACATATAGGCAGGCCGTCAATAAACCTTGTATTATTGATCGAGCCAGCCTTACATTACTTTCCCCTCACCACGTCATGCCTGGCATGACACGTGGCGAGACGGCCGCTAAAACGAGCTCTCTGTCTACGAATGACGCGCAGCTCGTTCACAGTGTAAGTCTGCTGCCCAGTCACAGTGTTATTCCACCTCGCGTCCCAACGCTCAGGAGAGAGGAAGCTACACTCTTGTCACAAGCTGAGCCGGCAGGGCATGCCTCTGCTAATGACACACACCCAGCCCTTTCGGGCAGAAGCGTGGCTCGTTTCCATGACAGCCGCATCAAAACAAGAGGCTGCACAGCCGCTTTCAGAGCATTACTCAGAATGGCTGAACGCATGCACCCTGGCCAAATGGATGGACAGGCTGATCAGCAAGGGTCACACCCTGCAGTTTACCTCCGTTCCGCCGCGATTCAACAGGATTGTGGAAGCAACGCTGTCATCCAAGGATCAACAGCTGTCACTTTTGGCGGAGCTCCACTAGCTTCTAGTGAAAACTGATTTCCACGGTCCCGAAGGGAGAGGAAATGCAGGGATTCTATTCCCGTTATTTCCTGGTACCCAAGAAAACAGGAGGGCTGAGACCGATTCTCGATCTAGCCCTATTCAACAAATGCATCGCGGAGAGGGCGTTTCACATGTTAACAATCAAACAAGTGTTACAGTGTGTAAAGCCGGGCGTCAATAGATTTGGGGACCACGTCACAGTGATACCCAAACACAAGAAATTCCTGTGTATCTCGTTCCAAGGGTCACACTACCAGTACAACCGTCTCCCGTTCGGCTATTCTCTAGCCCCACGAACGTTTTCCAAGTGTGTTGAGACGGCTCTCCGGCCGCTTCACGCAACAGGAATGAGAGTACTGTTCGACTTGGACGATCTGCTTTTGATGGCTCGCTCCAAGGAGGAAGAAACAAAAAAAAACAAAAAAAGCTGGTGATTCACCTGTCGAATTTAGGCTTTGCCATAAATTGGAAGAAGAGCTCCCCCTCCCTCACAGAGTGTGATGTATTTGGGGGTAGAGCTGGATTCAGCTGTAATGAGAGCACGGCTCTCACAGCAGAGGATGGAGATGCTGTGGTCTCTCCTCCGCCGCTGTTCCCCGGGCAGCGTCATGACAGCCCTCTCTGTCATGAGGCTGCTGGGCATAATGTCAGCCGCTCACACGGTGGTGCCGCTGCAGAGATGGTTTTCCCGCCTGTGCATCGACCCGGTGCGCCAACGGCGGCACAAAAAAACCATTCCCCTATCAGTGGGCCCCGATTTGACCCACTGGGGCGATCCCCGAACTCTCGCGAGAGGGGTGCCGTTGGGCAGAGCACGTCACACATCTCGGTGTTCACGGATGCTTCTCTGTCGGGCTGGGGAGGAACATGCAAGTTTCACGTAGTGAGCGGCGTTTGGGATGGAAATTAACACCCGCCACACGCCATTTGCGGGTGGATTTGTTTGGTGGCGGTGAATTGTGTCACTTCACCCGCCACTGTGTCGGGTAATACTTTCCACTCAGGTCCGATCAAATTTGCATATTTAATACATTCGTTATACGGCGCTGCACAGTTCCACAACCATTACTGTCAAGATCCGGCCCCCTTCTACTTCTACGCCTTTTTTGCTGAACTGCGACTGTCAATATCCGGGATAATATCGGTAACAGGGCTCTCATTTCTCACGCATTCAGCATGAGACACACGCAATTCAACCCATGCACACGCTCACACGCCACACTTCGCATTTCTCACGCAGAGAAATGACCAGGATAGCGCACACCAATTTGGGCCGCTATTTAACAGTGTTACAGGTAGGAATCAAATGGGTTTCCCGTACGTAGGGTAACCAGACGACCTCTTTTGCTCGGACATGCCCTCTTTTTGACACACTTTTAAAAAATGTGTAGCGGATTTTCAAAATCGTCCGGGATTTTATTAAAGCCTCATATATGTTCACATTGAATTTGCGTTGCGTTTCTCTTGGTCGTTCACAAACTAGTTAGGCTAGGCTCTCCTCTACTCAGTTCTGTTCGCTTTGCATTGGTGGAAGTGAGTAGGGGGAGTGGTTAAGTAGAGCCTTCAGATTGGACGGTTTGACTTACTCAGTTACCGTCGTGTTTTGTATTTATTATTTTACCATTCTTGTTTTATAGGGACAAACATTAACAAATTTCTCCTACAGGGGATTGATAAAGTTCTATCTATTGAACAGAAAGAAACACTTGGTCATACTTTACACACTTTACCACAGCATTGGCCTACTGAATGCCACAGATATATTTTCAGCATTGGACTGAATGCCGCATAAATATATAATTATGTTTTTGCACGTTTCCGCGCGTACGTGAGGATTTCAAAAAATATATGTACGCGCGTATATGTACGCGCGTATATATACGCAGCTCATACGCCGCTAACGCGGGTAAAATGTTGCTTTAGCGCATGTAACGCATGTACGCAGCTCATACGTAAACCAATGGTTCCCTATGGAAAAATTGCCGATTTTATACACGTCGTACGCGGGTAACGCGGTTGGTGTGTTCATACCTTAAGACAAGTAGGGGCTACAGAGAGTGCAGACAGGTCGCTCACTCTCTTAGCTGACGTCAGGGCCAGCAGCAAAGGTGTCTTGGCTGACACAAACTTGAGGGGCACCCAGGTCAAGTGGCTCAAATGGGGCTTTAACCAGTGCGCGCAGCACAGGCGCGGTGCCAGGATTTCAATTTCGGATGGGCCAGAGTAATTTAGGATGGGCCACTATTTGTATCAACGTTATTCACAATCTATTATAAACAGCAACAACATCTGGAACGTCTAGTTTTTCAGTTCACAAGATCATAATCATGAAACGTGTTCGCACTTTGGTTAAATCATTTATAATTTAACTTAAACTACATGTAAATCCTGATGGCATGGTTAGGTTTAACGTTACTGAACTGGACGTTACCCACCCGGAAATAAGTTATTGTGACGTCACGCTGAACGGAAAAATAATACTTACCGTACTAACTTACATAGATTTGGAAATGATCCCGGACTGACTTGTGTGTGTGTTTATATTGCATTCCGCTGTAGATGAGCTTTGACAGCGCAG
Source organism: Gadus chalcogrammus (assembly GCF_026213295.1). Lineage (NCBI taxonomy): Eukaryota > Metazoa > Chordata > Actinopteri > Gadiformes > Gadidae > Gadus > Gadus chalcogrammus. The sequence continues at coordinate 22,789,183 of NC_079423.1, forward strand.
TGCGCCGCTCTCTCCCGTTAAGAGTGAATGTCGCTCACCCAGCGGGCCTCTCCCTCGTAAATGCATAGACCACTTCTTTTTAACATATGTATACTGTAAACAATAGGCAAGTAACAAGTCTTCTCACATCTTTCTCTGACCCTCTATATAGGAGCAGTCTATGGGGTTTGCTTTTGAATACATCAATAATTTCATCATAGTCCAAAGTGACTGTAATATCCCTTTCAAATGTTAACAGACAGAGTGAGTTCAGGCGAGTGGTGAGCATCGAGCTCCTATTGGCAGTTCTTATTCTCTTGACACTGGAGAAGACGCGTTCAACTGTACATGACGTCATAGGTAGCGTTATCAGTGCTTTTAAGAAGCTATGAATATGAGGGAAGACTTCCTCACTACAAATGTCCATCACATCTAAAAGAGTTTTAAAAGTTTCTCCTCTTGCTCTCTTCCTTGCGGCGTGCTGGAGAAACACTGAAAACTCTGACTCTGTCACGCTTACATGGAAAAACTTCCCTGCATCATTGAGATGTTTTGTCATGTCTGACAAGCTGCCCTCACAAGAAGTTGCCAATAGAGTTCCTGCTGCTTTCATGAGTCCGTATGAGTCGTCATGGAACCTGGCGCTGAGTTCATTCATCTGGCAGTCTATTATTTGGTTTAATATCGCTTGCAAGTCATCGTCACTCCTCACTCTCGTAGATTTTCCCAGTGACATAGTAACTACACTTTCCCGAAATCGACTCGGGAGCTTTCGTGAGCGGGACGGCAAAGATATATCCCAACTGTCAATATCATTATCTCCCATGATCTTATTCGTAATTGCCAGCATCTTCAAGAATTCACGGTCGCTGGTGCGGATGTCTGTCAGTGACTGTTTAAGGTTTTCAATCAAATCCACCGTGTCTGTAACTGATACATTGATGGACTGAAGGCTTTTGGTTGCAAAGTCTGATTTGCTGAATAGTTCTTTAAAGAGTACAAGGAGAAATATGAATTTCTTGGTTCGCATCTGTTGTAATAATGACTGCGCATCAATTTGACTCTGTCCTCCCTCTTCTGCATATCCCGATAGTACTTCAATAATTCGTCATAGAGTGTGGACACTTTACTCACTACTGTTGATCTGGAACTCCACCTTGTGTCACATCCTCGCTCCAATTCCAGTGGTCTCCGATCAGGATGCATCTCTTTTTGTGCGCCGAGGAAGCGCACGTGCAGTTGACTGCCACCCATGAAAGTGTGCAGAGAGTTCAGGGTATCAAAAAAAGTTGATGCATCAGACGATGTCCGTGCGACAGATGCCAGCACCAGATTCAGTCTATGAGAGTGGCAGTGCACATAGATTGCATTTTGAAAGGTGCTCCTGAGGATGGCTTGAACACCCCCCTTATGTCCAGCCAAAGCAGACGCGCCATCAAATCCGAATCCCACACAGAGGTTTGGGTCCAACTCAAGAGGTGCCACAACTTCCATTATTTTTTTGGAAATGGCTTCAGCTGTCATTTCTTCTGTATCCACAAGGCCGATTGCTCGTTCCCTCACCGATCCCATGTACACATATCTTAAACAGACGGCCACCAGCTCTTTTTTAGATACGTCCTTACATTCATCGGCTAGTATTGCATAGAAAGTTCCTTCTGATCCATGCAGTTCCTTTTCATGCGTCGCAACAGCAGAGTGGATGCTGCATTTAGCAAGTCATTTTGAATGTCATGGCTGAGCATTTTTGCATTGTTCGGAATAGCATCCAGTCGACTTTGTATATCTGGATTGTGTCTGCAAACGAGTTTAAACAACTCAAGGAAATTACCGGCATTTTTTCACCTCATCTTCATGTTCACGGAATCCGCGTAGAGGTATCTCTTGCTTTGCACATGTAAGCACAATGTCAAGTACTACTTTTATGCGCTCCCGATTTCTTTCTATAACCTCACTTTGCCGGCCATCTGTGTTGAGGAGCTGATGGATGATTGTGCCACGATCAGACATGTTACATTCTCTGTAATTATTATATTTCTTCACAGCTGTCTGGTGAGCTCTGCTGCTATCATGTTTATAACAAGCTGTATTCATATGCTTCCAATCCTTATATCCATCACGTCTGAATTTTTCTTCCCCGCCACTCTCTCCAAAATGCCGACACATTTTACAAAAGACGAGTCCTTGACAACACTGTATTCTAAAAATCTGTACTTCTCGTACCAGTGTGATGAGAAGCTCCTGTCCTTGTGCCCAAAAACTGTGATGGGGTACTTCTTTAGTTTCGGCTGTGCAGCCGGTTCGTCTATTGCCGACAGGTCCACTGGAGCCAATGAACCAGCGGAGCTTGACTGGCTGGCTGCTCCTTCTTGCCCGCCAATAGGCCCCTCTTCCCACGCTAACCCCACAGCTTGCCTAGCAGGTGCAGGTGCTGCAGCATCTGGTGACTCCGTTCTAACTCTCTTGATATAGTTGGAAAGTGATGTCTGTCGAGCCATGCTGTAGGCCTATGCTAATAATCTGTATCTGTATGCTAATAATTACGGATGAGCTCCATTGTGGATTTCGATAATGCCAAACGTAAACTGTACAGGACGTAAAAAGGCGGCAAGTTTACTATGACAACCACAAACAATACTGGCGCAGACTTCACACATGTTAATAACATAATAAATATGATCTTTCCTTTTTAGCTGGATGTTTTTTTAGTCTTTATTATTAATGTAGATGTTAATTTGAATTATGAAAAATAATTTAATAATCACGCTGTCATTTAGGGCGGGCCAGTTGTACAAGTGGGTGGGCCCAGGCCTGTCAGGCCCACCCACTTGTACAACTGGCCCGACATCCAGCTAAAAAGGAAAGATCATATTTATTATGTTATTAACATGTGTGAAGTCTGCGCCAGTATTGTTTGTGGTTGTCATAGTAAACTTGCCGCCTTTTTACGTCCTGTACAGTTTACGTTTGGCATTATCGAAATCCACAATGGAGCTCATCCGTAATTATTAGCATACAGATACAGATTATTAGCATAGGCCTACAGCATGGCTCGACAGACATCACTTTCCAACTATATCAAGAGAGTTAGAACGGAGTCACCAGATGCTGCCGGACCGGCGACAGCACCTGCACCAGCTAGGCAAGCTGTGGGATTAGCGTGGGAAGAGGGGCCTATTGGCGGGCAAGAAGGAGCAGCCAGCCAGTCAAGCTCCGCTGGTTCATTGGCTCCAGTGGACCTGTCGGCAATAGACGAACTGGCTGCACAGCCGAAACTAAAGAAGTCAGGCCCACCCATGACGCCGCGCCTGGCGCAGCACCAGTGTTAAATCCCATTGTGGAGTGAGAGAGCGCATCACGGGTCTCTCTCTCCTCACACCTTTTAGGAAGCGCTTCATTAAGGGGTGACTAAAAACAGTTTTATCCCCGAAGCCTTCGTGGCATGATGAAACAGCAGCCGCGTACGTCTTAACCGTGCTAAAGGCCAGCCCTCTTTCCATCAGCCTCTGGAGGAAAGAGAGCACACGCGGCAAAGGGCAGGAGATGGGATCACAAACCCTCTCCGTGCACCATTTCTGGAAAGCCGCCCATTTAGCCGAGTAACACGCTCTGGTGGAGTCAGCTCTGGCACCCTGGATGGTCCGTACGACCTCCTGGGAGAGGCCGAGACCCTCTAGGCGCTCGCGTTCAGCGGCCAGGCCCACAAGCGCTGGTCGATCTCTGGGTAATCTATGATTGCTCCCCCTGCCTGTGAGAGAGCGTACCGCCGCCAAGGGAGTTCCTTCGGCGGCCCCGAGAGCAGACGCTGGAGGCAGGGAAACCACGGTGCACTCGTGCGTTGCGGTGCTATGAGAATCATACACAGCCGCTCCTCTTGGACTCGGTCCAAGACTTGGGGAATCAGGGGGACGGGCGGGAAAGCGTACATGAGTGTGTTCGGCCACGGTCTGTGAGCGAACGCATCCACCCCGAGTGGGGGATTGTTGCGTGTTCTCCCGCGTGGCGAATAGGTCGACCTCCGCCTTCCCAAATTCGCTCCATATCTGATTGATCAGATCGTGGTGCAGAGTCCAGCCTCCTGGTTGGGGACCCCCCCCCGACATCATGTCGGCCCCTCTGTTCAGGACACCGGGATTGTATGCTTGCTCTGATGGGAGAAGCAAGTGCTGTGTGGCTCCCAGCATAACAGCTGTCCTCGCTATGCATCAGCCGCTGCGCCGAGCGCACGCCCCCTTGGCCGATTTATGCATGCTGCTGGTCGCCTTGTTGTCCGTGCGAATCATTACGTGTTTGATTCGTCAACAATGGGGCAAAGTGTTGGACCACTTTCAACACAGTGAGGAGCTCCAATGCGTTTATATGCATGGTCACTGTAGGGGGGCCAAATGCCGCCCACCACGTGAAACTTGCATGTTCCTCCCACATGCCCGGACAGAGAAGCATCTCCGTGAACACCGAGATGTGTGACGTTGCTCTGCACAACGCAACCCTCTTCGCGAGAGTTCGGGGATCGCCCCAGTGGGTCAAATCGGGGCCCACTGATAGGGAATGGTCACTTTGCGCCACCGTTGGCGCACCGGGTCGATGCGCCGGCGAAAAAAACATCTCTGCAGCCGCCTCATGAGAAGCAGCACCAGCGGCAACCACCGTGTGAGCGGCTGACATCATGCCCAGCAGCCTCCATGACAGAGAGGGCTGTCACGACGCTGCCCGGGGAACAGCGGCGGAGGAGAGACCAAATCGTCTCCATCCTCTGCTGTGAGAGCCGTGCTCTCATTACAGCTGAATCCAGCTCTACCCCCAAATACATCACCCCTCTGTGAGGGGAGGGGGGAGCTCTTCTTCCAATTTATGGCGCAGCCTAATTCGACAGGTGAATCACCAGCTTTTTTGTTTGAATAGCTGCTTCCTCCTTGGAGCGAGCCATCAAAAGCAGATCGTCCAAGTAGAACAGTACTCTCATTCCTGTTGCGTGAAGCGGCCGGAGAGCCGTCTCCACGCACTTGGAAAACCGTTTGTGGGGCTAGAGAATAGCCGAACGGGAGACGGTTGTACTGGTAGTGTGACCTTTGGAACGAGAACGCAGGAATTTCCTGTGTTAGGGGATCACTGGGGACGTGGAAGTAGGCGTCCTTCAAATCTCTTGAGGTGAACCATTCGCCCGGCTTTACAACACTGTAACACTCGTTGATTGTTAACATGTGAAACGGCCTCTCCGCGAGCATTTGTTGAATAGGTAGATCGAGAATCTGTCTACGCCCTCCTGTTTTCTTGGGTACCAGGAAATAACGGGAATAGAATCCCTGCATTTCCTCCCCCTTCGGGCCGTGGAAATCACTTTTTTCGCTCGAAGCTGCTGGGAGCTCCGCCAAAGTGACAGCTGTTGATCCTTGGATGAACAGCGTTGTTTCCACAATCCGTTGAATCGCGGCGGAAACGGAGGTGAACTGCAGGATGTGACCCTTGCTGATCAGCCTGTCCACCATTTGGCCAGGTGCATGCGTTCAGTCCATTCTGAGTAATGCTCTGAAAGCGGCTGTGCAGGCCTCTTGTTTTGATGCGCTGTCATGGAACGTGTCACGCTTGAGCCCCTGCCGCCGCAGCAAGGGGAGAGCCTCCCCGCAGCCCATGGGGGGCTCTGCCCGAAAGGGCTGGGTGTGTGTGTCATTAGCAGAGGCATGCCCTGCCTGCTTCAGCTTGTGACAATAGTGTAGCTTCCCTCTCTGAGCGTTGGGACGCGAGGAGAATAACACGGTGACATGGGCAGAAGACTGCTGACACTGTGAACTGAGCTTGTGTCATTCGTAGACAGAGAGCTCTGTTTAGCGGCCGTCTCGCCACGTGTCATGCCAGGCATGACTGGTGAGGGGAAAGTAATATAGGGCTGGCCCGATCAATAAGACAAAGTTTATGACGGCCTGCCTATGTGTGGGGGGGGATGCGTGAAACAGTTATGGCCGGGCCAGTAGGCTCCGGCGTTAACTGTGTGGGGAGAAAACAGCCGTCTTTAGTAAAGAGGTGTTCCCCGCTGTCACACGCTCCTCCCTTGCCCCGTAATAGTCGGCGCTCGTTGGGCGGGACATCGCCCCATGAGCCCGCTGCCCGAGGCCTTTGCTGGCCGCAGCCTGCGATGGAGGCGGGCGGGGCTGGTAAGCCGGGTGAGGCTGCCTTCGTAAAGGTAATGAAGGGCTGGCTCGATCAATAATACAAGGTTTATTGACGGCCTATATGTGGTGGGAGATGCGTGAGAAACAGTTATGGTCAGGCCGGTAGGCTCCGGCGTTAACTGTGTGGGGAAAAAAACAGCCGTCTTTAGTAAAGAGGTGTTTCCCGCTGTCACACGCTTCTCCCTCGCCGCGTAATTGCCTTCGCCAGCGCTTGGGGGCGGGACATAGCCCCATGAGCCCGCTGCCCTGGGCCTTCGCTTGCCGCTCGCCGCAGCCTTCGATGAAGGCGGGCGGGGCTGATAAGCCTGGGGGCCAGGAGGAGGAGCTGCCGGCGGCGCCGCGACAGTGACTGCCTGGGGCCTATGGCGGCGGACGGGGGCTTGGAGCGGAGCGCTGCCGCCAGGGTGGAGGCAGAGGGCCTGAGACGTGTCTCCGGAATTGCTCTGCCTCCTCGGAAGCGGCCTGCATGTCATCCACCATAGATGACAGACGGGGCCCGAACAGCACGTCCGGGCTGATGGGGCACTCCAGTAACTGCCGCCTCATCGGCTCAGGGATGCCCGGGTCTGCTGCAGCCACGGGTTCCTCTGTATGAGATGCTGCCATGCCGCCGTCCGGGCCGCTGCCATCTCGCCGGTGGAGCAGAGGCAGAGGATGACACCGGCGGTTTTCACCACGTCGACTGCCTGTTCGGCCAGACGATGAGGGTCAACCGCCATGGTGGAGATGTTATGAGCCAGCAGGGTGATGTTTTTCATAACAGCTTCTTGCTGCATCATACACCGATGCGCTCTGTCTGTAAGCTTGGCCGTCAGCTGGTCTTCGGGAGTGGGGCAGCGGTCGCTGAGCCCCAGCTTCACTCCAAAGACAGCACACAGAGCGGGATCCCGCGGCGGTATCGCCCGTCTTTGCGGCTCCTCGTCGCGGTCGGAGTCGTCTGACTCCGAACTCACAAGAAGAGAGAGGGCATCGTCGAGCAGGACAGTAAAGTCATCGGCCCGTTCAGCAATGGCAGCGGCAGTGTCGGCTCCGCGCTGTCTGGGCAGCGCAGCATAATGCCGACACAGGCAGGGCAGCGAGAGCGCCAAGACGGCATGTTCATGCCCAAGGCAGCCCTCGCACACCTCATGGCCGCCATACGGCAAGTAACCCGCGTTACATGTCTTGCAGATGCCGCTCGCCGTTGAGTCCATAATATCTATTAATTTACTTCAGTATGCTACAGGATCGTCCTGAAGAAAATGGGAGCAGAACATCCGCCGGCGCCCGACTATATCTGCGAAATGCGGACGTCGTTGAGGCACGCCGCACGCGGACGTAATTGAGGCCCACGCTGTTGGTGGGCGGGGATTACAATTTTTTTCAGTGCTACGGCTCATGCCTAGGGATAACCCAATAGCGATAGCCTTAAAACGCAAAGCCTATACGACATAGAACTCTACATTCTATGAGTATAGGCGCAGCCTTTTAGGTGTTGGCCTCATTGACCTTTAAATAGCTGAAGAAAAGCTGTTTATTGGGAGCAGAACGTCCGCCGGCGCACGCATATATGTGCGGACTGCGGACGTGATTAAGGCCCACGTTGTTGGTGGGCGGGGATTAGAAATTTCAGTGCTACGGCTCGCGCCTAGGGATAACCCAATAGCGATAGCCTTAAAAGGCTGCGCCTATACTCGTAGAATCTAGAGTTACAATACGTAACTAACGTTCTGGCCTTTTGCGAACGAAGCCTCTTTCCAGAGGGCAACCATTGAAACATTTTATGGCCTCGGTGATGACAGTCCTTTAAAGTCCAGGGATTGCAGTGTTGGTGATTTTCTCTGCACACCCGATGACTCTATGCAAGGCCTTCTTATCCTGAGAGTTGCTATTTCCGTACCAGGTTTTGATATTTACAGAAATAACACTCTATTGTTGCTGAGTATAATGTTTTCTGAAGCTCTCTGGATATTCTGAATTTGTTCAGCTTTCTAAGATGGTACAGACGCTGTCTTGCTTTTTTCACCTTTTCAGTTCACCTTCTTTCACCATGAAAGGTCCTTAGAGATGACATGTTCAGTGGTGTGTGATGTAGCCTCTGCTTGTCACTTCTGAAGTCAACCACCAATTCCTTTGTTTTGGCAATGTTTAGTTCAAGGCTGTCATTGCACCATGATGTCAGCATCTTAATTTCATTTAGGTAGCCTGTAACATCGTTGTTGGAGATGAGTCCAATCACTACTGTATCATCCGCAAATTTGACAATAGAGTTTGAGTTGTAATTGGCTGTACAATCATGGGTGTATAGGGAATAAAACAGGGGGCTTAGAACACATCCTTGGGGGGCACCAATGTTGAGAGTGACAGTATTTGACATGCAGCTCCCAATCTTCACCGCCTGTGGCCTGTCCGTCAAAAAGCTGAGAACCCAGGAGCAGAGAGATGTATTAAGACCTAGATGTTTGAGTTTGGTGACTAAAATATTTGGCACAATGGTGTTAAAGGCCGAGCTATAGTCAATGAACAGCAGGCGTGCGTAATTCCCCTTCCCTTCGTCCAGGTAGGAGAGAGTGGTGTGGAAGACATGGGATATGGCATCATCAGTACTTCTATTGGGTCGATAGGCAAACTGAAGGGGGTCTAATGAGCCAGGTGTTGATGAACTTATAAAATCTTTTACCAATCTCTCAAAACATTTCATCACCAATGACGTCAAGGCTATAGGGCCGTAATCATTTAAGATGGCTGGGTTGGTCTTCTTGGGCACAGGAATAATGGTGGATATATTTAGGCACCTAGGAACTACAGAGTCGGCTAGAGACAAATTGAAGATGTAGTTAACACTGGTGCAACCTGGTCAGCACATGATTTTAATAACCGCCCAGTAGTGGCGGTTCCTTGGAGGAGGCAACGGAGGCAACGCCTCCTCGTGATTTTCCAAAAAAAAAAAAAAAAAATATTAAACAAGAATAGTTTCAAAATCATCTATGTGCAATGTGTATTTATACTGAATAATTACATGAAAATGTTGAAAATGTTAAAAAAAACTGCGAAGTCGAAGTGCCTTTGCAAGCGCGGAGGCTGGCCGACGTTACTCTCAGCATGTTGTGTCCAGGGCTAGCCACTGAAGGGAGCGGAGGCAAAGAGACAAAACTCACTTCTGCCGCCTTTGAGAATAAAAAATAATGAATCACAATTCAGTTTCACTGTTGCGAGGTAAATCTTCTATATCATGTTAAACATAAGAAGGGAGGCCAGCCTCATCTACTCCTTGCAACCAATCACAAATCAGCATTTTTTAAAATAATGTTCTGAGCAAATTAGCGTTCTTTCTAGTCAGTTGCCGCCGCTGCCGCGGCTAACAAAGATAACGACTAACTGCGCCTCCAAACGACGCGTCACACGAGTATGTTTTTTTAAAAGTTGTGTAGGCCTACGCTTTAGAAAAGACATGCATGTGTGGGTGCACTGCGCTCATTCATGAATGCGCGTTCATGTTTGCCTCCCTGGTGAGCTCGGCCAGGAACCGCTACTGCTTCAAACAGACAAGTAACAATATGTTGGGGTAAACAAGCCCTGTACTAGTGTGTGTGTGTGTGTGTGTGTGTGTGTGTGTGTGTGTGTGTGTGTGTGTGTGTGTGTGTGTGTGTGTGTGTGTGTGTGTGTGTGTGTGTGTGTCCGGCGCCATCTTGGTAATCCATAGAAAGATATAATCTAATAAATTAGATGGATCGTCAATTTGACACCAAATCAATAAGTAATCAATAAAAAGAGATGACATACCTTTCAGGTGATGTTATTCGATAATCGGACTCACTGTTGTCCGTGTCCAGTTCTGGAAACAGCAAGTGACTGTCGTCACTGTCTCCGAAAAAGCATACATCTTTCTCCTGCCTGCCATTATTTCTTCTAGGAGCGTATGTCTCTGTCTGTACTAGCCGGAGTGTCTGCTCTGAGCATGCACTCTGCGCTCCTGGTGCGTATTATGCTAACCTGCCAGTCGCACTCTGAAAGTTACGCGGGACGATATCTTGGCTATCCATTGGACAATTTGGATAATTGACCCCTCTATCGAACCGTCAGAGCCAATAAAATCGAGGGACATTCCCCAAATCCATGTAAAAAAAATCAGGAATCAGGCGGCCGACCAAACGCAAACTCTGCTGTGATGCGGAGCTTTCTCCCCGGCATGAGAAAGCGGGCGTACATGCTGTGAACTCCTGGATGGCAGAGCGACACGCCAGGAGCACCATAGGTAGATGTGTGTCCCAGTCTCGCTGGTTGAAGCTCCTTAGCAGCTTCTTATTTGTGGGCGTGGGCCAGTTTGTGACAGCCCACACCTTCTCCTCCATGGGGCCCTTGGCCCCCACCCTGTGCCCCAAGAAGGATACTTCCCGCTGCATGAAGTAGCACTTCTCGGGTTGAAGCTTCAGGCCTGCAGCTCTTATCCTCTCCAGCACCTGCTGCAGGGACCCCAATGTGTGTTACAATGCATTTTAAACCCGAAATTTATTTGTGTGTTGTTTTTATACAAATTCGCCAACACCACGAGATTCGCGGAGGAGAAAAAATATGCGCAAATGTTTACTTCCTCTTACTACTAGAGGAGAAGATCACAGCAGCAGTAGAGTCCAAGGGGGCTGGTTGTAGTCTTTTCGCTTTGTTCTCCGTATCAACAGTAGGGCTAGAACGGAGCAAAAAGACTACAACCAGCCCGGCTTTCCGTTTCCGGTCAAGGAGTATTTCGCTAAGATACTTGATTTGGAACATCAAAAACACCACTAACCACTCGGTGAGTTGCACATTTCTGAAAACGAATTTTTAGGGTTGTTTTTAAGACAGTTTTGTGAATACCCATAGCCAGCCATTGTGAAGCAGGCAGGGGTGATTCGACATGAGCCCAATACCCAAGACAGGACCAATAGTCAACATTTCGGTGTCAACCACTCTATTTCATCCTAGACCAGGGGTCAGCAACTTTTGGACATGCAGTGCCAGTTTGACATTTTCGCGTTAATGAGTGTGCCATAAGCAACTATACATTAAATATTAAGCTGAATTATGACACAGCGACTCCAAACATTTCCAAAAGACCTCATTTATAAAACTGTGCGTGGGATCGCTACTAAAAGTGTACGTACGCCCAAAAGCCAAGTTTTGCGTGCGCCACAAAACATTCAGATTTATAAAACCCTGCGTACGCACACTGTACGCAATCTTTTCTTTATAAATCACAGACTGCCTACAAGTGTGCGCAGCTGAATCAACTTCACGTTCCGCCCTGTACATGCCCCTTTTTAACCATAAATGGTCAATGCAAATGACCTCATGAATTCGATCTGCATATAAAACAGACTCAGATGCAAGTATTATTGTCGGAAACAATGGCAGAAGTACTGAGAAAGGCAAAAAAAGCGAAATTTCACGGAGGTTGAAGGGGAGACACTTGTGGGTGAGATGGAGGCCCGAAAAGTAGTTTTGTTCGGCGGTCACGGGATTGGGATCGCCAACAACAAAAAGCAGAGTGAGTGGCAACATGTTGCTGCAGCAGTGAACTCTGTCAGTAGCAAGGAGCGCACAGTCCCAGAATTAAAAAGAAGTGGTCTGACATAAAGTTACATATTTTTATGTAGCCTACCAATAAAACGTTATGGTCCCTAAGGACCCTCTCCCTCCGAATCCTGTCATTTGCATGGTCCGCCAGAAGTGCCATAGGGTGCAGCATTACCACGGCGCTCACCGCTGCATTTATAGGGTTACGGTAATAAGACTGACCGAGACACCTTGGATAATCAGTTTGTAATCACCCACGTAAAATGTTCTTGAACATAACCCCTTTTTAATGCCTGATTTGTCATGAAAAGCATCAAGATTAACGGACAACGATTGTGATGAGGAGTGTGGCTTGGTTTTCCACACATGGGATTTGATTGACATTTGATTATGTGTTTACAGTGTCACATAAAAATATTATGTTATTGATACATGTTGGACAGATGCTTTATTCCATGCAGTCGCGCCGTCAGTGGACAGTATGGAGTGACAGGATTAAATATAGAGATTTTTTTTTATTTCTATTCTAAGGAGATGTTTCTGGAGTTATAACTGAGAAATAACGCAGTTGACTTAAATTATTCTGATTACATATATTTAACGCATGATAAGGGTTGAAATTAAATTCATGAAGGGCGATGATAAAACATAATCGTTCTTCTCACTCTACAATTCTTCGGTCTGACTTCAGTTCACCACCACACCATCTGTGTCGCAAATTCTCCTTTTCCTCCAAACCATGCGTACGCATGGGTCAGAGTTTGCTTAGGGCTGCGCACATTTTCCCGTCAAGTTGGTTTTTTATAGATCACAACCTTGGCGTGGAGAGTCACGTACGCCAATTTCAGCCCCTTTTTGTGCGTACGCAACGGTTATAAATGAGACCCCTGGCTTTTTTTTTTTGATTTATTGTAATTTAATTTATTTATTTCCATATATAATTCCATTTATCTCCATATATATTTCCACATATAGTCGACCAGTCAGTGGGATCCCTGACCCTGCTTGGCTTGGCTGAGCTCTAATATCTGGGGGTTGTATTTTCTGAATTTAAGCTGCACACATGCCTCAGAGTGCTCTGTCGTTAAACGACTGCGGGAGGGGCTGAGCACGTATTTTGCTGCGTGAGAATATCTGCTCACAGAGGTATGTCGACCCGAAGACTGACAGCAGAGCCAACGCTACGTTCCGGAGACAGCTGAACTTCTCTGGTGCAGATGCACAGCAGGCGAGGATACAGGCTCCGTGATCTTTGACTGCAGTGGTTTCCAGTTGTTTCCGTAGCTCTGCAAACTTTGTCAACCAGAGTGTTGAGCTCTTTAGCTCAATCAGCTGCATTTCCATGTCCTGTGTATCCAACCAATCTGTCAGGATGAATCCAGTTCATGTCCATCAAAGCTTTCGGGCTTGATCAGAACATGGGTCCAAACCTCTTAAAGTCCCCAAATCTTCTGAACTCCGACTCAAGCTCGCGCATATATGCGCATATTTCAGTGTTGCTGATGTTGCACTGGGAGGACAGCTCTCTTAAGTGTCTGAAAAAGCGGATGTGGAGGTAGCAATATCATTTGAAAGTACTTCTAACTTGCTGACAAAAGCCGTCTATTCTTCGTACATGTCCAAAACAGTTTGCCCTGCACCTTGCAGTCAGAGATTGAGCAAGTTGAGGTGTCCCGTTATGTCCGTCAGAAACATGAGTTTCACCACCCACTGCTCATCTTCCAGCTGTGGATAGTCTTGGCCTTTTTCGGACAGAAAGGCCTTCACAGCATCGAAGCAGCCAACAAACCTCTCCAAAACTTTTCCGCAGCTTAGCCACCTCACAGCTGAGTGGAAGATCATTGTATGCGCTGTCCTTCTCCTCGAGCAGGGACTGGAACTCGGTGCGTCAGTGCAGATCGCTTCACTATTAAGCTGATCACCTTCGCCATAGCAGCCATTACCTCATTAGGATCCGAATTGGACATCGGAGGTTTTCTTGGTGTATAATGCAGTGCAGTTTCATGATGGGGTGGCCGATTTTTTCTTCAAGTAACCTGCCATCCTGACCATGGCGGTAGCGCCGTCCATTGTTATTGCAAAGATTGTTATTTTGCTGATGTCGATCCCCCGCTCGTTAAAATGTTCCATAAACACCTTGGCTAAGTCCTCGCCCTTTGTTGTGCCATGCATTGGCTTAAGGCAGCAGAGTTCCTCTCTTACAGTTGAATCACAATATCTTTCCATGACTGCCAAACGTGGAATATCATTCACGTCAATGCTCTCATCAAGCGCGATGCCAAACACCACAGCATCTTTGAACCCCGCTGTTTGGACACTTCTTGCTGACATGGGAACGTCCTTTATTCTTACCTTAATACTTTCTTTGTTCGGCAAGCCTTCGAACAGGGCATCAGAGCAACCGAGAAAAGCTTCCATAATATACTCGCCATCCCTGAAGGGATTCCCATGTTTTGCGATGCAATGAGCAATGCGATAGATAGCTTCAGTGGCATGGTTTTTAGTGGTGACGAAGACTTTGAGGGTGCTTGCTTGCTTCCCATACCTGGACACTGCACGCTTAATTGATTCTGCCTTATCTGCATTATCTTTGAATGTTTTCTCATGCTTGGTCTCAAAATGACGCCTCAGACTTGAGGTTCCGAGCTCAGTTATTACGCAATACCACATCACCTCCTGCTGTGTAATGAGCTGAATTGAACACAAGGAGATCTATTGAGAACACCAAATCCATATTTCCTGTTATTTTGGTGAATGTTATTACTTTGAGATTACAGTAAAAAGTTAAAAATAATGCATTACTCTTTTGAAGTAACTTGCCCAACACTGTACTCCTCTGAGGTGACCCCCACCGAAGCCCTAACAGCAGCTACGCTCTCCTTTTGGGAGACCCCAGTAGCCCCACCCCACACTATCTACCGCCATCTCAAAGGCCGCCTGAAAAGTCTGTGGATGCTGCAGCTGTAACTGGACACGTAGTTCAGTGGGGAATAATGCTCTAATGAACTGGTCCCCTGCCAGCTTGCTCTGCACACCTTGGTCCATGTGAGCATACGCCCGCTAAGTCAGGCTCTCCACATCGTTGGCCATTGACCGCAACGGCTCCCCAGGCTTCCTGCATCGATTGCTCAGTTAATTTTGCAGAAACCCAGGCTGTAGACACTGTCCAAACCGCCTCTGACGAGACCCCACTAAAGCCACATAGCTGTGTCTACGCTCGGGGCTGAGCAGTAGAAGTCAGGACAGGGCATCATTCGTGAGGCACAAAGCAAGCTGCAGCGACAACCCCTGTGCATGTCTTTTTTTTTACATCCCCAGTCTTGAATGGTGATGCACGTCCCGCGGTATGAGAAACCCTGCGAAACGCAGGTGAGGGAGTTATGCCGGCGTCGGCAGCCATCCTCACAGCAGCATCCCTCAGACGACGCTCCCTGGCCATGTCTTCCGACCAGCCGTATGCTCCTTCTTCCTCTGTCTCTCGGCTCCCTATTCACTCTGCCGCCCCGCCGTAGTCTTCCATGACACCGCAGCTGGCTAACCGGCGAGATGCTCCCGACAGGATTGTCATACTTCTTTTCAATTTGGTTTACCTCTGACACCAATTTAATGTTCTCACGTACGAGGCGGAGGCAGTGTCTAATCCACGGTTTACTCAACCAACAAACTGTACACATTCAGAACGGTATAACTAACAGTAACTCAAAACAGTACCCACAGAAACTAATAACGTATCTCACTCTGCGAGACCCAAACATAAAGCATTAACAAAGTAACCTAGCAACATCACTGTGACAGCCTTCTGGCACCTCCTGATTGGCAGGCTCCCAGGAGATGATCGGTGTAATGGCTAACACGCATGCTGGCTGAGCTCCTCAGCTATATAAGCTGTAGGAGTCACTTTCTCTCTCTCCGTATGGTTTGTTTAGGTTTTGGGGTTAGCTTTGATTTGCACATACAACAAAGAGGAGACCTCATTGGTCTCAAAGAGGTCTCCTCTTTGTCATTGCCTTGAGCCGTCAAATAGGAGACCACACATGGCTTTAATCTTATCAATAATAGTGTATTTAACCAAAGTTTAGCAAAGCAAGTTATGCCCAATCTCATTTCCCCCCCTTGCCCCTCCCCCCCCGGGGGCAGAGTGGACGTCGGGACGATCGGGAGTTTTCCCGGTCGGCCGTCCAGCGAGGACAGGTGGACCGGCCCACAATTGTTGTGAGCGGCCTGCATAGTCAGTTGGACCGGCCCACAATTATTATGAGCGGCCGCGAGACGTCTGCAAGCCGGCCCCAAGCATAATTTAGTCCCCTTCAAGACTCAGTGAAAATCCCCGAAATATACAATATAAGTCAATTGGACATCCATCCAATATTTATTTATGTCTCATTCATTTTTTGTTCTTTTTCGTTTTTTTTTACTTCATTCAATTCTTCATTATTTTAGGTGTTACAGAACTTTCATTGTCATAAATAAAAAATACGAACTACAGTTTACTTTAATTTCTTTGTTCTTGAATTGATGTAGAATGGAGCAAAGACTCCTGGGATTGTGAAATGCGTTTATCCAATAAACACCTTGTAGGTCAAGTCCATTTCCGGGCCGGGGAGAATTTTCCCGGTGGCTATTAGTGCCCCACTCCGCCCCTGCCTCCCCCCTTCCCCTTGCCCCTCAATACAGAGGGGTAAAACGTTCCCCTAAGAAATGAGACACCCCTCCATTACATTGCGTCATCATCGCTTGAAGCTCGAGGACTGCTATGTCAACAGAGGCCAAGAGTAGGCGTGTTTCCGAATGATAACAACCAGTAATAATAATAATAGTAATATCAATCTTGTTTAGCACATTTCTAGGACCCAAAAAGTCTGCCATGTTAATTTGTTTTTATAACCCTATCATGCTCGATGGTTGTCTTCTGAGTCATCTCTGAATGTGGGTAATTCCAAAACATGTGGCAACCCCAATCTATTGGTAAGCACTGTAAACCCCTGACAACGCAGTCTCACTCCGTTCACAAAAAATCGACACTTGTTCCGGGGCTTTTTGGCGTTAACTGCTGACGCAAAGGATGTCCTCGGTGCATCTTCATTCGACGCAGGTTTTTTTCAAATGTAATACCTCCACGGCGAAAAGTGTGTAACCCTTACCCTAACCACTATTACCCTAACCCTAACCACTACTACCCTAACCCTAACCACTACTACCCTAACCCTAACCACTACTACCATAACCACTACTAACCTTAACCTGTTTCAATGCTTAACCCACTTCAGGGTTAGGCACTGAAATCTTTTCGTAGCACTACCATCCTACGAAAAAAGATTTGCTGGAGGGCTTTCAATGGGCTTCAAATATCGCAGTGGAAGGGAGTTGAAAAACCCCTGCGTCGAATAAAGACGCACAAGGACACCCTTTGCGTCAGCAGTTAACGGTAAAATCCCCAAACAAACGTTGAGTTTTGACGAATTTGGAGTGAGACTGTGTTGCCCCTGTACATCCCAGGTAATGGCAGAGCTTGAGGAGGGAGATGTGTCAGGAGGTGGGGTTTTACAACCTTGCATAAAAAATTCAAAGACAGTGTAACTTGTTTGACTCATTGGGACATTTGGATGACCGTAAACTTGATCAGTTGATTTGCATCATTCAGTCCTATCCATCTCTGTTTTCAGACACGCCTTCTTGCACTCACTTGATTGAGCCTGATGTTGACGTTGTGGATGTTCAGACCATTAAACAGTGCTTTCACTGGCTTTCTTCTGACAAAAGAGAATTATACGATTCTGAGGTACACTTTATGCTGGAAAATGGTATTGCGGAGCCATCTTTTTCTCCTTGGTCTTCTCATGGTTAAAAAGACGAATTCCACTTTCAGGCCTTGCACTGACTTCCGTAAAGTTAATGCTGTTAAAAGCCCAATGTATATCCTCTTCCAAGGATGGAGGATTGTGTGGATAAAGTCGGGGCAGCAAAATATGTCAGCAAGTTTGACCTTCTAAAAGGTTGTTGGCAGGTCCCCTTTCAAAAGAGCTCAAGAGATTTTCTCCTTTGCACAGGTTTATATGCTTACACTGTCATGCTGTTTGGATTGCATAAAGTGCCAGTCATCTTCCAAAGATTAATGAATAGAGTTGTCTCTGGATTGTGTGGCTGTGTGATGTACTTGGATGAAGTGGTAATATACAGTGAAACCTGGGAGGAACATCTAACCTGAATGACAGCATTGTTAGACCGACTGGTTAGGGCCAGATTTACTATCAACCTAGCCAAATGTGAGGTTGCTAGAGCCACTGTTACATATCTGGGAAAGGTGGTGGGACAAGGTGAGGTGCGCCCTGTTGGGGCAAAGGTCGCAGCCATTGAAGTATACCCAGCCCCGTCCACTAGAGCAGAGCTCAAGAGATTCCTGGGATTGGCAGGTTATTATCATTGTTTGTGTGCTAACTTTTCTTCTGTAGCGGCCCAAACCCTGCTTAAGGCTGGAGCCAATTACAGGCATGCAAACTGGTTTTGGCTGAAAAAGGTTGAAAATGATGCGTGAGCCGAGAAAAACACAAACCCTCTAGGCCGGGGGTTCAAGGGTTATACTCCGGGTGTTTTCTTTTTGAAAAATAGGCTACGTAAAATAAGTTATGCATTACTAGGGTTGGTCACAAGCTAAAAGAATTACAGGACTGCGCAAAATTACTAACAAAGTATGAATTTATTATGTGAAAATAGATGCCCCAATAGGTACATAACATATTACAAACTTCATAATCCCCAAGAAGAAAACTGCTCACGAAGAAAGAGGTGGGAGAACAGGGCAATAGGAGCCTGCCATTATTTATTTTTCTTCTTGGCCTGGACCAGTGTCTCCAGGGCCCACTTTCTCTGTTCTGCAGCATGCCTCAGCCTTGCTCTCTTCTCTTCCTCCGCCTTCTGCCTTTTTTTCAAGGAAGAACTGCCTGATGCTTGGCAGCCATACTTGCTCTGCTGCCTTTGCTTTCCTAGCAGACTCTGCTGTCTTTGGAGTTTGTCAGTGTTTCCTGCTGACCAAGGGCGTCAGTTTGTTTTAAGAAGTGGTGGGGACAATAACCATAAGCTTGAGTGTGGTTTGAAAAGTGCTGGGTACCCTTATGTAAGCTATTCATCCATTCAACGCTGCATTACAATATGCTCTACACTGTATTGTCAGGTGTTGAAAATCCTATTTGAACAATAAAAGTTGAAAACCACAGTTTGTGTTTTGGCTTGTTTTGCAAAACGGCGTTGGAAACACCAGGGTATTGGCTCGGGATATGTAATACTAATACACACAGGACAAAGAACAGCGTTGGCAATTTAACACTTATCTTGACATCAACAAAGTTTACCAGACAAACAATGCCAGACTGTAAAAGGGGTACGAATTTAAACGAGGTACTGAGCATCAGCCTTTTGAAGACGAGCAAGGGCTGCTGGTAGGATATGTTATGTTGCATTAAAAAAAGAAGAAAAAAACAAGCGCCCAGAGGAGAATTGCATCTGCCAAATCATAAGCAAATTGCCCGCAAATAAAATCCCCTACAGTTTAGGATAATCACACAGGTTATGCGAGAACATATTTATGTCAGGATAGGCCTACCAGGCTCCAAGTCGTCACATATCTCAATCAGACAAAACAACTATAACCACATTGGCATAGCAATCGCACCGTGTGCAGCTGCTATTAGCTGCAATCTATATATTCAATGCATACTAGCTGGAGCACCAACCAGAATCAGATCACAATCGCTTAGGACCGTGGGTAACCTTTGGCCAGGTCATCACGAGCAAACAGAACCAGCAGCAAAGTTTACGTAAACCAATTTCTTATCTTATGTGGCCCTCCACATGCAGGCTAGGACATTTCCCCCCCGTCCCCCCCGTAATCGACGCCTATGCTGCTGACTACATATTATGGTGTTTTCACAACAAGTAAACATAGTATTTGAGTTCCAGAAAACATGTTTTTTGAAGCTGTTTGCTGGAAATAGCTTTTAGGAAAATAAATCTTGCCTCCCGCTATTCCCCTCTGTTTCAGTCCCTTCAGAATGTGCTGTTTCTGGTGTCTGTAGCTTTAATGCAAATGAGCTGCTGTCCATTGACCAATGAGCTGTCAGACTGAACCACTGCATGGAGGAGAAGGGATTGTTGCCGTTTGCGGACTCCTGGAGCTCTATTTCTATATAATATCATGTATAATAATAATAATATTATATGTGGGTATTTAAATAATTATATATCTGATATAACGGCCAAAAGCTATGTGCGCCTCGGATGATATTATGAATCATAAATACTGCGTCTGATGTCTCTGGCACTTTCAGAATAAGTAAAGACTCGTAGTGGGGGATATCTCGGCCATGGTTGAGAAGAATTGGGGGAAAGGAACTTTGGCCTTGACTCTCTGAAGTCCATGAACTGCGACATGGAGGAGAAAATGGATTTTACTCCGGGGGCTTATTCGCCGAACTGCTGCCGAGCTACCCGTGCCTGAGCTGCTCGTTTGCTGGTCCACAAAATCGTAATAATATTCAATATATTATATTATGTAATATTCAACAGCGCCCCCCTTCCTACGTAGGAGGGGGCGCCGAAACTGACTCGCTCGTTTGGTAATTGTAGGCGGGGTCCTTTCAGAAATGCATATCTTACTCAAAAAATTATGTACAGACATGTTTCAAACTTTGTGTGCGTGTTGGAGCAACAGAGACCCAAAACAACACCACAAATCCCAGGAAAAGTGTAGTTTTCATAATATGTCCCCATTAAAGAGTGTGCGGTCCACCTCCCCGTACCTCACATCCTCCCTTTTGAACAGCTCCACAGCCGTCTTCTCCCTGGACTGGAGGGTGTATTTGACTGTTTGGATGCCACGGAATGTTGAGATTTTCATGTTTCCACTTCTGGGGTCAAGGATTTCATTCATAGGGCTGAAAGATGATTAAACTCTGGGTCCATTAAAGATGGAGAGCCCACATTTTACAATTGCACTAAGGGCTGGGTACTTAGATCCTTTGTCAAAGACATGACCCCACAACTCCACCATGATGTCTCCCTCCTTGAAAGTGGGCATGTTAAGATCAATGTTTTACATTAGGATCGCTTTGTGGATGTCATTGACAGCTGGTAAAAGGTGGTTTAGCCTTCTACCCAACCTCTTCAGCTGGATGGTGGCCTCTTGAAGAGGGTCTCTAGAGAAGACAGGGCAATCAGTGTCTGGCTGGCCAATGGAAGTTTTTTCTTCATGTAGACAGCAGTGGTGGTTTATGCTGTTCTGGAATGGCTTTAGCAGCTGAAATATAGTACACCACAAAATAATAAAAGACTACATACCTCAAAAACAATCAGGAAAAAAGATGAAGTATCAGATGTTATTATAGTGTAGGGGACTATCATGATTGGGATTCCTGGTCCTGAATGTTTGTGCTTCCTGTCCCACATAGAACTCCCTGGCAGGCAGCAGCCTGTTATCCTCCAGCACCATCTCTCCCAGGGCCCTGGGAGAAACTTGGTGATTTTTCCCCTTTTATGAAGCAAGCCAAAAAAGCCTGGAACACCTCAAACTGCTCGTCATGGAGTTTGTGCACCAAGGTCTGGCTACCCTGTGTATGTAAAACAAACTGTTGTGAAATGGAACATCATTTGTTACACAGTTTCAGTGATGTCTAACAAAAGTAAACACCAACCTGGAAAACATGAGAATGCAGATAGATAGGCGAATAAGGGAGACAAGGCAAGAGGAAACTCGAGAAACACAAGTAATGGGAGTGTAGTACGTGTGCTTTATATCTTCCTACATACCAACATTTCTATAATGGACCATGACGTATTGCTATGCTACTGATATTTCATACTTATATGAAGCTGGGTTGAAAAACATTAAAATAATAACTGCGACGGAATCGGTGTGCCATCTTAATGCCAGCTTGTGTCAATGAAATTCTTATCTAGGAAGTTTACCCTAATTCTTGATAATTTTTTTAATAATGAATTGGTAGCACTGTACTGTTTGTTCAGACAGACTGTTTATTTGTATTGTCAGTCTGATGTTATTTAAAAGGTCACATTGCATCAGTATCAGGTTGGGGAAACAGCATTCAGAGATGAAACAACTCTGCATCATTGTCCTTGCCAACTATCTTCATATAAGTTGTTTTTTGTTTGAGTTGATGATGAATAGAAATTAAACAAATACAGGACTTCAAACTGCTTGATTATTTTTTTTTTTTTCGATTTCTTTATTAAATAAAACCTCTGCGACAGAACATGAATCTAGGGGTTTGTTCTGACATCCATTACCACACACCATATGGATTTAGAGAGACACATCCACTCTGGGATGGCATTTATTATTGATTCTCGAAACCACCACATATGGACCTTTCTACCTGAAGGAAGTGATTGTCCTTTAAAAGGAAATCAGCAGGAAACAGATCGTACTCTTATCAAGTGCCCTTTCTAAAGAACACTTGTTCTTCAACCTGTCGAAATACTAGATTAAATGTTTCCTACATGCTCCTTGTACACCCTTTGTCCACCATGGCCCAATTGACCATCTTACCATAATGCTGTCACCGCCCAACAGTGGTAGTCACACCCTTGAGAGTTATATCCCTCGCATAGTTGGCTGACAACGCTGTAAACTACCCCTGTGCATCTTGCCTGGACTTCTGTCCATCTCACCGTATTGCTACAAACTAACTCAGACTTTCACTTAATCTCCACCATGTACATTTCTTATTTTCTATTTTCCAAAAACGAATTAATAGAGGGCGTGATACATGGGGTGTGCAAAGCCCTTTGAGACAGGAACAGTGATTAAAGGGGTAGTAGGTAAGCTATATTTTTATTATAATTTCATTAGTTAGAAATGGTATAGTCATCAGCTAGCTACTACCGAGTGTAATGCGCTGTGAGAATATATTTGAGTTGACTGCATCTGCCTCTGTATATGTCAATTGAAGAGCGGTGCTTATTAATAAATTATTATTTATTAGTTGGAGCAATCCATGGTCACAGGTGTGTGAATGTAATGTATCTCGATGGCAGAGAAACATGTGGACGCTTGAAGGGAGTGGACTTATTTCAGTTGATTAGTTTCAAAATTTTGCAATCCTCTGCTCTTTCTTTACAATCTGGAATCTTACCACAGCTTTTAGGTTGGACTTTCCAAGAAAGTATCTAAGAATGAAACTAATTATGTAAATATCACAGCCATCAGTTGTAAAGGTGTGGTGTTTTGTCTCCAGATCAGATGGCAAACTGTTCAACCGAAACAGATCTAAAGTCAAATCAAAGTTCTCCCAGATCCACCTGGAGAAACTGCCTGCAAGAAGGTGCCACCTTCCATGAGGACCAAATCCGACAGGCTGCCAAACTCAAGCAGCATTAAAGGAAGGTGTGTGGGTGTGTGTGTGTGTGTGTGTGTGTGTGTGTGTGTGTGTGTGTGTGTGTGTGTGTGTGTGTGTGTGTGTGTGTGTGTGTGTGTGTGTGTGTGTGTGTGTGTGTGTGTGTGTGTTACACACCACCACCAACCATCAATGTGGTACAGGCAATATGTACCTAAATTGTGAAACCAAGGCAGGACACACATTTCTCAAACAGTAAGAGGGGGAGGTGAGATTATAGTCCATTCCTTTATGTTCAATTGACCAGCAGGCGCCTACCACCTACTCCTCCAAACGACACACACACACTCTGCATTGCCATGGAGGCTAACATAGCTACATATATCAAGGATCTCAACAAGATGTTGATACACTCCTTCTTGGCTTCATGTCTGGGTCCTGATTTCCCAGAATCTCTGGCATTGAGAGGGACAGCCTGTTTGCTTTATTGATTCGTGTAAATGATTACCTGGAGATAAAACACACAAAAACAAGCCCTATTACTGGAACAGCAATTTATCTTTTTGTAAATACAGGACTATTTACTGAAAGATCAGTGATTAAAACCGCATTATGTTGGTTGTTGTTGCAAAATAGTTGAAACGTCATATTGGTTGCCTATTTATTTATTAAGCTTTGTTAGCTCACATTTTTTTTTGCTTTTCTAACTCTCCCACTACCAACTTCCTCTCTTGGTGTTTCTAAGTTGTTTTGTGAATGCCGACAAAATGCATGGATTATCTCGAGGGAATAGTTTTCTATGTCACTATTGTGTAGGACATGGTGAGAGAAGTGTGTTATGGGTTGGGGTTTCTTTTGTTTGGTGGTTGACGGGGAAGTAAGGTTAAACGCCATCGGGATTCTCTGGCCTCCAGTTTGATATCCTCTTTTGTTAAGCGGGTATTATGTGCTTAAATAAATGTTCAACATTTCACGCAGTTTGATGTATTTGTGCTTTTGGTCCTGGGGTCCAGATCGGTCACCCGAGTGACAAGGCCTTTCAAGAAGTTTCGAAGAAGACCCAAGCTCGGCACTGTCGGGAGTGATACCTAAATTCCTTGATGTGAGGGTTAATAAATACTTTTAAAATGTATTGTTTACAGTAGCCATGACATCTAGAACAATCAGAATGCTGAAACAAGACCCTCCCACACACAACATATGGATCCAATAAGTCGCAGCCCTCCTGTCTAACTTTACATTCTCTCTATATGCACATCCCATACCTACGGTTCCCAGACTAAATAGAAATCAGCTTTTTGTATTTATATTATGCCATATTGAAGAGAAAAATTATTAGTTTTGGTAAAATACATTTTTCGTTTTATGGATTTGTTTATATATAATATAAGTACTTTAACAAATTGTACAAAGTAAATAAACAGGGGGAAAATGTGTATAAAGTATCTAAAGTGTATACACAGGAGAAAAAGGAAAATAATGTAATGTATGAATTTGATTTATTATACTTTGTAGAAAAATAAATATAAATCAACGAAAAAATTATAATAAATGATCCGGTTATCAATTAGTTCCTGCAGTGTAGCATAATATTCAGGGGTTAGAATTTAAGATGCAGCTTTTAGTTGGAATAACTGCTCATTTGAAGATTTTATTTCAAAAAGACTCTCAGTGAGAGTGTTAAGGCAGAGTTAGCCTCTAGGGACGACGGCAGCGATTTAGGCACTTATTTCTTCAATCATTAGATTAGATAAACCTCTCTGTGAGTGCCGTAACATTTACTGCAGCCATGATGGGCATTTCCTAGTCTCTTGACCCCTAGGAGCAGTGAGGAGTCTCACCAGTCAAATGGGGGACTCTCGGCAGTCAAACCACAGTCTCTTCCGTTGTGCCTTGTTTGGTGGCGCAGATGAAAGCTTCCTGGACGTCAACCTTGTTTACCAAGCTGGCATTTTAATTGAACCACTTGATGTTCCCCTTGACCAACAGGGCCTCAATGGAAAGCTCCTCATATGGGTTTCTCATGTTAAGGAGGTCCTGCACTTCATAAAATCTGGCAATCATCAATCAAGTCAATCCAACTCCTTGTCACCTTTTCCCCTCCTTTTCATTTCAAGCTCATTTTGGAACTCTCCCTCATTCGGGACAATACGACCTCCCTGACAAGCCTTAGATTGCGCTGAATTGTACTTTCAAGTTTATCTTGCT
Source organism: Gadus chalcogrammus (assembly GCF_026213295.1). Classification (NCBI taxonomy): domain Eukaryota; kingdom Metazoa; phylum Chordata; class Actinopteri; order Gadiformes; family Gadidae; genus Gadus; species Gadus chalcogrammus. The sequence goes on from NC_079423.1 coordinate 22,814,414, forward strand.
TTCGAGTTTGCCTTACTTCGTCTCCCTCTGTCACATGTTCACTAATCATCTATCTGCCTCCCTGCCAGCTTGTTCATCTCCCTGCCTGCTTGTTCATCTCCCTGCCTGCCTGTTCATCTCTCTCCTCCAACTAACCTCTTCACCTCCTGCCTTGCCTGCCATCCTCATTCCCCGCTACCCCTACTTTTCCTTTATCGTGTCTGCATTCGGCTCGGTAACACTTTACAATAAGGTACGCAAAAACTTGGGTAGTTACTGAGGAACGAATAAGTAACGAATGATGAACGACCAGGGCCTTAACTGGGGCCCTAACCCGGCCCTAACGGGGCCCTATGTGACAGTTACTCAGTAGCTACTGAGGAGTTACTGGTAAACAGACTAGGGGATACTGTATTCGTTACTGAGTAACGAATGAAGAACAACCAGGGCCCCAACTGGGGCCCTAAGCGACAGTAATTCAGTTACTACTGAGGAGTTACTGGTAAACAGACTAGGGGATACTGTTATCGTTACTGAGTAACAAATGATGAACAACTGGCGCCGTTACTGGGGCCCTAAGTTTTTGCGTACAATAAAGTACGCAAAAACGTGGGTAGTTACTGAGGAACGAATGAGTAACAAATGGTGAACGACCAGGGCCTTAACTGGGGCCCTAACCCGGCCCTAACGGGGCCCTAAGTGACAGTAACTCTGTAACTAGTGAGGAGTTACTGGTAAACAGAGTAGGGGATACTGTATTCATTACTGAGTAACAAATGATGAACAGCTGGGGCCCTAACTCGGGCCCTAGGTGACAGTTATTCAGTAACTACTGAGGAGTTACTATTAAACAGACTAGGGGAGACTAAATAAACAGGGCACAGACGGGTTGATTGTCATATTTAAATAAAGGTATTCACAATACAATTTTTGAATCATTCGTTCACCAGTAGTTAAGCTTTTTGAATCATTCGTTTACCATTAGTTTACAAGCTTTTTTAATCATTAGTTTACCAGTAGCGAAGCTTTTTGAATCATTCGTTCACCAGTAATGAAGCTTTTTGAACCATAATACAGTATCCCCTATTCCGTTTACCAGTAACTCCTCAGTAGTTACTGAATAACTGTCACTTAGGTCCCCAGTAAGTGACCCAGTTGTTCATCATTCGTTACTAAGTAACAAATACAGTAGTCCCCTAATCTGTTTACCAGTAACTCCTCAGTAGTTACTGAATAACTGTCACTTATGGGCCACTCAAACTAGGGCCGGGGCCCCGTGCCCGAGCTCATTTGCATACTAAAGTCTAGAACGTTTGGCTACTGTGACCACACCATCCGTATTCCAGCATGGAACAGCCCCTTTGCCACGGCACACTTGGGAGAGGTGTGCTGTGGCAAAGTACAAATGCTAATGAGATGACACGCAACGTGAGCTGGATGACGTAGTCCTTGTGCGACCCTTCTTTCTTTATAGGTCCATGCCCTTCTTCCCCACAACGATCATTTTAAACAATGGTGGTAAGCGGTTAACGAGTGGGTTTACGTTGGTGCGATAGTGAAGTTGAGTGTTTACTTGAAATTTGGGCCGACGACAGCATTCAGTCCCAGCTGGACACCACGCTTGGTGATGACGTATTTATCGTATTACGACGTGATGACGTATGTATGAAGGAGCAATCGTGCCCAGGTCACGGCCTTTGGGAGCAGTGTGACCACGGGCCAGCGGGTGGAGTGGGGAGGGGGGGAATCGTGATGAATCCTTCTGCAGCACGGAACAGGCAAACTTGCCTAGTGTGAGTGCGCCCTTAGGGCCCCGTTAGGGCCCCAGTTAGGGCCCTGGTCATTCATCATTTGTTTCTCATTCGTTCCTCAGTAACTACCCACGTTTTGGCGTACCTTATTGTAAAGTGTTACCGTCTGGTGCTTGTATGGACCACTTGACACTGCTTGAAATAATCATTACTGTGTACTTTCTGTGTACTTTCAAATTCACAGCATCGATGTTGGATTTTTCCTTTAATCAAGCCTAATGTGTTGCAATTATAATCTATAAGCACAGCATGGAGAACTCGGACGTAAGCCTCCTTGAGTATTACAAATCGATAAACCTAAATTTGAACTGTATGTAACTTAGTTTTGCACGGTATACCGATACTAGAAAGGTATCATGATACCCTCATGCAAAAAAACGATACGATTAGATAATTTTTTTAACTTTATTTATTAACTTTCAGTTAATTCTCATTAATTAATACCTTCCCTGTCTTTTTTATTATTCTCTTCATTTTAGTTTGATGACAGTCAACAAGAGGCCACAGAGAGCAGTGAGGAAGAGACAGAGGCTGAGGGCCCCCCAGCTATTACCAACCCACCACTACCATTCCCACCTAGACCTCCACCTGTCCAGGAGTGCAGAGCCCAGAGAAAAAAACGAAAGCCTAAAAGGGACGTGGAGATGGAGATGGAGAAGGAGAAGGTGGACATTCTTCGGAATGTCTCAACAACTTTGCTTGCCGCAGGCCAAGATGTGGAGGATATTTTTTGGAAGCAGGTGGCTTGTGAGCTTAAACATGTGCAGGACAGAACTACACGCTTGAGACTACGCCGAAACATAATGTTAATGCTCTATGGTGCCCAGGAGAATGAGCAGAGAACAGCTAACCCTGCTCAAACTTCTTGGCCAGAGCAGAGCACAGGGCACACACCTCTGCAAACCCACCACTTCACCCACAACATGCCTCCACAGCACAATACTATGGGCTACAATTATGACTAGTATCAAAGAGACATTATAGAACTCGCCAATTGTTATTTTAATTTATTTATTGCGTTTGTTAAATATTAGGTAAATTGTTTGTTCCTTTATTTATCGTGTTGCATCCCATTGGTTTACTGTCTAACTATCATAACACTGTTATAACGAACTGATAAATAATAGTATAGTAGTAGTAGTAGTATAAATAGTATATAATAAATAGTATAAAGAAAATGACAATAAATATTTGTTAAATGTTGATTTTCTGTCTAACATAACACTGTTGTAACTAATAAATAGTAGTATAGTAGTAGTAATAGCATAAATAAGTATAGTATATAATAAATAGTATAAACAAGATGATAATAAATACTCTGTAAATATTGGTTTTACTGTCTAACTAACAACACTGTTGTAACTAACTAATAAATAGTATAATAGCGTAAATAAATAAATAGTATATTATAAATAGTATAAACCAATTGATAATAAATAAATATCAATGCATTACATTTTCAAATCATATCCTCCTGCCAATCAACGGATCCTTCAGAGGATTGAAAATATGCCTTCAGCAGGTCACGCTGGTCTTTAGCAGTGGTTTGTGGCATTCCGCGCCCTACTCAATGCCACAGAGTCAAGATCTCCACCTCTTCGCCATGTTCCGGCAATGACTCTGTGGTTCTCGTCCTCTCTGTCCACAAAGACTGGAGGCACGTAGGCCTCTGATTTTTCCCTCAGGAAATTGTGGAGGGCAAGGGCAGCAAGGGTGATGCAAGTTACCTTATCTGGTTAAATAGAAATATTTGTTAGGAACACACGTAATCTATTTGCCAATATGCCAAATGCATTTTCCACAGTTCGCCTTGCTCTACATAATCTATAATTGAAAATTCGCTGTCCATGATCAAGGTTTCTGTGGGGATAGGGCTTGATAAGGTCAGAACGGAGAGGGAAGGCTTCATCACCAACAAACATATAGGGCATGATTAAATCTGTATTGGGAAGTGGCTCAGGGCGGGGAAAATGTAACAGGTCTCTGTCCATGGCACTGCGGAGATCTGAGTGTCCAAACAGACTTGCGTCCGACATTCGGCCCTGAGTGCCAACACTTGCATAAATGAATTTGTAGTTGGCAGCTACAACTGCCATTAGCACAATTGAGAACCTGCCTTTGTAATTATAAAACGAACTTCCTGATTTGGCAGGGGGCTGAATGTAGATGTGTTTCCCATCAATTGCACCTAAGCAATGAGGAAATTGCCATTTGTCTTCGAATCCACTCGCTATCTCTCGCCACTCTGACTCAGTTGTTGGTGTCTGAAAAATAGACAAAAATAAACAAATACAGAAATACTTGATTAGATCAGAAATATATCTAGCCAGAGGCAAATATCATTTATTAATTTATTAACTTATTAACTTATGAAATACCCCATTAGGGTATTTACGACAAATATTTTAGGCTACATAGTAGATGGAGGATGTCATATATGTCATTTTATAAATGTCCTGTAGTTGGCAGTACTGTCTAAATACATCATAATGGTAAACATCTCCCTAGTGGTATGGCTAATAGTAGGTGCTCTGTAATGCTCATGGAAATGATATCATCACAATAAGGTTTGTTGTGATGTCAAACAAAGAAAGGATATTACAATACCTTCATGTGATCTTCCTTCAAAACATTGTCAATGCTTGGCAGGTCTCCATTACAATCAAGCCAACAGTAGACCTGCCAATCCTGTACTGAAGCTCAGTGACCTGAAAGACTCACCTAAGAAGGCAAACAGGTTATGTGTGTAAATAATAAGATTTAATAATACATCATTCTGTTCAAAATCATTCCATTAGGCCTACCAGTTGCAAGGAATCTGAGGGTTAAGGACAATCTCTGTCGGGCACTGATGGCCCTTCTCATTTTTGTGTCCGTCTTTTTGATGAGAGGCTCAACTTTCCCCAGAAGGAGTTGAAAGTCCTCGACGCTCATCCTCAGGAACTCACGGAACCCTTTCCTATCAGTCTCCTGCATGATAAAAAAATAAACTTTCATTACTGCATATACTGCAAGTGTTGTTTTGGGGTACAAGTAGACCTACAGAGAAAACGAAATGTGGTTGGTTTCTAAATGGTAGTGCAAAATAGCGGTTAAGGTGCGGTTTGAACGTGATTGGCATATAGTGCAATATAAGTACAGTATGGTTAATTAATGGGGTGGGATAGTGCAGGGGTAATTAAAACAAAACAAAGTAAAGTAACGAGGTATGAGAAAATAAGATGGATATAACGGGTAAGAGCAACATAGATGGACAGTACGGTAAGTAGGCTATTAAAAGTTTGATAATATAATATGAGTGTTGGCAGTTGACACAGTCTTCACGAGCGTACATTTCATGAGCATACGATAACGTCAATTATTAATGAAACATTACCTCCAGTTCGGTAAGTAGCACCGACATCCCGAGCTCTCCTCTTCTTGCAACCCAAGAACGAGTCCACAATCTTTTCTTCTTTTTCTTCTTTTTCGTCTCTGTGAAGAGGACCGCCAACATAATGCCTAGTGCTAGGTATTCGGGATCCATCGTTGACGCTTCGTTGCCAGGCTACGTTGTTGCTGCGTCTACTTTGTATAGTTCATGTCACGCGCAACGCAACTACTGTGAGGAATGGGCCTATCTCACAAAAATCGGAAATGACGTCACACCGGGTAAACATTCTTCCGGCGTAGTCATTTTTGTATTGCCGTCAATGCACAAATGGATCGTTTCTTCGCCACTTCCCTGGTGGGTTTTGCGAAATTGCGATTCGAAGATGTGCAGAAGATTGTGGAGACACGCTCAGCAACACCACAGCCCAGGCTGACAAAGGGGTACAAGTTTTTTGTGGAGGAGTTTGTACACAATTATCAAGGTAAGTTGTCTAAGGTGTTTTGTTGTTGTCAGTAGGCTACTCAATGGCCGCCTTGCTCATTCATGTTTTGTGATGACAAGCAAACCACATACGATCCATATAGATCGTCAGAAATATTGTCTGTGTGAAATGTGTGTAAAATGATCATATTTGTTACGTGTAGACTATAATATTATGAATATAATTAGCCATGGTGGCTATGAAGTCTCCGTGTGTAGCGTTAGCATTTTAGCATTAGTTTAGCCAAGGATAGGTTCAGCTAGTTGTTTTCTTCCGATCAGCGACATATTATTAACATTATGTATATGCTGTCAAATATAGTTGATGGAAAGGTGGTAGTGAGAGGTAGATGCAACCGCTCGATGAGGAGGAATGAGGAGCCCCACATACTACATGTTTCTGCTGAGTTAGGGCCCGTTGGCCCAAGTCTGTTAGTTTTGATAGTCTGTCTGGACTAACAACTGCAGTTGCAGTTTTCCTCTTCTTCTGAAGTTGAGATCATTTTCATTGTTCTTTCTTACAAACAGTAGCGTGCTTAAGACTTGGCCCACCTAGCTGCAATGTTGTGGCTGTACAGACCTATGTATTTTTCTTCCTCTTCATTAAGGCACAAGCCGTAAATAAAGGAAATTTGTTGTGTGCATTAAAAGGACAAACATCTAGTTCATGTTATAACATTGCTAAAACAACAGATGTAATGGTGGCCCAAGAGTTTTGCACGGAACTGTACATGGCTTTTCTGCGGTTGCAGGCTCCTTGCCAGTTTCCAATGGCCTTATACAAGGTCCTACCTACTAAGTTCAGTAACTCAATTCTTATGGTGTTCACAGATCACCCTGGAGGCTGTTTGGACAACTGGGTCTCTCAGAGCTGTAGCTGTGCTGCGGGCAAAGGCTTCTGTAGCCATATAAACCGCTCTGCTGTTCCAGACAGCGCATTAGTGCAGTTGGGCCTTGATGTGGTTCCACCTTCCCTGGCCTGTACCAGTCAACCACAGATGTGGCATCGACCTCGAACCCACGTGTGCTGTTGTGTCCTCTGTTCAAAATCATACACTTCAGTATTTGGCTAGAGTATATGAGCATTTCCTGTATTGCGGTTTCGCCTCAGGGAATCCATCCAGAGGCTGTGAGTGACCTGGTGGTGAAGAAACCCAGTCGTGGGGAAGACTGGAGTCAAGTCCCAACTCTACAGAGCGTATGCTGGTAAGACATTTGGTTTTGCAATTTGCACTCTGTTAAACTTGCTCATTATGAAAAGATGCATATTAGAATACATCGTTATCACTACAATATAAAAAAAAAAGTCACATTTTATTGGACTTTCCGCCCTTTGATGTCACACGATCCTAGAGGGAATATCCAGCTTGGAGTTGGTAACCATCTCAGCTGTGCTGACCTGGAGAAGATGTCAGCAATGACTTGTTCTTTAAGGCCAGGTTGCGACTCTAGCAACAGTAGATGAAAAAACTCATCAATGACTGGAATCTTCCTTGAAGGGCTTGGGTGTTGGAATCGCCTCTTGTCCAATCCTCTGTGCTTTGCTCCAATAAAGAATATATTGTGGTGAGTGGGCAAAACAGACTCCCAAAACACTTGAAACCTTCTTGAGATGGAAACCGAGCATAATATGTCATGGCTGATCAGACACCAAAAAAATCTGTTGAGGACAGTTTGTTGGCCCCATGGACATTTCGTGGCAGCCTTGCCTCCGCTCAGCATTACTCCAGGCACTCATCCAGTGCACCTACAAAAAAAGAAGACAATCAGTCTTCTTACCATTCATTCGTATTCACCCTTTCTTTTTATTGTATTGTTATTCTGTATACTTAAGTTATTTATATTTATTATTATTACATTTATTTGTACTGTTTTCTGTTTTTCTTTTTTATGTATTAACTATAGGTTGAGTGTTGTACATAGAGTAAAAACCAAAGTCAAATTCCTCGTTTGTTCGCAAACCTGGCCAATAAAGCTGAATCTGAATTAATATGTAACCCCAGTTTAACAGTGCGTCTGATGTTGATTGAATGTTTTAACGTTAACCATGCCATGTTTGGCAAAATTATACAAAGCCCAACAAGTGTTGAACAGAAATAACAGACATAACAGATAGTTAGCACACATCTACTTACCGGCAGGGGGGCGTGTCGCGTAGTCATGTTCCCCGGTACCTCTCCGGTCCGTTTGTGTTTTGTCCTCTCCTTCAGCTTTTCGAGCTGACACCCGTTTATAAACGGGTGTTTTTTTCGGGGCTGTGGTGTAGCTGTTCCAGTCAAAACGACTAGGAACAGCTTCCAGTATTCCAGCAGTAGCACTCCGTCGTCATAATCAGCCGCTGAGAAATGCCGACTACAGACCAGTGTACTCCCCTTCTGAATTACGAAATTAACTCCTTCATTCCGTCTGATCGCCACTGCTGTATTGGGTATTATTTGGGAAGTCGTGGAAATATAAATACGGTTGTTTTTGTTTTGAATTGGCGCATTGAGGTAGACAACAGAAGCTTTTATTTTTTGACTGCGCCATTGTCAAATATCATGGACTACGCGACCGGAAGTCACTTTACCCGGTGAAGGCAAAATCGAACGCCGAACCAGGAAGTTGTGAGATAGGCCTAAACAACAAACGTGCAAACGTGAATGATACAAAGTAGAGAGCATCGCGCCGCCGAATCTTGTTGTGTGGCCAGTCTTACTACGAGACGAGCCCCGATTTCCTGGCTCTGAGATCGTATAGTAATAATAATAATAATAATAAATAAAATGTATATAGCGCTTAATATGGTACTCATATCTTTTTTTCTTGAATCTTTGGTCTGAACTGGGCTTTAAAGAGTACCATACGCTTAAAGTGTGACATGTTAAATCGTGGAGGAATGTCTGAGAATCTTGTAGTGTGGCCAGTCTTACGACGAGACAAGCCCCGATTTCCTGACTCTGCGATCGTATAGTGTGACATGGTAAATCGTGGAGGAATGTCTGATAATCGTGTAGTCTGACCGGGCCATTAGCCACAGCAACAGCAGGCAGTTCACTGAGTGAGTGAGAGTGAGAAGCAACGAGATTGCGACAGGTTCGGAAGCGCTTGCCGACAGCCCTCGGCTTGCAGAGAAAAAATATGGGAGAAGCTAAATATGGAGTTATTTTGCGTACATCGCAGATAGCGAGGGCAAACTGAGACCTTTATGTAAGACGTGTTATAAAGGCGTTCAGACAAAGGGAGGCAACACATCAAACATGGCAAAGCACCTCGCTGACAGACATCCCGTGCTTTACTGTGCGTTGAAACCAAAAGCGAATTGAGCTACCAAATCACCGGAAGTCATTCACTTTCTATGGGCAAGAGCGACCAAAGCGACACAAAAAAAGTTGAAGACGGCTGAACTTTATGCAAATTACTATGACGCGTTTCAGCGGCCAGACACTGACAGCCAATCGTAATGTAGACGCTCTTCGCTTGCGTGGATCCCAGGGAACACCGAACACCAGCACTTGGGTTCCTATACCTACTGTTTTGGTTCCTACTGACTAAAAAATTTTGACGGAAAAATTAATCACAGCTGTAACTGGGCACCCGGTGTTGTACGATCCGAGCCTTTTTCATTTCATAGATCGCAACAAAAAGGCTCTGGCCTGGGCGGAGGTGTCGTGGTTGGTTGGTCTGTATGTGAGTTAATGAAACGTTTGAGATTATTGTAAAATAGGCGCGATACATGCCTGCTAACCGAGATCCAATCATACTAATCTTCCTTGCTCTGAATAGAACGATATCGTTTTCAAATATCAAATACATACGATGTGCAAAGGAATAATACGTTATGCAAAGGAATGATGCACGCATAATGCAATAATAATGCAAATGAATAATGCACGGAACAAACGTGTCACTTCAATGCAGTTTAATAGAGGATAGACAGCTGACAAATGACCATTTAGCAGACACTTTTATCCAAAGCGACTTGCAATAAGTACATTTGTCATAAGAAGTGAAACGATATATTGCTATCAGTGACAGTGATAATGACAGTTGGGTTTTCTGTTCTATGTCTCATTGGCTTCGCCTTTTAAGGCTATCGCTATTGGGTTATCCCTAGGCGTGAGCCGTAGCACTGAAAAATCTGTAATCCCCGCCCACCAACAGCGTGGGCCTCAATTACGTCCACGTGCGGCGTGCCTCAACGACGTCCGCATTTCGCAGATATAGTCAGGCGCATTTTCTTCAGGACGATCCTGTAGCATACTGAAGTAAAGAAATAGATATTATGGACTCAACGGTGAACGGCGTCTGCAAGACATGTAACGCGGGTTACATCTTGCCGTATGGCGGCCATGAGGTGTGCGAGGGCTGCCTTGGGCATGAACATGCCGTCTTGGCGCTTTCGCCGCCCTGCCTGTGTCGGCCTTATGCTGCGCTGCCCAGACAGCGCGGAGCCGACGCTGCCGCCGCCATTGCTGAACGGGCCGACGACTTTACTGTCCCGCTCGACGATGCCCTCTCTCTTCTTGTGAGCTCGGAGTCAGACGACACCGACCGCGACGAGGAGGGGGCGTCTCCCCCGGCTTCCTCTCTCCGAACGGAGAGGCCCGGGGCAGCAGCATTGCCCGTCTCTGCCGCCAACTCACTTCCAGTGGTTGGAGCTTTGGTGGCAGAGCTACCAGGTATTATTGCCAGGGCAGCCGCAAACCTTGGCCTTGCGGTGCCCATGCCTCAGGGCCCCCAACGCCCGGACCAGCTCCATCTGGGGGCTCGAGGCTGCGACACGCCCCGCCCGTCTCGACCCGATCTGGCCGATGTTTCCCGGCATCAGCCCGTACTTCAGTGGGGCTGCGGCGGAGCCCGGGAGGCTCGGTGCCCCGGTGACAACATTTATCCAGGTCACAAAGACGGAGGGTCTGACAGACCGGGGTTACAGGGCGATACCGCCGCTGGATCCCGCTCTGTGTGCTGTCTTTGGAGTGAAGCCGCGGCTCAGCGACCGCTACCCCACTCCCAAAGACCAGCTGACGGCCAAGCTTACAGACAGAGCGCATCGGCGTATGATGCAGCAAGAGGCTGTTATGAATAACATCGCCCTGCTGGCGCATAACATCTCCACCATGGCGGTTGACCCTCATCGTCTGGCCGAACAGGCAGTCGACGTGGTGAAAACCGCCGGGCATCCCTGAGCCGATGAGGCGGCAGTTACTGGAGTGCCCCATCAGCCCGGACGTGCTGTTCGGGCCCCGTCTGTCATCTATGTTGGATGACATGCAGGCCGCTTCCGAGGAAGCAGAGTAATTCCGGAGACACGTCTCCCACCCTCCGCATCCACCCGGGCGGCAGCGATCCGCTCCAAGCCCCCGTCGCCGCCATAGGCCCCCGGCAACCGCTGTCGCGGCTCCGCCGGCAGCTCCTCCTCCTGGCCCCCAGGCTTCCCAGCCCCGCCTGCCTCCATCGCAGGCTGCGGCGAGCGGCAAGCGAAGGCCCAGGGCAGCGGGCTCATGGGGCTATGTCCCGCCCCACAAGCGCGGCGAAGCAATTACGGGGCGAGGTGAGCGTGGGACAGCGAGAAACACTCTTTACTAAGACGGCTGTTTTTTTCCCCACACAGTTAACGCCGGAGCCTACCGGCCCGACCATAACTGTTTCTCACCATCTCCCACCACGTTGCAGGCTGTCAATAAACCTTGTTTTATTGATCAAGCCAGCCCTTCATTACCTTTACGAAGGCAGCCTCACCCGGCTTACCGGCCCCGCCCGCCTCCATCGCAGGCTGCGGCGAGCGGCCAGCATAGGCCTCGGGCAGCGGGCTCATGGGGAGATGTCCCGCCCCACAAGCGCCGGCTATTACGGGGCGAGGGAGAAGCGTGTGACAGCGAGAAACACCTCTTTACTAAAGACGGCTGTTTTCCCCACACAGTTATCGCCGGAGCCCACCGGCCCGGCCATAACTGTTTCACACGCATCCCCCCCCACACATAGGCAGGCCGTCAATAAACTTATTGTATTATTGATCGAGCCAGCCCTACATTACTTTCCCCTCACCACGTCATGCCTGGCATGACACGTGGCGAGACGGCCGCTAAAACGAGCTCTCTGTCTACGAATGACACGCAGCTCGTTCACAGAGTCAGCAGTCTGCTGCCCAGTCACAGTGTTATTCCTCCTCGCGTCCCAACGCTCAGGAGAGAGGAAGCTACAATCATGTCACAAGCTGAGCAGGCAGGGTATGCCTCTGCTAATGGCACACACACCCAGCCCTTTCGGGCAGAGCCCCCCATGGGCTGCGGGGAGGACTCCTCCCCTTGCAGCGGGCAGGGGCTCAAGCGTGGCTCGTTTCCATGACAGCCGCATCAAAACAAGAGGCTGCACAGCCGCTTTCAGAGCATTACTCAGAATGGCTGAACACATGCACCCTGGCCAAATGGATGGACAGTCTGTTCAGCATGGGTCACACCCTGCAGTTCACCTCCGTTCCGCCGCGATTCAACGGGATTGTGGAAACAACGCTGTCACTTTTGGTGGAGCTCCAGCAGCTCCTAGAGAAAAAAGTGAAATCCCCGTTATCCCCGTTATTTCCTGGTACCCAAGAAAACAGGAGGTCTGAGACAGATTCTCGATCTAGCCCTATTCAACAAATGCATCGCGGAGAGGCCGTTTCACATGTTAACAATCAGACGAGTGTTACAGTGTGTAAAGCCGGGCGACTGGTTCACCTCAATAGATTTGAAGGACGCCTACTTCCACGTCACAGTGATCCCCAAACACAGGATATTCCTGCGTTTCGTTCCAAGGGTCACACTACCAGTACAACCGTCTCCCGTTCGGCTATTCTCTAGCCCCACGAACGTTTTCCAAGTGCGTGGAGACGGCTCTCCGGCCACTTCACGCAATAGGAATGAGAGTACTGTTCTACTTGGATAATCTGCTTTTGAAGGCTCGCTCCAAGGAGGAAGCAGCTATTCAAACAAAAAAGCTGGTGATTCACCTGTCGAATATAGGCTTCGCCATAAATTGGAAGAAGAACTCCCCCCTCCCCTTACAGAGTGTGATGTATTTGGGGGTAGAGCTGGATTCAGCTGTAATGAGAGCACGGCTCTCACAGCAGAGGATGGAGACGTTGTGGTCTCTCCTCCGCCGCTGTTCCCCGGGCAGCGTCGTGACAGCCCTCTCTGTCATGAGGCTGCTGGGCATGATGTCAGATCTAGAACAGGTGATCACCGGTGGTGCCGCTGGGGCTGCTTCACATGAGGCGGCTGCAGAGATGGTTTTCTCGCCTGCGCATCGACCCGGTGCGCCAACGGCGGCGCAAAATGACCATTCCCCTATCAGTGGGCCCCGATTTGACCCACTGGGGCGATCCCCGAACTCTCGCGAGAGGGGTGCCCTTGGGCAGAGCAACGTCACACATCTCGGTGTTCACGGATGCTTCTCTGTCGGGCTGGGGAGGAACTTGCGAGTTTCACGTGGTGGGCGGCGTTTGGCCCCCCCCCCGTGACCATGCATATAAACGCATTGGAGCTCCTCACTGTGTTGAAAGTTGTCCAACACTTTGCCCTATTGTTGACGAATCAACACGTAATGATTCGCACGGACAACAAGGCGACAGCAGCATACATAAATTGCCAAGGGGGAGTGCGCTCGGCACAGCTGATGAGCATAGCGAGACAGCTGTTATGCTGGGCGCACACGCACTTGCTCTCCATCAGAGCAGCGTACATCCCCGGTGTCCTGAACAGAGGGGCTGACATGATGTTGAGGGGGGGTTCCCAACCAGGAGACTGGACTCTGCACCACGATCTGATCAATCAGATATGGAGCGATTTTGGGAAGGCGGAGGTCGACCTATTCGCCACGCGGGAGAACACGCAGTGCGAGCTGTGGTTCTCCCTCAGCGCGAAGGACAATCCCCCACTCGGGGTGGATGCGTTCGCTCACAGACCGTGGCCGAACACACTCCTGTACGCTTTCCCGCCCGTCCCCCTGATTCCCCAAGTCTTGGACCGAGTCCAAGAGGAGCGGCTGTGTATGATTCTCATAGCACCGCAACGCACGAGTGCACCGTGGTTTCCCTGCCTCCAGCGTCTGCTCTCGGGGCCGCTGAAGGAACTCCCTTGGCGGCGGGACGCTCTCTCACAGGCAGGGGGAGCAATCATAGATTACCCAGAGATCGGCCAGCGCTTGTGGGCCTGGCCGCTCAACGCGAGCGCCTAGAGGGTCTCGGCCTCTCCCAGGAGGTCGTACGGACCATCCAGGGTGCCAGAGCTGACTCCACCAGAGCGTGTTACTCGGCTAAATGGGCGGCTTCCCAGAAATGGTGCACGGAGAGGGGTTGTGATCCCATCTCCTGCCCTTTGCCGCGTGTGCTCTCTTTCCTCCAGACGCTGATGGAAAGATGGCTGGCCTTTAACATGGTTAAGACGTACGCGGCTGCAGTGTCATCATGCCACGAAGGCTTCAGGGATAAAACTGTTTTTAGTCACCCCTTAATGAAGCGCTTCCTAAAAGGTGTGAGGAGAGAGAGACCCGTGACGCGCTCTCTCACTCCACAATGGGATTTAACACTGGTATTGCGCGCACTGGTTAAAGCCCCATTTGAGCCACTTGACCGGGTGCCCCTCAAGTTTGTGTCAGCCAAGACAGCTTTGCTGCTGGCCCTGACGTCAGCTAAGAGAGTGAGCGACCTGTCTGCGCTCTCTGTAGCCCCTTCTTGTCTTAGAATACAAGGGGACGGCAGTTCGGCTATATTACGCCCGAACCCGGCTTTTACACCTAAGAGTATTACTAGCTTGTTCAGATCGAGAGTAATAACGCTCGATGGTTTCTCTCTCCCTCCTCATCAATCTGAGGAGGAGGCAACAGCCCATCTCTTTTGCCCCTTAGCCTGCTTGCCTGTTATGTGAAGCGCACGGGAGGCCCTGCGAAATCTCAACAGTTATTTGTGCATTACAGAGACCATTCAAGGGCCTCCCCCTGACGAAAAAACGGCTGTCCACATGGCTGTGTGATGCTATCACACAGGCTATGTGTCAGCAGGGGCAGGGGCCTGAGACTAATCAGAGCTTCACTACGACCAGAGGGATATCGTCCTATGTAGCTATGCAAAGAGGGATGCCTATGGAGGCTATTGCCTCCTGGGGCACAGGTCTGCTGTGGCCTCCTGGCTTCACCATGACTTTTATTAGGCTGTACATAAGAAGGTCGCGCCTCTCTATGACACACTCAGGTTCTAGGCTTGTCAGATGTGAGTGTGATTGTGGACATTCCCCCTCGCATATTAAACAACGTGAGGTGGAGTCAAATATTCATGCAGAGCTCTTGTGTCTTCAGACACATAGAGCTGCTCGCTGCCGTTTGACGCATTGAAGTATGTTATGCTACGCTGACGCAGAACTAGAGCGTATGTAGCTGTGCTTTCGGGTATGATCGGGAAATGATGCATAGACTAACTGCTTTGCCCTTTTAACCCAATAGCGATAGCCTTAAAAGGCGAAGCCTATACGACATAGAACGATAGTTACGTGTTGTAACTCTAGATTTTATGAGTATAGGCGCAGCCTTTTAAGTGTCGGCCTCATTGTCCTTTAAATAACTGAAGAAAAGCTGTTTATTGGGAGCAGAACGTCCGCCGGCGCCCGACTATATCTGCGAAATGCGGACGTCGTTGAGGTACACCGCACGCGGACGTAATTGAGGCCCACGCTGTTGGTGGGCGGGGATTACAAATTTTCCAGTGCTGGGGCTCACGCCTAGGGATAACCCAATAGCGATAGCCTTAAAAGGCCGCGCCTAAACTCAGAGAATCTAGAGTTTCAATACGTAACTATCGTTCTTGCATGTTGCTGAGCTAACTCATTAGCATGGCTAATGAGTTAGCTTTAGCTCCAGCTAAAGTAAGATCAGTTTCCCGCAGCATTCTTTCTCTCACTTTTTTGTCATTTGCTCCGGAAACAATTTGATCACGTATCATTGAATCTCGAAGCACTCCAAAGTTACACATTCTGGCTTTTAGTTTCAAGTCTGTTACAAAGGCATCAAAGCTCTCTGCTGGCATTTGAATGCGCGAGCGAAACACATACCTTTCGTACGTCTCGTTCTTCTTTGGCGAACAGTGTTCATCAAACTTTGTCACGCCATATCAAACTTTCCCTTGTCATCCTCGTTGTCAAACACAATCATGTTAAATACCTCCACTGCCTGTGGTAGTACACATCATTTTGCTGCGTCATAGCTTTTGTAGTTCCAATGAATTATCTCTATTATGTAAAACTGTGATCACAAACTTTGCAAGCTTGTTATATGTTTTTAAGGGTAGGAAGCACACCTGTTTGGTCTGATTTTAACATTTTTATTGGTAAGAGGGTGAAATCATGTTTTTTATAGGTTTTGACCCTACTCAGTGGCGCCCCCTATTGGTCTGCTGCCGGGTATGATAGTAAAGGTACAGAGCTTTCCAAAACTGTTGACACCATGTCTCTAGCATATTTTGTTGTTGAATTATAAGCCTTCAAAAGTGTCACAGGTACAAAGTTCAAAGGGCACACCTGAAGAGCAAGAACTGCCCACACATCTCATATTGACATATGTTGCTCCCTATGTGAAGATCTTTCCAACGATGTCTTCACTGTTGTCCTACGACAAAGTTAGATTTTCTTGTTGGTACACATCATGGCTGTTTGACGTATACATTCAGAGACCTCTTGAAGGGCCAAGCTGGAAACAATCAGTCAAAATCTTTTAACAGGTATTTTGTGGCCAGATTTATTTAGGATATCGATGGTAGTATTATACACAATCATACTTTTCAATGTGGACCAGTTCTGAGTTTATTTTCCCCTAAACTACTGATTGTTTCACCTTTGACATTTTCCCATTAACTTACTATGGCGGTTTATAGACCCTTTTACCCCTTCCCCAGTCTGACAGGATGATCCTGGATGATCCAATTTATAATATATCGTAGTGCTAATACATTCCTGTGTACAGTTTAAGTTTTGCAAACACATCTTGTCAAAAGACAATCATAGGACCTTTTTATCCAAAAAGTCAGCATAGGCCTAAAGCCCAGTTCAGACCAAAGATTCACCTTGCAACGGCTTGCAACGAGACGGTTTTAGAACGTTGCAGGGGCGGTGTGAACGGGTCGTTGCAAGCCGTTGCAAGGAGTTGCAAGGAGTCGCCAGAGATTGAACATGTCAAATCGCAAGGTCCAGTTTTAGAACGCCGCGATTTAACTATTTCTCTTCAGCCAATCACAGCACAGAACAACTTGTACGTCACGGCCCTACTCCGTCCCGGTACCGTACTGTCCACTCCAGCATAAAAAGATCTGAAGATGGCAGACTTCTGGTGTGAGGAGAGGGAGGAGAACTTAATTCGCTTGCTGGAGGAGTAACCTGTCCTTAACGACGTAGGCAGCGAGGGGTACAGCAATAGGGACAGCAAGAAGAGAGCGTGTTGTGACATTGCGGTGGCAATAGGTGTATCCGGTAAGGAGGCTATACTTTGTTTTTCTTTTCGGTTGCTTTTTCCTTTCCTTGTTTCCTGTTTTTATTTTCGGTTCATAAAGGCATAGCTTAGGCTGTAGGCCTAATATATAGGCTTATTAAATACAAGCAGTGGTGTCAAAAGTACACACATTCGTTACTTGAGTAAAAGTATGGATACTGGATTTTAAAAAGACTCTGGTAAAAGTAAAAGTATCAACTTAACCGCTTTACTTAAGTAAAAGTAGAAAAGTACAGGCTCTAAAATCTACTTAAAGTATAAAAGTAAAAAGTAACCGTAATATATATATATTATATATATTTTTTAAACATTTAAAGCTAAACTAATGGACCTCATATAATTGACACGACTGTAAGAAATAGCTTAATTGAAAGCTGATTAGTGCTACATGGAGCCCAAGACATGGTAAAAAAATGACATACAAAAAATATAATAATGCTGTCAAGGACCACAAACTCGAAGAGCATATTTTTCTCAAATTTTATTGGAATTCAAAAACTTCACAACTGAGGTAGTAATATTCATGACATACCCTGGCCTGCAAAACTACCAGGACATTATTTTAGGAGCAACAGACTGTAGAGAACTTGAGTGCCTGTGGAGGAGATAAATAGACTGCGAAGTGCGTATCAGTCTGTGTGGAGTAAGAAAGAGAGAGTGTGTGTGTGTGTGTGTGAGAGAAAGAAAGAAAGAGTGTGTGTGTGAGAGAAAGAAAGAGAGTGTGTGTGAGGGAGGGATGCTTGTCCATAATCCCCTTCAAAAACTGGGTAGTAAAACTGGAGATAAACTATTGAACTTCCAACACCATTGGTGTCACAGGAGCATTTCGGTCCGTGTGTGAGACAGTGTACGTCAGTAGTTTGTGTAGGACAGAAAGAGTACAATGGCATACCCTATACAATCACCAGAATCTTCTGTTTAGCCTCAAAATAAGCTGATTTTCAAAGTTCTTGGAACCAATACGTGCCCTTTTTGGTCTGAAGATCAGTCCCGCTGCACTAAACAGTCTCTCGCAGGCTGCTGAGGCTGGGAGTGCGGTGTTAAGCCTCAATGAAAGGTTGCATACTGCCGGGAAAGACTTCAGTATCTCAACTGTATCACCTTGGCATCCAAGGTAAATCTCAAGCTGTTTGGCATTTTCTTGGGAACTGGTCTGTTTGATTGCAGAAAAGAAATCATCCTCCTCTGAAGAATGGGAGCTCTCTCCTTGATTCTCCACAACTTGGTCTTTCAAGTGACTTTTGATATAGTCAAGGCCTATGGAATAGAAAAACAAAAATAGGACCAAATTGGACCATGGACCTGGATTAAAACATTGAAATTACAACACTGAAAGATGGCATTATGATTTTTATCAACTTTATATGGCTTACAAATAAAGATTGCTTTTGATTTCCTACGTAATTTCTTATGGTGCATTACACTTCCAACGCTTTGAGTAGGCGTGGTGTAGGGTGTGGAAATAGCATAAGAGACTTGACTAGTGAGCTAGTTAGCAGGATAGACAGTTAGTATGCTATCTAGTCACTTGTCTTTATATAACATAACAGGAAAACAACAAGCCCAAACACCACAGTCCTGCAATTTTTCAAGGATTAAACTTTTTCTGCTGGTTTCGCTTAAAACGGTGGTCTATGTCACAATGGATTGTCTCCTGTTGAAATGCATGGGAATTAGAATTACGCTTCGCTGCCACTCTGTCATTGGTTTGCACTGTTAGTATGTTAGAGATACTTCAAAGCAGGAATATCCTCTATTAGCTTCTATCAAAAAGCAAACAGTGCAACACTTACCAAGTTTTAGGATGCATTCATCACTGGTCCAGCTAGTCTTGAATTTGGGGACTAGGATTGCTGCAGCAATCAGCTCTGGATCGGCAAGGATCTGTCCGAACCGTTTTTCAATGCCTGCTAGGAGTGCATCAATCAAGGGCCCACAGAACTTTGAGGAAATGCAAAAGTGCTGGAGCTTAGCCTTGAGAAGCGTTATTGTAGGGACCAACCACCCCATATGCACATTGGTCTCTCCTTGAAGAACATCAAGGGCCTTTGCGACCGGTCTCATCGTCTTTGCATATTCTGTCAGAAATGCAATCTCGACAGGAGTGAACCTATTAAAACAACAAATAATAGACACAACATTTCATATAATTTCATTGAACACCTTCAATTCAATAACAAACCAATTTTAAAATGCTAATCATCTGTGCAGAGGGGTAGTTAATAGATTGTATATGGTGTTTAATAGCTTTTAAATTCAAAGTGAAAAATATATAATTCAGCTTTAAAAATGTAAATGCAGGCAGGTACATACATGGGGATCTTAAGTGCACTGCAAACAGCTGTGATGGCTCCTTCTCCTTGTTCTCTTGCAATTCTCACAATCCTTTCCACTGCTAAGAAAAGTGAATTCCATCTTGTAGCGTTAGGCCTCAAAAGCTGGAGTTTGCAATTTTCTTCAATGATCTCAGCTGCTGTGGTGGATCTGGCGCTCTTATTCCAAAGGCTCCAGCACTTTGAAAACGTTGAACGTGAGACCCGCTTGTACACCGTGCTGACATTTGCCTCCTCAACATCAACAGTTGACACCAGGTTCAGAAGGTGGCAGGCGCAACGATGGTGTTTTGGAAGCTGATACTCCAGGCAGTCATCTTCATCTAATATGGCTCCAGCTTCAACAAACTCCATGCTATCCTGGTCTTCATTATTCTCATCTTCACCACCATCATCATCTTCTTCACCACTCGCTGCTGTAGGTGCTGGATTGTTGATGTTTTCGTTGGTTTGACCATACAATTTAAAAGCTTTTAAAAAATTCGAGCCATTGTCAGTTGTGGTGCGGGTAATCTTGTCACGGATGTTAAACTCAGTGTGGATCTCATTCAGAGCACTGGCAAGGGCAGAAAAAGAATGTGACCCTTTCAGCTGTTTGCAGGCCAGGGCAGCGCAACATCTCTTCATAGTTTGGGGGTCTATCCAATGGGCTGTGACACCAAGGAATCCACGCCTGTATGCTGTCCAGCAGTCAGTGGTAGTTGCAATGAACTCAATTCCACTTAGAGAAGTTTTCAAATTGATTTTCATTTCAAGAGCAACTTCTCTACTTTGTTGACAACAGTGTTGCGTGACATCACATTGATGTTGGGCTGAAGATGATGAACCAGATCTACGAAACCCTGTTGATCAACCAGATTAGGTGGGTGCAGGCCTTGGATGATAAAATGAAGGACTTCTTTATCAACACTGGCCTGGGACACTCTTCTGGTCTCCCATAACTTTGCCTGTTTTGGTGGTGGGCCTTCATCTGCTGCTGCATCTGCTCCTGGCTTTCTTTTCTGGGCATTTGCAGTAAGGGTCTTATATCTCCCGAGATGATTAGGGTGTTTTCTCTGTGAAAATAGGCATATTTAGGGTGAGGGTTATCCCTAACCCTGGTTTTACAATTCAGGATGTCTGCATTGCCTGGGGAGAGTTTAGAGTCTACACTCTCCCAAGGCAATGCAGACATCCTTATCTTTTTTTTTTTAGTTTGGTAGCGAAATACAGTTTCTGTGGTGTTTTATTTGGCATTTTGTAAATCCATTGATTTCGGTTGGGAGACTCATTGCTCATTGCAAGGGAGGTTGGTTGTAGTCTTTTCGCTCGGTTCTAGCCCTACTGTCGATACGGCGAACCGAGCGAAAAGACTACAACCAAACATAAACACGTCCGGTTCCGGTTTACGTTTCAATAGGATTTACGGAACGCCAAAAAAACACAACATAAACTGTATTTCGCTACGATACTTGATGATATTGTTAATACCGGAATTGTCCTCTAAACATGCGCTGATCACGTCAACGCACAACTTTTTTTTTTATCAGCCGATCCGCGGATCATTTGCGTCCCGAACCGTGAGGGTAGATCCGTACGGATCACGGGAAACCCGTGAACCGTTGCACCACTACTAGTCAAGCTGTAGCAAGCATTTTAAATCAACCATTATTATAATATAATAATAATACAGAGCTTACCTCAATATGTTTTTTGAGATTAGACGGAGAGTTCTTGAAAGCTGAAAGTACATGGTTCTTTGGTTGGCAAAGTTTGCAGCGCATGCACCATGAGTCGTTTTTGCTTCCCACAATTTCAAACACCTCTTCAAGATAGGGCCAGGGATGTGGAAGCGTTTGATGTCCTCCTCTGTCTTCAGAGCCTTCAGCCATCTCGCAGTGACAGTTGCCAACAGTATATCTTTTTGACACTGACCGGCTTTGCCGCGCTTTGCATATTTAAGTTAGCCTCTTGTTTTGCGTCATACGCAGAGAAGCCAATGAGTGTTATGGGTTTCTATGCTTCATCCAATTACGCTCGAAATCAGTATATTTGAATGGCGCACATTTGAAACTTTTGAAACAAAACCGTAACCAAGAGTAACGAGAATGTTTTAAAAATGTAAGGAGTAGAAAGTACAGATAATTGTGTTAAAATGTAAGGAGTAAAAGTAAAAAGTTGTCAGAAAAAAAAATAGATACCTAAAATTTCTACTTAAGTACAGTAACGAAGTATTTGTACTTCGTTACTTGACACCTCTGAATACAAGTTGTAGATGCTAACGGTATTATCTTTGTTTCTGAAGAACGATTGTAGATAACGTCAGGCTCGAGCTGATTTACAATTATTTTAACGGGACCAACGGTTCCCAACGATATCTCAGTATCTCAATATGTATGTTTCCTGTGTAAAAACGAGGGGCTAAAAATCGTAAAGGGGGTAGGCTTAATAAATAAATATTTACTGCTGGTCATAGGCCTACTCCATCCGCTAATGCTTTGTGGGGTCAAAGGGGATTGTAAAATAGTCTTTAGTTTAAAATGTGCAAAGTTTTTTGCTAACATTAGGCTACTGTCTTTTACAGAAAAAGAGGTGGGCAAAAAAATCCACTCCCTCCGGACACAGTACAGGTACAGCAAGGCACCAGCATCAGGGGGTGCCGGTCGGAGAACTGGCAGGCAGGACTGGGTACTAAGGAGGCTCTCTTTCCTGGAGCCATATATCAGGAAGAGAGGTTGGTTTAATATCGAATTAATTAAATATAAAAAAAAAATATATATATATATACACGATTATTTAGTTAGCCTCTAATATTAAGACCATGTAGCTTTTATTCAATAAGCGTTATAACAAGATCTGTAGCCTAATAGGGGATTATCACGCTTCCTGGTTCCGGTGGCGGGATTTGTCTTCGTTGTGCATGAACACTTCCGACGCACTTCCACCATGGCTGAAACAAAGGCTAGATGTCACTGCTCTGTTCCACTTTGTACATCTAACAAACAACACCAACCCTACTTAAGTTTTCATGGATTCCCGACTGAAATGAATCTAAGGAAGAAGTGGATTCAAGCGGTTCGCCGGGACGAAGGGCCAAACTTTAAAATAAAACAAGGTAGCACGTTTGTTTGTAGCCGGCACTTTAGTGAATCAGACTACAAACGCTACAGCTAGCAACCAACCGGGGTCACACCAAGCGACTGAAAATCGGGTCTGTACCCTACCGTTTCCAGTGGAACAACTGGGGACTGCCAAGAAGGGGGTCTGTTTATAAAAGAGCATCAACTCGCTTAGGCCATGACGTTCACCCATCCCTTCCTCTGGAGCAACCGCTGCCCTGTGAATAAGAGCCGATGGAGGAGATCTCAGCTTCGGTGGTGATGACAGAACATGATTTCGGTTCTGCTCCTAAACCAGGTTTGTTAGTGTTCTGAAATATTGGCTTACTATTACCCCATACTGTTCTTAAACCACCTACCTGACAGGTGTACTACCTATGGTTTAATCACAGAATGGGCTCTTAGTAGGTTATACCGAGGAGGTAGGTCAACTTTTCAGAACTCGGGCACAAAATGTTTAGTCTTATTAATGTCGCAGCATTTGACCAAACCACAATGTGAAAAGCTTCATCACAAGTACAAATGTTGCATTTTATATCTTACTTAATTAATTGTAAAGGTGAATATTGAGCTATAAAAAGCAAAATTTAAAAGCAATATTGAGCTACAAAAAGCAATTTCTTTAGAGGTCCAAACTGCTTCCAATATGCAAGTCACAGCCAAAATCTGGGTTAGATGTTTTAATTTCATCTCATACAGGTGCACTGGATGCTGCTGCTGTACACATACAGCAATTGGAAGAAACAGTCAAGGAGCTGATAAGAGCTGTCACAGCTGAAAGTGGTTCAATTGCCTTTTCACAGATTCTGTGTCTCAGACGCGGACATCCTTTTTTACACCAGATTCACGTCAAGAGATGTTTTTTGTGACTTCTGGGAGGTTATTCAACCATCTGCCTCCATGTTGGTTTATTGTTCGAAAGCTCAGAAAAAGAAACAAACATTTGAACCCATTTCTCAGAGTCCAACGTGTAGACTGCAACTGGTTGAGTTTTTTCTCTTCTGCTGCAGGCCTGCAAGAGAAGGTGCTGGCTGACATGTTTCAGGTCAGTGTGTCCGCTGTCTCCCATGTTGTTATACCGTGGGCCAACTACCGTTACCTGCTCCTTGGCTCCCTCCCCTGCTCCTTGGCTCCCTCCCCATCTGGATGAGTAAACAGCAAGTCAAGAACACCATGCCAAGCTAATTTGTGCAGTACAGTCCAGATGTTCGGGTAATCATCGACTGCACCGAGGTGCAGTTGATGATTACCCGAACATCATCTTACAAGAACACAACCTTTAAGGCCTTGATTGGGATTCCCCCTTGTAGTGCTGTGACTTTTGTGTCAAGTCTCTTCACCGGCTCCATCTCCGACCCAGAGCTGACTGAACGAAGTGGACTGCTGGATTTACTGGAGCCAGGAGATGGCTGCATGGCAGACAAGGGTTTCACCATCGAGAAGCCATTAGCTGATCGTGGGGCAACGCTGATTATACCACCCTTCAAGATGACAGGTAGGCATGAAAGGAATGAACATTTCAAATTAAAACTTTGACCCAAATGTGACCATTAAGATATGCAGACAAATGTTTAAGATGGACTGAAGCACTCACAATAATATTACTAATTAATTTATCTCTAACCACTGCGCAGTTCACTGAAGAGGATGCTCTGAAAACACAAGGGATCGCTCGACTTCGAATCCTCGTAGAAAGAGCAATAGGCAGAGTCAAGGAATACCGCATCGGGGAACGCACTGTCCTTTCACCTTGTCTGCGACAGTCAATCAGCTGTGGACCGTCTGCTGTGTGATGACCAACTTCCAGGGACCACTTGATTTAAAAGGCTACATCCCTGTTGAATAGTGTTTCCACTCAAACATGTACCTATAAATATTAAATATAATATATAAATATTAAAACGGGAGGCACTGAACATTTGGAGTGGTCCCTTCATTTTTTCCGGAGCTGTAATTTTGTACACTGAAAACATTGTATATATTGAATGACATGTAATGTAATTGAATGAGAAGTCTTTCATCTATAATCAATTTTAAAGTCCAGTCAGTCCATCCTGAAAGTATTCAAAATAATGTTAATATATAATGTAGTAAATGATGTACTCAGAAAAAGGGAATGAATTAAATCCTTTTATTCTTTCAGTTCCTTTATTCATTCAGTTCATTTCACATTCATTTCACTTTCTGCTGAAGATACACATTCATATATGTCCCAAAGAAGTACAAGTCTACCTTATTTTTCATCTCATCATTTCATCCCTCCAGACTGAGCTGACGGCAAACCGACGTTAGTGCACAATGATCACCGAATGCGGAAGTACTACGTATCAGCGTGATAATCCCCCATTGACCGTTCTAAATCCACTTCCACCAACTTTTAAGTGCGGTTCGGTTATACAAGAAAATATTAAACTATTCATAGGCCGAATATAAAATCAATGTAAAAAAATAAGCTTATGGGCCGAATTCGGTTACAATTCAGCATCTGCTGGCCCACAACTAGATCGTCTCATTTCCTCGTTACACGCTTTAATTTAATTATATTTAAATTATTATGACCATGGAGCCTTTATTGGCATGGGTATCATTCTGTGTAGCATGGACAAATCGGAGAAACACTCACATTCAGAATGCATTGGTTGACATTTCGTTATTTGGAGCACATTATTTTTTATTTATTTTCAGTTTTTGAGGAGGTGCTTCAAAAATGCAAAATTTTCTGCAATCATCCAAAATCCAATGGAAAAAACAGTTGGCTTGTTGTCAAGGGAACCCAGGGCGACGCTCAGTTCCGGGTTGGCCAACATTCGTCATCCCTCCACCACTCTATACTGTAAAAATACATGTTCAAGTTTAATCATAATGCATGAAACTATTCTTTATTCTGCCATAGTATTTATTATTATTATTTATAATTTTTTTTGTTGTAGCGGCGAAATGCATTGTGTGTGCGCGTGTGCATGTGTGTGTGTGTGCGCGTGTCCACTGCCCAACCCCGCCCATCCTCTGGTGTTTAATAGTCTGACTGAGTTTTCATAAACATTATACAATGCATATTACACCCCAACTGTTTCTGCTGTGGGTTTTGAAAGTAGGCCCATCCAAGAGAACCGTGACCCGCGCCTTTGAGGTTTACACCCGCCGCGACTCCGTTTTTAAAACAACCCGTGAAGCTTGCCACCCTGCATCACCGTCACCTTCGCTGTACTGGCAGCGATGAAAAGTTTCCAAATAATTCTAATTTATTTATTGTATATAACCAGGAATTTATGTATTTTATAATCTTGTTGGTTGTGGTTTCTTCAGGCCCCTCCACAGCGCTACGCGCCGATACTGCTATAACACGCTATTTTACGTTGAAATGCGACGTAATCCAGTGTTCACGATTCAAAGCGACTTAACCGATGTAAGTCGCTTTGGATAAAAGCGTCTGCTAAATGCCCTAATTGTAATTCTAATTCGCGAAAACGTACACTGTCAACGTATGCTTTTGGCGACTGGGTTGCCTCTTGTGAAATGTTGATATAACGTAGGACAATTAACATTACAATCAAACGTAGGCTACCCCGAGAGGTAGGCCTACAGGCTATACCTTAATGACAATAATGTTATCAATGTTTAACGTATAGGATACGTTTCAATTAAATGTAAACCATCCAAGAGGGAGCCTAAATAAATAACAAAAAATTACGTCTTATTGAACAGATTACGTCTGTTCAATAAGACGTAATCAGGGACGAAATACGTTAAATGAAACGTTCCCCGAAAGGGGAATATGCCTTAATGACAATAATGTGTGATGTTGACATTTAACATATCTGGGATACGTTTCAACCAAACATAATCCTAGACGTAAATAAATGGCAAAAAATAGGCTGAGAACGAATTCGTATTTGCGATATGTTCAATAAAACGTAATCACGGAGAAAATACGTTTTTCAGACCAACGTAATTGAGAATGCCGAATAGTTCTCTGGGAACGTCATTTTGATGAGATAGGGTTGCTCTGTCAGTTGTCATACAAAGCGGACGGACGTGGTCTCTATAGCAACGACCTCAGCTACCTAATACTGATCAAAAATGATTGTTTCTCTCAATCAAAGCACAAAACAGGACAACTGATGTCCATAGACTTAACCCATATACACACGTGTAATTAACAAGGACACGGTGTAGTTGTGTTTCACAGATTTCACTCTAAAATCGTTGTTAATGTGCAGCCATCGGGTCTTCCGTTAGCCAATGGGATGAGTGCCCATAGCTTCATATATTGCCGTGGAGGGATTACATTGTAATGAGTGGAAATCCCCTGCATCTGACGCACAAGGGTACCCTTTTGCGTCAGAAGCTGAAGCCAGTCACTGACCGTTCGTCAAAAATCAACGCATTCGGAGTGAGAATGTGTTGATTAAATATATCAGTGAATTGTCACAATTTCTCAGAATCAAAAGGTGAAAGTAGAAACGGTTGGCCAAAAGCTGTCATATTGTTAGTTATCACAGACAATTTTTAACAATAAATGATCTTTACGGAGCTCCTTAAAGGACATTAGGGAGAACGCTCCCGGACAGAACATTAGTTTGGAAGTCGTGCTTAGTGACACGACAAATACTTCCAATCTAAATACACGAGTTGAAATTTGTGCTTCTTGGCACGAAAATTTTGAAAATACGTGTCCCCGATCACGAGTCGATAGATTAAATGACGTGACAGTCACGTATTTTCGTGAGACCGGGTTGGATGACCACATGCTTAAAGGAATGTATGGCTGACCGTCCTTATCAATACGGCAATTCTGAGCATGTACCGAGGGCGGTCATATGATATGCAACACAGCTCAGTTTGAAAGGATAAGAAAGACTGGGATCGGATGACCCGGAAGTGTCTTTGCAAACTTCACTCGGCTTTGTTGTTTCTCGTTTTGCGGGTAACAGTAAAGTCTCTGTCAATACTTGATCTGGACTCCCCGATTCCTCATGTTATTTTAAGACAAAACTTTCGTATCACACCAATCCCAGCGTACGATTACAATAATTAACGTAACACGCCCATATAAAAGCACGTCTTCAGGAGTCTCGCCCCTAACTTTTATGACATGGACAAACGTCCAACGGTAAAAAAGAGACCGAAATTGAGAGAGACACTCGTGTCACTAGTTCTTCACCAGCCCGCCCGAACAGCGTGCCACGGCGAGGACGACGTCGACTAGCACTACGGCACTAATTATATTTGCTGCGCCACGGCGCGAAACGGCCACTCCTGTTTAAGGTCTCTCCGCTCCCCAGCAACGCTACAGGCCTGCATCTCTTCCCATGACAACTGGTTGGGTACCCATTTATTTTAGGTAGTTAAATGCCGGCTTAGTTTAGGACTGAACCGTTTGAGTGAATACCAAGAAATTGAAACAGTATATATGTGTATGTGTGTGACTAATTTTCAGTAAATAGTTCAAACGTATTTCTCTCGAATATTGTGGATGTCATTGGGTATTTTGATACTGATGTGTTAATAGAAAGTATTGGTTTACAAGTTTACAGTAGTCTCATTTAAAGGATACGGTAACCCTTCCTTTGACAGTCCCCTAATTACTAGGTATTTACCCGGTACATACATGGTAAATCATAGTGTATTACTGGGTAATTACCACTGGTAATAAGAAGGTAAATACAGAGGTAGTTACCCTGTAATTACACGGTAAATTATAGTATATTACTGTGTAATTACCACTGGTAATAAGAAGGTAAATACAGAGGAATTACAGCTGATGTACCCAGTAAAACCTCCACTATTACCCATCAACTCAACTAGCGTGTAGTTGTAATTGTTTTAGGTTGGTAATAACTCCGATATTGTGTACTTCCTAGGAAATTAGGCAACCAATTCTTAGAAACACCTATTATCCAAGGTTTATGTTGGTAACAGCCCAAATTTAATGATGTACTATCGAGAAATTAGCATTGTACTTTCCAATAAAATACTTTTTCATTCATTATTCATAGCTACACCCATTTAGAAAGGGTTTATTCGATTTACCACTATGGAATTACTTACCTGGTAACAACCTCTGCAGGAATCTGTTTTCCTCTAGTGTCATGGTACATCTTCTTAAATACTGGGTACGAAGCCGTTTCCATGGTATTACCAGGTTCTTACCATATCATTTATAATAGATACATTCCATTATCCATGCAGTCAACACAAAAATGTACCATGTACGTTCTGCGACGTTACCAAGTAAAACACGACAATTTACCCAGTAAGTAAGCTAAAACTGTACTGTAAGAGGAAGCCTCGTTTGTTTCCATGGTATTACCAGGTTCTTACCATTTAATTTATAAAAGATACATTCCATTGTCCATGCAGTCAACACAAACTTGTACCATGTACGTTCTGTGACGTTACCAAGTAAAACACGACAATTTACCCAGTAATTAAGCTGAAACTGTACTGTAAAAGGAAGCCTCGTTTGTTTCCATGGTATTACCAGGTTCTTACCATATCATTTGCAATACATTCCCTTTTCCATGCAGTCAACAAAAACTTTTACCATGTACGTTCTGCGACGTTACCATGTAAAAAACGACAATTTACCCAGTAATTAAGCTGAAACTGTACTGTAAAAGGAAGCCTAGTTTTTTTCCATGGTATTACCAGGCTCTTACCATATAATTTGTAACTGGTTATTGCCTTTTCCATGCAATCAACACAAACCATATATGTTCTGCAACATCGTTCACCAGTAGTTAAGCACTTTAATTGTTGTTATAAAACCCCAAACCACTGTTGATGAAAGGCATATTAAAATTAAACAAAATCAATGGCTTAACTTTCAAACAATGCAATATCTCACAAACAGGCACTGAACACTGAAGAAATCTGACAAAAAAAGAGCCGTCCCAACCTGGTCTCACAGGAATCCGTGTAATGACTACGGACGCTTAACTCGAAATCCGTGGCCACATCACGGAAACACGCCGATTTCCGTGATGTGGCCACGGAATTCGCTCCAATGCAAGTTAATGACACTGATGTTCCGTGGCTCACACACGGATCCCCGTTTCAACGAGCGAGTCGACCACGGGGATTAATTCGAAACCCGTGGTGGTCTCACTGAAACACTTAAATTGTCCTTGATGTGTCCACGGAAGTTGCTCCAATGCAAGTAAATTACACTGATATTCCGTGGCACACACACACAGATTCCCGTTTCAATCTGTGTGTGTGCCAAAGTTGACCACGGCGGGGGCTTGACTCAAAATCCGTGCTGGTCTGACGGAATCACTTAAACACATTCTCACTCCGAACGCGTGACGAACGGTCAGTGAATTTGGCTTCAGTTTCTGACGCAAAAGGGTACCCTTGTGCTTCTTTTTTTTTAAGGTCCACCGTTAGCCAATAGGATGAATGCTCATAGCGTCTCTATGCGCAGCCGTCGGGTCCCCCGTGAAGGGGTTACATTGTAACGAGTTGAAAACCCCATGCGTCGAAAAATTACTTATGGGAGAGAGCCCGATTAAATCCGGATATTTTAATAAATTGGGTGTTATAGGTTTTAAACAACATGTTCGAGTTATTTGAATGACAGAAGCTCCGCTAGCTCGATGCTAAAGGGCTAACCGGAGCTAACAGCCTGTCTCCTCCCGTCCTATTAACTGTATTTATGGCTTTTTCTCTTTTCAATATGACCAAACACAATGGCCAGAGGACCAGCATCCTTTCTTAACTGATAAACAAAATAATCTTTGAGTTCTACATGTTCTAGAAATGTTCATTAATTGACAGTCCTAATGTTTATTTTCTTGTCTTCTGATTCTTTATTACAGTATGGAAGGGGAGATTTGGAGGTACCTGGTCAGGTCTTGGTCAGCATTCAAATCCCAGATGTGGAGACTGTAGGGATACCTCACAGAGAAGACACTAAAGAGTCATCTATCATTCATCGAGCGGAATCATTGGTTTGCGAATGACCGCAAAGATGCTCCCATAGGCAGATTGCTGCATGGCATTCACCACTTATTCAAATTGTAGAGGTTGAAGCAGTCTTCCTTGTGGTCACTTGCCATAACACTGTCATGTGTTTTATGAAAACACCATCAGTAACATTTAAATTGAGTTGATGTGGACGGCTCTTTTTTTTGTCCGATTTCTTCAGTGTTCAGTGCCTGTTTGTGAGATATGCATTGTTTGAAAGATAAGCCTTTGATTTTGTTTAATTTAATATGCCTTTCATCAACAGTGGTTTGGGGTTTTATAACAAAAATTAAAGTGCTTAACTACTGGTGAACGATGTTGCAGAACATATATGGTTTGTGTTGATTGCATGGAAAAGGGAATAACCAGTTACAACTTGTATGGTAAGAGCCTGGTAATACCATGGAAAAAAACGAGGCTTCCTTTTACAGTACAGTTTCAGCTTACTTACTGGGTAAATTGTCGCGTTTTACTTGGTAACGTCGCAGAACGTACATGGTACAAGTTTGTGTTGACTGCATGGAAAAGGGAATAATGTATTACAAATTATATGGTAAGAACCTGGTAATACCATGGAAACAAACGAGGCTTCCTTTTACAGTACAGTTTCAGCTTAATTACTGGGTAAATTGTCGTGTTTTACTTGGTAACGTCGCAGAACGTACATGGTACAAGTCTGTGTTGACTGCATGGAAAAGGGAATAATGTATTACAAATTATATGGTAAGAACCTGGTAATACCATGGAAACAAACGAGGCTTCCTTTTACAGTACAGTTTCAGCTTAATTACTGGGTAAATTGTCGTGTTTTACTTGGTAACGTCGCAGAACGTACATGGTACAAGTTTGTGTTGACTGCATGGAAAAGGGAATAATGTATTACAAATGATATGGTAAGAACCTGGTAATACCATGTAAACAAACGAGGCTTCCTTTTACAGTACAGTTTCAGCTTAATTACTGGGTAAAGTCACAGAACGTACATGGTACAAGTTTGTGTTGACTGCATGGAAAAGGGAATAATGTATTACAAATTATATGGTAAGAACCTGGTAATACCATGGAAATAAACAAGGCTTCCTTTTACAGTACAGTTTCAGCTTAATTACTGGGTAAATTGGTGTGTTTTACTTGGTAACGTCGCAGAACGTACATGGTACAAGTTTGTGTTGACTGCATGGATAATGGAATGTATCTATTATAAATTATATGGTAAGAACCTGGTAATACCATGGAAACAAACGGCTTTATACCCAGTATTTAAGAAGATGTATCATAACACTAGAGGAAAACTGTTCCTGCAGAGGTTGTTACCAGGTAAGTAATTCCATAGTGGTAAATCGAATAAACCCTTTCTAAATGGGTGTAGCTACGAATAATAACTAAGAAAAAGTATTTTATTGGAAAGTACTATGCTAATTTCTAGATAGTACATCATTAACCTTGGGCTGTTAACAACATAAACCTTGGATGATAGGTGTTTCTAAGAATTGGTTGCCTAATTTCCTAGGAAGTACACAATATCGGAGTTATTACCAACCTAAAACAGTTACAACTACACGCTAGTTGAGTTGATGGGTAATGGTGGAGGTTTTACTTGGTACATCAGCTGTAATTCCTCTGTATTTACCTTCTTAATACCAGTGGTAATTACACAGTAATACACTATAATTTACCGGATAATACCTCTGTATTTACCTTCTTATTACCAGTGGTAATTACCCAGTAATACACTATGATTTACCATGTATTTGCCGGGTAACTACCTCTGTATTTAACTTCTTATTACCAGTGGTAACCCAGTAATACACTATGATTTACCATGCATGTACCGGGTAAATACCTAGTTATTAGGGGACTGTAAAAGGAAGGGTTACCAAGGATACTGATTTATATAATATTTAATTTGTTGTTTATTACACTGGTAATGTAATGCTTACCCTAGCTATTTAACAAGGTTAAAATAGTGAGGTTCATGTAAAAGCTTAATTTAATTTAAGAAATTTGAATACATTTAGTGAATTACTATTAGTGCATTAACTAACCTTAGAGAGAGAGATCTCTCGCCATTAGAAGAATTCGGGAGCGCACTCCACACTAAAAGCTAGACACGCTAGGGGGCGCTACAAAATGTTTAGTTTGCTACTTGATTGAGGCTCTTGTTAGCTACCAGGGAACCGGGCAAGGGTAAGGTTGTTAGAGGTTATCGAAAACCGACACACAGTTACACCTTTGTTTAGAAACACTAGGCGCAGGGGTGCTGCTCCACTTGTGTATTTTGGGAGCTTCTCTTTGGTTATATTCATTTCTTTGATTTGAACAGCACCCAATGGTCCTTTTCCTTTCGTAGTTTTGCCTCCTCTGTTTGTGTTTAATTGATTACCCCAAGCTCCGGGTTAAATAAACAACTTTAAGTTAACCAACGACATCTGGTTTTAAAAGTTAGTTTTGGCAAAACCGGTGATATTTTTTATTTTTAGGCGGCAGGGGGTGTTTTCGCAGCTAAATGTAACTAATAAAGTAACTTGTAATCTAACTTGGTTACTTTTAAAATCAAGTAAACAGTAAAGTAACTAAGTTAATATTTTAAGGAGTAACTAGTAATCAGTAATCGGATTACTTTTTCAAGGTAACTGTGGCAACACTGGCTACATGCTACAATAACATTCAACATTACAATATGAAAAGCAAACTACACACACAGGGTCAACTTGCTGCTGCAAGTTGACCCTGCAGCAGCAGATGCCACTACCAGAGCTACGGAGACTAGCAAAGACACAACAGAAAAGTGTGTGTGTGTGTGTGTGTGTGTGTGTGTGTGTGTGTTTGTGTGTGTGTGTGTGTGTTAGGGCTTTGACTTCGAACTTCGTAATTCGAATATAATTTGAATATCAAAAAAAAATATATATATTCGAACGAATATTAGGCAGCCCTTAATATTCGAACCTGTTATGGGCATTATTTTTTGTAAATGTCTTTGTTGAACGTTGTTTTCAATTCAGATTCCGCGGCTTTTTCAGGGCTGGTGATGTTGTGTTGTGAGCTCATTAGCAAGGCTATCATTGGTCATCTGGGCTCCTGTAGGTGACAACATGACATAGGCGTCCTGGTTTGCGCCAAATTTGTATAACAATGGCCGCGTCAACATCGACATCAGCACCCGAGATGGATGTCGACGATGACATTTACACTCCGGACAATTTGAAAAGCAACGTGTGGCGCCACTTTGGGTTCTCAAATATACAGGGGAAGATAACAAAGAAGGATAAAGTAATATGTAGAATATGTAGGACCAAACTCTCATACCACGGGACAACAAGCAACTTAAGAGCCCACCTGTCTACATTACATCCCGGCAAGCTGGAGGTGGAGGGGGTGAAGGTGGGGGGATTGGGGCCGAGGCAGGCCAGAATCGACACCATGCTGTCACCTTCACGAGGCCTTCCCTATGCCCGTCAAAGTAAAGCAACGGATTTGCTGACACGGTTCATTTGCGAAGACAGAGGCCCATTAACGCAATATATGGGAGCGGGTTTCAAGCTTTGATCCACGAGCTAGAGCCAAGATTCAATATCCCCTGCTTCCGGACCATCAGTGGTAATATAACGAAGCTGTACGAGACAACCAAAGATGGCATTAGGGAAATGCTGCGTGGAGAAAAACTCGGACTGACCACTGATGGGTGGAGTTCTTTGGCTACTGAGTCCTATGTTACGGTCACAGCCCATTTCATCGATGAGGACTGGGAGATGAGAAATGTCGTCCTTGACACGTCTGAGCTTCAAACCGCTCACACAGCAGCGAATGTCTCTGCATGCATCGACAAAGTTCTGCAAGAGTTTCAAGTGCCGCGGGAGTCTGTGCTTGCCATCACAACTGATAATGCGACCAACTATCAATGCTGTAGAGAGGTACTTGAGGATCACGGATATCCCGTGCATGGCGCACACAATTAATCTGGCAGCGAGAAAGGGGCTTTCAGAGCGTTCCGTTGCAACAGCCGTCAGCCGCCTGAAGGCTGCCGCTCAGCATTTCAAGCACTCTCCTACAGACAGCTACCTCCTGGAGGCCAAGCAGAAGCTCCTTGGTCTCAAACCAGTCCAGCTCATCAACGACTGCGCCACTCACTGGAACAGTACATATGACATGATCTGTCGGGCAGCTGATCAACAAGCCCCTGTTGCAGCAGTTATAATGGAAAAGAAACTCAGCCGTCTGGAGCTCAGCAGTGTGGAGTGGACGCTGATGGAAAAGGTCAGTAACGTTGGATAATTATGTTGGGTGGTCTAATAATATTACATCCCTAATATTAAAATTACTGTTTGCAAATGTAATAACACGTATAAGCCAAGTTAACGTTGGCTAAGCTAAGATTGTGTTTTGTGTAACGTCAAGTGGCACATGGCTGCGCTTACTAGCTAGCAGCTAGCTATCTAATGTTATTGGCGCTAGAATGAGTTTGTAATTAAATATGTGTTTGTCCGGCAGGTGAAAGATGTGCTGCAGCCATTCAAAGTAGCCACCCAGGCGCTGTCAACAGAAGCCTACCCAACAGCATCAGCGGTCCTTCCCCTGCAGTATGTGCTTTTGAAACAACTAAAGCCCTCCATCGATGACCCGGCAGGAGTGAAACAGATGAAAACCATGGTGTCAACTGATCTGAAGGCGCGATATGGCCCCAACAAAGAGGCATTCTTGCTACTGAACACAGCCAGCTACCTCGACCCCCGTTTCCACCGGCTGGTTCATTTGGAACAAGAATCGCGGCAGGCAGTGCGAGATAAGGTTCAGAGGGAGCTTGCCGACCTCAGCGAGGAGACAGGCGTGGAAGGCCAAGAGGAGAATGCCACCGCTACGGCGCCACAGCAGCGCAAGGAAAAGAATGCTCTTAGTGCGATGGGGAACCTCTTTGGCGATGTTTACTGCCAAAATTTGGCCGGAGCAGGTAATAATTATGATATTCAATAAGAAATAGTACAAATCGTTTCAATTATCGAGTGCCTTTCATAACAACTCAAACTTGCTATGTATAGCCCTACATTGAAAATAAAATAATGTGCAGTATAAAACGTAGCATAAACAACACATTAACAAATTCAATTATTTTTAACAGTTAGACAGAGTGAAGATATGATCCAAAGAGAAATGATGGACTACGACAATGAGCCCCCACCCCCGTCTGACAGCAACCCCCTGTACTGGTGGAAGGAGAGAAGCCCCAAGTACCCCCATCTCGCCCAGCTGGCACGCGGCTACCTGGCAATATGCGGGACATCCGTCAGGTCGGAACGAGTGTTTTCCACCGCGGGGAACATCGTCTCCAAGCAACGCTCTTCCCTAGAGCCAGAACATGTGAATCACCTGTTTTTTTGGCGAATAACTTAAAAAAGTCTTCAGCCCTATAAAGATCGGGGCTGGCTGCAGTTTATGTGAGCGATACAGTTTGGCAATGGGCCGTTCGTTAGTGGCTGGTAGGATGGGTTTTTGTTTTTTGGCCTACCTTTAGTTTGTCTTTTCAGTTTAGCCTGACTGGCTTATTTGACTTGATTGCTTATTTATCTTTATTTTGATGCATAGTATACACAGTTCGTGTCTGACCTTAAATAAATAAATGTTCTGAAAACATCGTAGCCTGCCGTGCCTATTGACGTTGACTTATACACTGCCCTCTGGTGGACAAAACATATACAACTCAAGTTTGATACCATATATGTCTTACCGAAGGTATTTAAAAATATTTTAAATAGATATTCGAATATATTCGAATATTTATATTAATAAACAAACGAACTTCGAATATGATTTTTGGGCCAAAGTCAATGCCCTAGTGTGTGTGTCCAGTCCTCCCATATTAATGTCTAAATCATAGAGACTAGTCAACAGAAGACAATGTTTTAATCCCACTGTATATCTCCATGTTACTTTTAGATGAGAACCCCTGGCCAGCCTTTCAGACTGGGTGTCAGGCTAGGGAATTTAAAAACAGGCATCCTTGGTTAGAGTGGAGGGGAAAAAAGTTAGGTAAATGTCAGCCAACATGCAGTTTGTATTCACAATTGAAATTCATAATGTTAATCACTATGCAAATGAGAGTATTGCTAATTCATGGTCATTTTTAAGGTGCAGTAATTTCACACTTTTACACAATTCAATTACTGTATGGTATGTTAGATAACAACAGTAAGAGCTCAAATTAGAGCAATTGAAAGAGTGAAACATTAGTCTCCTGTCATCTCCTTCTCATGCACTGGTTAGCCATGGTTGTAAACAGGTCATTAAATTATTTTGAGTAGATTTTGTCCTTGTTCAGCATGTGCTATTGCTACTATAGATATACAAAGGACAACTTGTCATTTTTGTGTTCTATTTGTTCATACTGTTATTAAAACTGATAAACCTATTCAGTTTTCCATGATTGTTGATAATCGTTAAACTCTTAAATCAGCGGGTTGTAGACCCGTGTGGTGCGACACCCAATAAGCGCCACACACGTACACGTACCGGTGGGACGGGTTTGTACGAGGCTGTGAGGGAATCATCACAGTATACCCACTACAATAAAATGGACTACACCACTGGTACCATCCAAATGGATTACAGCATTAGTCCTCTTAGAAGGTAGGGATGGGCAACGATCGTCGAATAGTCCGAGTCACATAGAATATCGAAAAACAAATGTGACTATCGTTATTTATTACACGGCTCTTCTCAATGCTGTTGACTTGCATTAGCCGCTTCCGGTGGTGTACATTTTTGGATAATTCACCGTTGCTAAGCAAATAATGACCACTGTCAAGGATTTTTTTTTTTTTCTATCGTATCAATCTGAAAGTAGTCCACTAACTTATCAACCCCAGCGTCCTCGGTTGTCTTTGGCGGACTATTTCTCTGCTGATCAACACTACAAATGCCGTGTCTAGTTCACCGTCATGCAGGCTGTGTTCATTAAAATAAATAAATAAATCGCGATCTGCCTAAGCCAACGTTGAAATAATTTTGATGTTGAATGTTGATGGCGCAGTAGTAGAAATAAACAGATTGATTTCATACAAATCATAAAAGCCTCCCCTGTGTCATTGTGTGTGCGTGTATCCGAGGTGCGTGCGTGCATGGGGGGTTCTTGGTTGACCGATTTTCTAATATTATTCTAATACTTCTCAGCAAATATTGATTAGTATTTTTGCCAAAAATGCACATCCCTATTAGAAGGCTGATGGATGTCTTGAGCACTGTCGTCTCCTCCTTCCGCCATGATTCCAACTACAAGAAAATGAAAAACATTTTGTTGTAGGCTACACAGTGTGCCTGCGCGGCAACTTCAGGAGACTCGGATGAAGCGCTGGGAAGGATTTAAGCACGGTTTAAGCAAGGTTTCCACACCGCGGGCACGGTTATCCACCGTGGATACCGGTGGATAACGAAATGAAAACGGTAATTGTTATTGACTCCATTTTATGGGGGTTTGCAGTTTCACCGGTGACCGTTACATCCCTATTCTGGACTATATAATCACTCTTTACCCGGTGCTAAAGCGTGCCACTTCCGTCGTTTTCCTGTCACATTACGTTCAATAGGTGGTGCTGTCTCTCTACAAAATGTCTGGCCCTGTGTAGAAGGGTCGATGATAGAGCTCAATGTTTATGAGAACGTTGACAGACCTGTACAACAATTTAGAAAATGCAAGAAACCACATATCAATAAAAATTAAAATACCTTTACAGAGTGGGTTTGGTGTCCATCCGTTTTCCGTGCATCTAGCTGTATCATCAGTTGGCCTGAAGCCTTCTTTGCACCAGTAGTGTGCATGTCCACCATATCGTGTACTTTGAAGCCGTTGTTTCAAATTAGGGTCATTTGGATCCTGACATATGATCTCTGAATAAAGAAGCACAATTGTGACTCATTGGGAACTTATAGTGGTTCATGATTGTTTTCGCAAATCATACAGTGCGACATCTACATAGTTCTCAATATAGATATATCTCAATATAAATATTTATACATCTACAACTAATTGATGCACGAAAATAATGTTGCCTACCTTGGCATTCTGCAGCTGTATTCCATTCCCCACTTTTTGTACAAGTAATTGTTTTCTGGGTTTGCTGATCATCAATGGAAAACCAGTGGCCTTGGTTGCATATCACCGAAACGGTTTCTCCAGGTAAAAATTGGTCCTTATTTACATCAAGATAAGTGTTCTCTCTCTCTTGCGGCAGTTGACATGTCACTTCTGAAAATCAAAAAGTAGGATAACAAATTAATATTGCCATTACCCAGCAAGCAATAGCCCTCATATTGATATCTGTGCCTGATAAAGCCCTGAATTAGACAACCTACACTGCAGCCACTTATGGGCCCTCATTTATCAAACAAATGTAGGAATGAGCGCAAATCTGAACGCATTATTAATTTTTTACGATGAATCATCTGACAAACCCACGTGAGATTCACAAAACGTTCGTATCACACCAATCCCAGCGTACGATTACAATAATTAACGTAACACGCCCATATAAAAGCACGTCTTCAGAAGTCTTGCCCCTAACTTTTTTTGACATCCAAATTGTGCGGGTCACCCCATAGGGTACCCGATACCCATGCAGGACCCGTGCAGGACTTTAGTTGTTGTGGAGGTACCAGAGAAGTCAGAGAACCCGACGCAGTCTTTAATTCATAATATCATCCGGAAGCGCACAAAGCTTTTAGCCGTGATATTATATTATAATATATTATGTATTATATAATATTATATAAAACGGCAACAATCACTTTCTCCTGCTGCTGCGATTCACTCAGGACTGCAGGGAGTTAACGCTGATTGGCTGTTATGCTAAATCCTTCAGGGAGTGAACGCTGATTGGCATTGTGGGAGTTGTCATCTTAAAGTCACTAGCTGTTTCCCAATTTGAAGGACGCATGCTCAACGACCATCTTTTTAAGGACGCTACATCAGAGAACGCCTACAAGTACTGTTCCAATGTTGAGGACACTTGGAAATTTGCACCCTTTTCGCACCCTTTGATTTGGAGAATTCCATGATTTTTCAAGCAAAAATGCCCACAATCCTTTGCGTTCAGACGCTGCACGGGGTATTTAAAAATTGCGGATAGAAAGCAATACACATTGCTTTACACAAGTTACGTTTTTGAACGCTTTCAGAAATATTTTGTGCTGTATTGCTTTTTATAGATTCATTCTGTAAATGCAAAAAATTTGGCTTAGAGACCTTTTTTCCCAAAGTTTTTGCAACGTAATGAAAGCCTATATTTTTAATGGATTGATTTGTTTTAATATGTACGTAGCTGGTGTTTAAACAAACTACTGTCGCCAATAACAATTTCAACAATTAAAATATTGAAACATTTCCGGTTGGAGCAGTATTAAAAAGCGGAAGCAGTAGCGCATCCACACTAGCAAGTCGTTCCAAACCCCGAAGTCTACAAACGCTAGGCAGCGCTCTAGCCAGCCCTCTAGCCTAATCTCCATAGGACGCGACTCACAAGGAAGTGTTCTAACACGGCTGCAGCCTTCACATTGGGAAACAGCCTGTCTGCCTTTTCTCTGTGAAGAAGGCACCAAATTAGAAATGTATGTTACTACTCGATTACATATATGACCCGCTTTCAATACAGATTCATGTCTCCACCGGTGAAATGCTCCTTTAAGAATACTTACAATTAGATGATGACAATTATGTCACTTTAAAACATATAAATACATACATCCTTATTTAATGCTATTATGAGCACCAAAACATGAGTTTTCCGTCATTCAGTCAATGCTCCTGCCAAGCAATGAGGATTACATTGAGCATATTCGAGAAAACATTTTGCATTGCATGTAATTTATACTTCTTATAAAAAAAGAATTGCAAATACAGATGGATGACAAAATAAAGGAAATGCTGAGTACTTAAGGGATGCATAGATATATTCATGACGGGGTGTAGGTCCACTCAACTCCTGAAAGTGCCCAGTACATTAAAATAAATACAATATCATAATAAGTGATCATTAAAGGCATTGTTAGTAAGCATGAGTCTTCCTCTAATCACTTAAATATCACTTGGATGCTTTTTTAATTTTAAGAGCATAATAACAACGTAGGCATAAATGATAACCAGATAACCCGATTTATTTTCCGTGCATGTAGCCGTACGAGCATCAGTTGGCGTGAAGCCTTCTTTGCACTGGTATTGTGCATTTTCACCAATCCCCTTACTTTGAAGCTGTTCTTCCAAATTAGGGTCATTTGGATCCTGACATCTGAATAAAGCTGAATAAAGAAGCATAATTGTGTCTCAGTGGGAACTTATAGTAGTTCATGATTGTTTTCCCAAATCCCAAGTATTTTTGCCAAAAATGCACATCCCTATTCGAAAGCTGATGGATGTCTTGAGCACTGTCGTCTCCTCCTTCCGCCATGATTCCAACTACAAGAAAATTAAAAACATTTTGTTGTAGGCTACACAGTGTGCCTGCGCGGCAACTTCAGGAGACTCGGATGAAGCGCTGGGAAGGATTTAAGCACAAGGTTTCCACACCGCGGGCACGGTTATCCACCGTGTGGATAACGAAATGAAAACGGTAATTGTTATTGACTCCATTTTATGGGGGTTTGCAGTTTCACCGGTGACCGTTACATCCCTATTCTGGACTATATAATCACTCTTTACCCGGTGCTAAAGCGTGCCACTTCCGTCGTTTTCCTGTCACATTACGTTCAATAGGTGGTGCTGTCTCTCTACAAAATGTCTGGCCCTGTGTAGAAGGGTCGATGATAGAGCTCAATGTTTATGAGAACGTTGACAGACCTGTACAACAATTTAGAAAATGCAAGAAACCACATATCAATAAAAATGAAAATACCTTTACAGAGTGGGTTTGGTGTCCATCCGTTTTCCGTGCATGTAGCCATACGAGCATCAGTTGGCGTGAAGCCTTCTTTGCACCAGTAGTATGCATATCCACCATATCGTGTACTTTGAAGCCGTTGTTTCAAATTAGGGTCATTTGGATCCTGACATATGATCTCTGAATAAAGAAGCACAATTGTGACTCATTGGGAACTTATAGTGGTTCATGATTGTTTTCGCAAATCATACAGTGCGACATCTACATAGTTCTCAATATAGATATATCTCAATATAAATATTTATTCATCTACAACTAATTGATGCACGAAAATAATGTTGCCTACCTTGGCATTCTGCAGCTGTATTCCATTCCCCACTTTTTGTACAAGTAATTGTTTTCTGGGTTTGCTGATCATCAATGGAAAACCAGTGGCCTTGGTTGCATTTCACCAAAACGGTTTCTCCAGGTAAAAATCGGTCCTTATCTACATCAAGATAAGTGGTTCCTCTCCTTTGCGGCAGTTGACATGTGACTCCTGAATATCAAAAAGTAGGATAACAAATTAATATTGCCATAACCCAGCAAGCAATAGCCCTCATATTGATATCTGTGCCTGATAAAGCCCTGAATTAGACAACCTACACTGCAGCCACTTATGGGCCCTCATTTATCAAACAAATGTAGGAATGAGCGCAAATCTGAACGCATTATTCATTTTACGATGAATCATCTGACAAACCCACGTGAGATTCACAAAACGTTCGTATCACACCAATCCCAGCGTACGATTACAATAATTAACGTAACACGCCCATATAAAAGCACGTCTTCAGAAGTCTTGCCCCTAACTTTTTTTGACATCCAAATTGTGCGGGTCACCCCATAGGGTACCCGATACCCATGCAGGACCCGTGCAGGACTTTAGTTGTTGTGGAGGTACCAGAGAAGTAAGAGAACCCGACGCAGTCTTTAATTCATAATATCATCCGGAAGCGCACAAAGCTTTTAGCCGTGATATTATATATTATAATATATTATATATTATATAATATTATATAAAACGGCAACAATCACTTTCTCCTGCTGCTGCGATTCACATTCCTTCAGGGAGTGAACGCTGATTGGCATTGTGGGAGTTGTCATCTTAAAGTCACTAGCTGTTTCCCAATTTGAAGGAAGCATGCTCAACGAACATCTTTTTAAGGACGCTACATCAGAGAACGCCTAAAAGTACTGTTCCAAATCCCTTTGATTTGGAGAATTCCAAGATTTTTCAAGCAAAAATGCCCACAATACTTTGCGTTCAGAAGCTGTACGGGGTATTTAAAAATTGCGATTAACAATTAACAATAACAATTTCAACAATTAAAATATTTAAATATTTCCGGTTGGAGCAGTATTAAAAAGCGGAAGCAGTAGCGCATCCACACTAGCAAGTCGTTCCAAACCCCGAAGTCTACAAACGCTAGGCAGCGCTCTAGCCAGCCCTCTAGCCTAATCTCCATAGGACGCGACTCACAAGGAAGTGTTCTAACACGGCTGCAGCCTTCACATTGGGAAACAGCCTATCTGCCTTTTCTCTGTCAAGAAGGCACCAAATTAGAAATGTATGTTACTACTCGATTACATATATGACCCACTTTCCATACAGATTCATGTCTCCACCGGTGAAATGCTCCTTTAAGAATACTTACAATTAGATGATGACAATTATGTCACTTTAAAACGTATTAATACATACATCCTTATTTAATGCTATTATGAGCACCAAAACATGAGTTTTCCGTCATTCAGTCAATGCTCCTGCCAAGCAATGAGGATTACATTGAGCATATTCGAGAAAACATTTTGCATTGCATGTAATTTATACTTCTTATAAAAAAAGAATTGTAAATACAGATGGATGACAAAATAAAGGAAATGCTGAGTACTTAAGGGATGCATAGATATATTCATGACGGGGTGTAGGTCCACTCAACTCCTGAAAGTGCCCAGTACATTAAAATAAATACAATATCATAATAAGTGATCATTAAAGGCATTGTTAGTAAGCATGAGTCTTCCTCTAATCACTTAAATATCACTTGGATGATTGTTGTATTTTAAGAGCATAATAACAACGTAGGCATAAATGATAACCAGATAACCCGAATCAAAGAAATTTGAAATAATGGTTCTGAAAAAGAGAGCGAATCCGTGATGCAAACGTCCACGGTCCCGGGTCACCGTTACGACCTTAGTTGTCGCAATGCAAGAAATCCTAGATTTGTGTGCGATGCCATTAGAAAAAAACAACTTACGAATGCAAGTAGGAGTTACTTGAGTCCATTGACCACGTTGGCATCTAATTATACTCTCTCCTTCCATTCTGTAATTGGTACGGCATATGTAGGTTACTCTGGCACTATCCCTGTAGACCACCCGTTTATTTTCAGTAATAACTGCATTCTCTACTCTTTTTGGTAAATTGCATTGGGAGGGCACTGAAAAAGAAAGAAAAAAGGGCACACACAATGTTAACCCAAAACCAAACATTAATTTCCACATCTATTGATGATGAAACAAACTGAAAAACATACAAACAAGTTGAAAAATAATGTTGCCTGGGCTACTCTTGTTAATGGCTGATGGTTTTGCACTGGGCTGAACTATGCTGAATGGCTTTAATAGACTGCGATGAAACTAATAAACTCCATAAACTCTGCCCCCTTGGCAATTGCGTCATCTAATTGGGATTGCTTTGGTTGTACTGAGCCTTAATTGTCACTTTGGATTAAAATAAATCTAATTTTTTTAGTGTATGATTCAAACTCAACCTGCCCCAGAGTCTAATCTGTGTGACTTGGGCCAGGTGAGGGTGCTTTAACCAACAATTA
The DNA here is from genome assembly GCF_026213295.1 of Gadus chalcogrammus. Taxonomy (NCBI): domain Eukaryota; kingdom Metazoa; phylum Chordata; class Actinopteri; order Gadiformes; family Gadidae; genus Gadus; species Gadus chalcogrammus. The sequence goes on from NC_079423.1 coordinate 22,858,684, forward strand.
ACCACAGTACAGACACTCGCACACGTAATATTTGCCTGCTGAATAGGCGTTAACTGACGCCTATTTATGAAGCAACCCAGTTGCGCGGGAAGTAGGGGTGCGGCAGTGGCTGCAGCACCCCCGGTGGCGAAGCTTTAAAACTTCGATGACAATAAAATTATAGCTTATAAATATCTCTGGTTGTAGTTTCTGTTCCACAACATTGTGTACGTCATGTTTGGGGCATGGGATGAAGAGAGGGATAATTTAAAAAATATTTTATTTATCTTCAATGTGTACAATCAGATTTGTCTTGACGTGATTGCGATTCAGCCTAAGCATGCACGCACACTCACAGCCTGACACAAAAAACGACAAACAAGTTCTAGAGTGGTCTGCAGAATACAGGGCCTGTGTAACATAGTATCTTTAGAATTCTATAAACTCTACGTTCATGTTAAGTTAGTATCTCGTCGCTTTGAAAGTAGAGCGAGTTCAATGAGGCCGAACGTACTACTCGTCAACAAAAATGGCTGCGGCCATAAAGAGATTTATTTTCTTTGCATTTGTATCACATTGGTCATTTTAATTTAGATTTTAAATGCTGTTACACACTTACATTACTACTTTACGCCGGTCACCAATTTAGGCATTGCACGGTCTTGCTGTGCATGCAATACAATGTAAAGTTGTTTCGTTTGTTTTCGAGCTGGTTTGCTAAAGAGGCTAATGTAGCTAACATTAGCAATGACTATATGAGAAACGGGATATTTACTACGACCAAAAGGGGACGTGCCTCCGCAAATTCTGCAAGAAAGCTGGGAGATTTGCAACTTACGACAGAGTGGGTTTGGTGTCCATCCGTTTTCCGTGCATCTAGCTGTAACATAAGCAGTTGGCCAGAAGCCTTCTTTGCACCGGTAGTATGCATATCCACCATATCGTGTACTTTGAAGCCGTTCCTTCAAATTAGGGTCATTTGGATCCTGACATCTGATCACTGAATAAAGAAGCACAATTGTGTCTCAGTGGGAATTTATAGTAGTTCATGATTGTTTTCCCAAATCATACTCTGTGACATCTACATAGTTCTCAATATAGATTTCTGGGCACTTACGTGAACTTATTTGGTTTACTTTAATTTGATAACAATTGTTTAAAAAACACAGCAATCCAATCAAAGCTGAAGGATCGGGGCGACCTGGTTGGTTCACATATGAGGACAACAATCCTAAGAATATTTATAGATCTACAACTAATTGATGCATGAAAATAATGTTGCCTACCTTGGCATGGCCCCATCCAAATGACCCCAGCTGAAATCCATTTCCCACTTTCTGTACAAGTAATTGTTTTCTGGGTTTGCTGATCATTAAAGGAAAACCAGTGGCCTTGGGCGCATTTCACCGAAACGATTTCTCCAGGTAAAAATCGGTCCTTATATACATCAAGATAAGTGGTTCCTCTCTCTATCAGCAGTTGACATGTCACTCCTGAAAATCAAAAAGTAGGATAACAAATTAATATTGCAATTCACCAGCAAGCAATACTAGTCATATTGATATCTGTGCCTGATAAAGCCCTGAATTAGACAGCCTATTAGTCTCGCCCCTAACCTTTATGACAAGGACAAACGTCCAACGAAAAAAAATAAGGAATTCTTCGGAGACCGAAGTTGAGACACTCGTGTCACTAGCTGATGCGAACTGTCTGATTTTGTTTGGTAGCCAAAAAGCTGGCATTAAAGGCAAGCCAAAAAACGCTATATGGAAGCTAATCACTGTTGCAGTCAATAGTGTGTTCATTGGGCATTGGGCTACGGAAGAGGTTTGAATAATTAATCAAATGTAAAATTGATGTTCAATTGATCCTGCTTAAAAATTTCACATTTGACCTGTAGGCTATCGTTTGCATTGCGTTAAAAGTAATTTTATTCTGAATAAGGTGAAGTAAAAATGGTCAGAACCAAAAAAAATATGTTGGGGCTGTGAAGCGGTCCATAATAGAAACTGGAGGAGGCCGGGTGGACCCTAGCCTTGAACTGACGAAATTTGAGGAGCGATTCGGGTCTCCCTCCATTTCGGGCATAGGTGGTGGCGGAGGACAACCCAGTCGCCAAGAAAAAACGTCCACTGTGTACGTTTCCATGAACACTGGATACGTAGCATTTCAACGTAAAAAATAGCGTGTTATACCTACAGTATCCACGTGTGCCGCTGTGCAGGCGGGTTTCGGGGTTTGGGTTTCACGGCTTTCGCGGCAAATTGTGGACACGATTGTTTAGGGGGGGGGGGGGGAGACTGTTGTTGACCGGGGAGGGGGGGGGGGGGGGAGACACGTTTGTTGGGGGGGGGGGGGGGGGGGGTGGAGAGACACGTTTGTTGAGGGGGGGGGGGACGACACACGATTGTAGGGGGGGGGGGGGGGGAACACATGTTTGTTGAGGGGGGGGGGAGACACGTTTGTAGGGGGGGGGCACGCTCGACAACGAGAGTTGGTTTTTATTGAACGCTCGACAACGAGAGTTGGTTTTTATTGAACGAGACTTCAACACGGAACAGCTGCACGAAACGATGGTCACGTCGGTGACGGTGTCGACAATAATGAACACACGAACAATGTTAATAGAACAACACACAACCACATAACATCCCGAACCCATTAACCCCACTTAATCCTAACAACAAAACAAGTTAACAAAAGCCCCATTTGTCAACTGAGAACCCCAATTCCCAGAATCCCCCGCGGCTCCGGAACACGGCGTAGCTTATATTAATCTTTATTATCTGAATGGAAAATGCAATATTTTAGGACAGATACACCATTAAACGCGTTTCTAATGACATTTCTAGCGAGAAATGTACATTTTCCTTACATAATCTTCAGTCAGTGAATGTGTATGATCTTTATTAATCTTTATTATCTGAATGGGAAATGCAATATTTTAGGACCGATTCACCGTTAAACGTGTTTCTAATAACATTTCACTTGCATAATCTTCAGTCAGTGATTGTGTCTGATCTTTAGTTTTATAGTTATTAGGATTTGATCGGCTCGCTCGCATGTTTCAACGACGTCAGGTTGCTTTCGCTAAATTAGCAGCTCACGTGCTTCCTGCGTTTGTGTTATTAAACTGTTACTTTATGTAACTTTTAATGATATCATCTTGTTAGAAACACGTATATCTGAGAGCCAACCCAGTCGCCAAAAGCATACCTACGTTGACAGTGTACGTTTCGTGAACACTGGATTACGTCGCATTTCAACATAAAATAGCGTGTTATACACACACACACGCACAGACACACACACACACAAGCACACACACGCACGCACAGACACACAGACACAGACAAAGACACACACACACACACACACGCACACACGCACACGGTGCATTTCGCTGCTAAAACAACAACAAAATAATATTCCCTCAAATAGTATTACTTTCAAAACGTTGGCCAAAATGGCCAATAATATCATTTTTTATTTGGGATGCTTCTAGGACATTTTGGGTGAATTTTGAACGGTATGTGGGGGGCACGTTTTTTGCAGGACCTGGCAACCCTGCGCTGTTGCCCGAGATCTGGATCCACCCCGGCGTGGTGCCGTCTCCTTTTGACCTTTTGACCCCAGACTTCTGGGAATAGCTGAATCAATTCATTAGTCAATCAGAAGCATGTAAATATCTTCCCGGTGGCGTAAGAGGACGAACAAGGTGTCCTTCAACATCTACGCTTCCAGGCGATTGCAACGGTGCCACACATGAGCATATTCGAACATGTTTAATGGTAGTAATTAGCTGTCGAAATTGGAGGCCTTAATCAATACTGAGCAGCTATTGATTTGCTTCCCGATAAAGATTTGTCACAAATGACATGTTATTTAGCATCTACACGTTGAGCTGAGTCCAATGACACCAAGAACGACACTCTAGCTAATGGTAACATGTGTTTTACATGGTACACCTAGGTCTAGGACATGATCTCGGTGTAGCAAGAGGCCGAGCTTGATCTCATTGGACTCAGCTTAACGTGTAGATGCTAATTAACATGTAATTTGTCAAAAATCTCCATCGGGAAGCAAATCTATAGCTGGTCATTATTGATAAAGGCCTCCAAAATCGACAGCTAATTACTACCCCGAAACATATTCAAATATGATCATGTGTGGCACTGTTGCAATGGTCTCGAAACGTAGATGTCAAAGGACACCTTGTTTGCTCTGTTGCACCACCGGGAAGATATTTTCATACTTCTAATGGATTGATTCATATTTTAAGGTTCTCGGAGTGAGACTTTAAGTGGCTGCAGCAGAAGTGTTGAGACGAAAGATGATATCAAGAGATTTATAGAATATTCCCATTCACATTATGATTCTTCGTCGTAACATCCGACCAAACATCCTTTACATTCACAGAGCGAAGATTATGAAAGTCCAGGCCCCCCCTTCCTGCACTCGGGGTCCGACCGGGCCAAGTTTCGGTGCGGGGGTCCCAGTTAGGCCCTAGAATATGGTATTCAAATTTCAGGGCGGTAGGACCTTCCTATCTCAAAAACTTTTTTTCCACCACATTCTGAACCATTAGGTCTCGCAGGCAACACTTCTGAAGGGGCTTTGTCCAAATGACAGTCCATTTGGGAAAACTTTTTTTCTCTATGGGCTAGAACTACAAATCTTGCATATGTCGTTCTCGGGGCCCCAGGAAATGTTTGTCAACATTTTAGCATCCCTAGCTATCTCGAAAAGGCTGGAAAAGGGGCGTGACCTCCAACAGTACAGTCAATGTACATAAGACAGAGGTTAGTTTCTAGGCCCCATTTTTGGCGGGATGGAGGTGTACATTTGTGGCTTAATGTGTGTAGACACCGCTGGCCTGTGGCCACGTCTTTGAAGTCTGGGGTCAAAAGGTCAAAAGGAGCCGGCACCACGCCGCTTATGAGATAACAAAAAGTGAGATCTGTATTTCTCTCATTACATTTTGTCATTATTGAAGAGAGGCCTGATTCTCAGATATGCATATTGGACTGTTAGGGTATAGTTCTGGGAAGAACTTCAGGCCAAAATCTTGCAAGCGAGCCGCTGGGTGCAGGTGCAACGAGATGGAGCACTTGCTGAGCCTGGACTTTCATAATCTTCGCTCTGTGAATGTAAAGGATGTTTGGTCGGATGTTACGACGAAGAATCATAATGTGAATGGGAATATTCTATAAATATCTTGATATCATCTTTCGTCTCAACACTTCTGCTGCAGCCACTTAAAGTCTCACTCCGAGAACCTTAAAATATGAATCAATCCATTAGAAGTATGAAAATATCTTCCCGGTGGTGCAACAGAGCAAACAAGGTGTCCTTTGACATCGACGTTTCGAGACCATTGCAACAGTGCCACACATGATCATATTTGAATATGTTTCGGGGTAGTAATTAGCTGTCGATTTTGGAGGCCTTTATCAATAATGACCAGCTATAGATTTGCTTCCCGATGGAGATTTTTGACAAATGACATGTTAATTAGCATCTACACGTTAAGCTGAGTCCAATGAGATCAAGCTCGGCCTCTTGCTACACCGAGATCATGTCCTAGACCTAGGTGTACCATGTAAAATACATGTTACCATTAGCTAGAGTGTCGTTCTTGGTGTCATTGGACTCAGCTCAACGTGTAGATGCTAAATAACATGTCATTTGTGACAAATCTTTATCGGGAAGCAAATCAATAGCTGCTCAGTATTGATTAAGGCCTCCAATTTCGACAGCTAATTACTACCATTAAACATGTATATGTTGTTCTATTAACATTGTTCGTGTGTTCATTATTGTCGACACCGTCACCGAGAGTGACGTGACCATCGTTTCGTGCAGCTGTTCCGTGTTGAAGTCTCGTTCAATAAAAACCAACTCTCGTTGTCGAGCGTGCCCCCCCCCTACAAACGTGTCTCCCCCCCCTCAACAAACGTGTGTACCCCCCCCCCCCCCCCCCCCCCTTCAACTAACGTGTCCCCCCCCCCCCCCCCCCCCCCCCCCTACAATCGTGTGTCGTCGTCCCCCCCCTCAACAAACGTGTCTCCCCCCCCCCCCCTCCCCGGTCAACAACAGTCTCCCCCCCCAGTTTATTAGTTTCATCGCAGTCTATTAAAGCCATTCAGCATAGTTCAGCCCAGTGCAAAACCATCAGCCATTAACAAGAGTAGCCCCCAAGCAGGACTAAAAACTCCTGCTATCGCACGCTTACTGGGGCGGGTACGGCGGATTGTTGGGTTCTTCCACCGAAGTCCCACTGCGAGCCAGGCGATTGCAACGGTGCCACACATGAGCATATTCGAACATGTTTAATGTTGTGAAACAAACTGAAAAACATACAAACAAGTTGAAAAATAATGTTGCCCGGGCTACTCTTGTTAATGGCTGATGGTTTTGCACTGGGCTGAACTATGCTGAATGGCTTTAATAGACTGCGATGAAACTAATAAACTCCAATCAACCTGCCCCAGAGTCTAATCTGTGTGACTTGGGCCAGGTGAGGGTGCTTTAACCAACAATTAACCACAGTACATGGGATGAAGGGAGGGATAATTTAAAAAATATTTTATTTATCTTCAATGTGTACAATCAGATTTGTCTTGACGTGATTGTGATTCAGCCTAAGCATGCACGCACACTCACAGCCTGACACAAAAACGACAAACAAGTTCTAGAGTGGTCTGCAGAATACAGGGCCTGTGTAACATAGTATCTTTAGAATTCTATAAACTCTACGTTCATGTTAAGTTAGAATCTCGTCGCTTTGAAAGTAGAGCGAGTTCAATGAGGCCGAACGTACTACTCGTCAACAAAAATGGCTGCGGCCATAAAGAGATTTATTTTCTTTGCATTTGTATCACGTTGGTCATTTTACAACACACACTTACATTACTACTTTACGCCGGTCACCAATTTAGGCATTGCACGGTCTTGCTGTGCATGCAATACAATGTAAAGTTGTTTTCGAGCTGGTTTGCTAAAGAGGCTAATGTAGCTAACATTAGCAATGACTATATGAGAAACGGGATATTTACTACGACCAAAAGGGGACGTGCCTCCGCAAATTCTGCAAGAAAGCTGGGAGATTTGCAACTTACGACTTGCACGTACCAACGTACCATCCAAATGGATTACAGCATTAGTCGTCTTAGAAGGTAGGGATGGGCAACGATCGTCGAATAGTCGGAGTCACGTCGATTATTGAAAAATTAATGTGACTATTGTTATTTATTACACGGCTCTTCTCAATGCTGTTGAACGCTCCGTTCACTTGCATGGGCCTGCACAACTCCCGGTGGTGAACAATTTTTTGATAATTCACCGTTGCTAAGCATATAATGACCGCTGTCAAGTAAAGTTATTATTTTTTTTATATCGTATCAATCCCCAAGTAGTCCGGTAACTTATCAACCCCAGCGTCCTCGGTTGCTAAGCGACGTCAACGTCTTTGGCGACTATTTCTCTGCTGATCAACACTACGAATGCTAAATAAATTGTAAAAAGACACACCGTGTGAAGTTATTTTTTTGACTGGTGTCTAGTTCACCGTCATGCAGGCTGTGTTCAGTAAAATAAATAAATTGCCATCTGCCTAAGCCCACGTTGAAATAATTTTGATGTTGAATGTTGATGGCGCAGTGGGAGAAATAAACAGATTGATTTCATACAAATCATAAAAGCCTCTCCATTGTGTGCGCGTGTATCCGAGGTGCAAATAATATTTGACAGATTTTCAAATATTATTTGAATACCTTTTATTATTTGAATACTTTTTTTGAATGCGTTACAGTGTGTGTATACACACACACACACACACACACACACACACACACACACACACACACACACACACACACACACACACACACACACACACACACACACACACGTGGAGTTCGCACAGTCGTGTGTCATTGGAGGGCCAAATTCTCTGGGCGTGCCAGGCAGAGTAAGGGGAGGAGCTTAGATGCTATGTGACGATATATGAAACCACATTCCAAATCAGCGCACTTGAGCCTCCGTTTTTTCAAAGGCAAGCAGAACACCTTGCCTCGAACATGTGTTCGTTTTACACCGAACGCAAGTTTTAGCCACTGGGGGACCATAGGCAGGCTAGGGGAACTCATATTTATGTTAGAAAACCTCATAAAGTGAGATTTTCATGCCATGGCACCTTTAAATACATTGCTTTTTTAACTCTGCCTTTATTTTCTATCTATTTTACTAATTTATTGCAAATGTTTTCTTTTACTTATCTATTATTTTATTTTATGACAATGTTTATATGTGAAGCACTTTGATTCTGCCTTGTGTATGAGAAGTGCTACATAAATAAAGTTGCCTTGCCTTGCCTTGCCTAGGCTTATGGTGTGATCAAGATGACTCGGAAACCAGCCTTCCGAGTTGCACTTGTGACTTAATTTCCGGTCTCGGAGCACTTATTGCGTTACCGTTCATCTTTGAGACTGTGTCATGAAATTGGCTAGTCGTTGTTTATTGTTAGCTACATTAGCCTCTTTAGCAAACCAGCTTGAAAACAAACAACACAAGTCGACATTGTATTGCACGCACAGCAAGACCGTGCAATGCATAAATTGGTGACCGGAATAATATAGCAATGTAATCAAGTGTGTAAAAGCATTAAAATATTTGACCAACGTGCTACAAATAGTTAGTTAGTTAGGCCTTTAAGTTCCCAAAGGAACATAGGCCATCGACAAAACCCCTCCATCCTCTCCTGTCTTGGGCCCTCCGCTCCAGTTGAGGCCAGGACAGCCCTTCTCTCTTCATTTCCTGTTCTGTGGTTCTTCTCCAGGTGGTTCTCGGTCTGCCTCTCTTCCTCTTGCCCTGTGGGTTCCAGGTTAGGGCTTGCTTCGTGATTGACTTCTGTCTTCTGAGTGTATGGCCTATCCACTTCCATTTCCTCCTCCGGATTTGGGTTTCTATTGTTTCTTGTTTGGTGAGTTCCCACAGGTTGGCGTTTGAGATGGTGTTGGGCCAGTAGATTCCCAGGAGGCGTCTGAGGCACTGGTTGGTGAAAGTCTGCAGCTTATTGAGTATGTTAGTGGTGGTCTTCCAGGTTTCAGAGCCATATAGAAGGGTGGACTTGACGTTTGAATTGAAGATTTGTAGTTTGGTCTTGAGTGACAGGTTTTTCATCTTCCAGATATTGTTGAGCATGTTGAATGTTGCCCTTGCCTTTCCAATTCTGGCTCTGACGTCCTCCTCTGTACCACCATCCACAGAAATGATAGTCCCCAGGTATGTGAAGCTGGCTACTTCCTCTAGTTGGTTTTGGTTCATGATTATGGGAGTGTTGTTGTTGCTGTTAATTCTCATTACTTTGGTTTTTGATGAGTTAGTTTTGAGCCCGAGCAGAGCAGCGGTATCCTCTAGCTTGCCTGATTTTTCCTGCATCTGTTGATGTGTGTGAGCCAGTAGTGCCAGGTCATCAGCAAAATCCAGATCTTCCAGCTGCTCTGTCAGGCTCCACTGTATGCCAGTTCGGCTATTGCAGGTTACTTGTATCATGATCCAGTCTACGCAGAGGAGGAAGAGAAGTGGAGAGAGCGAGCACCCTTGCCGCACACCAGTCAGGACCTCAAAAGGCTCAGATATGCATCCTTCATGGAGGACTTGGCATCGCATCCCTTGGTAGGTGCTCCTAATGATGTTGGTTATTTTTGCTGGGATCCCGTAGTGGGCCGTCAGTTTCCACAGCATCTCCCTATCCACACTGTCGAAGGCTTTTTCAAAATCTATGAAATTTACATAGACAGAAGTGTTCCATTCGATGGACTGCTCAATGATAATCCTGAGGGTGGCGGTTTGGTCTCCACAGGATCTGTTTTCCCTGAAGCCGGCCTGGTTTTCCCTCAGTTTTTCATCCAACCCCTTCTGAAGCCTCTCCAGCAGGATCCGGCTGAGCACCTTCCCTGGAGTTGATAGGAGCATAATTCCGCGGTAGTTCTTGCATTCCCTGAGGTCTCCTTTCTTTGGGATTTTCACAATGTGTCCATCTTTCCAGTCTGATGGGACACATTCTTCCTCCCAGATGGTTTTCAGTAGGTGGTAGAGCATGTTGGTAGAGGTTTCGATGTCGGCTTTCAAGGCTTCTGCTGGAATACCGTCGGGTCCCTCTGCTTTCCCTCCTCTCAATGTCTTAATGGCTTTTTTGATTTCTGGCTTGGTGGGGGGATTGCAGTTTATCTTCACCAAGTTTGGTGATGGTGGGATTTCTGCTGTCAGATGTGGGGCCTGCCTATTGAGCAGTGCTCTAAAGTGTTCAGTCCATCTCTTCACTTGGTCTTCCTTGGTTGTGAGTACACCCTGTGCATTTTTAATGTGTGCCTGTGTGTGTCTGAATCTGTCTGTGAGCTTTTTAGTGGTTAGGTATAGGTCCTTCAGGTTGTTCTTTCCTGCTGCTTCTTCTGCCTGTTGTGCTAGATCCTCAATGTATTTCTTCTTGTCTCTCCTTACACTTTTCTTCACTTCCTTGTTTGCTGCTGCATAGTCTCTCTGTGCTGCCATCTTGGTTGCTCTGGTTTTGCTTCCGTTTCATGCCTCCTTTTTCCCCCTCCTCTCGCTCACTTTTCTGGTGGTGTCTGTGGAAAGCCAGGGTTTGTTGTCTTTCGTCTCCCTACTACTTCCTCACATGTGTCTTTCCACATGTTTTTCAGACCTTTCCATATCTCATCCACTTCCCTGGGGGTTTCTATTTCTATTTCCAGTGCTTGATACCGGTTGTGCAGTGCGATTTTGTAGAGTTCTGTTGTACCTATATCCTGAAATTGTTGTATGTTAAATTTGACCCTTCCTTCTCTGTGTTTCATGGCTTTTAATTTCAGCTGAATCTTTGCTGTGAGGAGGTGATGGTCAGACCCTGCATCTGCTGCTCTTCTGGCTCTAACGTCCAGCAGCGAGTGCCTAAACTTCTGGCTGATGCAGATGTGGTAAATTTGATTTTCTGTGATGTGGTCAGCAGACACCCATGTTATTTTATGGATGTTCTTGTGTTGGAACACTGACCCACCAATGACCAAGTTGTTGTCTGCACAGGCTTCTGCAAATCTCTCCCCATTCTCATTCATGGTGCCTGGTCCTTCTTTTCCCATTATTAGCTCGTAGCCGTTGTTGTTTCCACCTATCTTTGCATTCATGTCTCCCATCAAGATCATGATGTCCTTTTCTTTCCTGGACTGTAGAATGTGATGTAGTTGGTTGTAAAATTGGTCCTTGGTTTCGTCATCAGTGTCGTTGGTGGGGGCGTAACATTGTACCACTTGGAGGTTTATTTTCTTGTGTGTGGTTTGGAATTTGGCTGTAATGATCCTTGAATTGATGGGTTCCCAGCTGATCAGGGCCCTCTGTGCTTCTTTGGACAACATGAATGCTACTCCCTGAGTATGTGGTGCAGAGTCATCTGGATGTCCAGAGTAGAGGATGGTCTCTCCACTCGCCAGCTTGACCTGCCCTGACTGGAGCCACCTGGTTTCTCCCAGACCAAGGAGAGATATTTTATATCTCCTCATTTCCTCCGCTATCATTGCTGCCTTTCCCCCAGCGTACATGGTCCTCACGTTCCATGTTGCGGACGTGCTGTCTCCTTTCGGTTTTCCAGGCACGTCGTCATCATCTCTTTAGCTTGAGGTGCTGAAGAGGCTTCTTTCCCAAGGGGTAAGGATTTCTTGGGTTTCATCGATGTTTTGGTAGCTATTCTGTTTTTACGAGGTGGGATCACTGGCCCCACGCCCAACCCCCATCTAAGGGGGAGTGTTTTGGAGTTGACTTGTTAGTCCTCTTCCCTCGCCTATTGTCTTCCAGGTAATAGACTACAGTCTCCTACCACGTGAGGCCAGACAGGCTTTAGGTCGTGTACAAGCTGTCTCGGCACGTCAAGCCCAACAAACTCCTGCTACTGTGTAATGAGAGCTGCCCGCGGCCAGCAAACCCTACCAGCAGCGCGAGACAGGGCTGTGTTCAAAAAATCGATCCACGATCCGATATCGATTCACGCTCAAAAAGCACGATATCGATCCAAAAATGTCTGGATCGATCTTTTCCAGGTGACTAAAGGCACTATTTTCTTTGACGCGCAAGGCGCACTATAAAAAGCGAGTGCCGGCTAAACGAAACCGAAACTTAAGAGAGCGAGATGGCTGAAGCGGCACCACTAAAATCACCTTCTGGAATGAAGGCTGATGTTTGGCAAAACTTCGGATTCAGACGTTACGAGGACAAAGACGAACTAGACAGAACAAAAGCAGTGTGCAAACTGTGTCAGACAGAGGTAAAATATAGTGGCAATACCACGAATCTCCGCAACCACTTATCCAGGCACCACGGCGACCTAGCTAAATCTGCCGCAAACCAAACAGCACTGGAAAAGGCATTTGGGGTTAAGTTTCCCTCGAATTCTACGCGTGCCTTGAGCATAACCGAGGGTGTCTGAATATTTATTAATAAAGACCTCCGACCCTACAGCGTAGTGGAAAATGCTGGATTTAAACTACTGATCAAGAGGCTTGAACCACGCTATGTCCTGCCCAGTCGCAAACATCTGAGCGAAACGGTGATTCCACGAAAGTATGCGAAAACAAAAGATGCCCTTGTGCATTCACTGAAATCTGCCGAGAGGGTGGCGTTGACATGTGACTGCTGGACCTCGAGAAATACTGTGTCCTACCTGACAATCACATCGACGAGGAGTGGAGACTAGCCGCTAGCGTCCTTCAGACCAGAGCAGTTGAAACGAGCCACACTGCAAGCAATCTCGCAGACCTGCTCCCTGAAGCCATAGAAGAGTGGGGAATTTCTGACAAAAACCCGCTCTTGTTACGGATAATGCAGCCAACATCGTGAAAGCGGTGCATTTGATGGGTCGTTTTCACATGGGCTGTTTCGCCCACCTCCTCGACCTGGCATCCCAAGCAGGACTAAAAACTCCTGCTATCGCACGCTTACTGGGGCGGGTACGGCGGATTGTTGGGTTCTTCCACCGAAGTCCCACTGCGAGCCACTCACTGAAAGATAAGCAACAGCTACTTCAACTGCCGCAACATAAACTCGTGATGGATGTCACGACCCGGTGGAACAGCTCGCTGGATATGCTGGGCCGTTTCCTCGAGCAGCAGCCAGCCATCTCAGCAGCGCTGCTGTCCCCCGACGTCCGCAGGAGGGAGAATGACCTCTGCACATTGACTGAGACGGACATCACCACTGCAGAGGACGTGGTTAGATGCCTCGGACCCATGAAGACCGCCACCCTAGCCATCTCTGAGGAGGAGTCCCCTACCATGTCAATGGTTGCCCCGCTGCAATTTCAACTGCTTAATCAGATGGCATGCACTGCCGAAGACACGTCCATCATTAAGTAGCTCAAAACTGCTGTCCACCAGAACTTGAGTTCAAGGTATGTTCATTTAACATGGCTGTGTAGTAGTACGCAGCACTGAAATGCATATGTAGTTTTTAAATAGATTTGTCTCTGATTTTGTTCTCATCTTCTCATAGAATAGAGCAGTGATTTTTCAAAACTGTAATATTCATAATAGTGTTTGCATGACTGTTCCTGCATTTACTGTAGACCTACCCTGCTATCTATCTAATGTGATATATGTTCCTCTATATAGATATGAAGGCCTGAAGGAGACCTTGTGTGTAGCATCATCCTTGGATCCACGTTTCAAGACCCTACCGTTCCTGTCTAATGAGGCACGTGATGCTGTCTTCTTGAAATTGACCTCTGAAGCTGCTCATCCAAACCCATCAACCGATGTAAGTTTGCAGATGATATAGTTTGCCCATTTGAATATTTAGACAATTTTTTTCTTAATTGAGCTGCAAAAGACTGAATTCAGGTTAATTAGTGTATTATTTTCTTTTGTAATATTATTCTGCATCAGAACACTACACCAGAGCAAGAGAACACCCATGGTTCAATGGATGTGGCTGCACCTGCACCTGCACCTGCACCAACTCAACCAAAGAGGCCCAAAGACTCTGCTCTGATGGCTTTACTGGGGTCGGCGTACACACCACCAACTCCACTACAGAAGAAAACAACAACTGAAAGGGCAGAGGAAGAGATCGCCACCTACAGGAAAGTGCCAGCTATTCCTCTTTCACAAAATCCACTGACATGGTGGCAGGTGCATGCAGAGGATTTCCCTCTTTTGGCAGGCCTTGCAAAGCAATATCTTTGCATACCTGGGACCAGTGTCCCATCTGAACGAGTTTTCTCAACAGCTGGAGACATTGTTAGTGCTCAAAGGAGCTGCCTCACTCCACAGCATGTTGACCAGCTCCTTTTTCTCCAGAAAAATTACACAATTCCTGAAGACTAGGACTCTTCTCAGTCAGGCATAATTTTTTCACTTTGTTCTTGTGGCTGAGCTGGTTGGTTAGTTCCTGTCTATTGTTTTACTCCTGCCATGGGTAGGCCTATGTTATTACCATCTAGCACACTTTTACATACATTCAGCCCAAGGCAGGCCTCTCTCTCTCTCTCTCTCTCTCTCACTCTCTCTCTTGTGACCTTATGAATCGGAATCGGATCGATCCAGGAAATTCGGATCGATTCCCAGCCCTAGCTACAAATACATAGAAAATAAATCTCTTCACGGGCACAGCCATATTTGTTGAGAGCGTCATAACTGAACTCGGTATACTCTCAGAATTCCGAGGGGGCCCGACCAAATGGGGGCCGTGCCTCCATGGAATGCCGCAAGAAAGCTGGGAGATTTCCCCACTTGCAGCTCGGAAGGCTGGTGTCCGAGTCATCTGAATCACACCAATAATAATGCCATGTTTAAGCTGTAGGCCGTGCCTATTTATGATTTCCTTTATTTTGCTTTTTTCATTTTGTTCATTATATTTTCTTCCCTCAAAAAACTAACCCCATTTTGATGATAACGTGTTTTGTCTGTTTGGGAGAGCCAAGTGGGGCATCCAGCCGGCTACAGGGGGTTGCATTATAGGGCTCACCATACCACCAATGTGCCGCTTCTTATTTTGCTGGATTTTTGCTGGATTTAGCTGCCGAAAAATAGAAAACCTGCAACACTGCAATGTTTTTTTGTAGAAAACTGCGATTTAGGGTTTGTATTCCGCTATTGTCGTCTGATTCATGGTATCTTAAGGTTAAGAAATTAACCAAGGTTTTTTTAATATATGAGTGAGGTATCTCACTATGGGACACGCCCCTTGCGCTGTCCGCCAGAAGCAATTTTACACTACGCCAGTCGTGACTGGCCAACAGACATGACGTCTGCTTGTAGGGGACGTCTGCTTCATGACGTCCTCGCTCCGGGCAAGGAGGGTGGTCTGATGAGATTGATACCTCACTCATATATCAGAAAACCTTGGTTAATTTCTTAACCTTAAATTTTCTTTCAATATTCGCTCGGTATCTCACTATGGGATATAGTAACTCCCGTATTGACAAAGAAGTACCAGTGCAAACCCATCAAACAGGCATTTTCACTGATCCAACGCTCAAGACAGTGTGAGACAGATTAGGCGCAGTAACATCCAACCTGTATAATCTAGTGAAAGTGTGAGGCGTCGCCCAGCAGGCAGCCGCACATATCTCTTCCAATGAGACCCCCTGAAACAGTGCCCATGATGCGGACATGCCGAGAGTCGAATGTGCGCGCAGGCCGACAGGGGGTTCCAAACCCACGCTATTATAGGCCATGGCTACAGGCCCCACGATCCAGTTTGATAAACGCTGCTTCGAGAGAGGCTTCCCCAGGTGTGACGTAGCACATGATACAAACAGCTGCTCCAATTTCCTGAATCCAGCCGTCCTATCAACATAGACGCGTAAACCCCACCCCCATGCGCAGCTGAGCGCATTCAGCTGCTCCTGCTTCTGGTACGAGAAAGGAGGAAAATGGAAAGCCAACAGCTCAATAGGGCGGTATGACAACGCAGAGTCGAATACCTTGGGAACAAACGCAGGATTCGGCTTTAATAAAACCTTTGAGTTACCCCGCAAAAACTGTATACATGCCGGGCTAACCGACAGCGCATGGATGTCACTCACGCGTTTAGCCGAGGCCAATGCGAGCAACAAAGCCGTCTTGAACGAGAGCGTCTTAAGCTCTACCTGTTGTAAGGGCTCAAACGTGTAGATAAACCCCACTGAGCAGCCAAGCTCCGCGACTCCGCATATGACTCCCGTCATATGCGTAACGTGTAGAGGAAGCCCTGGCCCCCTGGATAGTCGTAATGACATTCCATGGGAGTCCAGCCGTCGGTACATCCTTTCACGGGCCAGGCCCAAAGAGCCATGTGCTCCGGATGAGGATTGAAGATTTCCCCATGCGCTTGCGTCAGGAGGCAGAGGCCAAGGCTGGCTGCACAGCAACTGGACTATTTCCTCCAACCAATATTTTCCCGGCCAACGGGGGGCTATAAGGATCAGCGCATGACCCTTCTATCACACTCTGGCGAGAGTAGGAATGATCAGTTCTAATGGGGGAAAAGCGTACAGGAGGATGAGCGGCCACTCGTATGCCAAAGTATCCAGCCCCATCGGGGCGTTCCTACCGGTTAGGGAATAGAACAGAGGGCACTCAGTGTTCTCCTCTGATGCAAAGAGATCGACCTCCCCTCTACCGTATCTCTCCCATATCTGGTTCATGACCACGATGTGGAGTTTCCAGTCCTCATAACGAGGGTCGCCCCTGGACATTAAATCTGCTCCCCAGTTCCGCGCGCCTGGCACGTGTGTTGCTCTCAGCGACAACAGGTGGGTGTTGCCCCACATGGTCAGTCTGTGTGCCAACGTGTGCATTGCTCCCCCTGACGGTTTATATACGCCACCACCGTGGTGTTGTCCGTCCTGACTAGAACATGTTGCCCTTTCAGAAAGGGAAGAAAATGTTTCAGCGCCAGTGACACCGACTGAAGTTCCAGGCAGTTTATGTGAACAAACTGCATATGTGAACTCCACGTGCCATTTATTGTTCTGCCCTCGTATACGGCTCCCCAGCCCGCCCGAAAGGCATCCGTCGAAAGGACCTTCCTTGCCAGGATAGTTCCCATGGTAACGCCTGTAGTTAAAAAGGACGTGCGTCCCCAAGGGCGCAGCGCCAAGACGCAAGCCGTGGAGATCAAAACTCGGCGATGGACATGGCACGTCGGGTTCAGTTTGAGTGATGCAACCCATCGCTGAACCGGCCTCATATGGAGGCGGCCAAGTGGGACTACTACCAGCGCCGACGCCGTCAGACCCAATAGTCTGAGGCACGTTCTGAACTTCATCCAACATCAACATCATCCCCCTGCAAAAAAGTGCCAGACAAGCCTGAAAGGCTTCCACTCTCTCTGAGGATAGACGTTTTGACTATTTCAGTTTTGGTGTTTCATACCACTGCAGTTTGCACTTTTTAAGTAGAATTAATTGCGAAAACACTTTGTTTGAGCTTTTTCTTTGTCAAAATTGCATAGGCGGAATAGCAAAAAAATTGATTTGTGTGATGTTGCTTGTCTCATTATATAGAACATCTTGTATGCCATCTAAATGGTTCACAAGAAAGCCCAGTGTGTAACCTTTCATTCTTTTTGATACCAAGATTATGCTTCTACATGTTTGGGTTCACTTTTGTTTACAGTAAGCATTTTGGGTAGCCAAAGGTCTTTTTTGGAGTCTCAAAAAGGACCCTGACCAAAACGAATGGACATATCATTCCATAAAAGGAGCTGGAGACTTCATCTTTTATGCTTTGTTGATCTGCTTTTACACACAGCATCACAATAACTAGGGCTAGGGCTCAGTAGTGTTTCCAATGGATATGGTGTTACCCAGGGTACTACAATCAGCTTGGTTTTAGAGGTGTGTGTAACCGGCTGGAAGGAAAAACAATATTGTAGCCTTCCCAGCACTGTGTCAGTACATGATACAGTTTTTCTGATAATGTCATACAATTCTACAGGTTCTCAGCTTTCCAAAGAGACCAAGCATGTGATTAGAGGTCATACTATGAAGGAGCAGTGCTCTAGAGTAGGTGCAGTGCAAAAACTAAAAAATGGCAAAAATTGCCCGAAGACTAAGTGGTTAAGTTGATGTTTCCTACAGTGGGCACGACACAATATGTAGTGTAAAGTTAAGTAGCGATAAGAAACAGCTTTCCACTGCTTGATGACCATCTTATCACCACAGATTTAGTTCTTAACGGTCCCATGGCATGACAATTTCACTTTATGAGGTTTTCTAACAATAATATGAGTTTCCCTAGCCTGCCTATGGTCCCCCAGTAGCTAGAATTGGTGGTAAGTGTAAAACGAGCACTAGCTATCCTGCTCTGCCTTTGAAATATCTAATCTCAGACGCGCCGATTTGGAATTTTTCCCTGTATGTCGTCATACGGGTACATGTTACCTCCCCTTTCTCTGCTTTGCCCAATGAGCTACGACCGTGCGAGCGCCACATGTGTGTGTGTGTGTGTGAATACACACACTGCAACGCAAGTGTTGTACACTTCTTTGTTATTTGGATAACTGTTCTGCTGTTGGTGTTATGCCGCTTAAAGCCGGCCACACACCGGCGCCGAAGCGCCTCGGTGGGCATTTCACGAGTGTCAATTGCCGTCCCTTTGCGTGTGTCTAGCCGCCGCCTGTGTGGGCTAGTACGTCCGAAATAATGGAGGCGTTCTTTTTGACGCGCCGCTTCACGCCGGTGTGTGTTGGACTTTGGGCTTGGTGCGCATTTAACGAGCATCATTTGTCGCCCCTAGCACCAATAGGAAGCGGCGCGCTGCAGCACCGTTGTGATATTTTTTGAAAGAAGAAGATCAACAAACCGGGATGTACCAAACAGGGGGCGGCGACGCTAGGGATTAGAACAGTGGTGTGAAGCCTAGTGGGGCAGTGCCCCGCCAAGCGACTAGCCGCCGCCAGTGTGGGCTAGCACTTCCAAAATAATGTGGACGTTCTTTTCGCCGCGCCGCTTCGGCGCCGGTGTGTGTTGGGCTTAAAACATCGGGTTCTTTAACGTCTCTGGTATTTCCACAACAAGACTCGTTGTGGGCGTTATCTCAGCCATGGATGAGAAGGATTTCGGGGGAAAGTAACTCCCTGAAGTACATGAACTGCGACATGGAGGAGAAAGTGATTGTTGCCCGCGATTGTCTCCTGCCGGAGCCCCGCTGCCCACCACCGTGAGGCACCACCGTCGCGCCACCGCACCACCGCCGCGCGCACAGCTTTTGGCCGTGATAATATATATTATATTATATAGATATCAATGTATAATATGGTATTTAGATACAGAGCTCAAGGACTCCCGCCGGCGCACCCAGAGTTTTCTAGAATATTTACAGAACAAAGCAAAAAGCTGTGTGCGCCTCGCCATTGCGATGCATCCACTGTAAAAACGACTGCATGGTACATGGCTGCTTAGGGCCACACCCCCAACCTCCACCTTGACCCCCCTCTAAAAAACGGCAAGTTTGTGGAAAGCTCATTGTGGGACTGGCTTGTAGTGGCTGTAATTCTGCACCAAGGCTGAATTTCTTGAACGTCTTCAAGTACTGTATTAGGGGCCAACTAACAGCTCTATGTAAGCATTCATAAAGTAGCATGCCATGAGACCTGTAAAATAAACATAAAGCTAATCATTCGTCAAGGTAGTCGTAAGCAATTATTTTTGGGGAAAAGTTAATAAAAAGCAAGGGTACAAGACTTTATACATAATATTTTTGAACGAGTGAAGGAAACACTCATCCCAAAACCCATTACGAACTTTTCGCAATGGTTACAACCTAATAGTTTAGCGCATTTCTTGCATCTTATAACCTTGTCATTATTATATTGCTAATAAAAGTTGTGTGTGTGTGTGTGTGTGTGTGTGTGTGTGTGTGTGTGTGTGTGTGTGTGTGTGTGTGTGTGTGTGTGTGTGTGTGTGTGTGTGGGGGGTGTATATCGTGTATATCGTGTTGTCAGCGAATTACCTCTCGCGTGTCCATCAATGCCAATTCTACCAATTCCCAATGAGTGTGAGCAGATTGACAGATAATTACAACGCAATAGAAAACCGTACAACAATTTAAAAAATGCAAGTAAATAAGTTACTGAATGCATAAAAGTAGCCCGTGAAAATACCTTCACAGACTGAGTTTGGTGTCCATCTATTTATCGTGCATGTAGCCAGCTGAGCAGATGTTGTTGAGATATTTTTACGCGAGTATTGTGCAGAATCATTTATTAATCTGCTAGGGAGAGGTCACTTCAAAGAAGGGTTATTTGGAGGCTTATTAGAAGGGCCTTAATATAAAGCGTTCTCGAGGTTCCTTATGGGAAAACGTCTATAATATATATATATAACTGTACTTCCCAGTTAACATCAAGCTAAATAACAAATATGCACATAATAAAACGTCCCTATTGTGGGTCACAGCTGCAGTGCTCCTCACCTGCGGTGGTTGTTGCACTGGACCCAGACACGACAGTAGGCTCCACCTTCTCCAGCTCAGCTCCATTAGCTATAAACAGAATATTATTATTGCTACAGCTCAAGCCACTAGATGTTGCATCTTGCTTGAGCCCCTAGATGTATAGATATATTTCTCCCTCGTGGAGAAATGGCCAACAGTTTTGGCCAAGAGTGATTATTTGTATTTGTGTGTATATATACACATAAAGATGTAAAATATTGCTAAGAAATTGATAATTATTCAGAAAAGATGAGTATATGACTTGAACAGTTTTGGCCAAAAGTGATTATTTGTATTTGTGTGTGTGTGTGTATATATATATATATATATATATATATATATATATATATACAGTGTGCGATTTGTGAAAAAACCAGAGGGGGGGATAATTTTGAGAAACATTTTATTCAGGAAAAATAACCACACAACAGTGTGAAAACTTGTAAAAACAGTTGATCTTGTGACCTAAACCTTACACTTAGGCTTCATAACGTAGGCGGTAGGCCTATTTTGAACGTGAACTTAACCACTGCATTTGCAGAAATATTTTCTCATAGCTAATATTGTTTGTAAATGTGCCAAATAAAAAAATATTTATTTTTTTTCCCCGACGTTTTTTTTTTTTTTTATGGGTTAATCGGGTAGACCAGTGGTTCTCAAACTTTTTACCATGAGTACCACCTTAGAAATGATTTGGCTCTCCAAGTACCACCAGAATTAAAATAAAGTAGCGTAGGCCAGTAACTACATAGAGATTACACAGAAGGCATTAATATTAATGATTTATTGTTCATATGACTGAAGCAACTAATGTAAACTCATGTATTGTATTTAAAAAACTTACAAAGTGACAATACTAACAACTGATCTGCATCAAAATATAGGCCTACCCAGCAAATGGGGATATAAAATACCAGTCAGTCTAGTGACGTTTAACAAGTGTACATTGTACTGCATCAAAACACGAATATTAAAATACTGGAGTCAAACAACATGAGCAACTTGCCTTGTATAAACCATTTACAGAGATAAATTGAACATTGAAAATTATGAAAAGTAGGCCCTACTGTGATATTTTCGAGTAATGCATTTAAATGGAATGTAGGCTACTTATAAGAAGAAGAAAAAAAATAGAATGGAAATGGATAATGACGACCCTGGGCCTATCATGCTTAGTGAGAGGGGTGTGCGTGGCTCTGTGAACAGAGTGCAGCGATGTCTGGGTCGATTGCGGTTAGCTTTAGCCTCAGACTTGGTTCCGCATCCAACCTGCTTCTATATTTATTCTTAATGCAGGCGAGAGAAGAGAATCCTTTCTCGCATAAATAAGTGGTGGCGAATGGAATTAGAAAGCGCACGGCCTTGTCCGAAAGCGCCGGATATTCGCCTCGTCGCTGCATCCAGAAGTCCAGCAATGTCTGGCCTCTGAAAGTTGACTTCAATGTCTCGTCACAGGACAGTTCAATTAAAAGCTCCTGCTCAAGAGCCGATAGGTTCTCCTCCAGGACGTCATAAGCCTTAACAACAAACGGATTGCGCATCCATGTATTCCCCTGCACAATCGCAGGGAAATATTCAGCGAACTGTTGTCGGAGAGATTTCAGGTGCTCAGCAATGTTGTCCCTGACTTGATCAGCGAGCCTGAGGTCATTGTCAGAGAGAAACGTCTCCAGATTAGGGAACGCAGACACATCACCAGTCCGTATTTTTATCTGGAATAATTCCAGCTTTTTCAGCATCGCACTGATTTTGTCCTGGACATCAAAGGCACTGGTAGAGAGTCCCTGCAGTCCCAAATTCAGCTCATTCATTCGGGAAAAAATGTCAGACAAGTAGGCGAGCTGACTGAGCCACAAAGTGTCATCAAACACACCTGATAAGGGGAAGCTTTTGTCCTGCAAGAACACTTGGACCTCCCTGTGCAACTCAAAAAGCCTGGACAGCACCTTCCCTCTTGAGAGCCATCTCACTTCTGTATGCAACAGAAGTTGGACATGCTCGCTGCCCATCTCATCGCAGAGGACATGGAAAAGGCGAGCATGCATCGGTCTGGATTTAATGAAATTGACTGCTTTGACAGCTGTGTCTAAAACAGCCTTTAGTTCTGCGGGCATTCTCTTCACTGCAAGAGCTTCGCGGTGAATGCTGCAGTGAGTCCATTGCACATCAGGTGCCACCTCCCGGATTCGGGCCACCACTCGGCTGTGGCGACCTGTCATGGCCCTTGCACCGTCTGTGCAGACTCCGACGCACTTTTTCCAATCAAGCCCAGTCTCTTGGAAAAAGGCATTCACGAGCTGAAAGATGTGCTCAGCTGTAGTTCTCGTCTGAAGAGACTGACAGAACAGAAAATCCTCATGAGTTGCTTTTTCATATTCGTATCTGACGAACACAAGCAAATTAGCCAAATCTGCAACATTGGTGGTCTCGTCAAGTTGAATAGAAAAGTAGGGACTGTCTTTAATGCGTTCCACCAGTGTTTGTTTAACATTTTCTGACATCGCTTGTATCCTCCGTGACACTGTGTCATTAGAGAGCGGCACCAAGCTTAACTGTTTCGCAACGTTCTCCCCACACATAATGCTCGTCATCTCTTTTGCGAATGGTAAACATAGCTCTTCAGCAATCGTGTGCGGCTTACCAGCTTTTGCTATACGAAGGCTGCCACGATAGGAAGCTTCCTGAGCTTTGGCAACGGGTGTAATGCTGTGCCTTATTGTTGATTTTGACTGCTTTAGCTCATCGCGTTTTCTGATGAAAAAGTCAACTGGCTTTTCTTTCAGTGATGGATGCTTGGTGGAAAGATGCCGAGTGAGATGTGATGGCTTCATGCATTCATTGCTGAGAACATCTCCGCACACAACGCACTGTGGTCTTGGTTCATCCTCAGCCCCAGTCCAAGTAAATCAAAGATGAATGTAATTCGAGTGGTATTTCCTTACAGTTTTGCGTCGTTTGCTATCCGGTGCTGAAACCTCACTGCGCAAATCACTGCAAGCACTATTAGCACTAGCGCTAGGATCACCTTGACTGTTGGCAACTTCATTTTGTAACACACTTCTACTCCTTATATTTCCTTGGAGCCAAGATTGCAACGAGTTTGCAGTATTTTTGCTTCCCCCACTCATCATCAAAGCAGTTATAACTATGCCGGTTTAACATCACTAGCTAATGCTCCAAAGAAGAGGCTCGTAGTAACGTCTCTTTTGGGTGCGCACGAAAAACAACGGCAACATACACACAGAAAGAAATAAGGAGAAATAAAGCCTAGTTTAATTTTAATTCCATTTAGAAACCGTGTGACTTATGTGTTTAGTGTTTGTGTGGCTGGACATTCACGTTTATGTAACAATTACCGATTGCTTCAATTTTTTCGCGCATACTCCACGTACCACTAGATGGCGCTCGCGTACCACCAGTGGTACGCGTACCACAGATTGAGAACCATTGGTCTAGAGTTACAATACGTAACTATCGTTCTATGTCGTATAGGCTTCGTCTTTTAAGGCTATCGCTATTGGGTTAAAAGGGCAAAGCACGATATAGTCTATGCCTCATTGGTCCCGATCAGTACCCGAAACACAGCTACATACGCGCTAGTATCATGCGTCAGACGTAGCATAACATACGTCATGCGTCTAACGGCAGCGAGCAGCTCTAATGTGTCTGAAGACACAAGAGCTCTCAGCATGAATATTTGACTCCACCTCACATTGTTTAATATGCGAGGGGAATAGTCACACAATCACACTCACTCTGACAAAGCACCTAGAACTGAGTGTGTCATAGAGAGGCGCGACCTGTCTTATGTAAAGCCTAATAAAAGAGCATGGGGAAGCCCAGGAGGCACAGCAGCCTGTGCCCAGGAGGCAATATCCTCCATAGGCATCCCTCTTTGCAGAGCGACAGAGGACGATATCCCTCTGGTCTAGTGAGCTCTGATAGTCTCAGGCGGCCCTGCCCCTGCTGACACATAAGCCTGTGTGATAGCATCACACAGCCAATGTGACAGCCGTTGTTTCGTCAGGGGGAGGCCCTGGGAATGGTCTCTGTAATGCACAAATAACTGTTGAGATTTGCGCAGAGCCTCCGTGCGCTTCACATAACAGGCAAGCGCGCGTAAGGGGCAAAAGAGATGGGCTGTTGCCTCCTCCTCAGATTGATGAGGAGGGAGAGAGAAACCATTGAGTGTTATTACTCTCGATCTGAACGTGCTAGTAATACTCTTTGGTGGCCGAACTGCCGTCTCCTTGTATTATAAGACAAGAAGGGGCTTCAGTGAGTGCAGACGCAAGTGGCTGACACAAAATTGAGGGGCACCCGGTCAAGAGGCTCAAATGGGGCTTTAACCAGTACGCGCAGCACCACTGCACCAGTGTTAAATCCCATTGTGGAGGGAAAGAGCGCGTCACGGGTCTCTCTCTCCTCACACCTTTTAGGAAGTGCTTCATTAAGGGGTGACTAAAAACAGTTTTATCCCTGAAGCCTTCGTGGCATGATGAAACAGCAGCCGCGTACGTTTTAACCCTGCTAAAAGCCAGCCCTCTTTTCATCAGTGATCTGTAGGAAAGAGAGCACACGCGGCAAAGGGCAGGAGATGGGATCACAACCCCTGACCGTGCACCATTTCTGGAAAGCTGCCCATTTAGCCGAGTAACGGGCTCTGGTGGAGTCATCTCTGGCACCCTGGATGGTCCGTACAATCTCCTGGGAGAGGCCGAGACCCTCTAGGCGCTCGCGTTCAGCGGCCAGGCCCAAAAGCGCTGGCCGATCTCTGGGTAATCCATGATTGCTCCCCCTGCCTGTGAGAGAGCGTCTCGCCGCCATGGGAGTCCCTTCGGCTGCCCCGAGAGCAGACGCTGGAGGCAGGGAAACCACAGTGCACTCGTGCGTTGCGGTGCTATGAGAATCATATACAGCCGCTCCTCCTGGACTCGGTCCAAGACTTGGGGAATCAGAGGGACGGTTGGGAAAGCGTACAGGAGTGTGTTCGGCCACGGTTTGTGAGCGAATCTTCCCAAACTCGCTCCGTATCTGATTGATCAGATCGTGGTGAGGAGTCCAGTCTCCTGGTTGGGGACCCCCCCTCGACATTATGTCAGCCCCTCTGTTCAGGACACCGGGGATGTACGCTGCTCTGATGAAGAGCAAGTGTGTGTGCGCCCAGCATAACAGCTCGCTATGCTCAGCAGCTGTGCCGAGCGCACGCCCCCTTGGCGATTTATGTATGCTGCTGTCGCCTTGTTATCCCTGCATATCATTACGTGTTGATTCGTCAACATTGGGGCAACGTTTTTACACACTGTAACACTCGTCTGATTGTTAACATGTGAAGCGGCCTCTCCGCAATGCATTTGTTGAATAGGGCTAGATCGAAATCACTTTTTTCGCTAGAAGCTGCTGGAGCTCCACCAAAAGTGACAGCTGTTCACCCTTGGATGACAGCGTTGTTTCCCCAATCCCGTTGAATCGTGGCGGAAAAGAGGTAGTTGAAAGGTGTGACCTTTGCTGATCAGCCTGTCCATCCATTTGGCCAGGGTGCATGCGTTCAGCCATTCCCAGTAATGCTCTGAAAGCGGCTGTGCAGCCTCTTGTTTTGATGCGGCTGTCATGGAAACGAGCCGCGCTTGAGCCCCTGCCGCCGTTGCGAGGGGAGGAGTCCTCCTCGCAGCCCATGGGGGGCTCTCCCCGAAAGGGCTGGGTGTGTGTCATTAGCAGAGGCATGCCCTGCCTGCTCAGCTTGTGACAAGAGTGTAGCTTCCTCTCTCCTGAGCGTTGGGATGCGAGGAGGAATAACACTGTGACTGGGCAGCAGACTGCTGACACTGTGAACGAGCTGCGTGTCATTCGTAGAAAGAGAGCTCGTTTTAGCAGCCGTCTTGCCATATGTCATGCCAGGCATGATGTGGTGAGGGGAAAGTAATGTAGGGCTTGGTCGATCAATAATACAAGGTTTATTGACGGCCTGCCTATATGTTGTGGGAGATGCGTGTGAAACAGTTATGGCCGGGCCGGGGCGTTAACTGTGTGGGGAGAAAACAGCCGTCTTTAGTAAAGAGGTGTTTCTTGCTGTCACATGCTTCTCCCTCGCCCCGTAATAGCCGGCGCTGGTGAGGGGGGACATCGCCCCATGAGCCTGCTGCCCGAGGCCTTTGCTGGCCGCTCGCTACAGGGTTTATTCACGGCCTGCCTACATGTAGCGGGAGATGCGTGTGAAACCGTCATGGCCGTGCCGATAGGCTCCGGCGTTAACTGGTGTGTGAGGAGAAAACAGCAGTTTCTCGCTGTTAGTAAACAGGTGTTTCTCGCTGTCACACGCTTCTCTCTCGCCCCGTAATTGCCTTCGCCGGCGCTTGTGGGGCGGGACATAGCCCGCTGGCCGCTCGCCGCAGCCTGCGATGGAGGCGGGAGGGGCTGGTAAGCCTGGGGGTCAGGAGGAGGAGCTGCCGGCGGCGCCGTGACACCGGCGGTTTTCGCCACGACTGCCTGTTCGGCCAGACGATGAGGGTCAGCCGCCATGGTGGAGATGTTATGTGCCAGCAGGGTGATGTCATTCATAACAGCCTCTTGCTACATCATACACTCATGCGCTCTGTCTGTAAGCTTGGCCATGGGGCAGCGGTCGCTGAGCCCCGACTTCACTCCAAAGACAGCACACACAGCGGGATCCAGCGGCGGTAAAGCCCTGTAACCCCGGTCTGTCAGACCCTCCGTCATCGTGACCTGGATGAATGTTTTCACCGGGGCCCCGAGCTTCCCGGGCTCTGCCGCAGCCCCACT
The DNA here is from genome assembly GCF_026213295.1 of Gadus chalcogrammus. Lineage (NCBI taxonomy): Eukaryota > Metazoa > Chordata > Actinopteri > Gadiformes > Gadidae > Gadus > Gadus chalcogrammus. The sequence continues at coordinate 22,885,908 of NC_079423.1, forward strand.
GAGGTACGGTCTGATGGCAGGAAACATTGGCCAGATCGGGTCGGGACGGGAGGGGCGTGTCGCGGCCTCGAGCCCCCAGATGCCATGCAGCTGGTCCGGGCGTTGGGGGGCCTGAGGCATGGGCACCGCAAGACCAAGGTTTGCGGCTGCCCTGGCGATAATGCCCCGTAGCTCTGCCAACAAAGCTCCAACCACTGGAAGTGAGGTGGCGGCAGAGACGGGCAAATGTGCTGCCCCGGGCCTCTCCATTCGGAGAGGGGAAGCCGGGGGAGACGCCCCCTCCTCATCGTGGTCGGAGTCGTCCGACTCCGAGCTCACAAGGAGAGAGAGGGCATCATCGAGTGGGACTGTTAAGTCGTCGGCCCATTCAGCAATGGCTGCGGCAGTGTCGGCTCTGCGCTGTCTGTCGTCTGACGGCAGCACCGCACAATGCCGACACAGACAGAGAGGCGATAGCGCCAAGACGGCATGTTCATGCCCAAGGCAGCCCTCGCACACCTCAAGGCCGTCATACGGCAAGATGTAACCCGTGTTACATGTCTTGCAGATGCGGGACGTCTTCGAGTCCATAATATCAATTTATATACTTCAGTATGCTACAAGATCGTCCTGAAGAAAATGGGAGCAGAACGTCCGCCGGCGCACGGTTATGTGTGCGGACTGCGGACGTGATTGAGGCCCACGCTGTTGGTGGGCGGGGATTACAAATTTTTCAGTGCTACGGCTCACGCCTAGGGAAAACCCAATAGCGATAGCCTTAAAAGGCGAAGCCTACACGACATAGAATCGATTTTGGAGCAAATTCACTCCTCAAACAAAAATGTGTGGCTAATTTGAAGAGCGTTTGTCTCTGTGTTGAGGTCATGTTTTTCGGAGCTCTAAGTGGTTGACAAACACAGAGACACACGGATCCGGCCCGCAAGGGAATATTTACTGTCCCTTCAAGTGGAAAGGTAAAAAAAAAGGTTGAGGATATTTTAAAACAGTCTATGCTTGAGGGATTGCCCTTTTATGGGCAAAAACTGATTGTTTAGTAGGGGTCAGAGCTGCTCTATCCCCTATTGTTTCTTTAACGTTTTGTTTTTTTCCTCAAATTCTGTAAAAGTCGTTCTGCAGCCTATACCGTAAGACGAAAACTCTCAATGTTCAGGTATGGTTACCAATAACTCCCACTACCCATGAATCCAAATGTGTGGTCTTGACTACAAAGGTTAATTTCCCAGAATTTCAAAGAGATTTCAGGTATATGCTTTTAAGAAAGCCCTTAATTCACTTGAGAAATGGGTGCTTGGAGTTTTCTGGATGTTGTATGCTTACCAATAGACATTTCGACCATCTTGGGGAGAAGCTGTGGGGAGAAGCGCCACAACATCATGGCCACCAACAAAACTCTGCAAAGATTGTTCTTGCTCCGGCTTTAATTGATCTATTTTCGGCAGCGATCCCACAACAGACCGAATAGCTTCTCTCGTATCCTTCTCCATTTTCTGCCTCCGAGTACAACTGAAACTGGCGTGCGACCTAGACTTCATCGTTCTCAGCCACTCCCTGTGTTCGCTGATTGGACCGCCAGAAATCTGGTTTCCATTGAACGCATTCATATTAAGCAGACCCAGACCTAGTACTGAAGTGAAATGAAAATTGAGCGGAAGTAGGTAGGTGGGCGGTGCCAGTCTAAGTCATATAGGCCTACTCATCTTTTATCAACAATACATTTCTTAGCATTATTTTACATCTTTATATATATATACATATATATATATGTATACACACACACAAATACAAATAATCACTTTTGGCCAAAACTGTTCAAGTCATATACTCATCTTTTCTCAATAATTATCAATTTCTTAGCAATATTTTACATCTTTATGTGTATATATACACAAAAAATACAAATAATCACTCTTGGCCAAAACTGTTGGCCATTTCTCCACGAGGGAGAAATATATCTATACATCTAGGGGCTCAAGCAAGATGCAACATCTAGTGGCTTGAGCTGTAGCAATAATAATATTCTGTTTATAGCTAATGGAGCTGAGATGGAGAAGGTGGAGCCTACTGTCGTGTCTGGGTCCAGTGCAACAACCACCGCAGGTGAGGAGCACTGCAGCTGTGACCCACAATAGGGACGTTTTACTATGTGCATATTTGTTATTTAGCTTGATGTTAACTGGGAAGTACAGTTATATATATATATTATAGACGTTTTCCCATAAGGAACCTCAAGAACGCTTTTTATATTAAGGCCCTTCTAATAAGCCTCCAAATGACCCTTCTTTGAAGTGACCTCTCCCTAGCAGATTAATAAATGATTCTGCACAATACTCGTGTAAAAAATATCGCAACAACATCTGCTCAGCTGGCTACATGCACGATAAATAGATGGATACCAAACTCAGTCTGTGAAGGTATTTTCACGGGCGACTTTTATGCATTCAGTAACTTATTTACTTGCATTTTTTAAATTGTTGTACGGTTTTCTATTGCGTTGTAATTATCTGTCAATCTGCTCACAAACATTTTGTAGATATATGTAGAGACACATTTCCAAAGTCATTGCTAGTCATATACTCATCTTTTATCAATAATACATTTCTTAGCATTATTTTACATCTTTTTATATATATATATATATATATATATATATATACACACACGCAAATATAAATAATCACTTTTGGCCAAAACTGTTCAACAAGTCATATAGGCCTACTCATCTTTTATCAACAATACATTTCTTAGCATTATTTTACATCTTTATATATATATACATATATATATATGTATACACACACACAAATACAAATAATCACTTTTGGCCAAAACTGTTCAAGTCATATACTCATCTTTTCTCAATAATTATCAATTTCTTAGCAATATTTTACATCTTTATGTGTATATATACACAAAAAATACAAATAATCACTCTTGGCCAAAACTGTTGGCCATTTCTCCACGAGGGAGAAATATATCTATACATCTAGGGGCTCAAGCAAGATGCAACATCTAGTGGCTTGAGCTGTAGCAATAATAATATTCTGTTTATAGCTAATGGAGCTGAGATGGAGAAGGTGGAGCCTACTGTCGTGTCTGGGTCCAGTGCAACAACCACCGCAGGTGAGGAGCACTGCAGCTGTGACCCACAATAGGGACGTTTTACTATGTGCATATTTGTTATTTAGCTTGATGTTAACTGGGAAGTACAGTTATATATATATATTATAGACGTTTTCCCATAAGGAACCTCGAGAACGCTTTTTATATTAAGGCCCTTCTAATAAGCCTCCAAATGACCCTTCTTTGAAGTGACCTCTCCCTAGCAGATTAATAAATGATTCTGCACAATACTCGTGTAAAAAATATCTCAACAACATCTGCTCAGCTGGCTACATGCACGATAAATAGATGGATACCAAACTCAGTCTGTGAAGGTATTTTCACGGGCGACTTTTATGCATTCAGTAACTTATTTACTTGCATTTTTTAAATTGTTGTACGGTTTTCTATTGCGTTGTAATTATCTGTCAATCTGCTCACAAACATTTTGTAGATATATGTAGAGACACATTTCCAAAGTCATTGCTAGTCATATACTCATCTTTTATCAATAATACATTTCTTAGCATTATTTTACATCTTTTTATATATATATATATATATATATATATGTATACACACACGCAAATATAAATAATCACTTTTGGCCAAAACTGTTCAACAAGTCATATACTCATCTTTTCTCAATAATTATCAATTTCTTAGCAATATTTTACATCTTTATTTATGTATACATGTATGTATATATATATAACTGGGAAGTACAGTTAAACGTGCATTATATACGTTTTCCAATAAGGAACCTCGGTAATGCTTTATATTAAGGCCCTTGTAATATGCCTTTGTTAATAAGACCTTATTATATGCTTATTAACATTAATTTGTTTTAATAAGACTATCAAGTGTTATTAATAAAATAAGTAAACAGGTTTATTGTGAGATTATAAGACTTTCATAAGCATTTATAAGAAACTTTTAAACTATTTATTGCTTGCTTAAAGGTTGGGTATGGAATTCTCTTTTTTGGCCATTTATGCAAAATTACTTGAAATTCTTATCATAACCCACTTACAGCCACTGAGTTAGAAGTACTGTCATGGAAATTAAACAAGTCAATCATCTGTGGAATGGGCAGGGCTTGAAAAACTCCAGCCAATGATTTCCAGAACCACTGAGTGGCATTGGACAGTAAGTACGTCAATCAAACGGTCGTACTGCACTCCCCCTCCCCCACTCCCCGCGCGTGACTCCTTCGTGCACGTACTCAAAGCTCGTGACCCAGAGCAAGCTTCTGTTTGTTGTTATCCTGCGGGAGCTACTGGAGCTAGCTAACTAGCTAATCCGCATTTGGACCTAGCACTAGAAGACAACCCTAAACTCCAATTTAGCTAGCCTGGCTAACTCTCGCGCATCTGTGTTCGCGCTTGTGCATGATTGCGCGTCCATGTACTTGGAATGGGTGGATTCAGAGTCAGCGTTGAAGGAGAGGACCATTTGAGTTGTGTATTTTCAAAATCTGCTGGCGTTTCGCAAATCCCATACCCAACCTTTAATAACAATATTGGTCTTATGAGATTCTTATAGTTGTTAATAAACACATTACAAACCAATTTATTGAGTCTTAATAACTTACTATGCTTATTAAGGTTAATAAATCCTTTATTAAACTGCTAATTATGCATTTTGCAGGTCCGGGATCTAACAATGCTGATTAAGGTTAATAAGTCCTTTAATATACACATAACAGTTAATGAGTACTATAGGTTATCAGGGTTGATAAAAGGTGAAATAAAAAACGAATGTATAAATAATATAATATTATTTATATGTTATAATAATAAATGTACTGTAATACAATGTTACGGCGGTGAAGCACAAAAACACACTTTAAAACTGCTCTTTTGAAAATTGTAACAAAATTAAATAAAAAAAAAACAAGAAAAAAAACGTGATTTATTACCGTTACTGACTGGAAATCAGCACGATTCATTCATTTTTGTTTTTATTTTACAATTAAATAGTTAAATAAAGAAGTTTATAATATAAATCAATCTCAACACATCGGCCTGGCCTAAAGGAAAGAGACGTTTTTAGGTTGACTGCTTCCAATGTTGTGTTGGTCATACAAAAAAAAATATTTATTTATTTTTTAGTGAATAAAACACAACATAGGGAACTTAATAAATTAAAAAAATCTCACATTAAATCGCAATATTGGTCAAAATAATTGCAATTCGATTATTTCCCCAAATCGTTCAGCCCTAGTTAGCAGACAGGTTACAATAATCATAAAGCCTTTTAGACATGGATTCATGACACAACTATTAGAAAAAAAATTAAAAAAAGTTGAAAAACGTTCAACTTTTTCGGCAGCAACGGATCCGTTGTCCAATCAGAACACGTATGCAAATTTAAGCACTGTGACACTACTCGGGCACTGACGACCCTGAAACCTCCCCCATCCGTCAGCCACGCCTTCTGAGTCCTTTGACTGACGGTGCAGTGGGCACGAGGCGTTAGGGTGTTCGTGCTGATGATTCCGACATGTTCTCCAAACGTTCGTCAAACACTTCGTCAAGCCTTCATCCACTTGCATTAACAGAACTTCCGGTTCAAAATGACCTTCAAAATGAAAGTCTTTAAAGGATATATTATATGAGGCACAAAACAGATCACACTCGCTCTAAAGCGTCTTAGAGTACCATATTAAGCGCTATATAAATTTCATTTATTATTATTATTATTAACATGTGCAGACTTAACCTTAAAGAGCAATTCTGTTATTTTGAACATTGAGCCCCCTCTCTGATTTGTCTAGGATGAAATAGAATGGTTAAAGCTGAAATTTTTAATATTGGTCCTGTCTCCGATATTTGGCTAATTTCGAATCACCCTGCCTGCTTCACAATGGCTGGCTATGTGCATTCACAAACCTGTCCTTAAAACACCCCTCAACGTTTGTTTTCAGAAATATGAACCTCATCAAGTGGTGATATTCCTAATCAAGTATCGTAGCGATATGCAGTTTCTGTCTGCATTTCTGAAAACAAACGTTTAGGGTTGTTTTAAAGGTCACATGACATGCCACCAGGTGTGGTGTGATTAGCCGTTACAAGCCATTTTGGAAATCTGCCCCTTATGACATCACAGTTAGGCGTGTCCACCTAGATGTGTGACGGATAGATGAGCAACGTTTGCTACAGTCCACTGGGTAGGCTGGTAGACTGACCTATCCAGCTCACATCTAGGTTGACACGCCCACCAGTGATGTCATAAGGGGCAGATTTCCTAAACGGCTTGTAACGGCTGATCACACATCACCTGGTGGCATGTCATGGGACCTTTAAGGACAGGGTTGTGAATGTACATAGACAGCCATTGTGAAGCAGGCAGGGGCGATTCAAAATTAGCCAAATACCAGAGACAGGAGCAATATTAAAAATGTTGGTGTTTACCACTCTATTTCATCCTCGACAAACCAGAAAGGGGACTCAATGTTCAAAATACCGGAATTGTCCTTAAATAAGCATTGTTCCCGCTTTAGATCCCCTGCAAAATGCATAATAAGCCGTTTAATAAAGGATTTATTAACCATAATAAGCATAAAAAATGCTTAGTAAAGTTTTAACAGTGACGTAATATGTAAGTTAGTAAGAATCAATAAATGGGTTTGTAATGCTTTGATTAACAACTAAAAGAAACTCATAAGACTTATTAATATTATTAAGCAATCAATAAATAGTAATGTGGGGCTGGCTCGATCAATAATACAAGGTTTATTGACGGCCTGCCTATATGTTGTGGGAGATGCGTGAGAAACAGTTATGGCCGGGCCGATAGGCTCCGGCGTTAACTGTGTGGGGAGAAAACAGCCGTCTTTAGTAAAGAGGTGTTTCTTGCTGTCACACGCTTCTCCCTCGCCCCGTAATAGCCGGCGCTCGTGGGGCGGGACATCGCCTCATGAGCCCGCTGCCCGAGGCCTTTGCTGGCCACTTGCCGTGGCCTGCGATTGGAGGCGGGCGGGGCTGGTTAGCCGGGCAAGTTTGCCTTTTAAAAAGCAATGAAGGGCTGGCTCGATCAATAATACAGGGTTTATTCACGGCCTGCCTACATGTAGCGGGAGATGCGTGTGAAACAGTTATGGGCGTGCCGAAAGGCTCCGGCGTTAACTGGTGTGTGAGGAGAAAACAGCAGTTTTTAGTAAACAGGTGTTTCTCGCTGTCACACGCTTCTCCCTCGCCCCGTAATTGCCTTCGCCGGCGCTTGTGGGGCGGGACATAGCCCCATGAGCCCGCTGGCCGCTCGCCGCAGCCTGCAATGGAGGCGGGAGGGGCTGGTAAGCCTGGGGGCCAGGAGGAGGAGCTGCCGGCGGCGCCGTGACACCGGCGGTTTTCGCCACGACTGCCTGTTCGGCCAGACGATGAGGGTCAGCCGCCATGACGGAGATGTTATGTGCCAGCAGGGTGATGTCATTCATAACAGCCTCTTGCTGCATCATACACTCATGCTCTGTCTGTAAGCTTGGCCGTGGGGCAGCGGTCGCTGAGCCCCGACTTCACTCCAAAGACAGCACACACAGCGGGATCCAGCGGCGGTAAAGCCCTGTAACCCCGGTCTGTCAGACCCTCCGTCTTCGTGACCTGGATAAATGTTTTCACCGGGGCCCCGAGCTTCCCGGGCTCTGCCGCAGCCCCACTGATGTACGGTCTGATGGCAGGAAACATTGGCCAGATCGGGTCGAGACGGGAGGGGCGTGTCGCGGCCTCGAGCCCCCAGATGCCATGCAGCTGGTCCGGGCGTTGGGGGGCCTGAGGCATGGGCACCGCAAGACCAAGGTTTGCGGCTGACCTGGCGATAATGCCCGGTAGCTCTAAGTGAGGTGGCGGCAGAGACGGGCAATGGTGCTGCCCCGGGCCTCTCCATTCGGAGAGGGGAAGCCGGGGGAGACGCCCCCTCCTCATCGTGGTCGGAGTCGTCCGACTCCGAGCTCACAAGGAGAGAGAGGGCATCATCGAATGGGACAGTTAAGTCGTCGGCCCATTCAGCAATGGCGGCGGCAGTGTCGGCTCTGCGCTGTCTGTCGTCTGACGGCAGCACCGCACAATGCCGACACAGACAGAGCGGCGAGAGCGCCAAGACGGCATGTTCATGCCCAAGGCAGCCCTCGCACACCTCATGGCCGTCATACGGCAAAATGTAACCCGTGTTACATGTCTTGCAGATGCGGGTCGTCTTCGAGTCCATAATATCAATTTATATACTTCAGTATGCTACAAGATCGTCCTGAAGAAAATGGGAGCAGAACGTCCGCCAGCGCACGGTTATGTGTGCGGACTGCAGACGTGATTGAGCCCCACGCTGTTGGTGGGCGGGGATTACAAATTTTTCAGTGCTACGGCTCACGCCTAGGGAAAACCCAATAGCGATAGCCTTAAAAGGCGAAGCCTATACGACATAGAATCGATTTTGGAGCAAATTCACTCCTCAAACAAAAATGTGTGGCTAATTTGAAGAGCATTTGTCTCTGTGTTGAGGTCATGTTTTTCGGAGCTCTGAGTGGTTGACAAACACACACAGACACACGGATCCGGCCCGCGAGGGAATATTTACTGTCCCTTTAAGTGGAAAGGTAAAAAAAAAGGTTGAGGGATATTTTAAAACAGTCTATGCTTGAGGGATTGCCCTTCTATGGGCAAAAACTGATAGTTTAGTAGGGGTCCGAGCAGCAAAGCTGCCCTATTGTTTCTTTAACGTTTTTTTTTTTCCTCAAATTCTGTAAAAGTCGTTCTGCAGCCTATACCGTAAGACGAAAACTCTCGAAATGTTCAGGTATGGTTACCAATAACTCCCACTACCCATAAATCCAAATGTGTGGTCTTGACTACAAAGGTTAATTTTTCCCAGAATTTCAAAGAGATTTCAGGTATATGCTTTTAAGAAAGCCCTTAATTCACTTGAGAAATGGGTGCTTGGAGTTTTCTGGATGTTGTATGCTTACCAATAGACATTTCGACCATCTTGGGGATAAGCGCCACAACATCATGGCCACCAACAAAACTCTGCAAAGCTTGTTCTTGCTCCGGCTTTAATTGATCTATTTTTGGCAGCGATCCCACAACAGACCGAATAGCTTCTCTCGTATCCTTCTCCATTTTCTGCCTCAGAGTACAACTCAAACTGGCGTGCGACCTAGACGTCATCGTTCTCAGCCACTCCCTCTGTTCGCTGATTGGACCGCCAGAAATCTGGTTTCCATTGAACGCATTCATATTAAGCAGACCCAGACCTAGTACTGAAGTGAAATGAAAATTGAGCGGAAGTAGGTAGGTGGTCGGTGCCAAGTCATATAGGCCTACTCATCTTTTATCAACAATACATTTCTTTGCATTATTTTACATCTTTATATATATATACAGGGTGCGATTTGCCGGTGGGGATGGTGGGGATTATCCCCCCCCCTGGTTTACACGTCCTACCCTCTGCTGAATTATTTTTATCCTCGGTGGGGATAAAAATTATCCCCCCCACCCAAAGTATTTTCACCATTACATCGTAATAATTAACAACCAAAATACACAGGGTCCGTCTTCATTTTGATTGTGCTGTAATTTTGATCTACCGGGAGCGAGTCAGAGGCGTCGCGCACGCAGAAAGCAGTTTTATTTAGAAAACCAACCAAGAAAAATCTTCCACATTCAAGGGGTTCAGTGTGTCTCAGCCAGGTGATGGGGGCCGTCGCAAGGCAGAGGTGTTTCACAAGCGATCCCAGTGTCCACAGCCGAGTGTGAAAGAGGTTTCAGCGCCATGAACCACATTCTTACAGATGGCAGAAACAGAATGAATGTGTCCACACTGCACAATCTGCTTTTCATCTCTGTAAATGCACCAGATGTTGCCTCCTTCCCGGCCCGCAGATTTGCAGAGATGTGGTTGAAGCAGGGTCACCACGCTGCTATCGATCCGCCAGCAGGAAAGCGAAAAAAAGAGGCTGAAATGCGTCATCAGAGCGGACTGTTTTCGTAGTCTGACCTATAGTCTACCCCAATGGTTCTCAATCTGTGGTACGCGTACCACTGGTGGTACGCGAGCGCCATCTAGTGGTACGTGGAGTATGCGCGAAAAAATTGAAGCAATCGGTAATTGTTACATAAACGTGAATGTCCAGCCACACAAACACTAAACACATAAGTCACACGGTTTCTAAATGGAATTAAAATTAAACTAGGCTTTATTTCTCCTTATTTCTTTCTGTGTGTATGTTGCCGTTGTTTTTCGTGCGCACCCAAAAGAGACGTTACTACGAGCCTCTTCTTTGGAGCATTAGCTAGTGATGTTAAACCGGCATAGTTATAACTGCTTTGATGATGAGTGGGGGAAGCAAAAATACTGCAAACTCGTTGCAATCTTGGCTCCAAGGAAATATAAGGAGTAGAAGTGTGTTACAAAATGAAGTTGCCAACAGTCAAGGTGATCCTAGCGCTAGTGCTAATAGTGCTTGCAGTGATTTGCGCAGTGAGGTTTCAGCACCGGATAGCAAACGACGCAAAACTGTAAGGAAATACCACTCGAATTACATTCATCTTTGATTTACTTGGACTGGGGCTGAGGATGAACCAAGACCACAGTGCGTTGTGTGCGGAGATGTTCTCAGCAATGAATGCATGAAGCCATCACATCTCACTCGGCATCTTTCCACCAAGCATCCATCACTGAAAGAAAAGCCAGTTGACTTTTTCATCAGAAAACGCGATGAGCTAAAGCAGTCAAAATCAACAATAAGGCACAGCATTACACCCGTTGCCAAAGCTCAGGAAGCTTCCTATCGTGGCAGCCTTCGTATAGCAAAAGCTGGTAAGCCGCACACGATTGCTGAAGAGCTATGTTTACCATTCGCAAAAGAGATGACGAGCATTATGTGTGGGGAGAACGTTGCGAAACAGTTAAGCTTGGTGCCGCTCTCTAATGACACAGTGTCACGGAGGATACAAGCGATGTCAGAAAATGTTAAACAAACACTGGTGGAACGCATTAAAGACAGTCCCTACTTTTCTATTCAACTTGACGAGACCACCAATGTTGCAGATTTGGCTAATTTGCTTGTGTTCGTCAGATACGAATATGAAAAAGCAACTCATGAGGATTTTCTGTTCTGTCAGTCTCTTCAGACGAGAACTACAGCTGAGCACATCTTTCAGCTCGTGAATGCCTTTTTCCAAGAGACTGGGCTTGATTGGAAAAAGTGCGTCGGAGTCTGCACAGACGGTGCAAGGGCCATGACAGGTCGCCACAGCCGAGTGGTGGCCCGAATCCGGGAGGTGGCACCTGATGTGCAATGGACTCACTGCAGCATTCACCGCGAAGCTCTTGCAGTGAAGAGAATGCCCGCAGAACTAAAGGCTGTTTTAGACACAGCTGTCAAAGCAGTCAATTTCATTAAATCCAGACCGATGCATGCTCGCCTTTTCCATGTCCTCTGCGATGAGATGGGCAGCGAGCATGTCCAACTTCTGTTGCATACAGAAGTGAGATGGCTCTCAAGAGGGAAGGTGCTGTCCAGGCTTTTTGAGTTGCACAGGGAGGTCCAAGTGTTCTTGCAGGACAAAAGCTTCCCCTTATCAGGTGTGTTTGATGACACTTTGTGGCTCAGTCAGCTCGCCTACTTGTCTGACATTTTTTCCCGAATGAATGAGCTGAATTTGGGACTGCAGGGACTCTCTACCAGTGCCTTTGATGTCCAGGACAAAATCAGTGCGATGCTGAAAAAGCTGGAATTATTCCAGATAAAAATACGGACTGGTGATGTGTCTGCGTTCCCTAATCTGGAGACGTTTCTCTCTGACAATGACCTCAGGCTCGCTGATCAAGTCAGGGACAACATTGCTGAGCACCTGAAATCTCTCCGACAACAGTTCGCTGAATATTTCCCTGCGATTGTGCAGGGGAATACATGGATGCGCAATCCGTTTGTTGTTAAGGCTTATGACGTCCTGGAGGAGAACCTATCGGCTCTTGAGCAGGAGCTTTTAATTGAACTGTCCTGTAACGAGATATTGAAGTCAACTTTCAGAGGCCAGACATTGCTGGACTTCTGGATGCAGCGACGAGGCGAATATCCGGCGCTTTCGGACAAGGCCGTGCGCTTTCTAATTCCATTCGCCACCACTTATTTATGCGAGAAAGGATTCTCTTCTCTCGCCTGCATTAAGAATAAATATAGAAGCAGGTTGGATGCGGAACCAAGTCTGAGGCTAAAGCTAACCGCAATCGACCCAGACATCGCTGCACTCTGTTCACAGAGCCACGCACACCCCTCTCACTAAGCATGATAGGCCCAGGGTCGTCATTATCCATTTCCATTCTATTTTTTTTCTTCTTCTTATAAGTAGCCTACATTCCATTTAAATGCATTACTCGAAAATATCACAGTAGGGCCTACTTTTCATAATTTTCAATGTTCAATTTATCTCTGTAAATGGTTTATACAAGGCAAGTTGCTCATGTTGTTTGACTCCAGTATTTTAATATTCGTGTTTTGATGCAGTACAATGTACACTTGTTAAACGTCACTAGACTGACTGGTATTTTATATCCCCATTTGCTGGGTAGGCCTATATTTTGATGCAGATCAGTTGTTAGTATTGTCACTTTGTAAGTTTTTTAAATACAATACATGAGTTTACATTAGTTGCTTCAGTCATATGAACAATAAATCATTAATATTAATGCCTTCTGTGTAATCTCTATGTAGTTACTGGCCTACGCTACTTTATTTTAATTCTGGTGGTACTTGGAGAGCCAAATCATTTCTAAGGTGGTACTCATGGTAAAAAGTTTGAGAACCACTGTACTAATGGAACAAATCAGCGTGGAGCTTGAACCGACGTCACTAGAGTAGTGACGCTTGCACAGAAGCATACGGCCGACATCTTTCCTTATTCTGGGTGGAAATAGTAACATAGTTACGCCATTAAATGCGTTTATGTAAAAAAAATTAGCGAGAAAGGTGCATTTTAATTTCATAATGTTCGCTCGTTGAATTTGAAGGATGTTTGGTTTGATAGTTATGACGAAGAGGGAACGCTCCATTCACTTGCATGGACAGCGTCTCTGGTTGCTAAGCGACCTCAACGTCTTGGCGGACTATATTATTATTTATATCCGAGATTATTTAATCTAACCCAATCTAAACTCTATCATGCACCCAAACATGGCGGCGTTTGGGTTTCCTACCTCGGACTCCTAAATCCAGCGCAGCCACAGGCGCCTTGGCGCGTTGAACCAATTTTTGTGACACACAATGATCAAGCGACAAATTAGGCACGTTACACGCGTTTGGTGTGGCCGTAGCCCGTGTCCACCAAAAGCGTTTTTTTATGCGGTTTCACCCAAAAAATCGGCTTCGTGGGAGACAGCGCCGGGCGACTTACGCCACTATCTGCCAATGGATCGTGGATTCCTGGGCTGATATAACAGTCTCCACTGTGGTCCAAGCTTTCACGAAGGCAGGAATAATCACTGAACTGCCAGGCAACAACAGCGACAATGACTCGGATAATGACGAGAGGAATCCGGGCATGTTGGATGCCGTAGGCCTACTCGCCTAACTGTTCAATTCGCACACACAAGAATTCGAGGAATTCGTAGACGGGGAATGAACTGAAAAGGTGAGCTTATTGTTAAGAGATATTGATCAGATATTGTTAATATGCACATAAACGTTTGAACATCGTTACCATGGGAGTGACCGGAGTTGTCAGAACGCTTAATAAAGTTTGACTTTATCTGACTGTTTTGTTGACATTCTCTATAGCACAGCTCGGTCTTGTCGATGCATAACGTAACCCCAGTCAAACGTTTGACTGCAGTATCTTCTATTCTATGCGCCTAATAATCCGGTGCGCCCTATATATGAAAACAGTTCTAAAATAGGCCATTCATTAAGGATCCCATGCCATGCTATTTTATGGATGCTTTAATATAGGTATTAGTGGGCCACAAACACAGTATTCAAAGACGTCCCCGAAATTCAGCCGTGGTGCAGAGTTACAGCCACTCCGAACTAGTCGCACATTGAGCTTCCCCCAAACGCGCTGTTTCGGTGGGCATGTCAAGGCAGGTCAAGGAGGGGGGTGGGGGTGTGGCCCTGAGCAGCTTGTAGCCACAGTACCATTCGCTTTGGTAACGGTGGGCGTGTCAAGGCAGGTCAAGGAGGGGGGTGGGGGTGTGGCCCTGAGCAGCTTGTAGCCACAGTACCATGCGCTGTTTACGGTGGATGTATCGCAATGGCTTGTAGAAACCCATATTATACATAGATATCTATGTAATATAATATAATATATATTATCACCTGGCCCTGAGCAGCTTGTAGCCACGGTACCATGCGCTCAGTTTACGGTGGATGTATCGCAATGGCTCTTAGAAACCCATATTATACATAGATATCTATATAATATAATATATATTATCACCTGGCCCTGAGCAGCTTGTAGCCACGGTACCATGCGCTCTGTTTACGGTGGATGTATCGCAATGGCTCTTAGAAACCCATATTATACATAGATATCTATATCATATAATATATAATATATATTATCACGGCCAAAAGCTGTGTGAGCCTCCAGACGATAGGCTATTATGAATCTCAAACGACCGCGTCTTCTTCAGATTGATGTGGAAGTGGAAGAACCAGAGACGTCGGAGAACCCGACGAAGTCCTTTGTGATTCATTATATCGTCTGGAGGTGCACACAGATTTTGGCCGTGATAATATGTATTATTTGATATTATTTAGATGTAGAGCCCCAGGACTCTAACGCAAGTGTTGTACACTTCCTTGTTATTTGGATAACCGTTCTGCTGTTTGTGTGATGGCGCATAACGCGTCGGACTCTCGTCTCTGGTATTTCTACAACGAGACTCGTAGTGGGGGTTATCTCAGCCATGGCCAAGGGATTGTTGACCGCGGTCGTCTCCCGGCTGCCGATGGACCACCGCCTCGGCTTCAGGAGGCGGTGATTAGCGCTGACCGCTGCCGAGGCGGTGGGAAGCAGGGCTCAAGCGGGATACATTCGCGGCCAACAACAACAACAATTCCCGGAAAGGAAACACGCACAGTCGCACACTCGTATGCAAAAAAAAAAGTTTTATCATCAACATTCAGTCACTGCAAAGATTTAAACAATAGCCTCTTACCATAAGTTAGAATGGACCCAAAGTGTGATTGATACAGTCTTGTTTAGCTTTCGCTTGCTATCCGTTTTTAGTATGACTTCTCAACATTACATCTTTCTTCTGTTAGGTGCACATGGCTAATTTGCATACCTGCACTGGACTGGCTGGTTCCGCAAGGCAAATAATAATGTGATGTAGCTAAACTTCTGGCCCCACCGCCGAAACAGAAGCGGGCGCTGCGCACGTGCTTGCTCGCGCAACAGCACCAGTTTTCTACACTGCAGCAGACAGGGCCATCTCGGCTGGGCCCCACCGAGCGGAACAGACGAGACGGAGCAACGAACTATTTCACACACAACTACTACACTACAACAATTGCGTTCATCAAATTAAAACTGCGGACATGTAATTAATTATTAACAATTAATGTATTATTAACTTATGCTCAATGACATTTTTGAAAAAAAAAAGAAAAGTATAATCGTGCCCTGCACGGCAGCGTTCTCTGGTGGGGCCGTGCCCCACTGGCCCCTAATGCAAAGACGCCACTGGTCACGAGACAGTCTCACAAAGCAAATACGGCAAAATCCCAAATTATTTTACTGTCTATGGCAAAAATAAATCACGGTTTAGTAACGCAGTAATGCAGGCTGCTTGCAGGAAAGTAAAAGTAATCTAATTACTATTTTTGCAATTGTAATCCCTTACTTTACTCGTTATTTGAAAAAAGTAATTTGATTACAGTAACGCCTTACTTCTAACGCGTTACTGCCCATCACTGCTCGCGAAGGGCCAATGTAGACTTCACTCGTTACAATAAAATAAGCAAATTGCCCGCAAATAATATCCCCTACAATTTAGGATAATCACACAGGTTATGCGAGAACATATTTATGTCAGGATAGGCCTACCAGGCTCCAAGTCGTCACATCTCAATCAGACAAAACAACTATAACCACATTGGCATAGCAATCGCACCATGTGAAGCTGCTACTAGCTGCATTCTATATAAAATGCATACTAGCTGGAGCACCAACCAGAATCAGATCGCAATCGCTTAGGACCGTGGGTAACCTTTGGCCAGGTGATCACGAGCAAACAGAACCAGCAGCAAAGTTTACGTAAACCAAGACCTAAAATAGCCGGTCCTTTTGCTTCCTGTAAAAAGCATGTTTGTGACACTGGATACCGATATGGATACATCAGCTAGCCTGCATGTGGAGGGCCACATAAGGTAAGAAGACCTTCTGCATACTCAGTATTATGTGCTCTACCATTGGCAATGTCCGGCACTTTACATTTCACTTCTGTGAACGATCAAATGCAGACAAACAGTTGTTTTTCTCAACTTTCCAGAATTAAAAAAAAGCTTGATAATTGAAGATGCAGAATGAACAATAAAGAATCAGAATTGTCTAACAACAAGAAACAAGAAGACTGGCTACAATACCATCACATGTTGGTGGTCCTTCATTCCACTGGCCATTTCCTTCACAGCGAATATGCAACGGCCCATAGAGAGCCAATAATCTGTTTCTGCAGCCAAACTGAAGCACATTTCCGTAGGAGGACTGTAACCTGTTACCCGTCACGAGAACATTTTCATCAACGGTAATATCTGGACACTTAATGGCTGGAAAAGGACAAAAAGAATAAAAAGAACATGACAAATGTTTTTGATTATTAATATCCTGAAAATAAACACAATAACCATGAAATAAAGATAAATACTGAGCTACCTGATATTTAATGCATTCATGCTATGCCATAATTTATCATTCCCACAATGTGACATTTCTGCCTCTTACTGAAATGTTTCCTGAGATACACTGGGGACTGGGACAAAGCCATACCCTCTTACATACATCAACTCCTGAAAGTCTTATGATGGGGGTCAGCCAAGTGTGCTGCACCCATTGTTATTTATCCAGGTTGGCAGAAAAACAGGCTAAGGCAATACCAAGGTGCCGTGTTCCAATATCCATACTATCCATACTTACTAGCCTAAGTTTGAGTACGTAGGGTGTTCCGATTCAGATCGGGTGAAAATAAATGTACTGAAAGGACCCGGATGGTGTACTCAAAACGGTCAAATCCCGAAGTGTGTGGCGATGTACACTTTTCGTAATCAACGGGAGCCATCTTAGCTACGTAGCGGAAGAGGGCGTAGCCAGGCTGAGCCAAAGTCGGCGCATTTTCCACATAGCCTGCATTAATAGTCATTTTGTAGTTTGTATAGCTTTTATAGCTGCTAGGCGTAAACAGTTCACCGTTCAAAGCGGGATGTTTATTGCGGGGGAGGAGCCGCGGCGGCAGTCGTGATCGTAATTTCCGGTTAGTGCACCACGGAGTATTCGATTTGGAACAACACTGACATCTGAAAATTAGCGCACTTGAGTGCGGATAGTGTACTTCGTTTAAGTGTACTCATGGAAGTATGGATATCGGAACACGGCACAAGGATCATAAGGCCCTTGATGAGTGCATATCTGATTAAGGAAGGAGAGAAAGAGCGCTGCCCAAGAGCGCTGATCTGCTCGTGCATGATTGGACATCGTTTGGTTGGAGGTTCTTAGGGCATGTGGAAGCTTAATCTTGCTGCTGCTTTAATTTTTTAACATCCTCCCCCTAGCACTGATTGGTCCTTTCATTTTTAAAGGTACGGAAAATGCTTTCAATGGATGGAGGCCTGACTGTTCCAACCAACCTCACACACACACACACACACACACACACACACACACACACACACACACACACACACACACACACACACACACACACACACACACACACACACACACACACACACACACACAGTAAGCCTAGATACATTGAACAAATTGTAACATGATAGGCGTCATTATGGATAGCCTACAGCGTCCGTCTCCAATTAACTCTTGACGTCACCTGCTCTAGAAGGACTTTCTCAGCGCAGGCCGAACATTATGGAACATATTTGAATATTAAAAAGGATGCATTGCAAACATCGGAGATGTCGCCAACGTGACTGCTATCTGAATTAGGAAAAAAACGTATGGATTAATTTTTTTTCTCTTCGAAGCTCGTCAAACACAGAAATATTCTGAGAGTTTACATAGTCAGCAAACAACTTTATTTTTAATAAGCTACTTTCATTTTAGAATACAATCTCTCGCAAAATAATGCCCTTGTAACAAAAGAGTTTAACGATTTACATTCAGTACGAGTCCGTTGAGTTGGTCTTTCACTCAACAGGATATGAGTCCGACCCATTCAATATGAGTAATTTGAGTTAGTCTTTCACTCGACCAGATACGAGTCCGACCCATTTCAACTGAGTCCTTTGAGTTAGTCTTTCACCCAGCCGGATACGAGTCAGACCCATTTCATCTGAATCCTTTGAGTTAGTCTTTCACTCAACCGGATACGAATCCGACCCATGAATTCGCTCAGTCTATGGATCTGGATCTGTGTACAGCTCTGTCTACAGGAAGTTCTTATTCAACCACGCAGCTGGCAGCTCCGGGTCCGTATGCTTAATCTAAGTTACTATGCAGATGAAAAACGGATGTGTTAATGTTGTTATAGACCTACAGTTTGATGACATTCGTGCATTGTTTTAATAATGTCGTCCGTAGCAGCCAGAACCGAAAGATTCGGGTTAATTTAGACCACGGACTCGTGACTCATGGGTGAATGTAAGGATTCGGTTCTTTGAATCCGATTGACTCAGATTCAACCACCACTTTTTTTGGCCATTTTTGCAAAATTACTTGAAATCCTTATCATTTACAGCCACTGAGTTAGTAGTACTGACATGAAAATTAAACAAGTCAATAATCAGTGGAACGGGCAGGGCTCGAAAAACTCCAGCCAATGATTTCCAGAACCACCGGGTGGCATTGGACAGTAAGTAATCAATCAAATCGTCAATCAAACGGTCGTACAGCACTCCCCCGCTCCCCGCGCGTGACCCCGACGTGCGCATACTCAAAGCTCGTGACCCAGAGCAAGCTTCTGTTTGTTGTTATCCTGCGGTAGCTATTGGAGCTAGCTAACTAGCTAATCCAAATTTGGACCTAGCACTAGAAGACAACCCTAAACTCCAACCTAGCTAGCCTAACTCGCTCTCGCGCATCTTTGTTCGCGCTCGTGCATGATTGCGTGTCCATGTACTTGGAATGGGTGGAGTCAGAGTCAGTGTTGATGGAGAGAGTGGTGGTGTTTCGCAAATCCCATACCCAACCTTCAAGCATTTTATCTATTAAGCATTGATGCATATACTCTGGTTACCTCTCTTCTCTTATTAAGCTTTGATCTGGGTCCTATTTTGCAGCCATATTGCAGCCAAGACTAGATCACACTAGCCTGGTGGGACCATCCGGATCTTGTTGGATATGAATCTGTATCTCTCAAAAATGTCGGAATTGGCAAGAGTGAAGAGAGAAACCGTGTCACTCTGGCTGTATTTTTTAATATTTTTTTTACCAACATAGGGGTGGATATATTTGGCAATCAATTGCTGCCCAACCAAGGCCAGATGGATGTTCATTGGGAAACGCAAACTTAACCCGGGGATTCCACCGGACGCGTTACGGCAGGTGCGGCCACACCAGACGCGTATCTCGCGTACTTTTTACGCGAGATACGCGCGTAAAATGTTGCTTGACCATTTTGTGTCAAAAATGGTCACATACGCGCAATACGCGCCATACGCGCATACGTCACTCGCCTAGATGAGTCCAATGTCCATGCAAGTGAACGGAGCGTTCCCTCTTCGTCATAACTTTCAAACCAAATGTTATGTTATGTTACTATTTCCACCCAGAATAAAGAAAGTTGTCGGCCGTGGCTGTGTGTGTGTGTGTGTGTCTTGCCCCAGGATGAGGCTCCCCACGGTAAAGGCTCCAACACTTGGGTGTGTGTCAGGGGCGTTGCTAGACCTAGAGTTTTACTGGGGCACAGGCCCCCAACTGCCAACATTTTTTTTTTACATGTGCACAATATGAAATAGATGGATACAGAAGGGTATGTACGAGCTTCAAAATCATTGTCTCTGTCATACTGTAGTAGAGATGCACCGATCAACCGGCCGCCGATTAAAAAAGCCGGTTTTGTATCCAATCGGCCACAATCGGTGACCTGCCGGTCACTGTCGTAATTTCCGTTTTTCGGCCGATCAAACTCACCCGCATGCGCGGTGCGTAGCAGCTCAAGGCGCCCAGAGCGCGGGAAGAAAACATGTCGCTGGTTTGGACTTATTTCACTGTGTGCCAGGACGACCCAAAACACGCTGTTTGTAATGCTTGCAAGTCAAAAATAAGCCGTGGGGGATCATGTTGCTAGGTACGCGTCCTGCGTCCCTGACGCATTAAAATCTGAAAGGACGCACTAAACTCACTATCCATGCGTCCCGGGGACGCATCTAATTTTCCCCATGAAAAACGATACATTGTGAACATTAAACAACTCGTGTTTAATCACAGTAACTGGCCAAAGAAACCTTCTTGTGAGCAGACCAGACAAGCGCTGTTTCAACCCTCTGCGCATCTACTCGGCGCAGACGTGATCCCCTGTACAAAGTATCGCGACATGCTAATTTAGCCGCTACCAAAACAACTAGCTCGTCACCGCTGATTTCATTTCAACAATTAAAAATACGAACTTCATAGTAAATAAACCCACGTTTCCACTGCTCGATGCTGTGCTCATTCGTGTCGATTATGTTGTAACGTTTAGGGGACGTGCTGTCATGAAATAAATGAAACATAATCCGGTGGTGGTGATGAAAACTACATTGAACGGCAGCCGCCATATTGTTATGCCCAAACGGCGCCTGCGCATACATCGCGCTTCCAACGAGATCCCGTTTTTCTCGAGAAACAGGCAGAGAAGAGAGAACGCAAAAATACCACCAAAGAAAAAGATTAAACCTATTGCAGGTCAGCCAACTATTGCAGCTGCATTTTCTGTCCCCACTACCTCTGCACTCCTCCCTGACTCTGATCAGCCTAGAGAGAGTACCTCAACATTGCCTGTACCTACTTCTGCCTCCCCCTCTACTGAGCCTGATGAGCCCACTGCAGAAGAAGTGCCTCAACCTTCTACATGTTCCTCCCAAAAAAAGCGAACTTTTCTGAAGCAGTGGCTCACCACATACAAATGGCTGCGCTTTTCAGATGACAATTTCATGCATTGAGTTTAACACTATTAATTTCATTTAAGAAATAGAATAATAATAAAAAAGAAACACATTTTTTAAACTGGGGAGTCGGGACCCATTGAATTTCTCAGGGACCCACCCAACTCGCCACCTGTGGGTCCCGGGGACTCACTACATTGAAAACCTATCAACATATTATATGATTATAATTATTTCTTAGAAAATCGGTATCGGAAAAACCGGTTTTGGCAGGTCAGACCTCCTTAAAAAACGGAAATCGGTATCGGCCAAGAATTTTGCAATCGGTGCATCTCTATACTGTAGGCTATATTAAAGCACTGGTAAAGGTAAAGACGCAAAGATGGATTCATGAGTACCGTACAATTATATTTATTTAAACACATACACATCTCAAAGATTTACAAATAAGGTAACTGACAAATAAACAAAAAGTCTCTTTATGACCTTCACCTCTTTATCAGGAGAAGTCTACACATCTATATTTATTTAGAAGCTGTGTGGAAACAGCATAATTTTGCCAGAACGACATGTACTAAAAAGGCAAGAAACAAGGTTTAAAACTAATAGAATTTCTGACTTAAGGTGAGGTGGCTCATTGCCACCAATCAACCTGGAAAATGTTATAGAACCATCAAAGCTCTTAAATTAAACTAAATAAGGCCATACACTACTGCATAGAGCCTTTTTAAATGATTATTTTTTCACTATTAAGCTGTATCGCCGCGCCTTCATGGTGGCAAAGCGGTCAATAACGTGGCTTTGACTCACTTTGCATAGTTGCTCCTTTTCAATGGACAAAAGAGAAAGTTGGTGAAGCCTTCCTTGCCCCATGGTTGACCTAAGCCAGGTGTGGAGCCTTCTCAACACACTGAAAGATCGCTCACAACTACAACTGTTTACAGGAATTGTGAGTGCAATGATCTGAATTATCTGTGTCAATGTTGGGATCATTGTTGGATCCAGTATGTTAAATACACCCTGTATATCCATAATTTCCTTTTTTGTGTTAAGGAAGTTTTTGTCTAAAACTTCCTCAAGTTTTGAAGACAGACAATTTTTCATTCATTATTCATTTTCCGCGTGTGTGCGTGCACACATGGTGTGTGTGTGTGTGTGTGTGTGTGTGTGTGTGTGTGTGTGTGTGCTATAAAACTACAGGCTACAGACGCTCAGTATTGAAAAACTGGTGCTAATTATGTGGGCAACATTCTTTAACAGCAATCAAGTTGTCATTGTTTGTGTCAAACAAGTTGTGAATTTGATGTAACGTTAAAAAAGGAGATGACTTACTCTGGGCTGTTTCCAGCTCCCGTGGTTTCCAACGAAACATGATTAACAAAAAAACAAGGAATTGAAAGCTACTTACAATATACCTAGGTTACATTAATTTCCCCTGATGGCAGCAATTGTTCCACTTTCAGCTGGAATTCACGGTACATCAAAACCACGTGTCTTCTTTAGATTTCAGTTCCCTTTATTTATTCACACAGTTCAGCAGCGGCATTTATTCAGAATCAGAGCCCAAATTAAAGCTGCATTTAGGGCGACTATCACTACCCAGCAGAAAAATAGATGCACTATAAATGGTTTTGTATAGCAGTCACGAACATGAGCATAGTTGTGGAAATGCTGGTGTTAGAAAACAAAGTTGACGGAAATTAAAGTGCTGCACATCGACTGTACAAATGTAGATTATTCATCACAATAATTTTAATTCAGAAATCGAATAGGCTATTAAACTCTGAATTGTGAGATAAAATTCAGCATTCTGATAATAAAGTCAGAATACTTGGATAAAATCCGAATTCTGATAATTAAATCCAGCATTAACGGTTCATTTAAGAAGGTTCTCACCAGTCATTTGTCGCCTGGTCGCAGTGTCAAGTTTTTTTTAAAGTAGTTCACTAGTCGTAGCGTGCAAATAAATTGCAGTGTCAGAATTCTGAGAATTTTGTCAGCATTCAGATTTCTCAGAATTCTCTTACACTGCAAATTAAAGCGCTACTACTAGCAAACTAGTTTCAGCGTGACTGGAGAGAACTTCCTTAAATTAACCTTTAATGCTAGATTTGCATCAACGCTATTGCGTGAATTAGTATGGTTCTCTTTCATGGAAGCCGGAAGTGGGAGATTCCTTATTTTTTTTACCATTATTGTTTTATTAACAAATTTCTCCTACAGGGGATTGATAAAGTTCTATCTAGACTATTGAACAGAAAGAAACACTTGGTCATACTTTACACACTTTCAGAAGAGTCACGTGGACGAATCCGTAAATAACTGATTTTTTTCATTGGTTGTTGCGTTAAATCTTACCCAGATACAATAGGGCTATTTTCTGATTGGCTTTTATGTAGCCCCTTTCGTTTTTTGATTGGCTGGTAAGAGGCAGGCTCGACTGAAGACTCCCGAGGCAGCAGGAGATGCACTTGATGAATCCTGCCGATTCCATAGCGAGAGCGGCGCTTCTGCAGATGAATTTAATAATGATCAATGGAATTTTACTGGGGCACTGGAGACTTTTACTGGGGCACGTGCCCCAGTAAAAAGGGGCTGACGACGCCTCTGTGTGTGTGTGTGTGTTTTGCCCCAGGATAAGCTGCGCTGGAGTCCGAGGTAGGAAACCCAAACGCCGCCGTGTTTGGGTGATAGAGTTTAGATCGGGTTAGATTAAATAATCTCGGATATAAATAACAATAATTGGGTTAAATAACTTCACATGGTGTGTCTGGTGTGTTTCCAGCATTCGTAGTGTTGATCAGCAGATATATAGTCCGCCAAGACGTTGAGGTTGCTTAGTAACCAGAGACTCTGTCCATGCAAGTGAACGGAGCGTTCCCTCTTCGTCATAACTATCAAACCAAACATCCTTCACATTCACCGAGCGAACATTCTGAAAGTAAAATGCACATTTCTCGCTATTTTTTTTTCCATAAAAGCATTTAATGGCGTAACTATGTTACTATTTCCACACAGAATAAAGAAAGATGTCGGCCGTATGCTTCTGTCCAAGCTCACTACTCTGCCAGTGACGTCGGGTCAAGCTCAACGCTGATTGGGCAACGCGGCTAATCGTCATGCGTATGAGCGTAAAAAGTTAAATTTTTTGAACTCCTCGCGTACGCGCGTATATGTACGCGCGTATATATACACGCGTAAATATACGCGGCTAAAGGCTGGTTTATGCTCGGTTACGTAAGCGCAAGCGCAAGAGGCCCTTGCGCGCCCTTGCGCCCCCCTTGCGCGACTTCTCACGTCTTGCGTGCGTCGGGTGATTTTTCTAGACTTGCGTCATTTTTTACGTAAGCTTTTACGCGAGCCGCCCAGCCTGCAAGGCTGTGATTGGTTTGCTGGTCTGGTTACTACTTCCTGTCTGGAGTATCACCCGGCAGGCTCATATACAAAAGCATTAACCTGAAGTGAAGTTAACTTTGCTGCCAACACATTATGTCGTTTTAAAATGTAGAGAGATATGCACATTTATACAACCCCAATGATCAACAACTTCATCACCCCTGTTCCTTTGTCTGTTGCCATCATTCACTGTGTATGGGGAGAACACGATCTGGCACATAAACAAACCAACGACTCCCACAGACAAAGACGTCATTCTCGAGGTCGTCTTCAACGAAAAACTTTCCTCCACATATTACTCCACCTACTGTTCTGGCGGTAAATTGCTTGGCAACACGCGCAACACGCGCAACCTAAAAGGGAGCATGAATTGCTTTGAGTAAATTTTGCGCAACAACGTAACACCAACGCTGAAGCATGCAGCCGCCTTTACGCGTCCAAAAGGCTACGCGACGCTACGCTTCGGCCGCCATTAAGCGTCGAAGCGTAGCAAAACGCGTCCTCCAAATTTTTGATACGCGACGCGCCGATCCATGCAATACCAAGCGTTGTCGGTGGGGGCGATACTGCAAATATTGTACATTATTACTACTATAGGTTATATTTACAGAAGAACATATGAGAGGATGCGGGAACGTGATAAGAATGACTTGACGAGTCTTTTACTAATTATCTGTGCCAATTTATGCGAACCCTTCCACAGGGTCAATGTGCTATTTTGATGCGCGACATCAGACAGCTGATGCGGGATTGTGAGCCATTTTAATGATCTTCTTGTCACCCGATATTCGTTCTATTGCTGGCCTTATTTGTTTTAGAATTAGCCTATTTGAATTAATTACGTAATGTTTTGTGTTCACGTTCTATGTGAAACATAAATGTTCATGTTCTGTGTGAAACATAAGTTCAGTAACCTCTTTGAGTGAATGAAATTTGAAAGCGTGAGTGTGTAGTGAATGAAAAATGTGTGCGTGTATGGTGGGACTATTTTCTGTATTTGATAAATAAACCCCTTTTCTCTAATAATGTTGGTTGCCTACCATATAATTTCTGTGGACATTATGCGCTATAGCTTAAAGCATTCGGCTATAGGCCTACACTTAAATAATTAATTCATCTGTCAAAGCAATAGCTCGTTGTATAAACATTTTATATGGATATGAATTAATGAGTTTGACGTAAACCAAATTAGGTAACTTGTGTAACATGATAACTAATGAATCAAAAGTCATGCTTCCAAGTGACCAATGTATATACATTTATTGGTCAGTGCGCATACCCAATCGTAGCACATTGTACTGGTGGGGAAACAAGCCAGCATCTGACAAAAAATAATCTGCCAGCTGCTCCCTGACAAGGGCCGGTTTTGGTGAGTCGGGAAGATATCGGATGACTCGCGAAAGGAGATCATCAAACTTTGGCGCCGACATCCGAAAATACTGGAAATGCCTCTCCTCGTCCATGCTTCGCATTGGAAGCACCAGAGAAACAAATTCCCCATCCTGATCTCGTGTGGTATTTAAAGGGCGCACATACCACCGCCTATCTCTGCGCTTCATCACTCTTCTTCCGTAGCCACTTTGATCGGAACGTCACCTGGAACGTCCCCCCGCGAAAACACCGGTGACTCTGCTGCAACCCATGGCGTGAGTGGTGTATTGCATGTCATGCATTGCCCGCGACGTTCGCGTATGCTGTGTAGACTATGAAAGGAAGCGCGACGCTCGCGTCACTCACGTCGTTTACGCGCGCCGCTCGCGTCGACTATGTAAGGGCCCTAACGCGGGTAAAATGTTGCTTTAGCGCATGTAACGCGTGTACGCGTCTCATACGCGCGTAAACCAATGGTTCCCTATGGAAAAATTGACGATTTTATACGCGAGATACGCAGGGTACGCGTTTGGTGTGTTCGTACCTTAAGGCTGTAGTATCAAGCCAGTCAATATACGTGTATATATACTGTGAACTGTAGTTGTTTTCAATGATTAACCGTTTAATTCTGTGGATTTGTCTGTGTGAAGATATTACCTATTTGTGAAAATGCAACATAGTGAATATATACACAACAAAAACAAAGATAAACTTACAAGTACATTTATCACCAAGGACTTTGGTCCAAACGCCACCACTGCATCTTATTTTGAAGAATCCAGTAAACCCGTGTTTGCAGGGAACTATGATCTGCGTTTCATTAGAATAAGTTTCCTCCATACCCACGATGTCAATATTTAAATGAGATATGTGGCCATTGTTGAAATTACTGATGTTACAATCTATATGGGAAGTAAGCTGGGTTAGTAAACTGAGGCTTTTATCAGGCATCATCGTTATCATACGGTACAGACGTTGGTTGGGAAACGGATACAAATTTTCCTTTGTTTTGAATACACACAGTGAACTGAATACACACAGTGAACTGGTACAGATTGTCATGGACATAGCCTTAACTATAGGTTTGCTCTACTGAAACAAACATAGTCTAGGATAATAATAAATAACTGTTAAACTAACTAACATTAAATTGATCCCATAGAGCTCCAATGTGACTGCTAGGCAGTTCATTTTATGTATTATGTTACTGATTAACTATCCATAAACATTTGGATCGTAACAGCTTACAAATATATATTTTCAGAAAATAAACAAGGAAAGCGCCTCAAACGCATACATGATTAAAACAATTATAATTTTGGCTGTGTTAGTTTTAAATATCATGTGTTGTCTGTATAATTATCAAGCTTCACTGACTTTACAGGAAGCAAATAAACAAATAAACCGCAACAGAAACGTTACGAAAATACGATCTAAGCTATCTGTGATTAAGTTGGTTCTCTGGAAGTGTTATTACCTTGGACTGTTACGACTGTGAATGAGACCATCCATATTAAAATACCACACCATTTAGATAATCCGTGCATTTTGTCGGCATTCACAAAACAATTTACAGACAGGACCATTACCATCTAGAGGAGGAAAGCCCAAGTCTGTTCTTCTTAAACTGCGGGCAATGCAGAGAGAGGTGGTGGTGGTACAGGAGTTGGGGGGGGGGGGACAGAACAAACAAATATGTGTGCTGCCAAAGCTTACTAAATATACAACCCATTTGATATTTTGCACAACAACCCAAAGCCAAAATAACAATTGTGTCATTATAGCCATTTTAGTCTCTTTCCTTGATGGTAGTGTTTTGATTTCATTGTTTTATGACCGCTAATAAAAATACCTTTGTTTCATCATTGAGCTTTCCGTAAATTATGCAGTATTTGCTGAAAGATGTATGCCTATTCCCATGAAGGAAAAGTTTGTGTGTTTTATCTCCAGGTAATAATTGACACTGATCAATTAAGCAAACAAGCTGTCTCTCTCAACGCCAAAGATTTTAGGAAATCAGGACCCAGCCATGAAGCAAAGAAGGAGTGTATCAACATCATGTAGACAATCCTTGATATCAGGGCTCTAAACTAACATTTTTCACTGGTTGCACTGGTGCGCCTAACTTTTTTTCTTAGGTGCACCAGCACAAAAGTTAGGTGCACCCAAATTGTCGACCATATCGCATTCAACACTGCAGTTTTACAGGTTCACGTTTTTTAAATAGCTGTCCATATAGGCAATATTGACTTGTAAATGATGAACTAAGAATCTGGTCAACATAATGTTCTTTATTTGAATATTTGCACAAGAAAGGTAATTTCACTGAAACATTTTGGTGCTGTAAGTGCTTCACTGAGCTGCAATTTAAACTTAAAACATCTGAAGATAAATTAAATAAAAAGAAAATCTAAATTAAAAGTGCAAGTGTTTTAAACTGAAACTTCAAACTGAACATCTAATTTCTCCAGGTCTTATGGACTATCCTCAATTGCAGTCACATGCCCCTCTGATGACCAACTCATGTAGTTTGGCCTTCTTGATCTTTGGCAATAGCCCGGGCTATTATTTGTTTTCTATCACTGAACTTTCGAACAAAACTCTTGCTCAGCAACGATGGGAAATAGCCTACTATCAAATGCATTATTTAAACCAGTATGAATATTACCGTAGGCCTATATGTTTACCAGGCAATTGAATAACGCCTGCACACACACACACACAGGCACGCACGCACGCACACGCAGAGTGGTAATCGGGAGAGTTGGGAGAATTCCCTGTGGCCCGTTAACGTTTTGGGCGGCGCCGGGTCAACGTCGCAACCAATTCGGTTTTGTCTAGAGGGGAGTAACTGAGCGCCCCCTCCCGAAGTGGTACAGCCCAGGTCGGCCTTGAACTGAGATTGGTCAGAAAGACGTAACAGCTAATGACAACATTGAACTCTCATGCAGGCTCGAACAGAGTGACACACAAACACACACGCACACACACACACACACACACACACACACACACACACACACACACACACATAGTTTTTCACCCACTCCGTATCCAGCTTATTCCATGCTTAAAGCACCCAGGCTACTATGCGGCGAGCCAGGCCCGGTTCCAGAACAGAATGCCTTGGGGTGCATCTGAGATTACAGGGGGTGCACCAGTACTATACTAAAACCAGCTACCCAGCTTCAGTTCAGACTTCGCTTTTTTACAAACAGGCCTTTCTACCATAGACAAGCACTTCTGCGTAGTTCTTCTGACATGTCGGGACAACAAACATTTAATGTGCTTAAAAGATGGTATCATATCATGTCTTGTGATGTGGAGAACATTTCAGCTGCAACATTAGCTTATTGATATGTTAGATAGCTTTGAATATGAGATAGGATTTTGATATGTGTGAGGTGTAAAAAAGAACAGAATTCTACACAAAAAAAAAAACATGTGACTGCAATTCAAAAATAACGTTTATTTTTTATAAATTGTGGTAGGATATTTGACATAACAAATAATTGTACATTGCCACTTAAAAATAAAACAGATTTTAGCTGAACAAGGAAAGAACACTTTCAGACTTTGAACAAAAAGTAATCATTAATACCTCTTAAAGTTAACACGATTGTAAATAAATACAACAAAAATAAATATGGGTTCTTTAGAACATAATACATTTAATAGATTAATAAAAGAAGCTGTTGTTGACATATGAACAAATAATTTTACAATGTCATTCAAATTGTAACTTGTGCAGCCTACCAGTATGTAGACAAAAGGCTGTCAGCAGCCATTTTCTCAAACTGTCCCAACTGTCCCTGTCCAGTATTCATGAACAACAAGCTGGAGAGTGGAGACTGTAGGAGGTTCCAAGACAGGGGCACAGGATCCTTGTTGGCCAGTCAAAAGTCAAAGGTTAAACTATGTACATAACAAATTGTACATTATTATATTTTCAATACAAACGAGGTATTCCCCCCTCAGTAGAATAAAATGACTAACATTACCCAACAACTATAGCAGTGTAGGATACATAATCATGTTAAAATAAACATAATACTTGATACAATAAAATCTGAAATGTGATTACAAAAAATATTTCTTATCCTCAGAAGAGCTGCAGCCGTAGACCCATCCTGATGGTGGTGTTAAAAAAAAGCTATAATTTGAATGACGTCAACAATAGCTGCTACATAGGTGCGGTTCCTCTCCAGTTGTGCTGTATTTACAAGTGTGGAAATCTCTGTACCAGTCACATATGGCGAGTGGATAGTGCCAGGATTCCCTGGAGAAGGATAACAACGTGTGAAATGCACGTGTGGAGAAGCTACGCCGCCGCCGTGTGGAGAGGATATGCACGCCGCCGCCGATGGGACTGGGGTTCGATTCCCAGTCTATATATATATAATTTTTTTCTTCATTATTTTCTGGTATTAATATATCCAATGACTTGTTGATGAATAAGTTGATGACATTTTATAAAAAAAAAAGTTAGTTTTTATGTGTCAAAAAGACAAACTGTTTTAAAACAGATCTCAAATGTTTTGATGATTGTATGGGCATGATGTCACTTCATAGGGCAGAGGGGTATTCCACAAAGCCGGTTATATCACATAACCGGGCAAATTAACCCAGGGTTTGCGGTAACCCTAGGTTTTCCGTTCCAAAATGAACACGGTATGTTAGTTACTATAGCAACATATGCTCTGAATCAAACCTGGTCGGACCAGGTTTTGCGCAGGTTAAGTTTGGAACATAACCCGGTTTTGGGTATTTAAAGCTGCGTTCACCGCAGATTCCATGTGTTCACACAACCCAGTCTCACCAATATGCGTACAGATCGCACGGTTTGACACTTTCAAAATACGTGCAGTACATACGCCAAATGACCATTTCGCATGCATATGATACGCAAAACCCAGCATTAATGTGGAGGGCGGATGCGTCCATTTCGCGTGCATATGATACGCAAAACCCAGCATTAACTGAATGGGAAATGCAATATTTTAGGACAGATTCACCATTAAACGTGTTTCTAATGACATTTCTAGCGAGAACTGTACTTTTTCCTTGAATAATCTTCAGTCAGTGAATGTGTATGATCTTTATTAATCTTCATTATCTGAATGGGAAATGCAATATTTTAGGACCGATTCACCGTTAAACGTGTTTCTAATAACATTTCTAGCGAGAAATATACTTTTTACTTGCATAATCTTCAGTCAGTGATTGTGTATGATCTTTAGTTTTATAGTTATTAGGATTTGATCGGCTCGCTCGCATGTTTCAACGACGTCAGGTTGTTAGGGACACTGCTTTCGCTAAACTAGCTGCTCACGTGTTTCCTGCGTTTGTGTTATTAAACCGTTACTTTATGTAACCTTTAATGATATCATCTTGTTAGAAACACGTATATCTGAGAGCCAACCCAGTCGCCAAAAGCATACGTTGACAGTGTACGTTTTCGTGAACGCTGGATTACGTCGCATTTCAACATAAAATAGCGTGTTACACACGCACACACACACACACACACACACACACACACACACACACACACACACACACACACACACACACACACACACACACACACACACACACACACACACACACACACACAATGCATTTCGCTGCTAAATAAATAAATAAATAAATAAATACTCGTAAACTAAGGTCTGATGGTTAAAAAATAGACAGATATTCCAAGGTATCCTTAAAAGGCAGCTTGGATGTTTTTATTTTTTGCAGTTTAGACTTCTTCTATAACCTATTTTTGAAAGCAAAACACCAAGCTCATTGATTTAACGAGGCAGGGTTATTTGAAACAATTTATTAAATAAATATTTGTGAGAGGTCATTCCTTCTCCTGAGTTTGCTTGCTATTTATGTCTAGTGTCCACGAACGAGCCTGCAACCATGCACCCCTGAGCCCCGAGATGCGTCCGGACGGACAGTGCGGACAGAGACGGAACATGAACCAGTCGCCATGGAGGCGAGCTGCGCATGCCTCGGCCACCTGTGCACCCCTGACCCCTGAAATGTGTCCGGACAGACGGTACGGACAGACATGGAACAACCAGTCGCCACGGAGGCGGGCTGCGCATGTGTCTGCCACCGTCCAACAAGGGCCCATCTCAGAGGAAGCAGATGAACCAGACACTCTGATTATAGGAGACTCAACCATCAAGGATATAACCGGTAAGAAGATCAAAACATGCAACTTCCCATATGGAATGGTTAGTGATATCAACCATAAACTAGCCAAAATCATATTGGAAAACCCCAAAATCTCACAGATTATTGTGCATGCAGGATTTAATGATATTCAAAGAGAACAGTCAGAATTTCTGAAGAGGGATTACACTGATCTATTGGATACACTGGACAAAATACACATCAACTCATTCATCAGTGGACCCATACCAGCAGTTGACAGGGAAATAAACAGATTCAGTCGTCTACTTGCACTGAATACATGGCTTTCCAGAGTCTGCAATGAAAGAGGAAGGGGCTTTATTGACAATTTCAACTTATTCTGGGGGCGCAAATATCTTTTCAGAGCAGATGGCCTACACCCAAACAGGTTAGGCTCAAAAATGTTGAGGGACAATCTTCTCTTCTCGCTTTACGCACAGGCCACAATCTTGCCATGGTCTGACGCACAGGCCACAATCAGAGCACAGGTTGAGAAGAAGCGAGACTACAGCCTCCCCCACACATCTACTCTGCCACTATCTGACACACAGATAGCAGACAGCCCACAGACCTTGAAGAGAGACAACAGCCCGCCCGACGCCATCAACACTGTGCCTTCCCCAATCGCTGATGCTGGCTTGATGAGGAACGGCCACCCCCCTCCTCTGCATTACAGACCAAAGACCTTGAAGAGAGACAACAGCCTGCCCGACACCATGGACACGTGCCCTCCCCCATCGCTGATGCTGGCTTGGCGAGGAACGGCCACCCCCCTCCTCATCTCTCCCATAGCCACAACAACTCCAGCTCCACTGTCTCCTCCCTTTGCGATTTTCCAGCTGAATTTAAGAAACAGAATGTAGGCATCAAACTTGCATCTGTGTCAATGATAGCATCGCCAGGTCATTCCCACAGGCTGATAACACCAAAGCGGAGGGCGCCCCAGCCCCCCGCCCCCTGTACTGATAGTAGTCCTGAGTATTACTGAGACAAAAAAGGGTTCAGCCGTAGACAAAGTATAAAGGACGTTTCGCATAATCTGCTGAACCCAAGGTTGCCTATGTCAAAACATGGCAACTTTTGCATTCCTGCTGTAACCACTAAGAGAGTAAACAAAGGGAAACTTAGACACACTGCTAACCTCACAAATCTCATACATATTTCCTCCAAACCAAAAACAACCTTAAAGCCTATCAACAACACCATCAGGATGGGTCTACTTAATGTTAGGTCTCTTAATAACAAATCATTTTTAGTTAATGATTTTATTACCACCTCTAAACTGGATTTTATGTTTTTAACTGAAACATGGCTGGAACAAAATAACAGTGCAACCGTTCTGATAGAGACAGCTCCTCCCAACTATAACTTTTTTGATGCATGTAGATCTGGAAAAAGAGGTGGAGGGGTTGCTGTTATATTTAAAAATGATTTTCAGGGGAAACAGATGTTATTTGGTGATTTTCCATCATTCGAATACCTTTGTGCTGTATTGAAATGCTCCCCCAGAGTTCTCCTATTAATTATTTACAGGCCACCCACATACTCTGCAAATTTTTTCGATGAATTCACAGAATTATTGTCTAGCATCTCCACAGACTTTGACTGTCTAGTTATAACTGGTGACTTCAATTGTCATACTGATGATTTGAAAGAAAAGTGTGCAAAAAAACTTTTTACCATTTTGGACACATTTGAACTGTCCCAACATGTGAAAGAGACTACTCATTGTAAGGGCCACACTCTAGACCTGGTTATCACAAGGGGCCTCAATGTTTCTGATCTCTCTGTGACTGATCCTTCCTTGTCTGACCACTTTTGTGTTTTCTTTAATATATCTTTTATTCCAGACAAACAGACAAAATCAAATACTGTCAAACGGTATATCAATGAAGAATCGTATGTACTTTTTAGAAAGGCCATCTCCTTACTACTACCTCTCAACCCATGTTCTGCTGATGATCTTGTAGAAAACTTTAATTTGAAAATTTTGAAAATCATGGATGTCATTGCACCTTATAAGGTTAAAACGATTTCTGGAAAGCAAAAGGCACCCTGGGGAAAGGCTGCTTCTGTAACAGCACAGAAAAAAGAATGCAGGAAGGTTGAACGCATCTGGCGTAAAACAAAACTTCATATTCACCATGATATCTACAAAGAGAGCCTCCGTGCCTACAATTCAGACTTAAAAAGTGCTAGAGAAACATTTTTCTCCAATATCATTAAATCCAATAATAATAATGCAAAAACCCTATTTGCAACTGTTGACAGACTGACCAACCCCCCAACACAAATTCCACCTGATCTCCATTCCACGCAGAAATGCAATGAGTTTGCAGCTTTTTATACTGATAAAATTGAAGGCATCAGACGCGCCATCAATATCTCCACTTCAAACAAAAATGTTGGACTACCACCCTGTTCAGGCAAAAGTAACGTGGCAGGGATGGCATGCTTTAATGTTATTGACTCTAAAACTCTTGTGGAAACTGTTACACAACTAAAGCCATCCACCTGTTGCCTTGATTCTTTACCTACCAACCTCTTTAAGAATGTTTTTGACTGCCTAGCAATAGACATATTGCAGATAGTTAACAACTCTCTCCAGTCAGGCAACTTCCCAAAAGCCCTGAAAACTGCAGTTATTAAACCCCTTTTAAAAAAGCGGAGCCTAGATACCTCTATTATTAACAACTACAGACCAATATCAAATCTGCCCTTCATAAGTAAAATCATTGAGAAAGTTGTCCTCCGGCAACTTAATCACTTCCTGGCATCAACTGGTTGTTATGACACCTTCCAATCAGGATTTCGACCCCTGCACAGCACTGAGACCGCCCTCATTAAAGTTGTAAACGACATCCGTCTTAACACAGACTCGGGCAAAACCTCAATACTAATGCTACTAGACCTCAGTGCTGCATTCGACACTGTAGACCAGGGGTGTCAAACTGTGGCCCGCGGGCCAAATATGGCCCGCAGTGTAATTATATTTGGCCCGCGAGGCAATACCCAATGACTACTAGAGCTGGCCCGCCGGTATTTTTATTTTTTTTTTTTCTCGCCCGCCGGTATTATACAGCGCATGTGCTGCTAATACTACAAATCCCAGAATGCTCTGCTCGTGCTTTGGCGCGAAACACCTACCTGGCGTGCCCTCTGTTGAAAGTGACTGCTACTGGCACTGTGCTACTCATCCCAAAAATGGCGAAAAGAAAGGCAAAAAACAGGAGCTTTCTGGAGAAGTGGGAGACAGAATACCTGTTTACACACGTAAAAGACATACCTACATGTCTTGTATGTGGAGCCAACGTGGCTATAACCAAAGAGTACAACATTAGAAGACACTATGAAACGAAACACCACGAAAAGTTCAAGGACATGGACATGACTCAAAGGCACCAGAAAGTAGAGGAGATGAAAAGAAGTTTGGTTTCACAACAGACTATGTTCAAAAAAGTGATAGCACAAAGTGAGGCTGCTGTAAAGGCGAGTTTTATTGTGGCAGCAGAGATCGCAAAATCAGGCCGGCCCTTCAATGAGGGTGAGTTCGTGAAAAAGTGCATGATGAAAGTTTGTGACATCGTGTGCCCAGAGAAAAGGCAAGCATTTTCAAATGTGAGCCTGAGCAGAAACACAGTAGCTGATCGCACATGTGATCTCGCCACCAATCTGTATGAACAGCTGATGGAAAAGGGAAAAGATTTCGTTGCATTCTCCCTGGCTGTGGATGAGAGCAGCGACACGTCTGACACTGCCCAGCAGTCTTCATCCGTGGAGTGGACTCAAATCTGTGTGTTACGGAGGAACTTTTGGGATTTAAAGCAATGCATGGCACAACCACGGGAAAGGACATATTTGAAGAGGTTTCCAAATGTGTCGCTGAAATGAAGCTGACTTGGGATAAACTCGCGGGATTAACGACAGACGGTGCGCCAGCGATGTGCGGTCAAAAGAGTGGACTGGTGGGCAGGGTACGGGAGAAGACGCGGGAGGAGAACTGTGTGGGTGAGCTTACTGTTTATCACTGCATTATACATCAAGAAGCACTGTGTGGCAAAGCCCTAAAGATGGAACATGTTGTGACCACAATAACACGAGTAGTTAACTTTATAAGAGCCAAAGGTCTAAATCACCGCCAGTTCAAGTCTCTTTTGGAGGAGTGTGGCTCGGAACACGCAGACGTGCCTTATCACACAGAGGTGAGATGGTTAAGCCGAGGAAAAGTACTGAACAGATGTTTCGAGCTCCATGAGGAATCCGGGAGCAACAGTTTCTGTGTGAGCTGACTTTTCTGTGTGACATCACGAGCCATCTCGATGCGCTGAACCGGCAGCTTCAGGGGCGGGAGCGTATCATCACAGACATGTACGCTGCAGTGAGGGCTTTTAAAACAAAATTGTGCCTGTGGGAGAATCAGATGCTGCAAGGAAACCTGGGCCATTTCCCCTGCTGCCAAACAATTACAACGCAGATCTCTGCCGCCGTGTTCCCATGTGCACAGTTTGCTCAAAAGCTCGGCGCACTGCGCGCCGAGTTTACCCGTCGATTTGCCGACTTTGATGTCCAGAAATGTAGGTTTGAACTGCTCAGCAATCCATTTACAGTTGACGTGGAAAACGTCCCTACCAACCTCCAAATGGAGCTGATTGAACTCCAGTGTAGTGCCACGCTGAAGTCGAAATATGATGCTGTGGGTCCTGCACAGTTTCCACAATTCATCCCAGACACAATGCCTCAGCTCCGCATCCAAGCTGCTCCGATGCTCTCCATGTTCGGCAGCACTTATCTGTGTGAGCAACTGTTCTCCTCCATGAAGATGACCAAAACGTGTCACAGGAGTCGTCTGACAGACGAACACCTTTGCGCGATCTTGAGGATTTCCTCTTCTCAGAGCCTGAGCCCAGATATCGATGCACTTGCGTCTAAGAAGAGATGCCAGGTATCTGGTTTGAACACAGAGTAGATGTTCAGATCAGTGTGTACTGTGTAGCAAACTGAGCTACAATTAATTAAAGTTGTCTTTATGCACTTTTTTTTCTAGTCCAAGGTATGGGCTTGAGTCAATCGGTTTATTGTTATTTTATTTTATTTGAAATGTATTATTAGCCTGTGGAATATGACTGTTAAATGTACATTTAAATTAGGCTGCATATAAAGAAAGGCATACGATTTTTATGAAAATTTTATTGAAGAAATGAATGCCATTGATGTGGTTTTTCATTTGAAATTCGATTTTGCATGTGTGCAATATTAAGCAATATTAAGTTATATCCATGTTCCATATAGTTCCATATTGTTCAAACTTGTTTAGGTAAATTTTTTCAATAAATATCAATGTTGGCCCGCGACTTTGTCAAATTTTTTAATTTTGGCCCACTGTATATTTGAGTTTGACACCCCTGCTGTAGACCATACAATACTTTTGGACAGGTTAGAAAACTGGGTGGGGCTTACAGGCACAGTCTTAAATTGGTTCAGATCCTACCTACAAAATAGGAACTACTTTGTTTCCATCGGCGACTTTGTATCAGAATCAACCAACGTGATGTGTGGAGTCCCACAAGGTTCGATCTTAGGACACTCTTTATTCAACATCTACATGCTCCCACTAGGGCAAATCATGCATAATAACAATATTGACCATCATTGCTATGCTGATGACACGCAAATCTATGTATCGCTATCACCAAATGACTATCGGCCCATAGATCTGCTGTGCCAGTGCATTGAGCAAGTGAAAGACTGGATGTGCCGAAATTTCCTTCAGCTAAATGAGGATAAAACAGAGATAATTGTATTTGGTGCTGAAACGGAAAGGCTTAAAGTAACCCAACACCTTCACTCTCTGTCCCTGAAAACCTCAATCAAAGCCAGAAACCTAGGGGTTATCATGGATTCTGATTTACATTTCGAAAGTCACATCAAATCAGTTACAAAATCTGCATATTATCACCTTAAAAATGTAGCAAGACTTAGAGGGCTCATGTCCACAGAAGACTTCCAAAAACTTGTACATGCCTTTATCACTAGTAAGCTTGATTACTGCAATGGTCTCCTTACAGGTCTCCCAAAACAAACTCTAAGGAAGCTTCAGCTTGTTCAGAATGCTGCTGCTAGAGTTTTAACAAAGACCAAAAAATTTGAACATATTACACCAATTCTTAAATCGTTACATTGGCTTCCTGTAAGTCAGAGAATTGATTTTAAAATCATGTTGCTAACCTATAAATCCCTACATGGTTTAGGCCCAAAATATTTAACTGATATGCTTCCACTACATAAGCCTTCTAGAACACTAAGATCTTCTGAGACCAATCTGTTAATTATCCCCAGAGTATACACGAAACATGGGAAAGCAGGATTTAGTTACTATGCAACAAATAGCTGGAATAAACTCCCTGAGGATTTAAGACTTGCCCCAACTCTGAGCACCTTCAAAACAAGATTGAAGACTTTTATGTTTGCTTTAGCTTTCTGCTAAATCTTAAATACTTTAACTTTATTTTACTAAAATGCCTTTTTAACTTTCCCTTTATTTTCTATTTTTACCAGAAAAATACATGATCTGATACCAGAGAGAAAGGTTGCTGGGCTAGAGTCCTAGAAGCTGGGTTAGAGTCCTAGAATATTGTCCTTTAGGTCGGGTTGTAGTCCCGACTTGGGTTCCAGAGAGACTGTTGATCTGATCTTAAATAACTTTCAATTTAATTTTCTCACTTTCTTAAATACATTGCACTTTCAATTTTACTTACTAAAAAGCCTTTTTAACTTTCTATTTTACTAATTTCTTTGCATATGTTTTCTTTTACTTATCTATTATTTTATTTTATTGTATAACAATGTTTATATGTGAAGCACTTTGAGTCTGCCTTGTGTATGAAAAGTGCTATATAAATAAAGTTGCCTTGCCTTGCCTAGTGTACAACCCTACTGTCCACAAGCTTAACCCCCCCCTCCCCTCCCCATATGGATTTGGAGAATTGTTGCCACGTCCCAGTGGTGGAGGTATCATATATATGAAAGAGGGCATTCAATTATACTGCAATGATCAATTAAGGCCGAAGCCCTAAAGGAAGTGATGCAATAGGTGACTGGGTCGACCACATTTAAGTAAGCTGTACCTAAAGGTCTCTTATATATCAAAGGGGGTCTCAAAGGACGCATACGCTTCAACCTGTGGCTCCAGCCCTACAGGAAATGACTCAGCAAGTGCTCCATCTCGTTGCACCTGCACCCAGCGGCTCGTATGCAAGATTTGGCCTGAAGTTCTTCCCAGACCTACACCGTAGCCATCCAACCTGCATATCTGAGAATCAGGCCTCTCTTTAATAATGACAAAAAGTTATGAGAGAAATACACATTAACTTTTGTCTCAAAAGTGGTGCCGGCTCCTTTTGACCCCAGACTTCTGGGGGAATAGCTGAATCTATTCATTAGTCAATCAGAAGCATGTAAATATCTCCCCGGTGGCGTAAGAGGGCGAACAAGGTGTCCTTCAACATCTACGCTTCCAGGCGATTGCAACGGTGCCACACATGAGCATATTCGAACATGTTTAATGGTAGTAATTAGCTGTCGAAATTGGAGGCCTTAATCAATAATGAGCAGCTATTGATTTGCTTCCCGATAGAAATTTGTGACAAATGACATGTTATTTAGCATCTACACATTGAGTCCAATGACAGCAAGCACAACACTCTAGCAAATGGTAACATGTATTTTACCTGGTACAC
This sequence comes from Gadus chalcogrammus, assembly GCF_026213295.1. Classification (NCBI taxonomy): domain Eukaryota; kingdom Metazoa; phylum Chordata; class Actinopteri; order Gadiformes; family Gadidae; genus Gadus; species Gadus chalcogrammus. The sequence continues at coordinate 22,925,958 of NC_079423.1, forward strand.
CTAGGTCTAGGACATGATCTCGGTGTAGCAAGAGGGCGAGCTTGATCTCATTGGACTCAGCTTAACGTGTAGATGCTAAATAACATGCAATTTGTCAAAAATCTCCATCGGGAAGCAAATCTATAGCTGGTCATTATTGATAAAGGCCTCCAAAATCGACAGCTAATTACTACCCCGAAACATATTCAAATATGATAATGTGTGGCACTGTTGCAATCGCCTCGAAAAGTAGATGTCAAAGGACACCTTGTTTGCCCCGTTACGCCACCGGGAAGATATTTTCATACTTCTAATGGATTGATTCATATTTTAAGGTTCTTGGAGTGAGACTTTAAGCGGCTGCAGCAGAAGTGTTGAGACGAAAGATGATATCAAGACATTTATAGAATATTCCCATTCACATTATGATTCTTCGTCATAACATCCGATCAAACATCCTTTACATTCACAGAGCGAAGATTATGAAAGTCCAGGCCCCCCCTTCCTGCCCTCGGGGTCCGACCGGGCCAAGTTTCGGTGCGGGGGTCCCAGTTAGGCCCTAGAATAAGGTATTCAAATTTCAGGGCGGTAGGACCATCCTATCTAAAAAACTGTTTTTCCACCACATTCTGAACCATTAGGTCTTGCAGGCAACACTTCTGAGGGGCTTTGTCCAAATGACAGTCCATTTGGGAAAACTTTTTTTCTCTAAGGGCTAGAACTCCAAATCTCGAATATGTCATTCTCGGGGCCCCGGGAAATGTGTGCATTTTAGCATCACTAGCTATCTCGAAAAGGCCGGAAAAGGGGCGTGACCTCCAACAGTACAGTAAATGTACATAAGACAGAGGATAGTTTCTAGTCCCCATTTTTTGTGGGATGGAGGTGTACATTTGTGGCTTAAGGTGTGTAGACACAGCTGCCCTGTGGCCACGGTTTTGAAGTCTGGGGTCAAAAGGTCAAAAGGAGCCGGCACCACGCCGCTTATGAGATAACAAAAAGTGAATGTGTATTTCTCTCGTAACTTTTTGTCATTGCTAAAGAGAAGCCTGATTCTCAGATATGCGTGTTGGATGGCTAGGGTGTAGGTCTGGGAAGAACAAGATTTTGGCCTGAAGACATGATGTAATGGCTTGCAGTATTGTCATGCTTGCTCAGAGTATTCATTTAGAATATATTTGTTTGTGAATGTGAGCTTAATTCAAATTATATTCATGATTGTAATCATATACTCGTGAAAATCTGTTGATTCTTGGTATTGTACGGATAATATATTGTTGTGTAGGTAGATCTATAGTCTCCTGTGTGTACAGGGAAATATGAAAACAGGCAAGAGAGGAGATTTAACGCTGGTTATGTTGGCTGCCATTGTCATCTCTTATTTTACACCACATCAGATATTCTTAGCATTGTTATCAAAATAAGCTACTCAATCAATAAATAATCTACACAATTTCTTCTGTATGACTCTGATTAAATAAACCCAATAACCAATAACCAAAATAAACCTTCAAATCAAATTAATTTATCTAATTAGATTAATATAAAATGTAAGTATAAATGTGACTCTTTACAGATATACTGAGTACACACACACCCCCCCTGGACTCACCGCCTACTGGACTCCCTCCCCCCTCCCCTGCCCCTTCCCCCCTCCCATATGCGTTTGTGATGTTTTTGATGTGATGCTTATGTGTTGAGGTGTTTTTTTTTGCTAATCCCTACACTGTGCCCCCCTTATAGGAGCATAGTTTGGGGTATTGACAATTTTTTTTCCCCCTCGTTCCCTCTTGTCTTAGCTTTGAAACTTTCTTATATAATGCGGGCCGCATGATTCTTCGTGAACAAGCGCCTGACAGTCTCTCCGTCCCGTCTCCCCACACTGTCTTCTATGTTTCTTGGACGGATTGTTACTGGGAATTTGTCGATAGTTTAAATGTTCTTTTCCCTCACTCTCCACCTCATCCCTAACTCTCCATCTCAAGCTGGTGTGTAGTGAGCGTTCTGGCGTCGATTGGTCGCCGTGCATCACCCAAGTGGGTGCTACATATTGGTGGTGGTTAGTGAGGTCCCCCCCTTCACTTTAGGCGTCTTTTGAGTGTTATTAATTCTTCATGTTTAACCTCTGTCTTATAACTTTATGCTCTGTAAGGTGACCTTGAGTGTCTTGAAAGGCGCCCTTTAAATACAATTATTATTATTATTATTACTGTAGTAAAAGATAACACTTTCAGTGGTGTTTAATGCCAAGTCTGTAATAATAATAATAATAATACATTTAATTTAGAGGCGCCTTTCAAAACACCCAAGGTCACCTTACAGAGCATATAGTCATCATACATATTTTTAAAAAAAAAACAAGACATTGTGGAAAAAATAAATAAATAAATAAATAAATAAATAAACATAAGCAATAATAAATAAATAAAACAAAAACAAGACAAAACAAAACAAAAAAAACAATCAAAACAGTGATCAGTTAGACGTTGTGTGCGAGTTTGAACAGGTGAGTTTTGAGTTGTGACTTGAAGGTTGTAATGGTGTCTGACTGTTTTATGTGTGGGGGGAGGGAGTTCCAGAGCCTGGGTGCTGAACAGCTGAATGACCGGGCACCCATTGAAGTGAGTCGTGATGTGGGGATACATAGTAGTCCAGCAGAGGTTGAGCGGAGGGAGCGGGAGGGAGTGTATTCTTGGAGGAGGTCGCAGAGATAACTGGGGGCTAGGTTGTGGAGAGCTTTGTAGGTGAGGAGTAGGGTTTTGTATTGGATGCGGTAGTGTACTGGGAGCCAGTGAAGTTGAATGAGGACAGGGGTGATGTGGTCAGATGATTTGGTGCGGGTGATGATCCGGGCGGCTGAGTTCTGAATGATCTGCAGTCTGTTGATGAGTTTGGTGGGGAGTCCGGTGAGGAGGGCGTTGCAGTAGTCTATGCGTGATGTGACAAATGAGTGAACTAGGATTTCAGTGCTGGATTGGGTCAGTGATGGGCGGAGTCTGGCGATGTTGCGGAGGTGGAAGAATGCAGTCCGGGTGATGTTGTGAATATGGGGTGCGAATGAGAGGGTGTTGTCCAGGATGACGCCGAGGCTCTTGACTTTGGAGGAGAAGGGTACTGGGAATCCATCGATAATTATGAGTGGAGCTGGGGTGTGTTGTGATTTAGTGAGGGTGGATTTGGATCCGATGAGCAGGGCCTCGGTCTTGTTTCCATTGAGTTTCAGGAAGTTCCTGCTCAACCAGCTCCGGATCTCTTCCAGGCACGTGATGAGGGAAGTGGGGGGGATGGCAGCGGTGGGTTTGGTGGAGATGTAGACCTGTGTGTCGTCAGCGTAGCAGTGAAAATGGACCCCATGGTGACGGAGGAGTGTGCCCAGCGGGAGGAGGTAAGTGGTGAAGAGGAGTGGACCCAAGACTGACCCCTGGGGGACACCCAGTGAGACACCTGAACACCCAGACTTGTGGTTGCTTAGTTGAACAAATTGTTGACGGCCGGTGAGGTAGGATGTAAACCAGGAGAGTGCAGCACCAGTGATCCCAATACCAGCTAGGCGGTCCAGGAGCAGAGGGTGGGAGATGGTGTCGAATGCTGCGCTGAGATCGAGGAGGATGAGAATGGTGAGTAATCCAGAGTCGGCTGCAAGGAGGAGGTCGTTGGTGATTTTGACTAGGGCTGTTTCAGTGCTGTGTTTTGGACGGAAGCCAGATTGGAACGGTTCGTGGAGATTGTTAGTGTCGAGGTGGGACTGTAGTTGTGCGGCAACCACCCTTTCAAGTGTTTTGGAGATGAAAGGGAGATTGGAGATGGGCCGGTAATGGTTAAGGTCAGTTGGGTCAGCACCAGGTTTTTTCAGGATGGGAGTGATGGCAGCCAGCTTGAGAGTGGGGGGTACAGTACCAGTAGTGAGGGAGGAGTTAATTATGTTGGTGATCATGGGGGAGATGGACGGAAGACATGCTTTGACAAGGGAGGTGGGAAGAGGATCGAGCTGACAGGTGGTGGTTTTGGCTTTGCGGATGAGTTCTGAAACGGTCTGTTCTGTTACTAGGGTGAAGTCAGAGAGGGAGCTGATGAGAGGTTGGCCAGAGGTGATCATCCAGGGTGGGTCATCAGAGGGGGTGCGAGATGAGGCCAGTTGTTGGTGAATGGTGTTGATTTTAGAGCTGAAGAAGTCAAGGAACGCAGTGCATTGGGTGGTGGAAATGTCTGGAGGGAGAGATTTAGGAGGCTGAAGTAAGTGGCTGACTGTTGAGAAGAGGACTCTGCTGTTGCCTGTACCAGTGTTGATGAGGTTGGAGTAGTATGAGGTTTTGGCAGTAGTGAGGGCATTCTTGTAGTGATGGAGGTGGTCCGAATACATTTGGCGGTGTACAGTGAGTTGAGTCTTTTTGTAGAGTCGCTCCAGTCGACGACCAGTGGCTTTGAGCTGGCGCAGATGAGGAGTGAACCAGGGAGCAGTGTGGGTGAATGAGACTGAACGGGTTTTCAGGGGGGCCAGGGTGGTGAGGGAGGAGGAGAGGCAGTTATTGTAGTGAGTCACCAGGTCAGTCAGGGAGGAAGCTGGGGGAGGGTTGGGGTAGGAGCTGATCATGGTGGAGAGGTCTGTGGTGTTGATAAGTTTGATGTTTCTGAAGGAGATGGTCCGTTGTTCCTTGCTTTTGTGTAGTTGGGTATGAATGTCAAAAAGTACAGCTTTGTGGTCGGAGATGGGGAAATCAATGACATCAAGGTTAGTGGGAGTGATGTCAGTGCAGCAGATTAAATCCAGAATGTGACCTTTGTTATGGGTTGGGAGGTTGACATGTTGTGTGATGCCAAGACAGTCCAGAAGTGATGTGAAGTCATTAGCAAAAGTACAGGATGGGTTGTCAATGTGGATGTTGAAATCACCAAGGAGGATAACAGTGGGGGACATTGCACATACAGATGTAAGTAGTGATGAGAATTCATTGAGGAAAACGGCGGAGGGTTTTGGCGGTCTGTAAATGGTGACAATGATAGTGGGTTTGGGGCCTGAGAGTTTTACAGCTAGACATTCAAAGGAGGAATGAAGGGGGACTGTGACAGTGGTGACTTTGATGTTATCACGATGGAGGAGAGCGAGGCCACCCCCCCTCCCATTAACCCGGGGTTTACTAATAAAAGAAAAACCTGGTGGGACTGCTTCATTTAGATGGGAGAAGTAATTTGGTTGTTGCCAGGTCTCAGTGAGGCAGAGAATGTCTAGGCTCTGGTCAACAATAAAGTCATTTATCAAAAGGGCCTTATTACTGAGGGATCTGGTGTTCAGCAGACAGAGTTTCAGACAGGTGAGTGGAGTGTAGCAGGTTGCTTTGAGCAGAGGGAACAGTACACTGTGATTGACGGGACTGACCGTACGGGCTGTGCGAGGAGGGGGGCGGGGCCCAGTGGACCAGAAGGAGCGGATGTTTTTGTTGCTGGTGTGAGCGTACTGAAAATTCCGTCCAGAGCCTCGGTGGATGTATTTTGGTCGTTTGAGAATGTCCTGGGGGGATGCAAGCTGAGGTGGTTGGGTCCTTGAGAAGATCCGTAGACGTAACATCTCCGTTACCGAGTAACGGAGCGGCAGAGATGCGCTCCGACCTACCCATTTTAATTACAGTAAATTACCCAAACAAATTAGCAATTCATTATCTAAACTAAAACAATAATAGGTCTACTTTGAGAGTGAATAACAGTATCAAAACAGGCACCATCAAAATAGCCTACATTTAAACAACACTTTATCCGTCCTACACCATTATACATTGCTGTTCCAAGTGATATAAATGTGCTGGTTGTATCAAACACTAGTAAATCCTAAACTAAGTCATAAAATCACACTGAAGCGCTTTACTCAAACAAATTAGCAATTCATTATCTCAACTAAAACAATAATAGGTCTACTTTGAGAGTGAATAACAGTATCAAAACAGTATCAAAACAGGCACCAAAGGCACTAAAGTTGAAAAAAAAATTAGCGGCGCAATATATGGTTTCCATCCGTGTTAGTTGCTAATTGGAACTATTTCTTCAGATACCTCACAACCGCATATAAACTTCCGCACAAGGTCCCACTCCGTGCAGCACCTACTTTCGACTTCCGTCGGCATCTGCCTGCACTTCCCACAGGCACACCACCAATTTCCCGTGATCCTGGGGACCGCTTCAGCCCGAGCTTCAGGCGCCTCCGTAGCCCTAGCCTCCATCTCACGTAGCTCCTCTGGGGTGAATTCTGGTTCAAAACGATATCCTCTGCCATCAAACTGAAAATCGAGTGCGTCCTCCAGAAGCCACCTTTCATAATCCATTTTCAGTGATTTTCCCTTATCCAAGGTGCTCACGGTACAAGACTTCAAACCAACGTAAACAGCCCACCTTTCCGGTTCGGCGGAGTAATATCAACGTGCAGTAATGAGTCTTCCAACTGAAATCAACTGGCGATAAATGTGCAATAAAACACGACAGAAACCATATATTGCGCCGATATTTTTTTTTTAAAACTTCACGAATGCCACTAACCACTCGGTTACTTGCACATTTTTTAAAACGAACGTTTAGGGTTGCTGGGTTGACAGGTTTGTGTATGCACACAGACAACCATTGTGAAGCAGGCAGGAGCGTTTCAAAATTAGCCAAATACCCGAGAAAGGACTAATAGTTCAAATTTCGGTGTCACCCACTCTATTTCATCCTAAACAAACCAGAAAGGGGGCTCAATGTTCAAAATACCGGAATTGTCCTTTAATCATATAAACTAATGAAATTGCTTCCGGCAACAAAAATAGATCCCCACTGAGCAGACTGATGCCAAGCAACATATAAACAAAACACCATACATAAATGCGGAGTGATTTTGACAGTTTGGTGAACAGTCAGAGTGATGTTGGACGCTCATATCTCAACGGTATTTAATGGAAATTGTCACAAGTTTAATTACAATTTGTTTTGTGAGCAAGTATTTTATTATTTTTATCATATTTAGAAAAAAAAAAACTTTTATTATTAATTTTTTTTGGGGGTGCAATGCATGCTTATGCACCCCCGTAGAACCGGGCCTGCGGCGAGCTGGGGCTCTCATGTTCTCCCCTGCGGTGTATACCTTGTCCGCATCCCCTGCCATCCAGTTGTCATACGATTCATGCAGACTGGTTTTGAACGGCTGATTCCATGGATGTAGCCTACTTTGCGTGTGCCGTGTTTTCCCGCCGATGTGGCGAAGCTGTATGGTTATGCTGTTGAGAGCTTAAATAAATGCACTATATAAGTTGACTATGAACAATTATTGAAGTTTAACATTTTGTTCAGCAAATTTGACAACTGACAGATGCAATATTGTAGCCAGTGAAAATCGCAAAAATTCTGACGAGCATTCTTAAATGAAGTAGAATAAACAGGAATATCTGGACCACGGCCAATCAGAAGGGGGTCCCGCTCTTCATTATCTCTGATTGGTTTAGACCATGATATGGGCCTTTCAGAGTCGCACACACACACACACACAACTAAGATGGCTGCAGCTGAATAGCCACACGTTCGTGGTTGTGATTGGTTGTTATGGGGAAGTAGAACGAGTGGACCCAAATGCTCGAACACAGAGTTAGACTGACAGAGTAAATTATAAGGGTCTTAACTGATGGCAACAAATAAGTAAAGGCGGGGAACAGGGCGAGGTGCTTGATGGCAGGCGGGTAAGAACAGGCAATGGTTCGGCAACAGGGCGGTAGTCGGATATGCAAGGGTTCGGCAACAGGATGGTAGTCGAACAGGCGAGGATTCGGCAACAGGATGGTAGTCGAACAGGCGAGGGTTCGGCAACAGGATAGTAGTTGGACAGGCAATGGTTTGGCAATAGGAGGGACATCGGATCTGAGGGTTAGGCCACAGCAGGGTATTTGGACAGGCGAGGGTTCGACAATATAATAATAATAATAATAATAATAGATTCAATTTATGTAGCACTTTTCACGTACTCAAAGCGCTTTACATAGGGGCACAAAAATAGATAAACAAGAAAAAAAAAAGTTGATGGGGCTAGAGATAGTGAGTGATCTAGGGGTAGGCAGAGGAGAAGAGATGAGTCTTGAGGCGGGACTGGAAGATGGTGAGGGACTCATGCCCCTTTCACACCGCCGCAAAATCGGAGCCGGTTCCGGGCCAGTTCGGAGCTAGGGCCAGTGTTTTGGTTTCACACCGCCAAAGAACCGGCTCCGGCCCCTAAAAACCGGTTCAACTCCAGCCCCACTTTTGAGCTGTGCTAGAACTAGAACCGCTTTTACGCCGGGGGCAGGGGGCGGAGTTATCCGTACCTTCATAAACAGGAAGACCAACTGTGGCATTCCCCCGGTGCCACGCCCCCTAGCCTGGAGAGTCGAGGCCGGGATATACCGCCGGTGGCCAACAGCCGGCGACAAATCCCGACCTCCCGAGAGCCGCAATCGGGAGAACGAGGAACACCTGGGCAGGAGGCACCCAGCTGTTAAAAGGAGGACACCGACAGACAAAAGGAGGCCAGTCGAGTGGAAGAAAGGACGACACCAAGGAACCAGACTCCGTGGAGTGAGTGTAGGAGAGTAACCGAGATATAAAACACTTAGACTAATTCAAGAGAGAGAGAGTAAAATGAAAACGAGGGGTCCGGAGCAAGAATTGACAAAAGATTTTATCGTGCAGCAAAACAACAACGACAACAGCCTGAGTGGGTTTGCAAAGTCACTGGCTTGCCAACAGATTCGAGCCTCTTCTTAAACACACAAAAGCACAGTCCTCAGCAGTTTCTTGTTTTTCTAGGTGTCCATACATAATAAAACACAAATACTTCTAAACAGATGGTCACCGAGACAGTCTAGGACCCACAAAGTGGAGTCAGCATGCATTGTCTCAGTAGACAACTGCTCCTGGGGGGTTGCGCCCCAACCCCTGCTCTGACCCAAGACTCCCAGGCCTCGTGACCAGCCCTGGATCAAAATCCAAGACGCTTTACATGTTTTCTACCATTAGATATACAGGCCTAATTTTAATCATAGTTTACCATAGAATATAATCATTAATTTCTACCACACATCCCCCCTTGTTGGGGCCAATAAGGTTCCAACAAATTACTTGAATTATTGCTAAGCCTATATGCTACTAAGCCCTTGCCTAATTGAAACCACATCTGGTCATCGGTAAAAACCTCAGAGCTTTGACAGGGATTTCAACCTGATTTTAGGCCAAAAAGATTTACCAAATGCAGTGTATTATTAACACTCTAATCCCTACAAGTTGTTTCATATGTAATCATAAAACCTTTCTAATCATAATAACACAATATTCTATATTCATCATGCAACTATATCAAATGTGTATCTAGAATACCCACATAATAATCATAAACAGCATAATAATCAATAATCATTCAGCATGCATTGAAAATTGGCATTTCAAAAATATGTGACACCATATTATACATAAAAAATTGACATAACATACATTCAATAATGTGAAACATAATAAAAATGAAAAACTAAGATTGTCAACAAGCTTGCATGGATTTGAATAGCTCTGATTATCGTCATATACCGGTATACTATATAACGTGGGGGGTTTGGGCATCGTGGTTGTTGCTTCTGTTTGCAGCCACCAGCCCTGAAACCCATTAGTCCAATGTCCATTTGTTCACACTGTCTGAAATGGTTGTGGTTCACATGAGGGGTCTGATTCTCACATTCCGGTCTCCTCTCTAGTTTCACTCCAATCTATCTCCCCATAGAGCATCCTCTCCCAGTCACCCGACTCCTCTATGCCAGACACCATTTCATTGAATTAAATTGGATATGTAATTCACACTGATCTTTCCTATGCACATGTTCATGATTCTGGCGGAAGGTTAATGCACATAACGGTTGGTTATCCGACATAACAGTAAACACAAATTCATTAACTTGGTCTCGCGGTGGTATCTGAGTATATAAGACAGTTTTCCCTTTGTTGTCAATTAGTCCTGAATGATTTTGGGCCGGATTATCCTGTGTTCCTCTCTGGCTTTCTTCAGTAGGCCTACCACCCCCTAATTCCTGGCCCTTCCAGGTTTGTGTTGTCCCCGTGGTTTCATCCTTCCTCGGGGTCTGTGCTTGTGCCAGCGAAATCTGGCACAACCCGTAAAGGATCAGAAACAGGCTCCCCGTTCTCAGCATCATCATGCTGCTGTATCTCTTGGCTCGACTGGATCTGGTCCTGGGGCAGCTGGTCAGGCCCACGTGTGTCTGCGTCTGGCTCCTCCTCCTCACGATCGTCTCTGGCTTTGGGTTGAGCAGCTTTTGTGCAGTGGTTGAGATGATACCACGTGGCACTTCCTTCCACTTGGATGGCTGTTGGTGTTGCGCTGGTGACTTTGTATGGTCCTTCTCTCCTGGGCTAGTTCCACTTTCTCCTGAACATCCTGAGATACACTTGGTCACCTGGCTCCACCCCCCTTGGTGGCTTCTTCTCCAACTCTGGAACTCTGTCTTTCTCTTGTTGAAAAATAAGCCTGTGTATGCCAGTTAGTTGTCCCAAATAGCGTCTTAATTCAGTTTCCAATTGTTCTAATGGAGGTCCTTTATGAGGCCCTCGAATGACAGGTGAAGACATGGGTCGACCCGTAAACATTTCATGCGGGGTTAGATGCGTCGTTCTGTTAGTTTTCATGCGATAACTCATTAGTGTCAGTCGTAGTGCATTAGTCTTTTAATTTAGTACTCTAATTTAATTTTGTTAATCTTTGTCTTAAGTGTCCGATTCCTCTCTGCACCATACCTTGTGGTTTGAGGAATGTAGACACAGCCTAATCTTTGTTTGACATGCAGATGTTAAATCACTTGTTTGAGTGTTTTCTGAATAAACGCAGCTCTATTGCCTGAGCTAATTTGTGACGGAATTCCAAACCTTGGCATGACTTCTCTAGTCAGAACCTTGATAACCGTAGCCGCACTTTGGTCTTCTGATGGGACTGCTTCTACCCATCTGTTGAACACTGTTTTTTCAAATATTTCACACTCATTTAGCTGGATGTTAATCATTATTTGCAAGTATGGTGAAGAAAAACCTTGATTTCAAATTTTTTCCTAATTCTCCTCAATACCTCCCCCCTTGCGCAATGGTCAAAACCATACGCATTAAATGATAAACAAATCTAATAACGCCGTTGGTGCACCCAACGTCGAAAGTCTAACCTTAAGCATCAGTAAACTGAAACCAATCTTTTGGGAAGGGAAATCAAAACCAGTATGTCCAAATCCTAAGCCCAATATGGGTGGGTTTACCATCAGCCGCCCGAAACCACGCTGTTCCGAAGTCATGCACTAAACCGAAAAAACATACATGCATTAGTGGCCTTCTATGCCACAAAGGTAAAATAAAATGAAATAAAACGCGACACGCCCCGTTTCAAGACGACCTCTGCTGCCAGAGCTGACATATCTGACTCCTGTTCCCCCTCCACCTTTCATCAGCCGGCTTTTCCTATGATGGTTGCAGTCCGTCACTCCATGATCAGGTGAGCCAGTGCTCACAGTGACTCTGCCAAGTAATCGTGACTGTGCCTGATTTAGGTTGTCCCGGGCTTCAAGGTGGGATCTTACCCGTCGTTGGCTAACCAGCCTTCCATACTGGCTTATTGCAGGATGCCGTACCTGGGATACGATAAATCCCCACCTATGTGGTGGTATAGATCGCAAAGTGGAGGGATGGAGACAGAGTCTTCAGCCGCATCTGCCTCACGCAGCCATATGTGTGCGTCATGAATGCACATCAGTGCGACTATAAAACAAAAGATAATTTATCAGAGTTAAAATTATTAAAGTGTTGCAGCAGTATTAGTGGCATTTGAAGGTAAACCCACTACTTCCGAATCCAATTTGACAACATAGCATGTATGTCTCCTTCCCAGCAGATGTAGCGTCAATCCACCTATTGTCCTTAACTAGGGAGATGTGAAAGAAAACAAAAATCACAATATTAAAATTTGCATCTTCAATATTGGGCGACTCACTTTTGTCTTAACCGTTACTCAAAATCACAATTCTCTTCATAATCCTACCCGATTGCCCTTCACTATCTATTTAAATTGGACAACCTAATTAAACCTTTTATTCTACCTATTTATTTTAAATGACATTTGTCATTGTGGAAAACCTAAATTAGAAATTTGGATAACGTGCTATCATACTTATTTGATCTAATTTTTAAGTATTGCCGATTGTTTTTTTTCTAAATTATAAGATTGCTTTTAATAAATTGTCTATTACTTATCATAATCTCGAAGGAAATATTTTATTTGTGTTGTTATCTTGGCACCTAGACCTCGTCAGGTCCAAGCACCAAAATAACATCCACCTATCCACGCAGAGTCCATGGGTTGGGTCCGCTCCTCGTTTGATGAGTCACTTTACCCTGGCGCCATTGAACCCATTGACTCCTGTGGAGTGTGGTGTGCAGACAATTTTTAACGCTAATTGCTCATGTTTGAGTCTAAATAATTATTCCTAAATCCTGTGATTACCATGTAACTTACTCAGGGACACATCAACACTCAGCTAGGAGGAGATGGGGATCGAACTAGCAACCATTCGGTTACAAGACACCCTCTACTTCCTGAGCTAAACCGACCCCCAGCCTCCTCTCCGCTGATTTATTACCTCTGGGTCGGTCCGTGTCCGCCCTTTTTGCTGTCATTAAATTCCTCTCCCTTCTCCAAACACCTTCTCTCTCCGATCCAACCCGTTGTCTCACCAGTGCTCTGTGTACCAAGATGTAATGATATATACCATATGGTGTTCCGACGCGTTGGAGAGTCTCCAAGAACCACAGAATCACCAATCCCAGTGGTGGTTCTACGTTTTTTCTAAAACAGTGGACAAGGGTTACATTCAGGAACCAATTACAGAGTACATCCAAACGCACAAATAATCTATTAAGCACAATGCAAATTCAATCTCTTTCTCTCTGTTGTTTCTCTGTCCAGCCCCCACCGGCGGGTTTTCCTTACTTACGTTCCTTCTCTCTAACTTTCTTTACCTCTCTTTACCTACTTCCTTTGTTTTCACAAATCTCCATAACCATTTTCACTTTCAGTAATCCTTTCCTTTCCTTTCTGGTTTATTCGTTTTTTGGACACTCTCCAAAACTGGATTTTTAATTTTAAAAGGCCATCGAAAAATATGAATGTCCCCAAAGAAAATTCTAACCGGAAAGCCTTCTCCAATCTCATCGCCACTTCTCGTTGCCAATCTACACACTCTTCCTCTTCTCTGTCTCACTCTTCACAAATCACTTCATCTGTCCCCTCTAACTCAACTCAATGCTAACTCTTTCTCACTCACTCACTCACTCACTCACTGACTCACTCACTTATTCGCTCACTCACTCACTCATTCGCTCACATATACAACTTAAAATAAGAATTCACAGACTATCATCCTTGGAGCTGTCATAGGTATTAACTGCGTGTGCTCCGAGAATCCCAAAGTTTTGGTGAATTTTCCTGCCAGGGGGAGGTGAGAGGCATAATCTGGACCTACGCAAGTGTAAGTGGCCCCAGTGTGGGCCATCATTGGCGTGCCTCTATACTTTATCAGAACCTGCAGTATTGGTTCCTCATCAGCTTGTTTTGTGATTGCTACAAGCTGACCCTCCCCCTGTGGATTCTCTGGGCACCCCTAGCATCCCTAACCTATAAAGGGACCCTGCTGTCCCTGGTTGTAGTTCCCTTGATCTTGCCTCCCCTGATTACCGTTGCCCTGTCCTTGCTGGGATGGAAAAGGGTTAGTAAAACAATTTCTCTTAGTATGTCCTTCCTGGTTGCACCCATAACATATTAAAGGACCTCTGCGTTGTCCTTGGAATCCTTGCTGTTGATTATTTATATTCTTATTTGTGGGGTTCCCATAATTATGGATGTGCACATGTGTAACAGGTGGAGTAGGTGACAGTTGGCTCTGAGGCTGTTGTACTGGGAGAGAAAATGCCAATCGTGGATATTGGTTTTGAAGTGCGCCCTGCTGGGCGACCTGCTGGGCGAACTAAATGGTCATTAAAATCTCTATGAGATCCTGATGTAGACAGTCCAACCACATCCTCTAGCTTGGCTTTGATTTGGCTGGGAAGTGTCTCTATCACAGAGTTTCTAAACATGACAGAGAACACCGGATGGATCTCAGGATCCTCATCCGTCTCCATGCGCCATCTATCTACTTGGGCCTGCAGGTAGGATGCAGGGTTCTCTGTGTCACCAATGGGGAGACCTCTCATGTTTTTAGGATCCATACGGACCGGGAACTCCCTCCTGAGTGTGGCCCACAACGCCCCTCTGTAATGATCAAGTGTAGTCTTATCATATTTTCCATCCAGTATATTCAACCCTCCATTCCTCAGTACAAACTCCATCTTGGATAACCCCAATACTCTTGCCAACAGAGCTTTCAGGTCCCCCACTTAAATTAGCTTTCCCACTGTGAGCTCCTCAAATGTTCTAATCCATTTAGACGCCCCGTTAATTATGTTAGGGAGTCTAGAAATGACCCCCTCTAAGTCCTGTGAACCCCACGGTTGAAAATGGACCTGTTGTCCTTTGACTAGAATAGGATAATTCCCGGGGAGGGTGTCGGGTGCCTTTTTTCCCCTTTGCGATTTCCTTAGTTTCTCATTTAACTCGAGTGGTGTGGGGCTTAGTACTGATATACTGCAGCCAGGCTCCTCTGTCGCTGGGCTCTCACTATACCCCTCCCCCTTGAGTTTAGTACTCTTTTTGGTTTGCCTTTTCTGAGACTTCGTCCTCGTCTTTGTGTTTTTTCCTCTCCTTTTCTTTCTAGGAGAAGGCCCTTCGCAAATTCGCTCATTACCATCTTTCACATCTTTATTACTGTGCTCATCACCACTTGTCTCATCTTCGTCCTCATCCTCACTCTTACTATAACTAGTGTCAGCATTGCTACACTCTTCTCTTGCTTTCCTAATCCCCTCATAACAGTCCATGTGTATGGGTGCGCCCCTATTCCCCTGTGTGTTACACTTATTATCTCCTTCATCTAGTGTGACTTCCCCTTTAATTTCTACGTTGCCAGTTAACAGTGGATACATCTTATTTGGTTTGTACGGCGGTGGCTCAAGCTTCAGAGGCAAAGGTTGAGCCTCTTCTTTCTCTGTGATTATTTTTCTGGCCACTCGTTGTAATGAGCGCCACCTCTCTCCCTCCTCTTCGAACAAAGCTAGCACTAACCTTTCCCTGTCCTTCTTCGCTAAGGCCGTTTTTCCACTTCTGTTATCTATGTAGTTCCTTATCACTACCTCCATGTCCCCATACATTATTGGATCAAAAGTCCCTCCCATGGGCCATATAGTACCTGCTGCTTCTGTCCTTTCTTCCCAATTCTCAGATCTTTTTCATCTCACCTTTGAGCAATAGACGGTCTCTACTCAAAATCTCTACCGCTGTTGGTGCCATTTTTAATTATTACTTTATTACTTTATTTATCTATTCTGAAGTACACTATTTATTAATAAAATTTATTTGAGTTTATTCTACTAGTTATTTTCTATACTTTACTATCTCTAAGCTACAAATGTGAACTCTTCCCAAGCGTTCGTCTCCCTCCCGAAGGTTGGAATGTGGCCCCCACCCTTCACTGTTATCTTTAACCCCGGCCTGCAGGCTCCTGCTCGTCCCCTGTGTGTTTGCTCGTGCACGTGCAGTTAGAGTCAGCGCGACGATGTCAAAGAAGATTTACACATTTATTCAGTACTTCAACAAATTAACTATTCTCTATCCGTCTAATTTATTTATGATTATCAACTACTTTAAACAAATTAACTATTCTCTGTCCGCCTAATTTATTTATGACAGAATCAACAACAACAAAAAATGAACCGGGTCGTAAAAACCTCCGAGGTAACTTAATCCTAACACGACTTAAATACAGACAATAAACCGGTTCATACAATTTCTTTATCTTATATTGAAAAATGTCCGAATTGTTTGTAATTAATTACAAATAAAAAGTTGACCGAGTGTAGAAACTGGCCTTTTGATTAAAATATGAACGGTCGGATGGTACTCCAAACAACAAGCCTATTCTTCCAAAACAATGGCTGAATACATAAACACTCGACCAGATCAAAAACAGACAAGAAACTCCTCAAAATACCAACTCATGCGGTACTCCAATCAAGAAACGTATGTATTCAAAAGCGCGAGAGTCTGCTTTCTCAAAAATGCCAACATCGGAACTAGAAATTCACCAGTCGACATCCCAAGCAAACCTCTAAAATAAAAATGAATTCATCAACGGCAATGAATTCCAACAGACAAGAAACTTATCTATTCAAAAGTGCGAGAATCTGCTTTCTCAAAAATGCCAACATCGGAACTAGAAATTCACCAGTCGACATCCCAAGCAGACCTCTAAAATAAAAATGAATTCATCAACGGCAATGAATTCCAACTCAACTCTCTGTGATACTCTCAAACATCCAACAGGCACTTCAATCGACCTGCGGACCTGTTACTGTCCTATTGGAACTTTCCCACTAATTCGATCCTCTAGAATACAGCCACAGGACTTTATAATAGGTCTATTTGACCAAAACTTAAAATAACAACAACTCGTATCAAAAATAGGGATTCACACAGCGTCTTGGTCATTTAGAACCACAGAGCGCGAATGGCCAATGTGCGCGCGCACGTCAATCTCTCCCGGAGCCCCCGTATCTCTCACTCGCTCATTTATCTATAATTTTGGTTCGTTTGATCGAAGAGACACTTTACCTGCTGCTCGGCGTTCAGACGGGGCAAGAACAGATCAAACGACTCTATCCTATATATGGCAAGACAACTTACCCTTGAGCTCTCGTCGTATGATCCGTTCGCGTCCCGTCCTCTGGCCCGGCAGCTGACGAGTCCCTATTTCCTCCTGGTCGTGACGCCAAATATGTAGGAGATTAACCGAGATATAAAACACTTAGACTAATTCAAGAGAGAGAGAGTAAAATGAAAACGAGGGGTCCGGAGCAAGAATTGACAAAAGACTTTATCGTGCAGCAAAACAACAACGACAACAGCCTGAGTGGGTTTGCAAAGTCACTGGCTTGCCAACAGATTCGAGCCTCTTCTTAAACACACAAAAGCACAGTCCTCAGCAGTTTCTTGTTTTTCTAGGTGTCCATACATAATAAAACACAAATACTTCTAAACAGATGGTCAACGAGACAGTCTAGGACCCACGAAGTGGAGTCAGCATGCATTGTCTCAGTAGACAACTGCTCCTGGGGGGTTGCGCCCCAACCCCTGCTCTGACCCAAGACTCCCAGGCCTCGTGACCAGCCCTGGATCAAAATCCAAGACGCTTTACATGTTTTCTACCATTAGATATACAGGCCTAATTTTAATCATAGTTTACCATAGAATATAATCATTAATTTCTACCACATGAGCCGCACGGCGGACACGTAGACCACGTCTCGAGCGACCCCTTTTTCTGATGTACCTCGTGCGCTTGTGTAACCTGTTGGATTGTTTGCTACCGAGCGAAATAAACCGCCGTTTCAGGCTTTGGACCCTCATTCCCTGCCTGGTCCTTACTGTGAGCCCCCTCTGCCGTACCGAGTTACCACATATGGTGGAGGATGCGGGCATCTCGGTCCAAGTACGGCTCACGGTAAGGATCCCACCCCGGGGATTGGCAGTGATTTTTCGTTACTTCTTTTTTTTTTTTTTTTCGGTGCGGTTCCTCCGTTTGCGGAGGTGAATACCCGCGGACGTCGAAGCAGAACCCCGGGACACCCGCAGGACCAGCCGGCCCGAGAGAATCTGACCCCAGACTGGCCCTGCTGACGGAGGCGGTGCACCGCCTGACCCAGCAGGCCATCCGCGACCCGCCGACCCCACGAGCCGGCTCACGAAACTAGGACCCGACGATGATGTGGAGGCCTTCCTAGAGACATTTGAGCAGGTTGCAACCCGAGAGGTGGCCAGAGGCCCAGTGGGCCTATATAGTGGCCCCGTTCTTAACCGGTCCCGCCCAGCAAGCGAGTCAGGACCTCAACCCCGGGGACGCGGGGCAGTACCCCGCACTCAAGGCGGCCGTCTTGGCCTACTATGGACATAGCCTTGCTGCGAGGGCCCTCAACTTCCACGAGTGGACGTTCGACGTCCGAGGACCCGTCCGGACCCAGATAGCCCACCAATGTCGGCTAGCCAGGATGTGGATGGTTGACGGAGAGGGACCCAGCCCCGCGGATCGGGTCGTGGTGGACAACACCGTGCGACAGCTGCCTCCCGACGCCCGGAGGGTGGTGTGCCCACCACCATCCCGAGACCGTGGACGACCTCGTTCGCCAGCTGGAGAACTGGCAGGTGGGACAGCGGCTGGCGGCGGGCCCGAGACCCACTCCCCGGGCCGGCCGGAAAGAAACTCCGACCTCGCCGTCGAGGACCAGGCCGTCCACCCCGCCCAGAGAACGAGGGGAACCCGAGACCCGGCGCTGCTACCACTGCGGACGACGGGGACACCTAGCCCGGGACGTCCCCATGCCCTCCGCGTGCACCGCCCCGAGAGACTACCCTGCCTGCATGCTGGTCACCTGCTGGGCCCAAGGGGCCAAGGACTCACCCACTGTCCCCATCAAGGTGATGCACCAGGATACCCATGCCCTGTTGGACACGGGGAGTGCCGTGACCCTGGTGAGGGCCGACCTAGCCGGGGGTAGACTGGGAACCCCGATGCAGGTTTCCTGCGTGCACGGCGACACCCGGACGTATGACACCTGTCACGTGGTGGTACGCACACCCCAGGGGGTCTTCGTCGCTCGGGCCGGAATAGTGCCGACCCTCCCGGTACCGTTCCTGATCGGCCGGGACTGCCCCATCTTCGCTCGCTTCTGGAGCCCAACGAGGGAGTGCCGTGCCGACCGACGATCCGAGGGACCGCGTCGGAGACCGGATCCGCCCCGGGAACGCCGCATCGACCGACGACCAGGGGGACCACCGCAGACCACGGACCAGCCCTGGGAGCGACCCGCCAAACGGCCGCCAGGCGGACTGAGTCGGAGGAGAGGGTCCGTCAGCGCCGGGAAGCCCGGCCCGATCCACCGGGGGCCAGGGACGACCGGGACCGGGAGACGGAGCGGGGCCCAGTTCCGACACCGTCACCGCCTCCGAGAGGGGGAACACTCCCGCTGAGCCCGAGAGCTCCCCCCTAACGGGGCTGTCGGACTTCACCCAGGCTGGGGGGGGAGAACTCGGCCCGGCCGGGACAGTTCGCCACGGCCCAGCACCGGGACGATGCCCTGCGGCACGCGTGGGGACATGTGGTCGCCCACGACGGTCAGGTGAGGGACTCAGTGAGCCACCTGACCCACCCCCACTTTTGTACACAGCGAGGGTTGTTGTCAGAGGTGTCAAGTAACGAAGTACAAATACTTCGTTACTGTACTTAAGTAGAAATTTTAGGTATCTTTACTTTACTCGAGTATTTTTTTTTCTGACAACTTTTTACTTTTACTCCTTACATTTTAACACAATTATCTGTACTTTCTACTCCTTACATTTTTAAAACATTCTCGTTACTCTTGGTTACGGTTCTGTTTCAAAAGTTTCAAATGTGCGCCATTCAAATATACTGATTTCGAGCGTAATTGGATGAAGCAAAGAAACCCATAACACTCATTGGCTTCTCTGCGTATGACGCAAAACAAGAGGCTAACTTAAATATGCAAAGCGCGGCAAAGCCGGTCAGTGTCAAAAAGATATACTGTTGGCAACTGTCACTGTGAGATGGCTGAAGGTTCTGAAGACAGAGGAGGACATCAAACGCTTCCACATCCCTTGCCCTATCTTGAAGAGGTGTTTGAAATTGTGGGA
Organism: Gadus chalcogrammus; assembly: GCF_026213295.1. Taxonomy (NCBI): domain Eukaryota; kingdom Metazoa; phylum Chordata; class Actinopteri; order Gadiformes; family Gadidae; genus Gadus; species Gadus chalcogrammus. The sequence goes on from NC_079423.1 coordinate 22,945,810, forward strand.
AGCAAAAACGACTCATGGTGCATGCGCTGCAAACTTTGCCAACCAAAGAACCATGTACTTTCAGCTTTTAAGAACTCTCCGTCTAATCTCAAAAAACATATAGAGGTAAGCTCTGTATTATTATTATATTATAATAATGGTCGATTTAAAATGCTTGCTACAGCTTGACTAGTAGTGGTGCAACGGTTCACGGGTTTCCCGTGATCCGTACGGATCAACCCTCACGGTTCGGGACGCAAGTGATCCGCGGATCGGCTGATAAAAAAAAATGTTGTGCGTTGACGTGATCAGCGCATGTTTAGAGGACAATTCCGGCATTAACAATATCATCAAGTATCGTAGCGAAATACAGTTTATGTTGTGTTTTATTTGGCGTTCCGTAAATACTATTGAAACGTAAACCGGAACCGGACGTGTTTATGTTTGGTTGTAGTCTTTTCGCTCGGTTCGCCGTATCGACAGTAGGGCTAGAACCGAGCGAAAAGACTACAACCAACCTCCCTTGCAATGAGCAATGAGTCTCCCAACCGAAATCAATGGATTTACAAAATGCCAAATAAAACACCACAGAAACTGTATTTCGCTACCAAACTAAAAAAAAAAAGATAAGGATGTCTGCATTGCCTTGGGAGAGTGTAGACTCTAAACTCTCCCCAGGCAATGCAGACATCCTGAATTGTAAAACCAGGGTTAGGGATAACCCTCACCCTAAATATGCCTATTTTCACAGAGAAAACACCCTAATCATCTCGGGAGATATAAGACCCTTACTGCAAATGCCCAGAAAAGAAAGCCAGGAGCAGATGCAGCAGCAGATGAAGGCCCACCACCAAAACAGGCAAAGTTATGGGAGACCAGAAGAGTGTCCCAGGCCAGTGTTGATAAAGAAGTCCTTCATTTTATCATCCAAGGCCTGCACCCACCTAATCTAACAACAGGGTTTCGTAGATCTGGTTCATCATCTTCAGCCCAACATCAATGTGATGTCACGCAACACTGTTGTCAACAAAGTAGAGAAAGTTGCTCTTGAAATGAAAATCAATTTGAAAACTTCTCTAAGTGGAATTGAGTTCATTGCAACTACCACTGACTGCTGGACAGCATACAGGCGTGGATTCCTTGGTGTCACAGCCCATTGGATAGACCCCCAAACTATGAAGAGATGTTGCGCTGCCCTGGCCTGCAAACAGCTGAAAGGGTCACATTCTTTTTCTGCCCTTGCCAGTGCTCTGAATGAGATCCACACTGAGTTTAACATCCGTGACAAGATTACCCGCACCACAACTGACAACGGCTCGAATTTTTTAAAAGCTTTTAGATTGTATGGTCAAACCAACGAAAACATCAACAATCCAGCACCTACAGCAGCGAGTGGTGAAGAAGATGATGATGGTGGTGAAGATGAGAATAATGAAGACCAGGATAGCGTGGAGTTTGTTGAAGCTGGAGCCATATTAGATGAAGATGACTGCCTGGAGTATCAGCTTCCAAAACACCATCGTTGCGCCTGCCACCTTCTGAACCTGGTGTCAACTGTTGATGTTGAGGAGGCAAATGTCAGCACGGTGTACAAGCGGGTCTCACGTTCAACGTTTTCAAAGTGCTGGAGCCTTTGGAATAAGAGCGCCAGATCCACCACAGCAGCTGAGATCATTGAAGAAAATTGCAAACTCCAGCTTTTGAGGCCTAACGCTACAAGATGGAATTCACTTTTCTTAGCAGTGGAAAGGATTGTGAGAATTGCAAGAGAACAAGGAGAAGGAGCCATCACAGCTGTTTGCAGTGCACTTAAGATCCCCATGTATGTACCTGCCTGCATTTACATTTTTAAAGCTGAATTATATATTTTTCACTTTGAATTGAAAAGCTATTAAACACTATATACAATCTATTAACTACCCCTCTGCACAGATGATTAGCATTTTAAAATTGGTTTGTTATTGAATTGAAGGTGTTCAATGAAATTAATATGAAATGTTGTGTCTATTATTTGTTGTTTTAATAGGTTCACTCCTGTCGAGATTGCATTTCTGACAGAATATGCAAAGACGATGAGACCGGTCGCAAAGGCCCTTGATGTTCTTCAAGGAGAGACCAATGTGCATATGGGGTGGTTGGTCCCTACAATAACGCTTCTCAAGGCTAAGCTCCAGCACTTTTGCATTTCCTCAAAGTTCTGTGGGCCCTTGATTGATGCACTCCTAGCAGGCATTGAAAAACGGTTCGGACAGATCCTTGCCGATCCAGAGCTGATTGCTGCAGCAATCCTAGTCCCAAAATTCAAGACTAGCTGGACCAGTGATGAATGCATCCTAAAACTTGGTAAGTGTTGCACTGTTTGCTTTTTGATAGAAGCTAATAGAGGATATTCCTGCTTTGAAGTATCTCTAACATACTAACAGTGCAAACCAATGACAGCGTGGCAGCGAAGCGTAATTCTAATTCCCATGCATTTCAACAGGAGACAATCCATTGTGACATAGACCACCGTTTTAAGCGAAACCAGCAGAAAAAGTTTAATCCTTGAAAAATTGCAGGACTGTGGTGTTTGGGCTTGTTGTTTTCCTGTTATGTTATATAAAGACAAGTGACTAGATAGCATACTAACTGTCTATCCTGCTAACTAGCTCACTAGTCAAGTCTCTTATGCTATTTCCACACCCTACACCACGCCTACTCAAAGCGTTGGAAGCGTAATGCACCATAAGAAATTACGTAGGAAATCAAAAGCAATCTTTATTTGTAAGCCATATAAAGTTGATAAAAATCATAATGCCATCTTTCAGTGTTGTAATTTCAATGTTTTAATCCAGGTCCATGGTCCAATTTGGTCCTATTTTTGTTTTTCTATTCCATAGGCCTTGACTATATCAAAAGTCACTTGAAAGACCAAGTTGTGGAGAATCAAGGAGAGAGCTCCCATTCTTCAGAGGAGGATGATTTCTTTTCTGCAATCAAACAGACCAGTTCCCAAGAAAATGCCAAACAGCTTGAGATTTACCTTGGATGCCAAGGTGATACAGTTGAGATACTGAAGTCTTTCCCGGCAGTATGCAACCTTTCATTGAGGCTTAACACCGCACTCCCAGCCTCAGCAGCCTGCGAGAGACTGTTTAGTGCAGCGGGACTGATCTTCAGACCAAAAAGGGCACGTATTGGTTCCAAGAACTTTGAAAATCAGCTTATTTTGAGGCTAAACAGAAGATTCTGGTGATTGTATAGGGTATGCCATTGTACTCTTTCTGTCCTACACAAACTACTGACGTACACTGTCTCACACACGGACCGAAATGCTCCTGTGACACCAATGGTGTTGGAAGTTCAATAGTTTATCTCCAGTTTTACTACCCAGTTTTTGAAGGGGATTATGGACAAGCATCCCTCCCTCACACACACTCTCTTTCTTTCTCTCACACACACACTCTTTCTTTCTTTCTCTCACACACACACACACACACACACACACACACACACACACACACACACACACACACACACACACACACACACACACACACACACACACACACACACACACTCTTTCTTACTCCACACAGACTGATACGCACTTCGCAGTCTATTTATCTCCTCCACAGGCACTCAAGTTCTCTACAGTCTGTTGCTCCTAAAATAATGTCCTGGTAGTTTTGCAGGCCAGGGTATGTCATGAATATTACTACCTCAGTTGTGAGGTTTTTGAATTCCAATAAAATTTGAGAAAAACATGCTCTTCGAGTTTGTGGTCCTTGACAGCATTATTATATTTTTTGTATGTCATTTTTTTACCATGTCTTGGGCTCCATGTTGAAAGCACTAATCAGCTTTCAATTAAGCTATTTCTTACAGTCGTGTCAATTATGAGGTCCATTAGTTTAGCTTTCAATGTTCAAAAAATATATATATATTACGGTTACTTTTTACTTTTATACTTTAAGTCGATTTTAGAGCCTGTACTTTTCTACTTTTACTTAAGTAAAGCGGTTAAGTTGATACTTTTACTTTTACCAGAGTCTTTTTAAAATCCAGTATCCATACTTTTACTTAAGTAACGAATGTGTGTACTTTTGACACCACTGGTTGTTGTATAGGGTCGACGAACGCGAGGGGGAGGTTGTATGTCAACTGGTGGTACCGCGACCATACGTGAGTAAGGTTTTATTCATGGCCCACACACATTTGCTCGGCGCACATCTAGGCATGGACAAAACGCGAGAGCGAGTGGTGGCGCGGTTTTACTGGCCCGGTGTACGAAAAGATGTAGCGCGTTACTGCCAGGAGTGTCCCGACTGCCAGCGCGTAGCCCCGCGGGCGGTGGAGCGAAGCCCGCTCATACGATGCCTATTATCGAGACCCCCTTTGAGAGAACAGCGTTGGACATCATAGGACCCCTACCCAGGACGAGCCGGGGACATTGGTATCTCCTCGTCATCCTAGATTACGCGACCCGATATCCCGAGGCCCTCCCACTGCGTGCGGCGACCAGCAAGGCGGTGGCCCGAGAGCTAATGCTACTGTTTAGCCGGGTGGGACTCCCGAAGGAGATCCTCACCGATCAAGGCTCGTGTTTTATGTCCCGCGTGGTCAAGGAGTTATTAAAACTACTGCAGGTCACCCAGCTCCGGACCTCGGTGTATCACCCGCAGACGGACGGGCTAGTCGAGCGTTTTAACCAAACCATCAAGCTAATGCTCAAAAAGAGCATCAAGGCGGACGGGAAGAATTGGGACCAGCTACTTCCCCACGTCCTCTTCGCCATTCGCGAGGTGCCCCAGGCTTCCACAGGGTTCTCTTCCTTCGAACTCCTTTATGGGAGGAGGCCCCGTGGAATACTGGACCTGGGGAAGGAGGCGTGGGAAAGTCATCCGTCTCCACATAGGACCACTATTGAACATGTGGAGCTCGTCAGGGACCGAATGGCCAAGGTCTGGCCCATAGTCTGGGACCACCTCGCCCGTGCTCAACAGGCCCAAGCACGCGTATACAACAAGGGGGAGCGTGTGCGGACCTTCCGACCGGGCGATCGGGTCTTAGTACTAGTACCGACCAGTGAGTGCAAATTCCTCGCGAAATGGCAGGGCCCGTACGAGGTGGTAGAGGCCGTGGGACCGGTCAATTACAAGGTGAGGCAACCCGGGATACGCAAGCCCACCCAGATTTATCATATAAATCTGCTAAAACAATGGCGGGGTGAGGGTGACCCTCCCCCACGGGCACCCATGGCCTTAATGGCTCGATGACGTCCCGATCGGGACCGACCTTAGCCCCGCCCAGAGACAAGAACTAGGGGAGCTGGTACTGCAGAACCGGGACGTGTTCTCGGACGTCCCGGGACGGACCTCGGTGGCCTCCCACGAGATCCGGACCACTCCGGGGGTGACAGTCCGGATCCCGCCCTACCGGGTGCCCGAGTCCCGACGCAACGCCATCCGAGCCGAGGTAGAGCGGATGCTGAAACTTGGGGTGATCGAGGAATCCCGTAGCGCTTGGGCTAGCCCTATTGTGCTGGTGCCCAAGCCAGACGGAACCCATAGGTTCTGCAATAATTTCCGCCGATTAAATGAAGTGTTTTTTTTGTGTCGTTTTTGCTTCCCATTAAATGAAGACTCCTACCCCATGCCTAGAGTGGACGAGCTTATCGAGCGGCTGGGGCCGGCACGGTACCTGTCTACGCTCGACCTAACCAAGGGGTACTGGCAGGTCCCCCTGACACCGTCGTCCCGGGAGAAGACGGCCTTTGCGACGCCGGGGGGCCTGTTCCAGTACACCGTCCTGCCCTTTGGGGTCCACGGGCCCCCCGCTACATTCCAGCGGATGATGGACCAGGTCCTAAGGCCGCACTGCAGCTACGCAGCAGCCTACATTGATGACATAATCATCTACAGTGCCAGTTGGGACGAACACGTCAGACACGTGCGAGCCGTGCTCAACGGCCTACGAGCGGCCGGGCTTACCGCCAACCCTGCGAAGTGCAGGTTGGGGCGGGAGGAGACGGCCTATTTGGGATACCGGGTGGGGAGGGGGAACGTGCGGCCCCAGGAGGACAAGGTGGCAGCCATCCGGGAGTGGCCTCAACCGCGGACCAAGAAGCAGGTGAGATCGTTCTTGGGGCTGGTGGGGTATTATCAACGCTTTATCCCGGGGTATGCCACCCTAGCCTGCCCCTTGAACGATCTCACCCGGAAGGCCCTCCCGGATAGAGTCCAGTGGACTGAGGAAGCAAGGAGGGCCTTCGAGGACCTACGGGGGGCCTTATGTCAGGAGCCTCTATTGGACACCCCTGATTTTAACCTCCCTTTCACCCTCCACACAGACGCGTCCGAGGTGGGACTACGTGGGGTCCTATCCCAGATCCGGAACGGGGAGGAGCATCCGGTGACCTACCTCAGCCGGAAACTCCTCCCCCACGAGCGGAATTACAGTACGGTAGAGAAGGAGGCGTTGGCCATCAAGTGGGCCGTCACGAAACTAACTTATTATCTCCTAGGCCACCAGTTCGTCCTGGTGACGGACCACGCCCCACTAAAGTGGATGGCCACCGCCAAAGACACGAATGCCCGGATTACGAGGTGGTTCCTGTCCCTACAGCCCTTCTCCTTCACCGTGGAGCATAGGCCGGGGCGGGAACACGCTAACGCCGACGCCCTTTCCCGCCAAGATGCGTGCGGGGGCTGGGCCCCGCGCACGGAGGGGCATGAGCAAAGGGGGGGGGAGTATGTGGCATTCCCCCGGTGCCACGCCCCCTAGCCTGGAGAGTCGAGGCCGGGATATACCGCAGCCGGCGACAAATCCCGACCTCCCGAGAGCCGCAATCGGGAGAACGAGGAACACCTGGGCAGGAGGCACCCAGCTGTTAAAAGGAGGCCACCGACAGACAGAAGGAGGCCAGTCGAGTGGAAGAAAGGACGACACCAAGGAACCAGACTCCGTGGAGTGAGCCGCACGGCGGACACGTAGACCACGTCTCCAGCAACCCCTTTTTCTGATGTACCTCGTGCGCTTGTGTAACCTGTTGGATTGTTTGCTACCGAGCGAAATAAACCGCCGTTTGAGGCTTTGGACCCTCATTCCCTGCCTGGTCCTTACTGTGAGCCCCCTCTGCTGTACCGAGTTACCACACAACGAAGACCGGCATTTTTAAAACACCGAAGTAAACAATGGACGTGAATCCGTGTATGGTTCGTTCTTTGAATATTCCGATTTAAAACAGTCCTATTTAGTTTTTTCTGATTTTGTTTTTAAATCGGAATATTCAAAGAACGAACCATACACGGATTGAATCGAATAAATTGTTGTTGTTGTGTTTGAAACTGGTGCGAGGGTTCTTCTTCTAATGGTACGGCCACACCAACCGCGTTACTCGCGTTGGATAACGCCATTTAACGCGCCTAACCTGACGCTTGATCAGTGTGTGGTTGTTCAACGCTTCCAACGCGCCAATGCAGCTAGATGAGTCCATGTCCATGCAAGTGAACGGAGCGTTCCCTCTTCGTCATTACTATCAAACCAAACATCCTTCACATTCACCGAGCGAACATTATGAAAGTAAAATGCACATTTCTCGCTAAAAATGTTTCCATAAACGCATTTAATGGTTCCACCCAGAATAAAGAAAGATGTCGGCCGTATGCTTCTGTCCAAGCTCACTACTCTCTGCCAGTGACGTCTGGGAAAGCGGAGACGTTTGCAGTGACGTCATGACGTTGCTCACGCCGGCTCCCTGGCTGGCTCTGGCCGGTGTGAAACCAACTGGTTCTTAACTGGGATAAGGCTGGAACCTGTTTGGAACTGGCCCTAGCACCAGCCCGGAACTGACTCTCGGTTCTTTTTGGTGTGAAAGCCCCATCAGAGTCACGAATATGTTGGGGGAGGGAGTTCCAGAGCCTGGGAGATGTCCTGGAGAAGGCTCCGTCACCTAGGCTGTGGAGTTTTGATGTGTGGGTGGAGAGGAGACCAGCTGAGGAGGATCTGAGGGCCCGGGGGGGTTGGTAGAGGGAGAGAAGATCAGAGAGATATGGGGGGGCCATATGGTGGAGAGCTTTGTAGGTGAGGACCAGGAGTTTGTAGTGGATCCGATGTGAGATGGGGAGCCAGTGGAGATTCTTGAGGACTGGGGTGATGTGGTGCCACGCTTTAGTATGAGTGAGGAGACGGGCTGCTGCATTCTGGACCAGTTGGAGTCTGTTGATGGAGGTGGTGGAGATGCCGGCGAGGAGTTAATTGCAATAATCAAGGCGGGAGGAGATGAAGGCATGGATGAGTCTTTCTGCAGCGTGAGGTGTGAGGGAGGATCTGATCTTTGCAATATTACGGAGGTGATAGAAGGAGGTTTTGACAGTGTGGCGGATGTGGGGTTCAAGGGAGAGGGTGGAATCAAAGATTACGCCAAGGTTGCGGGCCTCGGGGGAGGAGGAGACCGTGGTGCCATCGATAGTGAGTGTGGGGGGGTTTGCGAGTTTACTGAGGGTGGATTTGGAGCCAATTAGGAGTTCAGTTTATAATATAATATAATATAAAGGTATTTGGACAGGCGAGGGTTCGACAATAGAAGGGTAGTAAGACAGGCAGGGGTTTGGCAACAGGATGGCAATCGGACAGGCAAGGGTTTGGCAACAGGATGGTAGTCGGACAGGCAAGGGTTCGGCAAGGATAATATATGTTCTAAGGTCACATTGGGATCCAGAAGACATGAGAATATGCTGACATCCACACAGTATGACCCAGAAAAACATTCTATGCACATCAATATTTGATGAAAGTCCAACTTTGCATTGTGTAAGGATTGGGGATATAAGGAGCTGTACGGGATTCATTCAGTAGTGTGTATTCGCGGATACCATTCGGCTTTGTTGTCTCTCGTTTGCGGGTGGCAATAAACTCTCCATCTATACTTGACCTGGACTCTCCGATTCCTCTTTGCTTATAGCTATTTGAAGTGAATTAGATAAGTCGTTATTATTAATGCTACCACAACACAAGGAGGGGCAAGGGACGAGGTACGTCCGAAGGGGAAGATCCCGGGTAGAGAGCCAAACTTACCGGACGATAGGAGGGAGCCGGCCTTTGTCTGCGGTTAGCCTGGCATGACCCGAAGCCTGTTGAAGAGTGTTGCGCACGCTGTGTCCATGTGCGAAGAGAGTGGTTAACCTGCACCCGAACCGAGGGCACCGCCGTCTCTCCTACTCTGGGAACAGGGTTGGTTGCTAAATATACTGGCTTTGAAAGGGAGAGAGACCGGCAGCTCCGGCAGGGGATGGTCGGCGGCAATCCGGCAAATTGGCAGGGGGAGCTCAGCGGCAGACCGGCAGCTATTGGGTTATCCCTAGGCATGAGCCATAGCACTGAAAAATGTGTAATCCCCGCCCACCAACAGCGTGGGCCTCAATTACGTCCGCGGGCCTCAACGACGTCCGCAGTTCGCAGATATAGGCGGGCGTTCTGCTCCCAATAAACAGCTTTTCTTCAGCTATTTAAGGACACTGAGGCCGACACTTAAAAGGCTGCGCCTATACTCATATAATCTAGAGTTACTATACGTAACTATCGTTCTATGTCGTATAGGCTTCGCCTTTTAATGCTGTCGCTATTGGGTTAAAGGGCGAAGCACGATATAGTCTATGCCTCATTGGTCCCGATCAGTACCTAGTATCATGCGTCAGACGTAGCAGAACATACGCCATGCGTCTAACGGCACGTCATCAACGAGCAGCTCCAATATGTCTGATAAAACACAAGAGCTCTCAGCATGAATATTTGACTCCTCACATTGTTTAATATGCGAGGGGAATAGTCACACTCACTCTGACAAAGCACCTAGAACTGAGTGTGTCATGGAGAGGCGCGACATGTCTCTTAGGTAAAACCTAATAAAAGAGCATGGGGAAGCCCAGGAGGCTGCTGTGCAGATATCCTCCATAGGCATCCCTCTTTGCAGAGCTACAGACGATATTCCTCTGGTCGAGTGAGATCTGATAGTCTCAGGCGGCTCTGCCCCCGCTGACACATAAGCCTGTGTGATAGCATCACACAGCCAATGCGACAGCCGTTGTTTCGTCAGGGGGAGGCCCTGGGAAAGTTCTCTGTAATGCACAAATAACTGTTGAGATTTGCGCAAAGCCTCCGTGCGCTTCACATAACAGGCAAGCGCGCATACGGGGCACAAGAGATGGGCTGTTGCCTCCTCCTCAGATTGATGAGGAGGGAGAGAGAAACCATTGAGTGTTATTAGTCTCGATCTGAACGAGCTAGTAATACTCTTAGGTGTAAAAGCCGGGTTCGGGCGTAATATGGCCGAACTGCCGTCCCCTTGTATTCGAAGACAAGAAGGGGCTACAGAGAGTGCAGACAGGTCGCTCACTCTCTTAGCTGACGTCAGGGCCAGCAGCAAAGCTGTCTTGGCTGACACAAACTTGAGGGGCACCCGGTCAAGAGGCTCAAATGGGGCTTTAACCAGTGCGCGCAGCACCAGTGTTAAATCCCATTGTGGAGTGAGAGAGCGCGTCACGGGTCTCTCTCCTCACACCTTTTAGGAAGCGCTTCATTAAGGGGTGACTAAAAACTGTTTTATCCCTGAAACCTTCGTGGCATGATGAAACAGCAGCCGCGTACATCTTAACCGTGCTAATGGCCAGCCCTCTTTCCATCAGTGTCTGAAGGAAAGAGAGCACACGCGGCAAAGGGCAGGAGATGGGCTCACAACCCCTCTTCGTGCACCATTTCTGGAAAGCCGCCCATTTAGCCGAGTAACACGCTCTGGTGGAGTCAGCTCTGGCACCCCGGATGGTCAGTACGACCTCCTGGGAGAGGGGCCTGCTCGTAATTCCGACAACACATTGATCCGACGTCTCAATGGTCCGAAATATTTCCCATTAGATCAACATGCCACTATGCCGACGGTTCAATGTTCCGAAACGGAACCCATTGGTCCGAAGGTCAAAAAGGAGGCGCATTAGGCAGACGGTTCAATATGCCGAATAGACCTACATATAAAGAGTTTTATACCTCGCTCTCTCACTCTCTCTCCAAAATACAACATAGGCCTACATATCACGTTCACGATGAATATTGGAGAGCAAAGTGACAAAGCTTCACTTCATTTCGACACAGTGTTTCAGCCCCATGGACAGAGAGAGTAGGTCTAATTCTCAACACGGGCACGAACACACACACACACACACACACACTTGACTAAGTAGACGGTATGAGGTATAAGTTTGACTAAATCAATACCAGTGAAATTATTTAGGCTAAAAGCCCACTGTCAACACAGTAAACACATATAGGCCCACACACAGCTACTAAAGATAAAAAAATTATTTGTTTTTCACTCACCGTTTGACTTATTTACGGGAAAAGTATTAGTCCTTGTGTAGCAGGGTTAATGCTTCCCACTTGCCATTGCCAGCAAGATCCTTGCGCTGGCTGTGGTAGTGGGAGCCTTGGTTGGAGTGCTAGAGCTCCCCCTAGCGGAATGCGGGGGTTGTATTGTACGTTGCTGCCTCCTCTCCTCAGTCTATGTATACCCCGGCTGGGAGAGGTAGGTAGTCAGAGCAGTTAAATATGAATCCACACTTTGGCGATGTATTACGGGAGTCTAATTGTACATAATACTGTATTAATACTTGGTTGCTTGTACATATATATATTGTGTTCCTTGGAATCGGTTATTACATTTAAATGGACTTTAGGCTTAGGATCGCTAGCTTGGCTACCATGTGCTTTGGTCGTAGCTACTTAGCTAGCGTGGACTTCGCCAAGAATGTGTAGGCTACTTCAGCTTGTCTTTCTCCCATGTTAGGCTGCCATTGTGAGGGTTCTCAACAAGCATTTCCCCATGTTAAATATTCCACCAGGTATGTCACCAAACGCCCATTCAAATATTAATTTGTTTAATGTGATATTTATTTCCATGTAAATGGCTAGTCTATGTATACCCCGGCTGGGAGAGGCTGCCATTGTGAGGGTTCTCAACAAGCATTTCCCCATGTTAAATATTCCACCAGAATAAACGGCTGGCTGCCAATGGTTCCATCGTGGTCTCAATCACACAACGCAACGAGAGAGTACGCAACCGCTACACTTGTATAACGTGCGCTTCATAAATTCACCTCTTGTGACCGTTCAAGCCCACAGCAACAGTCTGGCTTGGTGAAGTGCACTGCTGGAACTTAGCCTACATCGTCTTTTATTTTTGTTTTCATAATCACACATGTGTCATTGCTCCTTGGCTATGCTATTCGCCATGTTGAACCGTCGGCCTAATGCGCCTCCTTTTTGAAAAGTCGGACAAACGGAGCTTCGGACCAATGGGTTCCGTTTTCGGAACATTGAACAGTCGACATAGTGAGGGAAATATTTCAGACCATTGAGACGTCGGAACAATGAGGTGTCGGAATTACGGCATGGCACCCTGGGAGAGGCCGAGACCCTCTAGGCGCTCGCGTTCAGCGGCGAGGCCCACATGCGCTGGCCGATCTCTGGGTAATCTATGATTGCTCCCCCTGCCTGTGAGAGAGCATCCCGCCGCCAAGGGAGTTCCTTCGGCGGCCCCGAGAGCAGACGCTGGAGGCAGGGAAACCATGGTGCACTCGTGCGTTGCGGTGCTATGAGAATCAGATACAGCCGCTCCTCTTGGACTTGGTCCAAGACTTGGGGAATCAGGGTGCAGCATTCTTCGAAGGAAGTAGTCCAATCCAACATAAACACACGCACCCAGAATACACACACACTTATTGGCGATAATAAGTCATTGGCCTATATCTGCAACTCAGCAGGATTTGTAGCACAGGAAAGGCAACCTCACAATAAGTATTACAAATAAATGCATCTTTATATAACCAAAACAGGATAAAATAAATATATAATTGATGACATTTCTGGCGATTTGAACGAATTTCGAATGCACCGCTTTCAACCACAAATAAAAACGACTTAAAGCAACTCAATACGAACAGTTCCTTACATTAATTGACAGTAATGCATTTCACCTATGAAATGCATTTTTTCCGGGCTCGGTTCTGTGCGAAATCCTCCACGATATCATCAAAGTCCAGTGGATTGGTAAGGTCGCTCTCAATTGCCATGAGGGAAAAGTGCCTTGCTCCATGTTTAAATGACAGTGACTTGTTCGTAACCGGTCTCAAATTCACAAACTGAAATAGTGTAGTATTTCTCTACTGATTGCTTCGACAATGCAACTGGCAAGTGTATTTCTAAAACCATGGCTTCCCACACTTGAAACGGGAAGGACTTGACCAGACACAGGATTTCACTCAATCTTCATTTTTATTTGACCAGTATTGACCAGCATGATGAATATGATAAGGTGAAAAACCTTTAAAGAGCCCATGCCATTAAAATCACATTTTTCCTATTGTTTGTTAAATAACATAGGTCAGAATAAGTTTGTGACCTGTGGTAAGTTTGAAATCTATGCAGTTTGTCTGCTGCATGCAATAGCCAATGAAAGGAAAAAGGCAGAAGAAATGAGCCGATCTGGATAAGGTGACACTGCTACGTAGCGTTGTCAAATTATTATTCATGGCCCTGCCGACTTGGTTGGTTCGTAACCACCCACGGAAATTCTGAAGGAGTCGTGATTGAGCTAGTGCCAAATGCTAATACGTGTACGTATATATGTCTACATCAAGAAGCTGATGACCAAGGGACGCTATTCGCAGGACGTATGGAGTTAAATAATCGGGACAACTTGCCACCTCGCCCTCTTCTGGGGGTTTTATTTGTATTTAGTATTTAGTAGTTGCTAAGTTCGTAGTAACAGGCTAGTTACAGAATTTTGAATGCAATGGCAGAACGACATCGAAGTACATGAACTGCGACATGCTGCCTGCTGCCGCGAGGCACCACCGCCGCGAAGCACCACCGCCCGACAGCGGGCAGCCGGGTGGTGGTGCCTCGCGCCGGCAGCAGGCAGCGCGCGGTTCTGTCTACTACAGATTGATGTGGAAGTGGAAGAACCAGAGACGTCGGAGAACCCGACGAAGTCCTTTGTGATTCATTATATCGTCTGGAGGCACACACAGCTTTTGGCCGTGATATGTATTATTTGATATAGATATCTATGTATTTTATGATATTATTTAGATGTAGAGCTCCAGGACTGTAACGCAAGTGTTGTACACTTCCTTGTTATTTGGATAACCGTTCTGCTGTTGGTGTTATGGCGCATAACGCGTCGGACTCTCGTCTGGTATTTCCACAACGAGACTCGTAGTGGGGGTTATCTCAGCCATGGTTAAGAATGAATTGGGGGGAAAGGAACTTTGGCTTTGACTCCCTGAAGTAGGCATGAACCACGACATGGAGGAGAAAGGGATTGTTGACCGCGGTCGTCTCCCGCCGGAGTCTCGCTGCCGATGGACCACCGCCTCGGCTTCCACCGCCTCGGCACCGCCTTCAGGAGGCGGTGATTAGCGCTGACCGCTGCCGAGGCGGCGGGAGGCAGGGCTCAAGCGGGATACATTCGCGGCCAACAATCTCTTTCTCCTCCATGTCGTGGTTCATGTACTTCAGGGAGTCAAAGCCAAAGTTCCTTTCCCCCAATTCATTCTCAACCATGGCTGAGATAACCCCCACTACGAGTCTCGTTGTAGAAATACCAGAGACGAGAGTCCGACATGTTATGCGCCATCACACCAACAGCAGAACGGTTATCCAAATAACAAGGAAGTGTACAACACTTGCGTTACAGTCCTGGAGCTCTATATCTAAATAATATCATATAATACATAGATATCTATATCAAATAATACATATTATCACGGCCAAAAGCTGTGTGCACGTCCAGACGATATAATGAATCACAAAGGACTTCGTCGGGTTGTCCGACGTCTCTGGTTCTTCCACTTCCACATCAATCTGAAGTAGACGCGGTCGTTTGAGATTCATAATAGCCCATTGTCTGGAGGCTCACACAGCTTTTGGCCGTGATAATATATATTATATATTATATGATATAGATATCTATGTATAATATGGGTTTCTAAGAGCCATTGCGATACATCCACCGTAGACAGAGCGCATGGTACTGTGGCTACAAGCTGCTCAGGGCCACACCCCCACCCCCCTCCTTGACCTGCCGTGACACGCCCACCGAAACAGCGCGTTTGGGGGAAGCTCAATGTGCGACTGGTTCGGAGTGGCTGTAACTGCACCACGGCTGAATTTCGGGGTCGTCTTTGAATACTGTGTTTGTGGCCCACTTATACCTATATTAAAGCATCCATAAAATAGCATGGCATGGGATCTTTAAACATACAAAGATAGGACAATGCAAATTAAATCAATGTTTCCCATCAAACACAAAAGTACATTAAATCAGGCAAAGGGTAAGTAGATTAAATTAGGCAAAAAGTATTTAAACAGAAAATAAGGCATTGAACGCCAGAAAGCCTTTTCTACTTTTAAATTAACCTGTCAAGCATTTAAATTAGTACAACTCAGTCCAGTAAAGAGACCTGAGCTTACCGGTAGCCTCTATGGTCTTTTCCCCTTTCCCATGGGTTTTAACTGTGCTTGTCCGAGAGCTCTTCCTTCTGCTGCCGCCTTGCAAACAAATGAACAAGCACACGTCTCTTCTCTTTTCTCTGGCACTCGCTGCTCATTTAGACTAATTGCATCCACCTGTTCGCTCGCTGAT
Organism: Gadus chalcogrammus; assembly: GCF_026213295.1. NCBI lineage: Eukaryota > Metazoa > Chordata > Actinopteri > Gadiformes > Gadidae > Gadus > Gadus chalcogrammus. The sequence goes on from NC_079423.1 coordinate 22,961,465, forward strand.
GCGCGCATGCGCAGTAAGGCCATGACGTGCACCCACTCGCGGGCAGACTTCCCGGTAGATCACTGCAACACCTCCCACTCGATCTTTGCGTCGTGCGACCCGGAAAGATCGCACTTCTCAGGTGAGCTGGTGCCCGCCGACTTGATCCTCTGCTGGGATGAGGATGATGAGGCGCCGCACGTCCCTGTGCAGTATGGTACCCTGGAGATCCTTCTCCTTAGACCCAGACCCTTTGGCAACAGGTCTTGGAGTCTTCACTTGAACACACCCACTCGGAGAGACCTTCACGTGGACATCCCGGACGATACCTCTGGGATCTGCATTCACACTGACGACTCTGGCTAGCTTGAACTGCCCCCTCAGCACATTTTGATCGCAGAGCCAAACTATGTCTCCAATGGCAAAATTTTCTTTCTGCAGTATGCCACTTGCTGCGGAAGAACAGGTTTGGACCTGCAAGTTGACTCCAGGACTTCCAAAAGTGGCTAACTTGAGTTTGCATCTCTTGCAGCCTTTTGAAGGGGTACGTGCTGTAGTTGAATGCCTTGAAATCTCCACTCTGTGTGGCTCGACCAAGCAACAGGGTGTTCGGGGTGATGTATTCGATGCGGTCTTCACGGTTCTGGACTCTGGCGTCGATAGGCCTTTCGTTGGCAAGCTTGGCAGCTAGCTTGAGCACTGTCTGGAATTCACTGAAGGTAAAACCTTCTACTCTGCCAAGACTTTTGAGAGCTCTTTTGGTGATCTTGGCAGCAGCTTCGGCAGCACCATTTCGGTGGGGTGAATCGGCTGGAAGGATTCTCCACGTCCAGTAGGTCCCATTCTTGGCAGCATATTCTACAACTGACTCCTCGTTTTGTTGTCTCAGGTAAGAATACATCTCTTCCAGGACAGGTTTTTCCCCAATAAAGTTTGTACCTGGATCGGACCAGATCTTCCGAGGATGGCCTCGGACAGAAGTGAAGCTCTGGTAAGCAAGTAGAAAGCTCACTGTTGATAGCGTGTTTGCCAGTTCGACATGGATGGCTCGACTTGACATACAGCAGAAGAGTACGCCCCATACTTTCATGCTCACTCTCCTCATTACTTCATCCTTTACTTGGTATGGTCTGAACAGGTCGACAGACGTGAATTGAAATGGTGCAGACGGACTCGACCTCTCTTCAGGCAATTCTCCCATTATTTGCTGACAGGCTCTCGCCTTTGCCTTCTTGCAGACTACGCACTTGTCAACGACTTTTTGGGCAATAATTCTCCCTCTGATGACCCACGCTCTCTTTCGCATCCGCAGCAAAGTTCCTGCCACTCCGTCATGCCCCTCACTGTGTGCTTCTCGGGCTAGGAGAGTGGAGATCCAGGCCTGGAAAGGTAGCAGGGGAACAGCTCGGTGGTCCTCTCTGAAAGTCTGGATCCTGCCACCACACATCAGGAGTCCACTTGTCCACTTTCCAAACACAACTTGTCGTTGTGTTTGGAAAGTGTACACCCTCTTGTGCTGCCAGGCATAAGTTCCGGAAGACATCTCCTCTTTCATCTGGTGTGATGACACCAGATGGATGTACTGCCTCCCACTTTTCTTTATCTCCAATCTTAGAACGCAGGAACTTCTTTGCTGCTCTCCAAGTCCATGCTATCGTCCTGACCAGCCGTCTTAGACTGCTGAAGCGCCTTTCGTCCAATAGCTTTTGGACTGCTGCTACTGCCGGTGGACTTCTGGACTTGGATGCCGTCTCCTGGATCCTGACTGGATCATGCGCTTTATGTTGGACAGGTTAAAAGCTATCCTTTGGATTTGATCACTTTCCTTGAAGAATGCTGCACTACAGAGCTATGTCTAGCTGGGTGGAGGAGACATTCCTGCACTCAACCTCTGCAACATGTAGAGCTAGGGACAGTTCTTTTTCTCCATATGTGTCCCAGAGTGTCCCTTGAATTAGGAGTTTAACTTCTTTAGTCTTCTGCTCACAATTCTTCTCCGTCTTTTCTAGGTCGGCTTTCAGTAGGTCGCCCAGTTCCTCTGCAGTAGCTACGTCGGACTCTGTCATGTAAGCAACCTCCACTTCGTCATTTGCCTCCAAGACTCTGGAGCTCTCCAATGTGAGCTTCTTGAAGTTTTCTCTTAACTCCTCTATAGACATCTCTGTGTGGGTCCTCGTAATGCTATTGGCAAGACGGGAGAAGAGTCTCTTAGCTGTAGTCCTCTCTACTTTCAGATCATCAAGTGACTTTTCCATTTTGTCTTCTTTAGACGATGGACCGCAGGCTTTCTCCTCCAGGCCCCTAGGTGGATTGTCTCCCTCTTGGTTGTGGCCGCACGTGGAGTCTTCGCTGGTCACTGGTCACAGGCGGTTTTTCACTGGTAAGTGTATTTCAAAAACCATGGCTTCCCACACTTGAAACGGGAAGGACTTGACCAGACACAGGATTTCACTCAATCTTCATTTTTATTTGACCAGTATTGACCAGCATGATGAATATGATGAGGTGAAAAACCTTTAAACATACGAAGATAGGACAATGCAAATTAAATCAATGTTTCCCATCAAATCAGGCAACGGGTAAGTAGATTAAATTAGGCAAAAAGTATTCAAACAGAAAATAAGGCATTGAACGCCAGAAAGCCATTTCTACTTTTAAATTAACCTGTCAAGCATTTAAATGAGTACAACTCAGTCCAGTAAAGAGACCTGAGCTTACCGGTAGCCTCTTTGGTCTTTTCCCCTTTCCCATGGGTTTTAACTCTGTGCTTGTCCGAGAGCTCTTCCTTCTGCTGCCGCGTTGCAAACAAATCAACAAGCACACGTCTCTTCTCTTGTCTCTGGCACGCGCTGCTCATTTAGACTAATTGCATCCACGTGTTCGCTCGCTGATGCGTGCATGGGCAGTAAAGCCATGACGTGCACCCACTCGCAGGCAGACTTCCCGGTAGATCGCTGCAACAGAACTATTAAAAGTTACTAACAGTGGGGCCCAGGGCCCCACTGTTAGTAACTTGTGGGGCCCTGAGCCCCACTGTTAGTAACTTGTGGGGCCCTGGACCCCACTGTTAGTAACTTGTGGGCCCCTGGGCATGTGCCGTGCAGTAATCCACCCATGATGGTAACTACGGAGCAGAAGGAGGGGAAGTGTGTCGAACACGTGCTGAGCGACTCCCAGCTGATCAAAACTCTAACCCGCAAGTCTGAGCTATCTGGAGTTTCTGAGGTCCAACCTCTCTGTCGAGATTGATAGGGTCAAGTGGGTGTGGCCTATGTGACGTATTAGCCTCGGCTTCTTCACCTATCTAAAGGTGCTGCCTTCTGTGGATGGAGCAGTCTTCAGTAAGGTCCTGCTCCCCTTGAGGCTATGTACAGTATTTATGGCTTATATGTTCGGTCCTGCTTCCTAATGGCTATGTGAGGGTAATACATCTTGCGTGTTTGAATCTGCTTCCTAGAGGCTATGTGGGGGCAGCTTATGTTCTTAAAATACATAACACTATAAAAGCAACTATGCCAAAGGTTTTTCTGCCACATTTTTCTGATTTAACTTGCATCATTGACTGCACAGAGAGTGTTCTGCAAAAAGCCAAAAACTTAGACTCGCGCTCAGAGTCTTACAGCCATTACTATGCAAGTAACACTATTAAGTACCTTGTTGCCATTGCTCCATCAGGGATGCTGATGTTTATTTCAGAGGCTTTTGGTGGGAAGTGTAGTGACAGGTATATTACACAGAACTCAGGGTTTCTTGATTGTTTACGTCCTGGTGATGAGGGGATGGGGGACAGTGGGTTCACAATTAGAGATCTTGTTGAGGAGAGGAGGGTAAGGCTAGTCATACCTGCGTTTACACGCAAACACAGCCAGCTGACCAATGAGCAAGTGACTCAGATGAGACGGATAGCAAATGTATGCATTCATGTGGAACGGGCTATAAGGCGTCTCAAAGTGTTCAAGATCCTGTCACAAACCGTGCCAATAAGCTTAGTTCCTAAAATTGATAAAATACTTCAGATTTGTGCAGCTCTCATAAATCTGAGAGGAGAGCTTATCTCCAGCAATTAATGTCTTACACATTAATAAAGGTCCCATGACATGAAAATCTCACTTTATGAGGTTTTCTAACATAAATATTAGTTCCCCTAGCCTGCCTAGGGTCCCCCAGTGGCTAAAACTTGCGTTTGGTGTAAAACAAGCACTAGCTGTTCTGCTCGCCTTTGAAAAAACGGAGGCTCAAGTGCGCTGATTTGGAATGTCTGTATTTAGGACGTCACCAAGAATCTCAGCTCCTCCCCTTACTCTGCCTGGCCCGCCCAGAGACGTTGGCCCGCCAATGAGACTCGACCGTGCGAGCGCCACATGTGTGTGTGTGAATACACACACTGTAACGCAAATGTTTCTTGTCTGTTCTTTGACGTGTCTTGTATTTCCACAACGAGACTGTTGTGGAGGTTATCTGAGCCATGGTTGAGAAGGAATTGGGGGAAAGGAACTTTGGCTTTGACTCGCTGAAGTACATGAACTGCGACATGCCGCCGGTTGCCGCGAGGCACCATCGCCCGGCAGCGGGCAGCCGGCAGCGTGCGGTTCAGTCGACTTCAGGTTGATGTGAAAGTGGAAGAACCAGAGACGTCGCAGAACCCGACAAAGTCGTTTGTGATTCATAATATCGTCTCGAGGCGCACACAGCTTTTGGCCGTGATAATATGTATTATATGATATAGATATCTATGTATTATATGATATTATTTAGATATAGAGCTCCAGGACTGTAACGCAAGTGTTGTACACTTCCTTTTTATTGGGATAACCGTTCTGCTTTTGGTGTTATCGCGCATAACACGTCAGACTCTCGTCTCTGGTATTTTGAGGGGAAAAGCGGTCTGTCTAGTTACTGGACCAGATAAAATGAGACGGAGAGGTAATAAAGTCTGTCGGCACGAGGACCTTGGATTTATTAAGTAAAGTGGCAACGGTTATACAGAGTCATAAAGCGTGAGAGATCGAATATGTCTAAGTCCCTAATCAGCGCTGATGGTTCGTCCAGAGCTTCGCCTCCGTGGAAGGTCTGCTTCAGAAGAAGATCAAGAGTCCCTGTGTGATACAGTTTTATGCTGTATCCTCCTCTCGATGAGGTGTGTGCGTTTGAGGTGTGTGTGGTTCTGTGTGTTTTTGCTTGACCTTGGCTCCCAGGCCCTAGTATATGCATGTGTATCTTCCAACCCGGTATCACGCGATTGCGTGCTCCTGCACACGAACGTTAATCTATTGAAGCGTGTTCCCGAGCACGATAGTCCGACTTTTTGCGTGTTACACAAAACGAAATGTAAACCAATGCATTCTGAATGGGAGTGTTCTAAGACAATTAACGTGCTCCACAAAACGGTACGAGAGAGAGAGAAAGAGAGAGCGGGAGGGACAGAGAGAGAGAGAGAGCGAGAGAGAGGCTTCAGAAAGGGTGTGCGCAGATAGTACAGTGCACCCTAGTTATGTTTATGCCAAAACCTATATATATAATTAGGCTGTGGAAATTGCAATAAGTTAAGAACACAACTTTGCACGTTGAGCACACAGCCGTGTGACTCGTTTATTTTGTAAAAAAGAAAACCGGAAATCAAAGCGTGCTGAAGGTAAACAAATCCAGCATGGTCTGTGACGTCATGAGACGTCATCCTTAAAGGGACCGCGATCCCTGAACCACCAAGAACGTAAATGACATGCAGTAAACAACAACACAATTGAAAGAACAACACATAACGAAATACTGTAGGTGAATTATGTTACGGTCACTACAAGTCTATAATTATATTATTTAGCGTGTAATGAGACAATCAATAGGGGGGGGACACGTTAGTTGAAGGGGGGGGGGGGGGGGGACACGTTTGTTGAGGGGGGGGGAGACACGTTTGTAGGGGGGGGGGCACGCTCGACAACGAGAGTTGGTTTTTATTGAACGCTCGACAACGAGAGTTGGTTTTTATTGAACGAGACTTCAACACGGAACAGCTACACGAAACGATGGTCACGTCACTCTCGGTGACGGTGTCGACAATAATGAACACACGAACAATGTTAATAGAACAACACACAACCACATAACATCCCGAACCCATTAACCCCACTTAATCCTAACAACAAAACAAGTTAACAAAAGCCCCATTTGTCAACTGAGAACCCCAATTCCCAGAATCCCCCGCGGCTCCAGAACACGGCGTAGCTTATATTAATCTTTATTATCTGAATGGGAAATGCAATATTTTAGGACAGATACACCATTAAACGCGTTTCTAATGACATTTCTAGCGAGAAATTTACATTTTCCTTACATAATCTTCAGTCAGTGAATGTGTATGATCTTTATTAATCTTTATTATCTGAATGGGAAATGCAATATTTTAGGACAGATACACCATTAAACGCGTTTCTAATGACTTTTCTAGCGAGAAATGTACATTTTCCTTACATAATCTTCAGTCAGTGAATGTGTATGATCTTTATTAATCTTTATTATCTGAATGGGAAATGCAATATTTTAGGACCGATTCACCGTTAAACGTGTTTCTAATAACATTTCTAGCGAGAAATATACTTTTTACTTGCATAAGCTTCAGTCAGTGATTGTGTCTGATCTTTAGTTTTATAGTAATTAGGATTTGATCGGCTCGCTCGCATGTTTCAACGACGTCAGGTTGCTTTCGCTAAACTAGCAGCTCACGTGCTTCCTGCGTTTGTGTTATTAAACTGTTACTTTATGTAACTTTTAATGATATCATCTTGTTAGAAACACGTATATCTGAGAGCCAACCCAGTCGCCAAAAGCATACGTTGACAGTGTACTTTTCGTGAACACTGGATTACGTCGCATTTCAACATAAAATAGCGTGTTATACACGCACGCACACGCACAGACACACACACACAAGCACACACAAGCACACACACGCACGCACAGACACACAGACACAGACACACACACACACGCACACGGTGCATTTCGCTGCTAAAACAACAACAAAAAAATATTCCCTCAAATATTATTACTTTCAAAACGTTGGCCAAAATGGCCAATAATATCATTTTTTATTTGGGATGCTTCTAGGACATTTTGGGTGGATTTTGAACGGTATGTGGGGGGCACGTTTTTTGCAGGACCTGGCAACCCTGCGCTGTTGCCCGAGATCTGGATCCACCCCGGCATGGTGCCGTCTCCTTTTGACCTTTTGACCCCAGACTTCTGGGAATAGCTGAATCAATTCATTAGTCAATCAGAAGCATGTAAATTTCTTCCCGGTGGCGTAAGAGGACGAAGAAGGTGTCCTTCAACATCTACGCTTCCAGGAGATTGCAACGGTGCCACACATGAGCATATTCGAACATGTTTAATGGTAGTAATTAGCTGTCGAAATTGGAGGCCTTAATCAATACTGAGCAGCTATTGATTTGCTTCCCGATAAAGATTTGTCACAAATGACATGTTATTTAGCATCTACACGTTGAGCTGAGTCCAATGACACCAAGAACATGTATTTTACATGGTACACCTAGGTCTAGGACATGATCTCGGTGTAGCAAGAGGCCGAGCTTGATCTCATTGGACTCAGCTTAACGTGTAGATGCTAATTAACATGTAATTTGTCAAAAATCTCCATCGGGAAGCAAATCTATAGCTGGTCATTATTGATAAAGGCCTCCAAAATCGACAGCTAATTACTACCCCGAAACATATTCAAATATGATCATGTGTGGCACTGTTGCAATCGTCTCGAAACGTAGATGTCAAAGGACACCTTGTTTGCTCTGTTGCACCACTGGGAAGATATTTTCATACTTCTAATGGATTGATTCATATTTTAAGGTTCTCGGAGTGAGACTTTAAGTGGCTGCAGCAGAAGTTTTGAGACGAAAGATGATATCAAGAGATTTATAGAATATTCCCATTCACATTATGATTCTTCGTCGTAACATCCGACCAAACATCCTTTACATTCACAGAGCGAAGATTATGAAAGTCCAGGCTCAGCAAGTGCTCCATCTCGTTGCACCTGCACCCAGCGGCTCGCTTGCAAGATTTTGGCCTGAAGTTCTTCCCAGACCTACACCCTAGCCATCCAACATCCATATCTGAGAATCAGGCCTCTCTTTAATAATGACAAAAAGTTATAAGAGAAACACACATTAACTTTTTGTTATCTCATAAGCGGCGTGGTGCCGGCTCCTTTTGACCTTTTGACCCCCGACTTCAAAAACGTGGCCACAGGCCAGCTGTGTCTACACACCTTTAACCACAAATGTACACCTCCATCCCACAAAAAATGGGGACTACAAACTAACCTCTGTCTTATGTACATTTACTGTACTGTTGGAGGTCACGCCCCTTTGCCGACCTTTTCGAGATAGCTAGGGATACTAAAATGTTTAAACACATTTCCCGGGGCCCCGTGTACGACATATCCGAGATTTGGAGTTCTAGCCCTTAGAGAAAAAAAGTTTTCCCAAATGGAGTGTAATTTGGACAAAGCCCCTCAGAAGTGTAGCCTGCAAGACCTAATGGTTCAGAATGTGGTGGAAAAACAGTTTTTGAGATAGGAAGGTCCTACCGCCCTGAAATTTTAATACCTTATTCTAGGGCCTAACTGGGACCTCCGCACCGAAACTTGGCCCGGTCGGACCCCGAGGGCAGGAAGGGGGGGCCCTTCCTGCCCGAGACTTGGCCCGGTCAGACCCCGAGGGCAGGCCCCCCCTTCCTGCCCTCAGGCATTCAAATTTCAGGGCGGTAGGACCTTCCTATCTCAAAAACGGTTTTTCCACCACATTCTGAACCATTAGGTCTTGCAGGCAACACTTCTGAGGGGCTTTGTCCAAATGACAGTCCATTTGGGAAAACTTTTTTTCTCTAAGGGCTAGAACTCCAAATATCGGATATGTCATTCTCGGGGCCCCGGGAAATGTGTGTAAACATTTTAGCATCCCTAGCTATCTCGATAAGGCCGGAAAAGGGGCGTGACCTCCAACAGTACAGTCAATGTACATAAGACAGAGGTTCGTTTTTAGTCCCCATCTTTTGTGGGATGAAGGTGTACATTTGTGGCTTAAGGTGTGTAGACACAGCTGGCCTGTGGCCACGTTTTTGAAGTCTGGGGTCAAAAGGAGCCGGCACCACGCCGCTTATGAGATAACAAAAAGTTAATGTGTATCTCTCTCATAACTTTTTGTCATAATAAAAGAGAGGCCTGATTCTCAGATATGCATGTTGGATGGCTAGGGTGTAGGTCTGGGAAGAACTTCAGGCCAAAATCTTGCAAGCGAGCCGCTGGGTGAGGTGCAACGAGATGGAGCACTTGCTGAGTCATTTCCTGTAGGGCTGGAGCCAAAGGTTGAAGCGTATGCGTCCTTTGAGACCCCCTTTGATATATAAGGGACCCCAAGGTACAGCTTACTTAAAAGTTCTCGACTCAGTCACCTATTGCATCACTTCCTTTAGGGCATCGGCCTCCTAATAGATCATTATAGTATAATTGAATGCCCTCTTTCATACATATGATACCTCCACCACTGGGACGTTGCAACAATTCTCCAAATCCATATGGGGAGGGGGGGGGATGCTTGTGGACAGTAGGGTTGTACACTAGACATAAATAGGAAGCTAACTCAGGCGAAGGAATGACCTTTCACAAATATTTATTTAATAAATTGTTTCAAATAACCCTGCCGCGTTAAATCAATGAGCTTGGTGTTTTGCTTTCAAAAATAAGTTATAGAAGAAGTCTAAACTGCAGAAAATAAAAACATCCAAGCTGCCTTTTAAGGATACCTTGGAATATCTGTCTTTTTTAACCATCAGACCCTAGTTTACAACAAAAACAATACAATTGACGGCAGCTCCTTTGCCGCGTGGTTTTTAGAGCCATGTAAGGATTAGAGGGGGTGGTCGATAGCAACCACCATAGCAACCACGACGGTCAAGTGACTGAATGCAGCCCCGTTGAAAAAAATAGAATACCACCCTACACACTCAGGAGATGAATGATATTTAAATGATTATGACCATGAAGTCTTTATTTGCATGGGTTTACATTTCGTTCTGTGTAGCATGGAAAAATCGGAGAAACACTCCCATTCAGAATGCATTGGATTAAATTTCGTTCTTTGGAGCACGGTTATTTTTATTTATTTATTTATTTTCAGTTTCTGAGGTGGTGCTTCAAATATGCTAATTTTTCAGCCAAAATCCAATGGAAAAACCCGTTGGCTTTTTGTCAAGGGAACACGGGGCGACACTCACTTCCGGGTTGGCCAACATACGTCATCCCTCCACCACTCTATACTGTAAGAACACATGTTCAAGTTGAATGATAATGAATTAATTTATTCTTTATTCTGCCATAGTATGTATTTAATGGGGGGAGGGGGGGAATAATAAGTAATAATATTTGAGGGAATATTTTTTTTTGTTGTTTTAGCAGCGAAATGCATTGTGTGTGTGTGTGCCTGTGTGTGTGTGTATAACACGCTATTTTATGTTGAAATGCGACGTAATCCTGTGTTCACGAAAACGTACACCGTCAACGTATGCTTTTGACGACTGGGTTGGCTCTCAGATATACGTGTTTCTAACAAGAACATATCATTAAAAGTTACATAAAGTAACGGTTTAATAACACAAACGCAGGAAACACTTGAGCTGCTACTTTAGTGAAAGCAGCGTCCATAGTAACCTGACGTTGTTGAAACATGCGAGCGAGCCGATAAAATCTTCCTAATAACTATAAAACTAAAGATCAGACACAATCACTGACTGAAGATTATGCAAGTAAAAAGTATTTCTCGCTAGAAATGATATTAGAAACACGTTAAACGGTGAATTGGTCCTAAAATATTGCATTTCCCATTCAGATAATAAAGATCATACACATTCACTGACTGAAGATTATTCAAGGAAAAAGTACATTTCTTGCTAGAAATGTCATTAGAAACACGTTTAACATTGAATCTGTCAAACAAATCAATAGACAATAGTTGTCATAACGTGACGGCATCACCGTTGATACATTGATTTCCTTTCGTCGATATCCGGCGGTGAGGGATTAACATGAATGTCTATCTGATTGACCCCCGCTTTGAAAAACGACGCAAAAGGTATTACATGAATGTCTATCTGACGGACCCCCGCGTTGAAAAACGACGAAAAAGGTACAAATTTTTCGTCGGAAATGGACGCCAGGGATCCTTGGCCATGCGTCACACATTTGACGAGTAGGGAGTGTGACTGTGTTGGTTTATCCAAGCATATGATTGGGTGAAAAAAGTTCAAAGCTATTGGCTTAGAAATTCAGAGGAGGAGCTAATTAGCATATAACTGGAACGCGTTCTGAACTTTCCTGAACGTGTTCTGGAACGCACGCCGATGTGCCTTTAGAACGCGTGCTGAGACGCGTGCTGAGTGGCTTTCACGCGTGCTGACACGCGTTAAACTTGTTCAGAACGCGTGCTGATAAGCGTAAAATAACGTTGAATTAAGTCCCCCTGGGCTTGCCATACCCCGGCAACCCCCAACACGGTCTCACTCACGTGCAAGCCCCCACCTTCCTGTTCTTCCAAGGCCCTCCCCCAGCTGACCTAATGATTCGCCCCCACACTGATTGACAAGAAGAACATTGCAATACATGCACATAGAACAACTGGCATAATGGACAACGAAATACAATGCAACATATAACACACAAACTATTTAAATGTCCCAGGGTTGCTACAGTATGAAATTATGGGCTTGTCCCGTGCACGCACGGGACAAGCGCAGGCGAAACGTAGACGGCGTAGCCTACATGAGTAATGAGATTTTATAAAACGGGTGGCTTAAATTCAGCGATCTGATTGGTTCCTAACTGTTGTATAAGATTCAAGATTCAAAGTGTTTATTGGCATTTGCACAAAAGAAACATGTGGGCGTATACATAACTGCTATGACGTCCAATAATTTTTGGAAAGTTTGCAGAGTTTCTTAGGTATCTAATAAATCGCTGTCTAATCAATACATCATTCACTGCTTCTTCCGTGGTCATTACAATATTATCAATCGACTGCGTCGGGTTCTCCGACGTCTCTCCCTCTTCCACAAATAATAATAAAAAAATGTTTTACTAATTTATTTAAAGTTATATTTTTCTTATATTCTTGCTATAAGGTCTGCTGGAATGTTAGAAAGTGCTCAGTATTAAATAAATATTTTTAAATTGCTATGTTTATTCTAGATATTATTGTTGATGACGATGATGATGATGATGATGATGATGATGATGATGATGATAAACACAAGGGGCCTCCAGTGGTCTATTTGGTGCTCACACTGACAGTAAAACAGTTTTCTTTTTAACTAGAGTCTTTCACTTCTCCACCTTTGGAAAGGTAAGTTTCAATACAGTTCCACATCCAGACATAATGATGAAATAAAGTCTTATAGTAGACAGTATTGCAATTTAATATAGGTGAAATATTAAAAATTTAAGATAACAAATGCTATTAATTTCTATTCCAGTCTCGGAAAACGACCAAAACAGCCACATTTATAGTAAAGGCCATTGACCAGCTTATGCACTCCGCTGAGTATGCCCAGAGTGAGAAATTTTGGGTAGCGGCGTGCATGCACCTGGGAATTCCACTATCCAGAGGAAATAAAACGTGACAGAAGCATGCATACGAAATGCATAAAAAGGTATAGTTTAATGGAAAATTGTAATGGGAACTTAGATGGTAATACAGACATAAAATTGTATATCTTCAACCAAAATATTTGGGAGTAAAGCAGCAATGCTGTGTAGACAGCTACCCTCTCTCCCATATAAGTCTAGCATTAAAAAATTACATTGATTATGTTTTTACGTGTCATGACCTGATGACGTGTCAGCATTCCTACATAACATTGCTGCAAATGTTTTCTATCACTTATTTTATTTGCAGTGCATACAGTACTGTCCCTCAACAATTGCTCACTGATGAGCCAGCAGTGTATACAAATATGGTTGTTTCCCTGGGCCCCTTCTGCTTCATGTGAAGATGCTTAAAGATGACAGAAAGAAATCAGTTTGCTCAAACATTCACTCGTTCTGTTTGATCAAGAGGCCCTGGGCTACCAGACAAACACAGGCAAATGGGATTCATGGAGATTTCTGTAACCAATTATTCATTTCAGAACAAGATATGATTTTTTTTTTGATGCTGTTATTCTTATGTACTTCAGCCCCAGATGACTACACCTGAGGTGACCACCTCCGGCCACACCAGCCCTTCTGATGGCTCTGCAGCGTCTCCTGCACCCTCCTGCCACACCAGCCCTTCTGACGGCTCTGCAGCGTCTCCTGCACCCTCCTGCCACACCAGCCCTTCTGATGGCTCTGCAGTGTCTGCTGCACCCTCCAGCCACACCAGCCCCTCTGATTGCTCTGCAGCGTCTCCTGCACCCTCCTGCCACACCAGCCCTTCTGATGGCTCTGCAGTGTCTGCTGCACCCTCCAGCCACACCAGCCCCTCTGATTGCTCTGCAGCGTCTCCTGCACCCTCCTGCCACACCAGCCCTTCTGACGGCTCTGCAGCGTCTCCTGCACCCTCCTGCCACACCAGCCCTTCTGATGGTTCTGCAGCGTCTCCTGCACCCTCCTGCCACACCAGCCCTTCTGACGGCTTTGCAGCGTCTCCTGCACCCTCCAGCCAAACCAGCCACTCTGATTGCTCTGCAGTGTCTCCTGCACCCTCCGGCCACACCAGCCCTTCTGACGGCTCTGCAGCGTCTCCTGCACCCTCCGGCCACACCAGCCCTTCTGACGGCTCTGCAGCGTCTCCTGCACCCTCCGGCCACACCAGCCCTTCTGATGGCTCTGCAGCGTCTCCTGCACCCTCCTGCCACACCAGCCCTTCTGATGGCTCTGCAGCGTCTCCTGCACCCTCCTGCCACAGCAGCCCTTCTGATGGCTCTGCAGCATCTCCTGCACCCTCGCCTCACTCCTGCAACACCACTTGCGCAATGTCAGCAGCATCCTCCGCCGCCTTCAGCCCGGACAAATATTTTGTAGATTCTTTGCCTCAGTGTCCTGCCTTCTTTTTTGTTTCCAAAGAAGACTGGAAGGCATTGAGGAAGACCCAGGTGAAGCGGCAGTTCTCCAGCCTCGACTGGACTGCGGTGATGTCAAAGGGCATCAAGGAGGTCAACCCGTACTGCAGCTTTGCCTTCAAGCGGCATGCTGTGAAGACAGTGGGATCAAGGAGGCGTGGGGCCCGGTTCAAGGCTTCTGCGTATTGTGCCTTTGAAGATTGCCCTGTCCAGGTTGAGCTCACCATTGATGATGACTCCCTGAGGGCCAATTTGACCTTCACAGGGGAATTTGTGCGGCGCAGCAGGAGGCAGCTGGTACGCAGGCCTGTTCGTGCCAGCGAAAGGGAGGTGCTGGCGGAGGCACTCCAAAACAGAGCTTGTTTGGCTTGGTGAGGACATTTACGAGTCAGGCTGCAGGGATGGAGTCCAAACAGCAGGGATTTTGAAGACTCTGTCTTCTGAGAAGAGAGGACACAATCGCCTGCATGAAGACGACATGCTTTGCGTAAAAATGATGGCGGAGGAGGCGCGGGGGACTGAGTCTGCTGTAATACAGCAGATCTCCCAGAAGCCGAAGGCTGTGATGCTCTGGTCTGCAAAGACCATAAATGTTTACTTTGACCAGTGTAAACACGACATTGTTTACATTGATGCCACTGGCAGTGTGGTCCACAGGTCAATGGGAGACCCTAAACCATATTATATATATGAGATAGTGGTGAGACACCCACATAAAGGGTCTTCCCCCCTCCCTGTGGCTACATTTGCCACAACTGACCAAACGACAGCATCAGTCTCCCATTTCATTGCAGCCCTCCTGACTGATGCTGTGAGGCAGCATGGGCAGGCAGTGCGAAGAAGGCCAGTGATGGTCATGTGTGATGGCTCATCAGTCCTTCTCCAGTCACTCTCCATGAATTTTTGTGGGATATCCCTCCCAGAGCTCCTGAAGAGGTATTAAATTATAATATACGTACTTTATTCATCCCCAGAGGCAATTTTCAGTATTCACACAGCCATTAAGACAGATTCACAAAACAAATATATATATATATATGTAATATAAAAAAATTAAATGTGCAAAAAATGTAGAGGGATACAGGTGCAATCAAGCTCTGTGTTTTACTCCTCTCCTAGGTACTATGGGATTGTGACTGGAGAGGGGCAGGTAGATTGTGCTGAACTCCCCATTCTTCATAGATGCCTAAGCCACATTATGAAGAATGTGAAGAGTCTCTGCAAGAAGCAGTGAGTAACAGTGAAATTGATCATTTATTCTCTTGTATTGTGATAGTGTATTCTTTGTTATACTAATTGCACACGCTTTTCTTTACAGTGCTAGCAAACATTACCATTTAGCCATGCATGTGATCGGGACAATGACTCAAGCCTGAACTATGCATGAGCTTGATGATGTCTTCATTAGCGCAGCTGTCATCTTCTCCAGCCCTTGCAGTGCAGTGAATGTTGAAAAACATTTTCAAAACCTGCAGGTCCATCTGCAGGGGATAGACCTAGCCATAGACGAGGCCAAGATTGAGGAGGAAGAATTTGGGGTATGTACATGAATGGCGGCACCTTTGCGGATGGCAACACCTTAGGAGAGAGGAGGAAGAATTTGGGATATGTAAATAGATGGCAGCAGCACCTTTGTGTCTTTCCTAAATTAGGTATTGGGAGGATGCAGAGCATTTAAGCAACCGATGAGGTCACCCAGATTACATTAAGGTAGAGGGTCTAAGAGAAACCAAAAACAACACTTGAACCAACTGTTACGAATGTTACATTAAGTCATGTAACAACAACAAGTCCATTATAACACATGATGTGTAAACATGGTATCAGTAAAAATTGTTTGCTTATCATATCCAAATTAATTAATTTGAGGTGATGTGTGAATTGGCCAAAGTTATCCTAATATCAATTTTTCCTTTTTATACCAGAGTGAATTGGGGCCATCGCCATTTCTTCTGCATTTTCAAAATTTGCTAAGAAATGTGCAAATGGACAGAGATGGTGACCCAAATCTGTATCGATGCCCAAGCATTATTCCCACTCTACTGCTGCAGCATCTCCTCCCTCAAGCTCCTTTGTGGACTGGCCTCCTCCTGGGTTAGTCTGGAGTAAACACAGCCTGTTCCCAATTAAAGTCCTCAACCTTTTATTCTAGCTCTGTGGTGTCCTCTACATAAATTCCAATACATAAATTGGGGTTATTGTCCCATAAGTTAATTTCTTTCCCACCTACCCTATCCTCAGGTGACCTGGGACGCCACGGGAAAGGGCCAGTTTATTTGCAGCTGTCAAAGAAATTTGAGAAAGCAGCAAGTACAGCTAAACAGGTATAATATCAGATCAAAGTTAATAAAAATGTCATCATGTTGCTCATATAGGCATATTCCTTATGAAATACTGCAATATTATTGAACATGCCACAAGGCCAACGCCATTTCTTCTGCATTCCTGAATGAAATGTTACATGCATGTGCAAAATGGCAAGAACAGGATTATTTTGAAAATTAAAAAATAACTTCTGGAAGGAAGGGAGCACTGCTCCAGTGATCCCTTTGAGCTGCACTGTGGCTGCCCACTGCTTTGGCTGAGCCCGTGTGTCCTTAATAATGTCACACCCCCGAGTGTGTGTCTGTTCCGGAAAGGGTGGAAAGCAGAGAAAGTCCCCCCCCCCACACCCCTCTGCTTAATTTATTCCTAGTCCTCATTTAGTGTGGGTGCATTGATTTAATGAAAGGGGCGAACATACTAATTATTGACCAAAATGTTTCAATTGGGCACAATTTCTATGTGTCAATGCAGAACTACACACAGGACAACAGGACCCAAGGGATAATGGAGAAGAGCCAGTGGGACTTGAGGAAAGTCAGGCTCCAGAGCAGGCGCTTCAAGAGGATGGACGATTTTGTGGCCATGCATAAAGTCAGCACGAATGCCCTGCTAAGGGAATATGCTGACTCACTGAAGAAAAGGAGGAAGCAGAAGGTGATATGCTATTTCTACTTAAATACTTATGTATTTAACTAACTCTCTGGGAGAGTTAGTTTTTTTTTTATGGACTCATACCACTGTAGATGTTTGTATATAAAGCATATAAAGTGTGTGTATATTTCACATGAATGAACACAAAATCCTTGTATGCATGTATTTATGTGTAGACAATGAAATGTGTGTGCAAATTCTAAAGGTTAATTCTGTGAAACCGGCCATTCAAATCTTTGATTGGTTTTGTAGAGACATCAGGTGGAAACTGAGAAATGGAAACAGAGAAGCCAAAGGAAATGGGGAGTGTACGTGGCACCAAGGAAGAAGGCATTTACCTTTTAGACAACAAAGGTAAATGTCATACTCATTGAAAACATTAGTGAGCATCCCTCCTAAGGATACCAACAATTGTCTTTTGACTCAGTATGCCCATATATTTTTTAAATAAATACAGGCATGTTGGAATCAGAGTAGTGTAAAATTTAAGGAAAGGAATATTTCACTTAGAGCTTTTTCATTGTTGTGTTAATCTGTACACTAAATCTTAGAATGCTGAACCTTTGAGCACTGCTCACTGCCCATCTGAAAGCCGCCCATCCTCACCCCTCTGCCCTGTGAACGTCCTTCACCTGTCTTCACCTGAACATGAAAGTGTTCAGGTGAATGCTGATAGTCCAGGTGAAAGCCACCCGTCCTCATCTGACCTGCGCGACCAACAGGTGAGGATTAGTACAATGGCATGGAAGGTAATGAACAAGACAGAGCTTACTAGCGCGCACACAGACAGACAGACTATATATTTTTTTGCACCTTCACTTTTATTTTTCCTCGTCATTGCCCTAGGGCCTAGGCAGAAGAAAATGAGGATGCAATATAATTGCTTATTTTTTATAGCAGCTCTCATTTCAAATCATAGACTTACACCCTGGATCATAGACCTTAATTGCAGCATTGATTAAATGTTAATCCTGACTTTCAGTTAACCTTACTGTGGAGGAAGAGGTCGACAGAGGTGGTTGTTGCGGTACTGCCATCTCAAATTAAGGGTCGGAGCATCTATGTACACCACTCGGAGCTGCGTTCACTACGGCCACACCTGTGGTTGACAGGAGAGGTAGGCATCTTTAAACCTCTTCCTCTCACTGCTTGTCTGCACTGCTTACACGCTTAGCAATAGCAATCATACTGACGGGCGAACTAGTGAATAGTTGTTATAAGTAATAAAAGGAAAGTTGTTGGTTGCTGTACAGCTGCTACTCTGAGTGAGTGGTGCGCTCATAATAGGCCACATACTGTATATATGCCAGAATGACGTTATTCATTTCAATGGCCAAAAAAGTTGTTTGCTTTCATGTGGTGATGCTGTGTGTTAATGTTAATCAAACAGTATGCTGTGTTCATCAGATTATTCATGGATTGATGCATCTCAGTGCCTACACACACAATGTGGTAGACACCATCTACCTGATGGACCATTACACGGCAGGTGTGATTTTGTTTGGTGACAGAGCCACAGTACGCCGTCAAAGCTTACCTAAGGTACTATGTTCAGTGTCTGTTTGTGCATTTGATGGTATGTTGTGTGATGGGAAAACTTACTATTAGGGATGGGCATTATTAATTGATGATCGATCATTGATCGTTAAGAAATGTGTCCATCAATTTATATTGTTATCGATCAAAAGGACGTTTTTTTATTTGGCATTGAGAAGACGCGTGTAATAAAGCGGACTACACCACCTCTTCTATTCCACATGGAATTCTATTCCGATTGAGCTGTTGTTCCACTTCGAATCGGACCGGAAGTGTCCATAAACGCGGGAGAATGAACAATCAATTTCCATTGCATTTTGAATATAGCATATAAATAGTTAATTTTAATATAAAAATATTAACGATTAATCGATTAATTGATCGATAATTCTCCCGACGATCTACTAAGACAATATAATCGAATGCCCATCCCTACTATACAGTCGTTCATGAAATAGCTGGGATGAGAATCTTCAAGTCCTCTTCATAAGGAAGCACTATGTATTTTCACTCTCTGAAAGCTTTCTTGTCCATGCCAACATTTCTATCAAATATGGTCCACAAGATAGACATCATGATACTCATAGGTAAACAATTGACTTACATGTTCATTAAATCATCATCAAATATTGTTTTTTCATGCTGTAGGTAAACTTTGAAAACTATGATGCAATGCTGTCATTCATCCATGTGAATGGTAATCATTGGAACATGCTGGTTTGTTGCCTTCTTAATTTTCACTCAGTAAGATGTTTGTTATCACATCGTGAAATAAAGTATTAATTACAGTATACCCTCTCTTCTTTCACAGTACATTCATGCAAAGTCTGGCACAGTCTTCCAATTGGATCCATCACCAGCATCCTCTGAGCTTGAGGACTCTACACATGCCGCCACGAAATACATTCAATATTCAAGCTAGAATTCTAAACATTTGAAGTCAGTCATGTTCACATTCAACAATGGCAGCTGTTTCTTATTGTATGACCTCAGTAATCACTGGTATGTTTGAAGATATGTCCATATGCCTTATATGTCACGCCGCGTCCTGCTACACGGTCCACTACCTCCACCTAGTGGCCACTTGGCGCCGGTGGTCCTTCTCCTTACACACCAGTCTGCAGTCATCTAATCACCATTCCCTACTTCAGTCGGAGATCTCCTACCAGCCGGCGCCAGTTCTTCGTTACTCCTGCACAGTCAGTATCGGTCCTACAAGCAATCTCAAGCTTTATAGCAGCCTGTCCCCGTGGTAACTCTCTCCTTCCCTTTCCAGTACTCTCCGGTCGCCGAACCCCTGCCTGCCCGACTACCCGCCTGCCATCGCCCCTCCTGCTAGCCTGTTAACGAACCCCTGCCTGCCTGACTACCCGCCTGCCGTCGCCCTCCTGTCTGCCCGTTAACGAACCACTGCCCGTCTGACTCTCCTGCCGGTTCCTGATCCCCGCCTGTCTGACTACCCCGCTGGTTCCTGATCCCTGCCTGTCTGACTCTCCTTCTGGTTCCCGATTCCCGCCTGCCTGACTCTCCTGCCTACCAATAAACCCTGTTCCCCTTTACCTTCGTCTCTGCCTGTGTCTGCGCTTGGGTCTCCACGTTCCGTACCCATTAACATTATAAGTGAATACAAACTTCGCTAAAATGTATCTGTGAATGAACAATGTTTTGGTAGTACCTAAAGAAATTATTACAACATCACATTTCTTCAGGGAATACCTCAAGATGAGGAGAACATCCCATGGGAAAACAGACTGGGTTGATGTTCAGTGGAAAGGAGGAGTAATGCCCCACCCACTGCAAAAGGATGGTTGCAGTTGTGGTGTTATTGTTGTCGAAGTAAGTTGAACTATGTAGTATAGTGGAAACAAAATGTTTCTTTCATGTTTGCAGTGGTAGAAATAAGGTTCCATTTGGGTGTTTCTGCACACATGCAAGATTTCTGTAAACCCTCCCCGTCATGCATGAGTTGACATATGCTTTAGTTAACGTTTAAAAGAGGAAGACAATTTTCAATAACTACAGTGTTGTTAATTTAGATGGCCAGAGCAGTAATGGAAGCCTTCCCTCAGTTGCCCAAAATGCAATTTGAAACCTCCAAGAAAGCCATGGGAGAATCTAGGAGGAATATGGGTCTCCAAGTCCTTGAGGCATCAGGTACAATAACTTAATTAATGAATAACTTAAAGGCACTCCACATGAATTCAGATTAAATGTGTTATGCAAATACACTTTCTTTCAGTCTTTGATGAAGAGACATGTTCAATGTGACTGACAGGCCCCCTGGAGAAGCACCTGCCAACACAGACTGGGTGAGTTGTTGTGAGCAACAGTTCAATGTGGGATTGTGATGTGACATACAGTGTTCGTAGCAACTTACTAAGTTGCTACGAACATGACATATCTTCATGTAATAATATTACCCCAAAAGATAACAGCACTTATTCCTTCATGAGTTATATGTAATGCACTACTTTTCTTAAGTAACTTCACCGACGCTTGTGATATACCAGTTAAACTTAAGTGTTGCTACCAACTGACAAAATCATGTGCATGAATAAATCATGAATTCAATTTTAAATTCAACAGATCCAGTGTGATAAATGTGACCGGTGGTTCCATGCCCTCTGCTTGACCATGGAACCCTGGACACTTAAAGAGCTCAAGCAAAAGCAATGGCTGTGTGTGCTGTGCAAATAAATATTTTACCTGTCCTACAAGTGCCTCATGACCTTTATATTACCTTTACATTTCTCTCGTTCCGCTGCTGCAACTTGCAACACATCCCATGAGCCCCAGCCAGCATGTCTCCTCTCCTTCTCTTCGCTGCTGTGTTGGCCTTAGTGCTGTGTGCCAGGCACCGACTGATATGACCATATTAACCGGTGTGCTGACTACTTGTACACAAGGAACCATGTGATTCTACTGTATAGATTTTGAGAATATTTCATTTGAAAAACGTATACATGCATATTCTCGCCTTTGCAAATTGCATTATGTCTGTGTGATGCCCACTAATGTGTGCCCACATTTGTGTATATTAAGTTTTTATATGCTGCACCATTTTATATTATTAAGACACTTTATTTCCTACTAAATTGATTTTATTTTGTCGGCACAAGTTAGTATGATAAACCGTGCCTGGAAAGACCAATACCTGCCTGACCTTGATATTCACCCAGTGTCTGAAATAATTGAAGAAATAGAGGAACTAAAAGTCTTTGCTGTTAATAGAGATCTCGTACCATTTGATGGATGGGTAGCCAAAAAGATAAATCTACCAGGAAAAGAGGACCCCAGTCTTTCCATCAGCGTCCCATTCCTTGTCAGTACCTTACCCCTGGAGAGACCACTGCTTGGTTTTAATGTTTTAGAACAGCTCATCTCCAGCCAACCAGAACGGTTAGTGCCTGTCCTTGTTAATCTGCTTTGAAATGCTATCTCTGTCCCCAGTGAAAAAGCTGAAGCTATTGTGAGCTTTATTCAGACAGCAAGGCCAGTCATGCAACAGGGACGTCCGCGGACAGGTGCCCAGGATATTGTCATCCCAGCTGGTAGTGTGTCGTGGTTAAAGTGCCGGCTTCCACCAAACATGGATGCTCATGACAGTATGGTTTTGTTTGAAGCAGAAGAAAATAGTGTACCGCTAGAACAGTTGGACGTGGGGCCAGGGTTGTTTGACATTAAAAACACAGTAAAACCGTATGTCACCATACCAGTTGGTAATAATACCAATCATGACATTACCTTACCCCGAAAGACAGCTTTAGGGACCCTGCAACATGTTGAAAAAGTTGTGGAGGGTGACGTCCCCGCCAAAACACAGTCCGCAGTGACAGTCAGTGAGGTCATCACCACTCAAACCAGTGACCCAGCTCCACCCTTATGGCACCCACCTGTAAGTCTCGACCACTTGGATGGGAAACAACAGGACGCTGTTAAAAAGAAGTTATGAGGAGTCCCGTGCTTTCGCAAGAGATGGAAATGACATCGGCTGCATTCCAAACTTACAAATGGTGATAAACTTGAAAGACGATATCCCTGTACAAAGATCGTACACCTCCATCCCAAAACCGCTCTTCAAAGAGGTAAAGTAATATATCCAAGACCTCATAGTAAAGGGATGGATAGTGAAGTCTAAAGGTACGGCCACACCAACCGCGTTAAGGTACGGCCACACCAACCGCGTTGCTCGCGTTGGGGGCGTTGAAAATCGGCATTTTTGCATAGGGAACCATTGGTCTAGGCGCGGTACACGCGTTGAAGCGTTGAAGCGTTGCGTTGGGGGAGTTGGGCGCGGCAGTTGCACGTAATTACGCACGTAAACGCAGTAACGCGCCCAACGCACCAACGCCCGGAGTTCAGAAAATTGAACTTTCAACGCTCCAACGCGTGACGCTTAGCCGCGGTAGCCAATCAGCGTGGAGCTTGACCCGACGTCACTGGCAGAGAGTAGTGAGCTTGCACAGAAGCATACGGCCGACATCTTTCTTTATTCTGGGTGGAAATAGTAACATAGTTACGCCATTAAATGCGTTTATGGAAACATTTCTAGCGAGAAATGTGCATTTTACTTTCATAATGTTCGCTCAGTGAATGTGAAGGATGTTTGGTTTGATAGTTATGACGAAGAGGGAACGCTCCGTTCACTTGCATGGACAATGGACTCATCTAGCTGCGTTGGCGCGTTGACGCGTTGGAGCGTTGAACCACCACACACTGGTCAAGCGTCAGGTTAGGCGCGGTACTCGCGTTGTCCAACGCGAGTAACGCGGTTGGTGTGGCCGCACCATTACTCGCGTTAGGGGCGTTGAAAATCGTCATTTTTGCATAGGGAGCCATTGGTCTAGGCGCGTTACACGCGTTGAAGCGTTGCGTTAGGGGCGTTAGACGCGGCAGTTGCACGTAATTACGCACGTAAACGCAGTAACGCGCCCAACGCACCAACGCCCGGAGTTCAGAAAATTGAACTTTCAACGCGTGACGCTTAGCCGCGATAGCCTGATCAGCGTGGAGCTTGACCCGACGTCACTGGCAGAGAGTAGTGATCTTGCACAGAAGCATACGGCCGACATCTTTCTTTATTCTGGGTGGAAATAGTAACATAGTTACGCCATTAAATGGGTTTATGGAAACATTTTTAGCGAGAAATGTGCATTTTACTTTCATAATGTTTGCTTGGTGAATGTGAAGGATGTTTGGTTTGATAGTTATGACGAAGAGGGAACGCTCCGTTCACTTGCATGGACAGAGTCTCTGGTTGCTAAGCAACCTCAACGTCTTGGCGGACTATATCTCTGCTGATCAACACTACGAATGCTGGAAACACACCAGACACACCATGTGAAGTTATTTAACCCGATTATTGTTATTTATATCCGAGATTATTTAATCTAACCCGATCTAAACTCTATCATGCACCCAAACACGGCAGCGTTTGGGTTTCCTACCTCGGACTCCAGCGCAGCCACGGCCGACATCTTTCTTTATTCTGGGTGGAAATAGTAACTAGTTACGCCATTAAATGCGTTTATGGAAAAAAAATTAGTGAGAAATGTGCATTTTACTTTCATAATGTTCGCTCGGTGAATGTGAAGGATGTTTGGTTTGATAGTTATGACGAAGAGGGAACGCTCCGTTCACTTGCATGGACATGGACTGACTCATCTAGCTGCGTTGGCGCGTTGACGCGTTGGAAGCGTTGAACCACCACACACTGATCAAGCGTCAGGTTAGGCGCGTTACTCGCGTTATCCAACGCGAGTAACGCGGTTGGTGTGGCCGTACCATAAGTCTCCTTATTCTGCCCCCGTCGTATGTGTGCGGAAGAAGGATGGCACACTGCTCCTGTGCATAGACTATCGTCCGTTAAATCAAAAGACAGTCCCTGACAGGAATCCACTGCCTCTGATTCAGGACTTGACAGACACTTTGGGAGGGTACTCATGGTTCAGCATCCTCGACCAAGGCAAAGCGTACCACCAAGGTTTTGTGGCAGAGGGTTCACGACCAGGGCTCTAAATTAACACCCGCCAACCCGCCAAATGCGGGTGAAAATTCATTTTGGCGTGTATTAAAAAAAACTCACTAGCCGGCTTGGCCGGTGATAAATGAGTAACTTTACCATCTATTTCGCGGGACGCGTGAGCACGGTTTCTATGGGAACGCATCCGTCGAGGCTGCCGTACTAGGGGAGGGGGCGTAGGTCACTCTTGGGTTGGAAAAAACGATAGACGCCGGTACAAATACAAATACAGACACAAACACAAACAAGATGTGGCGATGGTTGGGACAGCCGGCCATCAAGAGAAAGGATATTCCTACCAAAGAGGTAGAGGAGGAGGAGGATATTGGACCTCGCGGTCCAATATATATAAAAAAAAAAAAATGGCTAACTGGTCGTGAGTGGCTCGTGTATGATCACGAAAACAGCGTAATGTTCTGTCAGGATTGCCGAATGTATGCTAAAGAAAAACACAAAACGAATAATTTCGTGGTAGGAACCAATAATTTCAAAGTAGAAGCAGTAAAGGATCATGAGAGTGCCCGAAGTCATCAGGAGAGCCTGAGGACGAAAACCGCCAAGACGTGTCGTATCGAAGAGAGTGAAGCTGGAAGGAGCCTTGCCTTAATGAAGACGTCCGAGTTCGAGAAGATGGAGCAACTTTTTCGCAATGCCCACGCCATCGGGAAAAAAGGCAGGCCTTTCACCGACTTCGCATGGATGTGTGCGCACACGCCGGCCACACTTTGTGAGGAAGAAAAATTGAACTGATGTAGATGGGGGCTCTGAGTCAGAGTCCTCAGAGAGCTCTGCCTCTGATGATGTTTAACCTGTCTCTTTGTACATAATACATTTGTGTAATTTTGTACATTATCTGCACTAAAACATGTTTAGAGTTGTTTAAAGTTTTAAGTTGTAAAACGCTGGCCCCAGCCCCACCTTCTGGCGGTTAGGATTTAATTTTAATTGGATATACATTCCCAACTTCACTGTAAGATGAATTTAAAGCTTTAGTTAATAAAATGATCAAATGAATTCAGTGGCTCTCATAATCTGTCTTTTTTGCACGGGAAAAAATGTGGCTAGTGGAAATTCTGATTGGCTGGTAACTTCAGAAACTTACCAGCCACATTGGCTGGTGATCAAAAAAGTTAATTTAGAGCCCTGTTCACGACATCTCACGGCCTTCATCACCCCCTGGGGATTATATGAATGGGTGAGAATCCCATTTGGACTATCTAATGCACCTGCTGCTTTCCAGAGAAGCATGGAGGAGATGTTGAGTTCCCTGAGGGATGAATGTTGCATTCCCTACCTGGACGACATACTGTGTTATGCAAAGTCCTTCAGTGATCACGTGGAGGTGTGTTGTAAGGTTCTCCAAGCTCTGCAGCACCATGGGGTGAAGCTTCGACCGGAGAAATGTGAGGTATTCAAGCGAGAAGTTCGATATGGGCGCATGGTGTCAGCCGAGGGTGTTCGAGTTGAGACTTTGAGGCTGTGCTGGCTTTGAAAACCAAAACACCACAAACAGTCGGCGACATCAGACGGGTTCTTGGCTTCCTTAGCTACTACCGATCCTACATACAGGACTTCGCAGATTGCCAAACCACTATATGAGCTGCTCCAAGGGAAGTCCCCCATGCCACAAAACCCCCACCGCCAATGTAAGTCCAAGGGTCCTCAATTACCCTCCAGGACACCTATAGAATGGACTGCAGATCACCAAAGTACACTAGAAGAGCTAATCAACATGCTAACGCATCCCCCAGTTCTAGCATATCCAAACTTCGAGGAGCCATTCGTTCTGCATACTGATGCGTCAGAGAAAGGGCTCGGCACAATCCTCTACCAGCAGCAAGATGGGAAACTGCGAGTCATTGGATATGGATCTAGAACATTGACACCTGCGGAGAGAAACTACAACCTCCACAGCGGAAAACTTGAGTTCCTTGCTCTAAAGTGGGCAGTGTGTGAGAAGTTTAGAGATTATCTCTTCTATGCTCCACACTTTACCATCTACACTGATAACAACCCACTGACCTATGTAATGAGCACTGCAAAACTCAATGCAGTTGGACATCGCTGGGTTGGAGAATTATCAGATTTCTGCTTCAACATCAAATACAGGCCTGGGAAGATCAATATTGATGCTGACACACTCTCCCGCATCCCGCTGGATGTACTGAGGAGCTGTCACAGGAAGTGTAACATGCAACCTGGGACGGTAGTCACGCAGCAAAGAGAAAAGAAGTGGCCTGGATAGCTGCTCTCTACGCCTCATCTCTCGATGTAATCCCACAGCCTCGTCATGATGAGCTTGCAAAAGCGCAAAGAGAAGACCC
This sequence comes from Gadus chalcogrammus, assembly GCF_026213295.1. Classification (NCBI taxonomy): domain Eukaryota; kingdom Metazoa; phylum Chordata; class Actinopteri; order Gadiformes; family Gadidae; genus Gadus; species Gadus chalcogrammus. Next base: position 22,988,405 of record NC_079423.1, read on the forward strand.
GGCAATAGGGGAAGTAATAAGGCTAAAAGAGACGAATGCTGTTCTTACTGATGCAACACGGAAGTCTGTGAGTGGGCTCACTCGAAAGATCCTTCATGAGTGGAATCAACTACACCTTGAAGATGAAATCCTATACCGACGGACAACTGATAGAAAACAGTTAGTTCTTCCTGTCAAGTACCAACCTGTTGCTCTGAAACACCTCCATGATAACATGGGGAATGTGGGTACAGAACGAGTCATTCAACTCGCCAGAGAAAGGTTTTACTGGCCTTATATGAAAAGGTGCATAGAGGACTATGTGACAAAGAAATGCAGTTGTATAAAACAGAAGAAGCCCACAACGCATGTGCGCGCACCAATGGGTGGCATAACATCTAACTCGCCCCTTGACCTTGTCTGCATAGATTATCTGCATCTAGAGAAGAGCAAGGGAGGCTACGAGTACATTTTAGTTGTTATCGACCATTTTACTCGGTTCGCTCAAACCTACCCAACCAAAAATAAATCTGGACAAACCGCAGCAGAGCGAATCTATAATGATTTTGTACCTTGTTTTGGATACCCACATAAACTCCACCACGACCAAGGACGTGAGTTCGAAAATGTACTCTTCAGAAAACTTGGACGGCTGTCAGGTGTCGGTCATTCTCGAACATCCCCGTACCACCCCCAATGTAACCCAGCGGAGCGTTTCAACCGAACGCTGCTGCAAATGTTAAGAACCCTTGAAGAAAAGGAAAAGGATAAATGGAAAGAACATCTTCCACAGATTGTGCATGCGTATAACTGTACGCGGCACGAGTCAACTGGGCACTCACCCCATTACTTACTCTATGGACAGCACCCTCGCCTCCCTGTGGATCTCTTGTTTGGATTACTCGAGGAGACGGACCCGGTAACACACAAAGGATATGCGGCGAAATGGTCAAAAAGGATGAAAGAGGCATACCAAATTGCAACCAAAAACAGCCTAGCCTCTAGTGCTAAGGGCAAGTCCTATTATGATCAAAAGGTGAGAGGCGTAGTTCTAAAACCAGGAGACAGAGTGCTAGTTCGGAACTTAAGTGAGCGAGGAGGGCCTGGAAAATTGCGCTCGTACTGGGAGAAGAGGATATATGTGGTAAAAGAGCAGGTCTCAGACAATCCAGTGTATATCATTCAACCAGAAGGAGACTACAAAGGAAAAAACAGAACCTTACACAAAAATCTGCTACTGCTAGTCAATGACTTACCGGTTGAATCACCACCACAGTCAGCCAACGCAGTTACAAAACCACCACAAAGGCAAAAGAAGTCTCAGCTGAGAGCAAGCGCTACAACAGACCTGGCTCAAAGTGAGGAGACATCAGACTCTGATGATGAATGGACAGGAGGTTACTGGCTGAGAACGCCTGTAAACAGGATGGGACAAAGCCAAGAACCATCCTCATCTGCAAAGGCCACAGTTCAGACTCCTAGTAAACCTGCCATAACCCACAGAGAACATGCAAATACATTACCTGAAAGAGGGGATGAACAATACATACCTGAAATAGAGGATATGGAAGCATATATGTAGCAAAATTCAAATGGCAATGCAATTTGCAATTCAATAAGTAATTACGTTATGCAATTGACAATGCATTATGCAATTTCATAATGTAATTTGTAAATACGTTATTCAAAGTGTATTTTAATATGCAAAGTGACAATGCAATCCTCAATTAAATTTGCAAAAGTTATAACAATAAAAATACATTAACATTTTGTCAAATTCTTTGAGTTCCTTTATTCAAATTGAAAAGCTATAGCGTCCCCGTGATTGCAATCCACTCGCCACGCTCCGTGTGTTGCGATATTCAAATGACATTTCAATCCGCAAAACGAACGCTTTGCAAAAGATTTGGCAAAACGGAGTCCAAAACGTTTTCCAAAACGGAATCCAAAACGTTTTCCGAAAAGTCAATATGCAAAGTGGCAAACGTATCAGCCAATCAGCGTCTGGGCAGGAACTACGACACTTTCTATTGCCTCCGAGGGTATCTCCACGGTGGGTCTCCCCACCCTATGTTTCGCACCCAGTGCCTGTAGCACTTGGGAAATCTTTGTGAATACCACACTGGCGTCAAAACGTACCAGTAAGTCGTCTATCCTATCTCCCAGAACACGCACTCTATCTACTGCATCTGTGTCTTCAACACGATTGTTCTCCACATCATCGGCCAAACTTCGGAGCGTATCAATAATCTCCATTGGTGACCATGGACCTGACACATACAAACTAGAAGTTAACGTGAACAAGGAAATTACGAGCAAGTGACGTAGTTCCCGCCCAGACGCTGATTGGCTGATACGTTTGCCACTTTGCATATTGACTTTTTGGAAAACGTTTTGGATTCCGTTTTGGAAAACGTTTTGGATTCCGTTTTGCCAAATATATTGCAAAGCGTTCGTTTTGCGGATTGAAATGTCATTTGAATATCGCAACACACGGAGCGTGGCGAAGTGGATTGCATCACGGGGACGCTGTAGCTTTTCAATTTGAATAAAGGAACTCAAAGAATTTGACAAAATGTTATTCTATTTGTATTGTTATAACTTTTGTAAATTTAATTGAGGATTGCTTTGTCACTTTGCATGTTAAAATACACTTTGAAATGGGCTTCCGGTTTGGCAAATGAGTGGATAGACGTAAAATCAGGAGCTCCCGGCAGATGAAGTCTTAAACATTGAAAAGCCAAAATTCAAATGCGAAAACAGAGAGGGGATGACTACTAAAAGGGAATCCATCAAAAATAAAACGGAAAAGAAGCAAAAAGAGCGAGAGAAAATGGGAGATAGAAAGGGAGATGATAAGTCTGAAGCTGCTAACGAAGACATGCTAGCTAACATGAAGGCTGGCTTTGACAACGTGACTAGGCAGATTGGGTCCAATAGCGAGGAAAACCGCAAAGAAATGAAGGACATTCGAGAGAGTATCCAAAATTTGGGAAGTATGCTGAGTCTAGAACTAGCCACTTTTAAGGTGGAGATGAACAACAGATTCGAGACCTTCGACAGGGGAATTGAAGCGCAGGGCAGAGATATCGTAGACATTCAAGAGCGCGTCGTGGAGAACGAGGAATGGAACGCAGAGCTGAAGGGGATTCTCGCCTCTTCGCTCAAGCAGCAAAGGAGACTACAGGAAAAAGTAACTGACTTAGAAGGGAGATCAAAAAGAAATAATATTCGAGTTTGGGGAGTACCAGAGGGCACAGAGAAGGATTCGGTACTCGAGTTTATAGAGAAGTTGATACGCGAGAAACTTCAGTTCGGGGAAGATCCCGACCTACAAATACAACGTGCCCACAGAGCGTTGGCACCGAAACCTGCCTCGAATAAGAATCCCAGAGCTATCATTGTCAACTTCCTGCAGTTCCAAATGAAGGATGACATCCTCAGAAAGGCCTGGCAGACAAAAATTGCGATTGGAGAAAAGATGGTGACGTTCGACCACGATTACCCAGCGGAGGTGGCTGCAAAGCGCCGTGGCTATGCGGGTCTGAAGAGAGCTCTGAAGGGAAAAGGGATTAAGTTCCAGTCACCTCTAACATCATTGAGAGTCCACTGGCAAGGAGGCGTTCAGACCTACGGCAGTCCACAAGAAGCTGCACGGGCGATGGAGGACAGGGGAATGAAGGTGGAAGGTCTGGTCGAGAAGGAACCACCGCCGCTGGAGCAGCAGCTTGAAGCCGCTTATAAATGGAGCAGAGTTGGGGACCAGGAGACCGACGTCGCTGGGAGAGCAAGGAAGGAGCTGATGCGGTTTTCTCGGAAGGAGTAGGCGAGAATAAATTGTCCTTGTAGCCGTTAACATGGAACAGGCACGAACTTTCGCATTTCCTATTTTTTTTTTTTTTTTTTCTCTAAAGCTCGTTGGCTCTGAAAGTTACGTAAGTAGCCTGTAGGCATATACTTTCCTATATGCCTAGCGTTTGGTTGGCTTTATAAGAATTGCAAGGTTAATGCCAGGAGTGACGGTTGGAATATGTTGGACATGTTTAGCGTGAACGGAGGACTTCGGCTGGGTGAGTTCTTCTTCGCTAAGGGGGGCCCTCTTACGAGAGGATTTCCCCTCTCCCCACCAACAGGGGAAATGGGGACAGATAATGAACCCCAGTCTACCATGGGAGATCACTTTTTTCTTTACTGTTTAGTTAGAATAGCTGTTGCTGAGGTTTTTTATGTGTCCATGTTTAGCTTATGGGTAATGAAAGTGCACTGGGGAACTGATGTATAATGCAGCATGAAGGTGTTAAAGTGGTATCAGTGAATGTGAATGGGCTGAGTAGCCCAATTAAAAGGGCAAAGTTCATGGCCAAATTCAAAAAAGAAAAATTACAAGTGGTGTTTCTACAAGAGACACATTTGTCTACAGAAGAACATGAGAAACTAAAGAGGTTTGGGTACAACAATACGTTTTATAGCACTTTCCACAAACAAAACAATAGGAGAGGGGTAGCCATATTAATAACAAATTGTACCAAATTTGAACTTGAAAAAGAAATATGTGACAAGGAGGGAAGATATATAATGATAAAGGGTAAATTAGAGGGACAAAGAGTGACATTGATCAATGTATATGCACCCCCAGATAGCAAGAAAACCTTCTTTAAATCATTATTTGACATCATTAATGAAGAACTAGAGGGGATCTTAATATGTGGAGGGGACTTCAATATGGTGATGAACTACCATCTAGATACAACTAGCACAAAGAAGAATAGGACATGGCTTAATAGATATATGAATATACAACTGGTTGACTTGGGAATAGCAGACGTTTGGAGAGAACTACATCCCTTGGAGAGAGACTACACACACCACTCAGTCCCACACCAAATGTATTCAAGGTTGGACTATTTCTTCATGACAAAAGGAGACATGCATAGGGTTGAGGAATGTAGGATTGGGGTAGCAGATTTATCAGACCATAACGCAGTCTACATGACAATACATTTAAACAAAAGAAGGAGAACTACAGTGTGGAGGATGAATGTGGGGATTCTGAATGATAAAGACCTGGTAGAAAGAATAAAAAAAGATATAAATAGGTATATAGAGGAAAATGATAATGGGGAGGTAGATCCAAACATTCTTTGGGATGCGCTTAAGGCCGTCATTAGGGGGAACTTGATAGCTCAGACAACTCGGCTGAAGAAATCCAGACTAGTAAATTACCAGACACTAATTGGACGTTTAAAGGACTTGGAGAGAAAACATAAGGCCACAAGTGAGCCAGAGATACTTAGACAAGTGAAAGAAACAAAGAATAAAATTGATAATATACTACTGACAGAAGTGGAAAAGAAAGCTAGATTTGTTAAACAAAGCTATTATGAGGGAGGTTCCAAAGCAAGCAGATTATTGGCTAGACGCATAAGAAAACAACAAGCATTGAATACCATATACAAAATTAGAGATCCTCAAACTAATGATTTGCTTACCGAACCGGACGAAATTGAGAGAGTATTCAGAGAATATTATCAAAACTTATACACACAACCAGCAGCGGCAGACGAACAAGATATGGAAAACTTCCTAGACAGGTTGGATCTACCGTCAATAGGGGAAGAGCAGAATACATTATTGACGGCAGACATCACAGAGGAGGAGATGGAAAGGGCCATCTCTAGATTGAAGAACAATACCAGTCCGGGAAGTGACGGGCTTCCTTCACTGTTCTACCGTATATTTAGAAAAGAGTTGACCCCGGTGTTGTTGGCCTCATTTAGGTACACAATTAAGGAAGGGAAAATCCCTCCTTCATGGAAGGAGGCCATTATCACAACCATACCCAAAGAGGGCAAAGATAAAGAGCACTGTAGTAGTTATAGACCAATATCAGTACTGAACGTGGACTACAAGATGTTTACATCAATTATTTCCAAAAGATTTGAGACATTCATGACTGACATTATAGACGAAGACCAGACCGGCTTTATTTCAGGAAGACAGACACAGGACAATATTAGGAGGATGATACACATTGTAGAAGAGACTCAACGAACAAAGAATAGTGTAATTTTAGTTAGTGTAGACGCGGAGAAAGCATTTGATAGTGTCAACTGGATTTACTTATATAAGGTGTTAGAAAGATTTGGTCTCAATAAGGAATCTGTCAAGTGTATTAAAACATTATATCAAGAGCCGACTGCTAGGATCAAGGTGAATGGTAGTCTCACAGACTCTTTTGGTCTGGGAAGATCTACTAGACAGGGGTGTTGTCTCTCTCCAACTCTCTTTGCAATATTCATAGAGCCATTGGCACAGGCGATTAGGCAGAACCAGGATATCAGAGGGGTGAAGGTGAATGGTACTGAACATAAGATAGGGCTATTTGCGGATGATGTGGTAGCCTACTTGGAGCGACCAAGTGAATCCTTCCCTGCATTGATGAACCTGTTGGAGGAGTATGGGTATTACTCAGGATATAAACTTAATGTTACCAAAACACAGATCTTGGCCATAAACTATACCCCTACACCAGAGTTAAAAAAGAAATATAAAATTAAATGGAATTCAGAAACAATTAGACATCTGGGAGTGAACATCACGAAGGGAGCGTGGAAGTTATATACTGCCAATTACATTCAGATTAATCAAGAACTCAGACGGGATATAGAAAGATGGTCAACACTACAATTTGATCTTAGTTCAAGGATAGAAATAATTAAGATGAATGTATTACCGAGGCTATTGTACCTCTTCCAAACTCTGCCAGTAATGATACCACCGAAACAGTTCATGGAGTGGGATAGATGGATATCCAGGTTCATATGGGGGGGTAGGAGGCCAAGAATTAGATTTAGCACCATGCAGCTCCACAAGGACAAAGGGGGCATGGCTGTACCGAAACTACAAGACTACTTCTATGCTGCACAACTCAGGGCTGTAACATGCTGGTGTAATAGAGAATATGTAGCTAGATGGAAGGATATAGAAATGAAGGTTGAGGCTAGCCCCATACAAATATTAATGACAGATAGGGATTTGTTTAAAAGGGAAGAGAGATTGTTAGACCCGATAACTAAATTCACATTGTGGACTTGGCACTTGGTAGTGAGAAAGTATGGAATAGAGAATGAAATAAGGCCTCTGAGGTGGATAACCCATGACAAAAGATTCAAACCAGGAATAAGTGATTTGGGCTTTGAGAGATGGGCAAATAGGGGTATTACAGCAATATGCACACTATTAGAGAAGGGTAAATTGCAGAGTTTTCAGGCTATAAGGGAGAAATTTGATTTGGAAGCAAATGATCTCTTTCGGTATTTTCAGGTGAGGGATTATTATTTAAAGGAAATAAAGTTAAAAGAACCCAAAGAACAGAACATGATTATTACAATAATGATAAATGCATATGAAGGGAGAAAATGTAGAGTGATCTCAGCCCTATACCAAGCTCTAGGGTCCAGTGGGGGAAATTCAACTGTTTATATTAAAGAAAAATGGGAAAACGAAATTGGAATAGAAATAACAGAAGATGACTGGTATACTGTGTGCAAGGGCCAACACTCAGCCACCAGCTCTAGGATATGGCGAGAATTTGGTTGGAAAAACATTATGAGGTATTTCATTACACCAAAGATTAAGGGGAGATACGCACCAGACCAGAAACCATGTTGGAGGTTGTGTGGTCAAATGGAGGCAGACCATACACATGTGTTTTGGAAATGTCAAAAGATGGAAGGATACTGGGAGGGAGTTTGGAGTGTGCTGAGGGAGATATTGGGATATGAGATACCGAAAACTTGTCTGGTATTATACTTGGGGAACATTCCACAAGAGGAGGTACAAGGAGGGGATAAATACCTGGTGAAAGTACTATTATTGGCTAGCAGGAAGGCAATTACAAGGGCCTGGTATAAAGTAGACCCCCCTACTAAAGAACAGTGGCTGAGTATTGTGGAGGAGATCTATGACATGGAGAGATTTACACATACCCTTAGAATGCAGGTTGAACAGTTTGAAGGAAAATGGGAGAAATGGAATTATTACAGAAGGCGTGAGGGTGATACCACTACTATTCATAGTAATGACATCTGAATAAGACTGAATTGTTGCATTGTGACTGAATGGAAGGACCTATAAGCTTTGTGTGTTTTTTGTTTTGTTTTTTTTGTGTTTTGCTTTGATCCTTGTTTTTGGTGTGAGTGTTTTGACTTGATTTGTATGTTTGTTTGCATATTTTTTGTGTATCATTGTTGGAAAATCCATATAAAAATAAAAGTTAAAAAAAAAAAAAAATACACTTTGAATAACGTCTTTACAAATTACATTATAAAATTGCATAATGAATTGTCAAATACATCATGTAATTGCAAATTGCATTGCCATTTGAATTTTGCTACATATATGCTTCCATAAGAGGACTTACAAAACATTCCTGAAAGAGAGGACGATCAAAACGATCCTGAAAGAGATGTGATGTTGATGGGAGATAGAACACAGACAAATGTTAAGCTTGCTGGTAGTTCTACCATGAGGACTCAAATCACGCGCAGCTGGCCGCCTATCACCAGCTACCAATCACCTGCCTACACCTGCTCTATAAAGAGTAGTCTAACATATGTCCTTGCTGCTCAGGTCTTCGTTCAACGCATGAGCTGCTTTACTGTGCTTTCGATTTTCGCTTCGCTAAATCTCGTCGCCCAGTACCATGTCGTTTAATATATACCCAGAGGCCGTAATGTCGGATTCCGATGAGGACGCTTTTCCTCCATCTCCTGCCGTATCGCGTAGGAGTTCGCGAATCCAATTAAGATCGGCTTCTTGGGCGTCTTGGCCAACCAAAAAACTGCTGGAACTCCTGACCCAAGAAGGCGTCAAAGTGGAAGTCGGCTTGTCGCGGGCGGATGCCCTGCAGCTTGCCGACACAGCGCTGGGGGAACATCTCCACGCTCCACTCTCTCCAACGTTCACTCCGGATGCCGCTGCCGCTGGCTCCGCTGCTGCGACGACTACAAAACCCGGCAAAAAGCGCGCTGGTCGGCCTACTACCTCCGGCCCAGGCAAGCGAGCGCGCAAAGCCGGTAATTTCGGTCCACGGGATCCTCATCACCACCCCCAACAAGTCGCCGACGCAGACCTTCGCCAGGTTCTACAAACCCTCGCCAAGTCGGTGCAAAGCCTCGGCGCTAGGATGGATGCTGTCGAAACACCAGGCCGCATTCCCGGACGGGTCCAGGCCCACAACCCGCCGTCGTTCATCGCCTCGGCGCCTTTTTCTTTCCAGCAACCATCCGGCTCGGCTCCCTCCGCCTCCACAGGCTATGCACCTGGCACGTGCTGGGGTACCACGGCTACTGCAGGCCCCGCGGTAGCCCCTTTCGCGTATTCTCTCGCTACTGCTCTACCAGTCCAGCTCCAGGGTAGGAGCTTTATTACGCCCGCCGCGGCTACGGTTTCTCAGACCACAAAAAATAATATACTCCAGGGCAGAGACGTTAATCTCGCGGCCTTACTGTTACCCTCCCCCGCCATAGAGCGTCAATGGGTTGATTGCGGTGACGTGTCCGTTTTTTTGAAAACGTCAGATCCTAGACTTACGCGCAATCTCTCTTTTGGTGAGTTCGTCATTACATTCGGGATTTACAGAGACATTATGTGCCAAGTTTATCCGGATAGGAGGGCAGAACTTGACGCTTACCTCGCTATTATCGCCGACCTCAACCAGCGCTACGGCGGAACGTTATTCTATGAATATCATAAAGCATTTTCTGCCAAGTCGGCCCAATGGATCGCCATGCTTAACGTGAGGATTGATTGGTCCACTACGGACACCGAGCTTCTGCTCCACCACTTCGGTGGCCATCAGTCAATTTCATGTGCTATCTGCAGTTCCCACGGGCACACAACGGTGCTATGTCCCAAGACCGCTACTACCGTCTATGGCTCTAAAACGCCACTCGTCCATAGTGACGTTAACGTAAGACAACCGTGCGATTGTCTCGGACGGGCTATCGTTTCTTTCAATGGGAGGCCCATCTGTAATAATTTTAATGAATCTGCCTGTTCTTACCATCAATGTAAATTCTCCCACATCTGCAGCTTTTGCAGGGACCCGCACCCGAAATCCACCTGCCCCCGCCGCCAATTCAAGGGAGGGGCCATCCCTCCAAGAGATTTTAAAATCTCACCCATCTACCCCAATTAACATCAATCTCTTTCATCATTCCTCTCATCGCATCCCGACTCCGGTTTCGTAGACCATCTCATCACGGGCCTTTCACAAGGGTTCCGGGTGGGAGTCCTTTCTCCATTGTCCACTAAATATGTGGCAAAAAATCTCCAGTCAGCTCTGGCAGAACCAGAAATAGTGTCTGCTCTTCTGGCTAAAGAGCTTCTCAAAAATGATGTTATCGGCCCATTTAGTTCTCCCCCCTTTTCTTTCTTTAGAATAAATTCTCTCGGCGTCGCTACCCGGAGATATTCAGGGAAAAAACGTCTTATTTTTGACATGTCTTCTCCAGACTCTGACTCTATCGCTAGCGTTAACGAATGTATCCCACCAGAACCATTCTCGTTGTACTATGCCACTATCGACCACGCCATCGCGTTGATAAAAATCGCAGACCAGGGAGCCTGGCTCGCTAAAGCCGACATTACAGATGCTTTTAAAATAATGCCCATTCATCGGTCCGATTGGCCGTTGTTCGGTGTGAAATGGCAGTCTAAATTATATTTCGCAGTTAGACTAACATTCGGGTGTAGGAGCAGCCCCCACCTCTTCAATTTGCTATCTGAGGCCCTATGCTGGATTATGCTAAACATATGTAGGTTGCCATTCGTTTTACATCTGCTGGACGATTTTTTGCTTATTGACTTTCCATCCAACCAAAACAGCGTCCTGGATACTCTTAAGAGAGTGTTCAGCGAGATCGGAGTTCCCTTATCTGAAGAGAAAACAGAGGGGCCAGTTACCGCAATCGAATTTCTAGGGATTCGCTTAGACCCGGATAGGATGCAAGCATCCCTCCCGGACGAGAAACTACAGAGGATCAGATCGTTTCTCGATGCGTTTATAACGTCTGCTGGAGTCACTAAACGTGAAATGCTCTCACTCCTAGGCCACCTCAATTTCGCTATGCGTATTATACCACAAGGGCGCTCGTTCATCTCTCGCCTCCTAGATCTGGCACATTCGGTCCCAAAACTGAACGACGTGATACACCTCAACGAAGGCTGCAGGTCCGATCTCAAATTCTGGTCGTTCCTCATCGCTTACTGGCACGGAATTTCCTTCTTCTATAACGACACGCCTGAATCATCTGATTCTCTCGAACTATTCACCGATGCGGCCCCCTCGGTCGGGTTTGGGGGTTTCTTCCAAGGGCAATGGTTCGCTGGGAGATGGCCGGTCGAATTCCGCACATTCGCCCTCGGGTCAGAGTCGTCTGCGTTGTTCGAGCTCTACCCTATTGTGGCAGCTAGCGTTCTGTGGGGCCAAGCATGGCGGAGTAAACGTATCACCATGTTTTGCGATAACGAAGCAGTGGTGGCTATCATTAATAAAAAGCGATCTGCATGCCCCACTATCATGTCCATGCTCAGACGTCTCACATGGCAGTCCGTCACTCTCAATTTCATCATTAATGCTGAGCATATACCTGGTCACAATAATAGTCTTGCTGATTCTCTCTCTCGTTTCCGTTTCCAGGAATTCAGACGTCTATGCCCCGCAGCGAATACGGACCCAATAATCAGCCCACCCTTCCACGAACTCCGGCTGGATTAGGCAATAGGCTAAATTCGCTGCAAAAGCTCTAGCGCCATCTACCCTCAAAGCTTATAGCTACGCGTGGTCCCTGTTTAATTTATTTTGCATTTCCATGCACGTTTCAGTTCTTCCAGTGTCGGTACCTATCGTCTGCGCTTTTATCGTCCACTGCTTCGAATCTCATAGACATAAATTGTCTACGATTCGGGGGAATATAGCTGGTATTCAATTTTATGCTAGATGCCAAGATCCTGGCTCTCCTAGCCTATTTTCGGCTCCCGCAATCCGTCTCTTATTGAAGGGCATGTATAAATCGGTGCCAAAAGTACCAGACAAACGCTCTCCTATCACACTCGATATATTGAACAGATTAGTGTGAGCTGGGAAATTCCATCCTTATTTTAACACATTACTTGAGACAGTGTTTCTCACAGCATTCTACGGGTTTATGCGTCCAGGGGAATATACGTCTCCTACTCAGACTTTTTCCCCTACACGGGGCCTGGCTTTTGCTGATGTCACCTTCTCTGCAAGGCATTTTTCCATCTTCTTAAAACGGTCCAAAAGCGATAGCCTAGGGGCAGGTGCTACTATTATCATCTAAAGAATCAACAACTCTCTTTGCCCTTACGCTTCCATGCTCCTTTACCTCAAGCTCCGGCAACGCACGCCTCCCGAATCATCTGTTTATTTTGCCTAACGGCCGGCCAATGACTAAAGAGTGGTTCAGAGTCCATCTCGCGAAGGTGGTAGAAGGGTGCGGCCTACCATCTCCCCTCTACACTGGCCACTCCTTCCGGATTGGAGCGGCAACTACAGCCGCTGAACAAGGGTTGCCGGACGTGTCTATCAAACGGCTGGGAAGGTGGTCTTCCACAGCCTACGAATCCTACATCCGGTCGAATTCAAGGTTCTTCCATCAAGCGCACACGATGCTCTCTAACGTCGGTCAAGGCAGGTTTAACACGTTTTCAACTGTAGCTGTTTCTGGCAGCCTGTTTCCATTCCAGGGTTAGTCTAGTCTTAGTGTCAAGCTGTCATTTTAGTCTATTTGTTTTAGTTACGTCTATATTCTTTCTAGTGTTATCGAAATATATTGCACTATGTATTTAATTACAGTTATTGTCACACGCCCAGCATGCACGTTGCGTTCCGTTTCATTTTTCTCACGCGATAAAGGTTTGTGATGACGATATTTTGTCATTATTTTCGTTGCTAAAAGCAACACTATTTGCAACTACTGGTGGTGGTGGTTATCAGGTACTAAATTCATGAAGCAAAATTCGGTTTCATAACTCAGGTTAACCTGCAGCAACCCCGGCGATTGTGACCACGTCGGTGGATCATCTAGAAAACACTCTTGAGTTCGCTGTCACGTCAGTGGCGTACATAGGAAAAACAAAACTCAACGTTGCAGCGGCAACCCCGGTGAGTGCGTTGACCACGTTGGTGAGTGCGTTGACCACGTTGGTGGTAACAACTCGGGCACTCGTGAGTATGACCACGTCGGTGGCACGTTATCTAATACTCATGGTTTGACTGCAGTAACCCCGGTGAGTGCGTTGCTCACGTCGGTGGGAACAACTCAAGCACTCGTGAGTTCGTTGCGCACGTCGGTGCGGTACAACACAGAACTCTACGTTCGTTGCAGCAACCCCGGTGAGTGCGTTGCCCACGTCGGTGGGAACAACTCAAGCACTCGTGAGTTCATTGCGCACGTCGGTGCGGTACAACACAGAACTCCACGTTCGCTGCAGCAACCCTGGTAGTGCGTTGACCACGTCGGTGGGCACATGCAAATTTAATTACCACGTCGGTGGCATAATATCAAACACTCAAGTGCAGGACACTCGGAGTTCATTGAACACGTCGGTGTTCAACACGGAAGTACACAATATTTGCTGCAGCAACACCGGTGAGTGCGTGACCACGTCGGTGGCACAGCAAGGGCACTCGTGAGTTTGTTGACCACGTCGGTGTTCAACATGGAAGTTCACAATATTTGCTGCAGCAACACCGGTGAGTGCGTGACCACGTCGGTGGCACATCAAGGGCACTCGTGAGTTCGTTGACCACATCGGTGGTTCAACGCGAAAGCACTCAGGTCACGCAGCGACCCCGGAGAGTGAATCGACCACGGCAGTGTGTACAGCACGAAAGCACTCGTGGCTCGTTGCGTAACAGCTGCAGAGTGCTCTAAATTTTAATTGATCACGCTGAGGTATTTTAAGTCAACTGCTTTTACGTGATTCATCGATCTCGCTGACGGTTTTAAGCTTATCGTTTTACGGTATGTATGATTGACTCTTAATATGTCGTATATTGGGTAGGCCTTTTATCTTCCAGAAGCAGTATAGATCCTTGTCCACTTCTTCTACGGCGGGTATGTATGGTCTCATTCAGGGACGTGCACAGGAATTTTGAGGGGCAGTTGCTCTGACCTGAAATAAGGGCACGGTCCTAGCATGGTCCTCTCATATATGGTGATCAGCACTTAGGCCTACCTGCCCTATGTGCCTCCTCCTGGTCCACATTTTCCGAGTGTCTGGAGGCTTGTGACTGCTCCTCATCTTAAACGTAATGTAATTATGAAAAATTGCCATTAGTAGGCTAAAATATGAGTCTGATTAATTTATCAATTAGTATAATTTTTTATCACTATGCAAAGTCTCTGTCCCACCTGCTGTTTGGCTTTTTCGTAGCCAACCCTGTAGTGATGTGCTCTTTGATGCCTCCTTTAGTTGTCTCTCTCTCCTGAATCCTCCTCTTTTCACTGGGCATTTCGGCTTCACTTAACAATAACAAACAATACCCAAAATAGTGATAAGATTTAGGCATGAACCATTTTGAATGAAAGAATTCATGTGATGCATTAGCCTACTTCCATCATTTATTCTTCTTGTTAAAACGAAATGTTAGAAACTAACTATCAGCAGACATGTAGCTTAGTTTGGCTACCAAGAAATGTGTAGACTATGTGATAACGGGCTGCTTGTCTGCAAGCTAGCTAGCTGTCTGATTATTTAGGCTAAACGTTACGTGGCAAACTGAGCCTGGATTTATGAAGATTGTAATTCATTTCATAAAACGTGATGATGATTGTTTGTTTGTTATACATCTCAAATTCACCTTTTCCGACAACATCAAGGCAGTCGTTTCACAGGTGCTGGTGTTCCGGTTGCGTGCAGCGCTGCAGCGCAAACAGGGAAGGGCGGCAGAAGGGAGGCGGCAAAAGCGGCTTTTGCCGTGCGGCAGAGTTTGCCCTCCCCCTACTGACTTTCACTCTCAGTGCCCGAACGGAATTGAATGAGGCTACGCTTACTTTATGAAATGTTTCGAGTGGCGATTTTTTTATCTAGGCCTACATGAAATTCTGCATCCATTAAATGATTAAAAAAAAATATTTATTTTTTTTCCTCGGAAGGGCAACGTGAGTCGAGGAGGGCATATGGGCAGTTGCCCAAGCAACCTGAGCAACCCCCCTGTGCACGTCCCCCCTTTCGCTATTCTATTTCTGGGGTCGGCTCCGCCCCTGCCAGTCCCGGCAGGACATGCCGAGTTATCACCTGCTTCCGGCGTAGGCCTACGTCCTCTCTTTTGGGGAAGGCTCCGCCCCTGCTAGTCCTGGCAGGATACGCCGAGTCCGCACGTCATCCTGGATCAGTGACTACCTTGAGGACTCAAATCACGCGCGGCTGGCCGCCAATCACCAGCTACCAATCACCTGCCTACACCTGCTCTATAAAGAGTAGTCTAACATATGTCTTTGCTGCTCAGGTCTTCGTTCAACGCACCTCCATCCACCCCACCACCACCCCACCACCACCAGGTCGGCCCCAGTCAACGTTGTCCAGGGGAAGGCTCCGCCCCTGCTAGTCCTGGCAGGATACGCCGAGTCCGCACGTCATCCTGGATCAGTGACGGGGCTCATGCCAAAGATTCACCATGCAAAATATTTCCATGTCGTTATTTAAATAAATCCTGTTCATACTTATCAGTAATCGAGTCTTTATGGGAGAAATTAACTATCGGACGCTGAAAACATGCCAGAGCATGAGGAAGGTGAACAAGATGGATACCCTCAACAAAGACAGGAAGAGAGACTTATTCCCCCCCTTGTGGTGTCTAGTCCTGCAAGAGATGTATACAGAGAAGTCAGACAGTCGGCCAGAGAGAGAAGACCAAGACAGTTATTTACATATGATACACTTGGCCAACCCTCTCTACATGCTTACATAGACACAGTCTCCACTTGCACTACACCATCCCACATACCTGCTCTTAGTATGCCACACTACTTCCGACCATTGTTCTCATCTTTGCCCTACAAATCACCTATGTACATGCCATACACATATTACATGCCATACACCACACCTGTATACCAATGGGGAAATAGAAGGTTTTGAGGTATTTGAAATGTCAGGGGCCATTTTTATTTTGTCGGGGAGTGTGTGATGCCCACTAATGTGTGCCCATATTTGTTTACGTTAAGTTTTTATATGCTGCACCATTTTATATTATTAAGACACTTTATTTCCTACTAAATTGATTTTATTTTGTATGAGCAATATCTTTTATAGTTTTACATTTTTACAATGCAAGTGCACTATCCTGCCAGTAGGAGGCACAGTAATATTGTGGTTTGCCTGAATCCCCGTGAGATCCTCATAACTAATGAGGATCTGAAAAGACAAGCCACGTCTCCCGTGTCAGCATTCTTTTCTCTTTGTTTCAGGTGGGTTATGTGTTTAAAATGTAAAACAAGTTCATGTGAGTGATTGGAGAATGTGTAGTGTAATGTTTTAGTAAAGTATGAGTGTGAAAATTAGTACATGTGTATGTGGCAGGTTGAGTGTTGCTCCTCCTCCACTCAGTTGATTTCTGGTGGGCAGATTGCAGAGTGGTTTCACCTGTATAAGTGCTGCGCCTTCTCTGGCGCGCACACTGCTGCCTGGCACTCGTGGCGAAGACTCGGTGTGGCGTCTGTTAGTTGTTGGTTTGTTGTCGGTTGGTGTGGCGTGCTTCAGTCACTTGAAGGTGAGTAGGCATGACGCTACTTTCGTGCAACTTTATGATGACAAGCAGGTGCCCAGTGATCGCGAGTGTTTTTGTAACTTTCCAGCGTTGTTGGCCGTGTTGTTCGGGGGCGGCATTGTGAGGGGAGTCTGGCATCCGCTCTGTACTGTTGCCGCAGCCGGTGATCAGTTTCGGGGGCGTAAAGCTCTCTTCGTTCGGGTAAGCGTGCTCTTTTGTTAACCTGCTGGTTGTGTTAGCTTTGTGCTTAGCCGTCTGCTCTCTGTCCTGCTGTAGCTGTTGGAGCCGCAGCGGTGCTTTTGCTTTTCTTCCTCCTCCTGTGCTCTGGTGAAGCTGCCCTGCACGGCTCTGTGACGTAGCCTACACCTGGCGATCCCAAACGTAAACCATCCACGGCCTCCGGTCCTGGGGCGGCCGCTCTGTCTTCGCCAGCCGCTCCGTCTTCTCCATCCACTCCGTCGTCTTCATCATCTTCGGCTGCTCCGGCACCGTTGCCTTTTTCCACACAGTCCGATGTGGCGGTTGCATTCCCACGCAGCGCTAAGTTTTCAGTCCCACCACAACTCTTATTGGTTTGGTTAATTGTCTGCTTTTCCTTTCATCTTTTTGTGTTTTGTGTTCTTTAGTTTATTTGTTTGGGTTAAATCCTATACATACATATATTTTTGTGTTGCGTTTTGTTGACCCATTTGGGGTTAAGCATATCAATATTTTCTTATTATTTCTGATCTATTGCTTTGGGGTTTAACTGATTATTTTCTGTTTAGTTTAACATAGCTGTTGGGTTTGTGTTTGGGGTGTTAAATACGCCTGGCCCCCACCCAGAGTTACATTTCGTTTGTTTCCTTATTACTTGTCTTAAGAATTAGTTGGGTTTCTGTATATTTGTATTTGGGTTTAAATATTTGGTTATGAGTCAGTTCTGTTCCTGTGTCTGGGTGTGAGTGCTGTGTGTGTGTATGTGTGTGTTTTATTATAGTCCTCTGTTTTAAATGATTGTCGGAACAACCTGAGTGTCTCGCCACAACAGTAGTGTAATTTTTGTCTTTCTTTCTTGTGTTTCCAGGACAGGAGCTGGTGCAGCGGGCGGCAGGCTTGGTTTGTAGTGGTTCTTTTGTGGTTTTGAGTTGATTTAGCCTGACCGCCTCGCTACAGCCTAGCTCTGTGCCTGTTGTATTTATTTCTACTTTGGGGTTTTGACTTGACACTTCAGTGGTTGTTGAGATCCCTGAGCTCTTTTAATTCTGCTTACTGTAAATAAATAAAATTATATACTTTGTAAGTCCGTCTCTCGTCCTTTATACAAAACGTGCAACGAATCTGTGTGACCTCTGGTTGGCCAAAGTACAGGGCCAATGTTGTATTTCCTGTGGCGCAATTCCCCAGGTGGTGTTGTCGAGCAACTTTCCCCCCCTTTCTCTCCATTCCGCCACATGTAGCAAGTAAGGTCCGACGCTCGCCGAGAGATTTGTAATGGCGGCGCCGTTTGAAGTCTTACCGTTAAGCTAGTAGCTTTAAGCTAGTACAGACCACGCTCGTCTCTACCTTTTTGTTTTATTGTAATAGCACCACACGTGGCTTACTTCTTGAAGTTTTGTAAAATGTTAAAAACGGGTTAAGAAAAGTTATTTGAAGTTCAGTAATAAGAAAATGTTTGATATAGTTTACAAGGTAGGTACTGTTAGAAATACTAGTTCAGTAAAACCTAATGGGTTTTAAGAACATTAAAGATGCACTTTGTACAAACTGTTTATTGTATCAGAGACAAGATAGATGAAAGAACAACACTGAGAAAAGGTGTGTTTTGAATAAAGAGTATTTTTTGTGTATTTTGGTTTGTTTTAAGAACATGGAAATATATGTCTAATTAGACAACATATGCAGTAATATGATGCTGAGTTTAAAATGCATGGACAATGTGAAGATAAACAGTAACCTTCAGTAAATTGAGAAGTTAAATGAATAAATATAACTAATGAGGATCTGAAAAGACAAGCCACGTCTCCCGTGTCAGCATTCTTTTCTCTTGGTTTGTTATCTAAAATCTGTCCAAGGCGATCCCACCTGGGACCCGTTACATCAGCACTTTGAGGTGGGCTAGAGACCGAATTTCACATAAGTTCAGGCACTGACTGATATGACCATACTTACTGTTGTACTGACTACTTGTACACAAGGAACCATTTGATTTTACTATATAGATTTAGAGAAAATGTCATTTGAAAAACGTACACATGCATATTCTCCCCTTTGCAAAATTGCATTATGTCAGCACTTTGAAGTGAGCTATAGACCGAATTTCCACATAAGTTCAGGCACTGACTGATATTACCACACTAACCTTTGTACCGACTACTTGTACACAAGGAACAATTTGATTTTACTGTATTCACCTTATTCTTCAACCGTTCTATTTCCCATGATTCATAGCGGGTTCAACTGACTAAACGGTTTTCTATTTCCGGTTAAGTGTTTGTTTACATTGCATGATCCTACAAGCGTCGCTTAAAGCTAGTTATTTTAAGGCTTAAGGAAGTTATTTTACATAACTGATCATTCAAGATGGGAAGTAGTCGGTGGCTACACACTGCCGATGAAATCTTAAAAGATCATATCAGAGTCCCAAATCCGTCAAAACTGACAGGTTGGGTGGATGAGATGAAACTATGGCCAGGAGTTAGCCATATTGATATAATCAATTATTTTGTCTTTTCTGAGGGTGGAGATCGTGAGGAGATGCGTAATTATAAAAGTACTGAGGCCTTCAATTACTTCCATAGCAATAAAGTCGGGCGCATTTTTTTATGTAAGCACGAAGACTATGTGTTTTTGAAGGCAGAGGTCGACAGGAGCCAAAGTGCTAACCATAAGGTTATAGCTTGGGTTATGCTTCAGCCGTCGGGGTTGATAGAGACTGTCGGGTGCTCATGTATGGCTGGATTAGGGAGATCGTGCTGCAGTCATGCCGCAGCAATCCTTTGGAAGGTATGAAGAAGAAAAAAAATCCTTTGTTTATCTGTGAATTAATAAAAGTAACGTGATCATATCACTTTTTATGAGTGTTTTTTCGATTCAGTTCAGCTAGGTGAGGATGACAACATTTGAAACAAATGGCAAATGGGTATAATGTTCTGTTAATGTGCTGAAAAAAGACTGAGGGACATAAACTTCAGCCACCACAGGGCAGGAGATGAATTTGGTATAAGGGTGTCCGGTGCTCAGCCACTACCAAACAACCCACAATATATGTCACATGCCGAATTCTTGACTAATGTAGACAAAGACCCAACAAAGCCACTTTTCCAGTTAAAAAACAGTCTGTTGGGCAAGTGTTACAGAGCCAAACCAGCAGTGCAACCCTGTAGCCTTGCACATACTGCAGTAGATGCAAGATTTTTAAGACCTCATCAAACCCATGCTGGTTCTGATCTCACATGTGAGACATGTAAAAGCTTTTATGAGTGTTATGTTCAAGTGAGTATTGCACAGGCTTTTACTCTAGAATCTGAGACAAGGTAGCAGAGTTCTTCAGATTTGTGGCACAACGCACGAAAACTAAGAATAACTGCAAGTGCAGCTAAAAAGGTTCCTTCTAGAGCATCCACCAATCCAGACAAATTCATTGCAGAGCACCTCTACCCCTCCTTTCGTGGCAACTACGCCACAAATTATGGTAAAGAGAATGAGGTGGTTGCTGGCAATGCACTTAGAGAGCAAGGCATGAGCATTACACAATTGGGCATCACTGTTAATGTTACAGAGCCATGGTTGTCAGCAAGCCCAGATGGGGTAATTGACTCATCTGTGCTACTAGAAATAAAATGTCCCGTCCCAAGTAAACTCCATTCTACCCTCTTGGATCAGCTTGACCATACCTGCAGTGATATCAAGCTAGTAGATGGAGTACCACAACTTCAGAAAACAGGTAGCCGAGGATATTACATGCAGGTACAAATAGGTATGTTCTGTGCCGGTCTGAAGATGGCCAAACTGTTTATCTGGAGCCCAAACGACACAGTTATGTTCACTGTACCATTTGATGAGCCCTATGTTCTGGAGAGGGTAGGACATCTGAAGAGATTTTATTTCTGAACAATGTTGCTCCAGCTTGTAGATGAATTCGTTGGTCAGCGACTGAAACTACACAACAGATATATGAGCATAATGAATTCATAAAAAAGCACCTAAATAATAAACATTTTATGCTGCAGCTGCTGCTGCTGTTAACAGTATGAAACATTTTTTTTATGCAATCAATTCCATATATGCTGAGATTAAGTATTGTTGTAGATAGGTGAATATTACACAGTAGTGTTATTAAATCAGTTTAATATCACATATTGTGTAATCAGTCTTTCTGTAAACAACAAATCTTATACAAAGAGTGAATATAAACAGTACAAATTACAAAAGGAAGCAAGTGTCAATATGAAAATACAGGAAATATACAGGAGCAATTTATGTAGATGTACAAAGTAGTGTTATTCAATCAATTTCAGGTCACATATTGTGTAATCAGTCTTTTTGTAATCAGTCTTTCTGTAAACCTTTCTGTAGATGTATAAAGGGTGTGTGTGTGTGTGTGTGTGTGTGTGTGTGTGTGTGTGTGTGTGTGTGTGTGTGTGTGTGTGTGTGTGTGTGTGTGTGTGTGTGTGTGTGTGTGTGTGTGTGTGTGTGTGTGTGTGTGTGTGTGTGTGTGCGTGCGTGCGTGCGCGCCCTACCCCTACCCCAACAGCATCAGAACACAACCGTTGTCACCTATCGCTCACAGATGAGATCACCCCTTAAGTTGGCCAGGGCCGCACAGATTCTGAGGATTTTTTCAATTTTGGGCGTCATGTTTATTGGTATGACATGAGACAAGATCTTATATACTTTAAGTCGCCTAATTGCTCTCTCAACATGAATCCGCACATTTGCAATCCTGCGAGTTGCTGTGACTTGTTCCTCAGTTAGCTGAGAACCCCCTCTAGTGAAAGCGGGCAGAACCAATTTGACCCTTCTTTCAAACAATAAATCACAAATTAAAAACCCACGATCTGCCATGACTTCATCTCCAGGCCTCAAATAGTCCAAGATACCAGAGTTCATAGTGATAAACTTGTCACTGGCGCGTCCTCCATATCCACTTGAGATAAACATGATTAAGCCACATGGGGCAACAACAACAAGGTACTTGATTGTATTGTGCGAGTAGTAATGGCTGTAGGACTCTCCTCTAGAGTCAAGATTTTTCGCCTTCTGTAACAAACTTTCGCTACAGTCGATGACACAGGTGGTGTTGGGGAAAAAGCGCTTGAATGCAGTTGGCATGGTGGCCTTAATGGTTTCTTTTGGAAGCCAGATAATAAGAGGGCGTAAGACCTCCTCCATTTTATCGATCCAGAAAGAGATGACCTTACTGGCTACACTCTGAGACACATGAAACTGCCTACCAAGGTCACCAAGCACACGATTCAATTTCAATTTGATTGAAATTGAATCGTGACAAAACAGAAGCCCTTTCAGCAAATCCTTCTAAGGTGGAAACAAGAGAGTTGAAGGTTTCCAGTGAGACTCCAGTGTAGAGGAACGAATCTGCATAACTCTGAAGCATGGAATAGCTGAAATCTTCTGTTTGTGTTGTGGCATCTTCGGCCGTCTCCTCAACACCCTGCTGTTCACCATAGCTGTGGTCCCAGAGCGATGGATCTTCCCACCGGCTGGAAACAGTGCTGTGTGATGGTTGTTGTGGCACCTCAGGTATGCCCTCATCCTCCTGGTCTGTCACTTTTGCTGTTGCTGTAAAAACAGGGCACATAGGCTATGTTAAACGCTACAGTTTCTGTCAACGTTTCTCTCACTGACAACATAACAGTAAAAGCCTATGTCAAATGGTGGTGGAAGCTCTTCCTCGCTCAGGACTGACCAACATAACGATAGCAGCTAGCTCTACGATAGCCCTCAGAGGAATTCATACCACTGGCACTAACTACAGTGGCATTCAGGAATAAACCAATAATGGACATGTTTTCAACACATCTACTCTATCCAGCGACATAATGGGCATATTATTCATAAAAATGTAGGTCAGACTGCCCAAATATTTTTGTAGCACTGGCTGGTGGACCTCGTAAAAATGTAAACAACTGGAGTTTACCTGTAAAGTGATGCGATCGCTTACATAATTCAACATTGAAAGTGGCTTACCTGTCGCTTCGACACAAACAATTGTTCGTCTCTTCTTCACGACTGGTCTGTCGTATCCAAGGAATAATTCCGGGTTGGGATGGTCTTCGTGGGTCGTTTGTGAACGAAATGGTGCGAACAGACATAAACTTTTTTCGGCGGATGTTTCAGTTTAACCACAGCTAGCCAGTCTTAACGTCTGCTCTGTGGCATTGAATGTAGCCGATAGGGAACCGGACAAGGACATTCTCTCCTTCTTATTTTGTGATCAAAGCACTCAGTTTCTAAAAGGTTTTTAATTTTCTTAGAATTATTTGAGCAACCAACAACCGCACAAGTGGTGCCTGAACTCATATTTAATCACGGTCAATCACCTCAAACCGGAAGTAAGAAACCGGAGTCGGTGTCATGGCAGCGCCCATTGTCTAGAGCGGAATAAGGCGAATAGATAGAGAGAAAATGTCATTTGAAAAACGTACACTTGCATATTCTGCTGGAGTCGAAGGTCCGCACTGGCGGCCAACTTGCCAGTCAGCTGCTAACCCATAACACTGTGTTGACTTGGTAGTGGTACATGTACTTTTTAAATAACCATAACCACCTTGCTACATTTTCAAACGGTTTGTTTTGTTATAAACGTCAGAGATGTAGTAACGGCACTGCATACTTGATACTAATGAATAATTATGTTAGATTCTTAAAAAAATGTAATGTTCTAAAATAGGTACAATATTATAACCCCGTTAATAAGGTTTGTAAGAAACCAAACCGTTGGTAAACCGGTTGAAAATGTAGCAAGTTATGGTTATTTAAAAAGTACATGTACCACTACCAACACAATGTTATGGGTGAGCAGCTGACTGGCAAGATGTCCGCAAGTGCGGACATTCTAGACGCCGCCGTAAGACAGCTAGTGTTCTATACATCTACGCATGTAGGTGAAGGTTTTTATTTTGAAAACGTTGCGAGATACCACCCAAAGGCTGTTTAGAGTAAAGGGGCACAAAGATTTTGTGTGACGGCTGGCTTAACCACGGATGAACGAATGGCGGTGTCATGCCAAATTTGTACCGGGCGCGTCATTCATACGTAATCCACTCCAAATCTGCCTGGCAACAGATGATCGCTTCGTCCGTTGCCTGGCAACGGACGATCGCGTCGAATGACGTGAACATTCGCGAACCTTCTATCTAGCGATCCGTTATCTGTATTGTGCTATTTCGTCCTTGACCTGCTTTAAACACTCAGTTTACTTGCTAAATTTGATTAAACAATTAAATACAATACAAATATAAAGTAAAAACAAGTGTTATCTGTAATGATATCAACATCAGTTATTAGACCGTCACACGGAGCATGCGCAGTTGGATTGGCGCGCTGCATGTTGATGTCTGTTCCAAGATACATCGTGTGTTTATTAAGGAAACCAACAAAACATTACATTATCTAGCGATCCGTTAACTGTATTATGTTATTTCGTCTTTGGCAACATGAGCGCGAATGTTTTTTGAAACCTGCCCGGCAACGGACGACGCGATCATCTGCTGCCATGCAGGTTTGGAATGGATTACGTATGGATGACGCGCCCGGTACAAATTTGGCAGCCGGTACAAATTTGGCATGACAGCGGCTCACTTGACTGCATTGATGTTCCCTACATGTTACTCCCGTATACCACAATGCAATGCGGTAGTGTTTTTCCGGAGGAGAAGAAGAAGCTGAATAACCGCGAAAACGAATACATTTAATGATGGAGTCTCCGGCTTTCGTTTAGAAATGTCAACAATTTATTTGGGAGTTAACATAGAAAATGTAACATTCAAAATTAATAAAAAAAACTTGATCAAGGAAATGTAGCATTCAACATCAATGCAAGCTCCAGCTTTCCTCGGGAGTGTCTAGTTTGTTTACATGATGTGGGCGCATCTGTCTGCGTCACACAAATACCCGGCGCATTTACTGACGCAAATGACGCTTAGAAATGTTCAGCGTAGTGTCCGAATTCTCGTTTGTTCGTTCCCAATATAGTGCACTATATCATAAACACTATATAGGGAATAGTGAGGGAGTGAATAGGGAATGATTTCGAACACAGCTCATGTGTGCAAGTGTGTTCATGGTAAGTTGGCAACTGTCACGAGACATGCATTGCTTGAATAACAATTAAAAGAACATCCCCATCAATTCTCTAAAGTCGATAAGCATGACTTAATTCATGACTACCATGTCAAGTTTTGCTGTTGTTACGTGTTAGCTGAGAGTGAAAAGGATTTAAAGGAAAACTACAAATAACCAATGTTAGGGAAATCTGTTTGTTTTGTTGCACGTTTCTGGATTTTTTTTAAAAATATATATCCGCCGATATATCGGCATATCGGATTTTTAAATCACAAAATATTCGTATCGGTATCGGCCTTAAAAATCCTATATCGGTCGGGCTCTAGTGTGCGCCTCACCTCATGTGCCTGCACTGTGAAGATGTCGTTGCTGGTGGATGTGATGGGGCCACCTCCAGTGTCTCAGCCTCTAAGCGGGCAAAGAAGCAGTTTGGTTCCTCAGATAGCGAGGCAGCACCGTTGGTTACTGTGAGGTTGCTGGACTTGTAGTTTGTGATGTGTTGGACCCCCTGCCACACCTGCTGTGAGTTGTTGCTGCTGAAGTGGTCGTCAATCTAATAAAATACCTGTATTTGCAACCTTGATAAGGACAACAATTACATCACGTTGGGGATGTAATTGGACAAGGATAATACAGGAATGTAGTGGTGCCGAGATGATGCCTCATGAAACGTCAAAGCCTCGCAGCCAGATGAACTATCAAAGTGGTTCGACCTCGAAGCTTCAAATCAGTACGCTAGGGACACCTAGTGGTGAATGAAATTATGATGAAAGAAAGAGTTTCCTGTGATGATGTGATGTTTGCTTCGTACAACATCAAAACGTTTAAGAATTAAAGTCATTTCAGTGATACGTGTGAGTGTGCGGTTCATAAATATCTCCCGAGCTCATGGTAGAGAAAAAATCATTTGACAAAGATTTTAAGTCATCCCGGGCAAAATAGATTGTCTTATAACTACAGTAGCCAACTAATAATTGTAATAATAGAACTGCATGATGACATGATGAGAATGAGTGTGATTAATTACATAGCCATAAAAGTGATCTTGGAACTGGGTAGGGTCTTCTTTTTGTAAAAATGTGCCAATTGTGAACCCATATCGCGGAACAGCCCGAGATGAAGCCTCGAACGTCACACGCTACGTCATTTCGCCTATGTGAATCCTACTCGATACGGAGCTTCGCTGGGGGAGGAGCCGAGGTAATCGACACACGCCAGACATTCCTCCTAGGCGAAATTACGTCATTTTCGCCATTCATGTCTATGGGGTTTCTCATTGCGGATATCTACAATTCAGTTGCGGATATCCACTTTGTGAATTACGGATATCTGCAACTGAATTGTAGATATCTGTAATTCCAGTTTCAGATATCTACAATTTGATTCTGACTAGTCATAATTCCAGTTCAAGATATCTTTAATTCACCTCAATTCAAGATATCTACATGTCCCTTTTTAGATATCTTAAATTAAGTTTTGACTAGGCGAAATTAAGTTGTAGATATCTCCAACTGGAGTTACGACTAGTCAAAATGACGTTGTAGATATCTCTAACTGGAGTTACGACTAGGCGAAATGACGTTGTAGATATCTAATATCAAGTTATAGATATCTTGAAAGGAATTTTGATTAGAGATATCTACAATTGTAGATATCTTTAACTTTCATTCTGCCTAGGCGAAACTGAATTAAAGATATCTTGAATTCGAGTTTTGACTAGGCGAAATGACGTTTCAGATATCTCTAATGACGTTCAGATATCTGTAATGACGTTTCAGATATCTGTAATGAAAAATTATAGGACCGTTTACTTTAAGCGGGAGCGGAGCAGCTCCTCGTTCAATCATCATTCACACAATTCACTGATTACATCGCTCCATATTTTCTCGTGATCTTTTCGATCACAGCCAACGCCATGACTGCTCCTTTCTTATTCCATTCGGAAATGAACCCACTTCTTCTTTGATTATGGCGGCAAGGGGAAATTACGTAATTCTGGATATCTAAAACGTAATGCCCAACACTCAAATGACGTTTGAGATATCTTTAACTTTCATTCTGCCTAGGCGAAACTGAATTACAGATATCTGCAATTGTCATTTAAGATGTGTGACGAGTTGAATGTCGTTTTCCTTGAAGTCATTGCAGATATCTATAATTCAGTTTCGCCTAGTCAAAACTGAATTACAGATATCTCTAACTATCGTTTCGACTAGTCCCGATGCCTCGACGCAAACCATAACATCACTACAGGAATGTAGGTGTGGGAAACCTGCTTGGAGTTTGACACAGCCATACCCCCTGGCATGTGTCACAGGTAGTATGTTTCAGTTCCGTGCAAGACAGGTCAGGCTAATTGGGAACCTAAATTGTGTGTGAGCCAATGTGCATGCAGCATATCACAGAAGTCTTGATCAAGCCCTGGAACGTGCAGGTATAGGCAAGGCAAGGCAACTTTATTTATATAGCACTTTTCATACACAAGGCAGACTCAAAGTGCTTCACATATAAACATTGTCATGCAATAAAATAAAATAATAGGTAAGTAAAAGAAAAACATATGCAAAAAATAGAAAGTTAAAAAGGCATTTTAGTATTAAAATAGAAAATAAAGGCAAAGTTAAAAAAGCTTTTTAGAAAGTGCAATGTATTTAAGATTTAGCAGAAAGCTATAGCAAACATACAAGTCTTCAGTCTTGTTTTAAAGGTGCTCAGAGTTGGGGCAAGTCTTAAATCCTCTGGGAGTTTATTCCAGCTATTTGTTGTGTAGTAACTAAATCCTGCTTTCCCATGTTTTGTGTTTACTCTGGGGATAATTAACAGATTGGTCTCAGAGCTTCTTAGTGGTCTAAAAGGCTGATGTAGTGGAAGCATATCAGTTAAATATTTTGGGCCTCAACCATGTAGGGATTTATAGGTAAGCAACATGATTTTAAAGATCCCATGCCATGCTATTTTATGGATGCTTTAATATAGGTATTAGTGGGCCACAAACACAGTATTCAAAGACGTCCCCGCAATTCAGCCGTGGTGCAGAGTTACAGCCACTCCGAACTAGTCGCACATTGAGCTTCCCCCAAACGCGCTGTTTCGTTGGGCGTGTCAAGGCAGGTCAAGGAGGGGGGTGGGGGTGTGGCCCTGAGCAGCTTGTAGCCACAGTACCATTCGCTCTGGTTACGGTGGGCATGTCAAGGCAGGTCAAGGAGGGGGGTGGGGGTGTGGCCCTGAGCAGCTTGTAGCCACAGTACCATGCGCTGTTTACGGTGGATGTATCGCAATGGCTCGTAGAAACCCATATTATACATAGATATCTATGTAATATAATATATAATATATATTATCACCTGGCCCTGAGCAGCTTGTAGCCACTGTAACATGCGCTCAGTTTACGGTGGATGTATCGCAATGGCTCTTAGAAACCCATATTATGCATAGATATCTATATCATATAATATATATTATCACCTGGCCCTGAGCAGCTTGTAGCCACGGTACCATGCGCTCTGTTTACGGTGGATGTATCGCAATGGCTCTTATTAAACCCATATTATACATAGATATCTATATCATATAATAGGCTATATAATATATATTATCACGGCCAAAAGCTCTGTGAGCCTCCAGACGATAGGCTATTATGAATCTCAAACGACCGCGTCTTCTTCAGATTGATGTGGAAGTGGAAGAACCAGAGACGTCGGAGAACCCGACGAAGTCCTTTGTGATTCATTATATCGTCTGGAGGTGCACACAGCTTTTGGCCGTGATAATATGTATTATTTGATATAGATATCTATGTATTATATGATATTATTTAGATGTAGAGCCCCAGGACTGTAACGCAAGTGTTGTACACTTCCTTGTTATTTGGATAACCGTTCTGCTGTTGGTGTGATGGCGCATAACACGTCGGACTCTCGTCTCTGGTATTTCTACAACGAGACTCGTAGTGGGGGTTATCTCAGCCATGGTTGAGAATGAATTGGGGGAAAGGAACTTTGGCTTTGACTCCCTGAAGTACATGAACCACGACATGGAGGAGAAAGGGTTTGTTGGCCGCGAATGTATCCCGCTTGAGCCCTGCTTCCCGCCGCCTCGGCAGCGGTCAGCGCTAATCACCGCCTCCTAAAGCCGCCAACAATCCCTTTCTCCTCCATGTCGTGGTTCATGCCTACTTCAGGGAGTCAAAGCCAAAGTTCCTTTCCCCCCAATTCATTCTCAACCATGGCTGAGATAACCCCCACTACGAGTCTCGTTGTAGAAATACCAGAGACGAGAGTCCGACGTGTTATGCGCCATCACACCAACAGCAGAACGGTTATCCAAATAACAAGGAAGTGTACAACACTTGCGTTACAGTCCTGGAGCTCTATATCTAAATAATATCATATAATACATAGATATCTATATCAAATAATGCATATTATCACGGCCAAAAGCTGTGTGCACGTCCAGACGATATAATGAATCACAAAGGACTTTGTCGGGTTCTCCGACGTCTCTGGTTCTTCCACTTCCACATCAATCTGTAGTAGACAGAACCGCGCGCTGCCTGCTGCCGGTGCTTCGCGGCGGTGGTGCCTCGCGGCAACCGGCGGCAGGCAGCATGTCGCCGTTCATGTACTTCGATGTCGTTCTGCCATTGCATTCAAAATTCTGTAACTAGCCTGTTACTACGAACTAAGCAACTACCGTACACGTATTAGCATTTAGCACTAGCTCAATCACGACTCCTTCAGAATTCTTGTGGGTGGTTACGAACCAACCAAGTGGGCAGGGCCATGAATAATAGTTTGACAACGCTACGTCACAGTGTCACCTTATCCAGATCGGCTCATTTCTTCTGCCTTTTTCCTTTCATTGTCTATTGCATTCAGCAGACAAACTGCATAGATTTCAAACTTACCACAGCTCACAAACTTATTCAGACCTATGTTATTTAACAAACAATAGGAAAAATGTGATTTTAATGGCATGGGCTTTTTAAAATCAATTCTCTGACCTACAGGAAACCAATGTAACGATTTCAGAATTGGTGTAATATGATCAAATTTTTTGGTCTTTGTTAGAACTCTGGCAGCAGCATTCTGAACAAGCTGAAGCTTCCTCAGAGTTTGTTTTGGGAGACCTGTAAGGAGACCATTGCAGTAATCAAGCTTACTAGTGATAAAGGCATGTACAAGTTTTTGTTAGTCTTCGGTGGACATGAGCCCTCTAAGTCTTGCTACATTTTTAAGGTTATAATATGCCGATTTTGTAACTGATTTGATGTGACTGTCAAAATGTAAATCTGAATCCATGATAACCCCTAGATTTCTGTCTTTGATTGAGGTTTTCAGGGACAGAGAGTGAAGGTGTTGGGTTACTTTAAGCCTTTCCGTTTTAGAACCAAATACAATTATCTCTGTTTTGTCCTCATTTAGTTGAAGGAAATTTCGGCACATCCATTCCTTCACTTGCTCAATGCACTGGCACAGCAGATCTATGGGCCGATAGTCATTTGGTGATAGCGATACATAGATTTGCGTGTCATCAGCATAGCAATGATTGAACCTTGTGGGACTCCACATGTCACGTTGGTTGATTCTGATACAAAGTCGCCAATGGAAACAAAGTAGTTCCTATTTTGTAGGTAGGACCTGAACCAATTTAAGACAGTGCCTGAAAGCCCCACCCAGTTTTCTAACCTTTCCAGAAGTAATGTATGGTCTACAGTGTCGAATGCAGCACTGAGGTCAAGTAGCATTAGTATTGAGGTTTTGCCAGAGTCTGTGTTAAGACGGATGTCGTTTACAACTTTAATAAGGGTGGTCTCAGTGCTGTGCAGGGGTCGGAATCCTGATTGGAAGGTGTCATAGCAACCAGTTGATGCCAGGAAGTGATTTAGTTGCTGGAGGACAACTTTCTCAATGATTTTACTTATGAAGGGTAGATTTGATATTGGTCTGTAGTTGTTAATAATAGAGGCATCTAGGCTCCGCTTTTTTAAAAGGGGTTTAATAACTGCAGTTTTCAAAGCTTTTGGGAAATTGCCTGACTGGAGAGAGTTGTTAACTATCTGCAATATGTCTACTGCTAGGCAGTCGAAAACATTCTTAAAGAGGTTGGTAGGTATAGTATCAAGGCAACAGGTGGATGGCTTTAGTTGTGTCACAGTTTCCACAAGATTTTGAGAGTCTGTAACATTAAAGCATGCCATCCTTGCCACGTAATTTTTGCCTGAACAGGGTGGTAGTCCAACATTTTTGTTTGAAGTGGAGATATTGATGGCGCGTCTGATACCTTCAATTTTATCAATATAAAAAGCTGCAAACTCATTGCATTTCTGCGTGGAGTGGAGATCAGGTGGAATTTCTGTTGGGGGGTTGGTCAGTCTGTCAACAGTTGCAAATAGGGTTTTTGCATTAGTGTTGGTTTTAATGATATTGGAGAAAAATGTTTCTCTAGCAATTTTTAAGTCTAAATTGTAGGCACGGAGGCTCTCTTTATAGATATCATGGTGAATATGAAGTTTTGTTTTACGCCAGATGCGTTCAACCTTCCTGCATTCCTTTTTCTGTGCTGTTACAGAAGCAGCTTTTCTCCAGGGTGCCTTTTGCTTTCCAGAAATCGTTTTAACCTTATAAGATGCAATGACATCTATGACTTTCAAAATTTTCAAATTAAAGTTTTCTACAAGATCATCAGCAGAACATGGGTTTAGAGGTGGTAGCAAGGAGATGGCCTTTTTAAAAAGTACATTAGAATCTTCATTGATATACCGTTTTTTGACAGTGTTTGATTTTGTCTGTATGTCGGGAATAAAAGATATGTTAAAGAAAACACAAAAGTGGTCAGACAAGGAAGGATCAGTCACAGAGAGATAAGAAACATTGAGGCCCTTTGTGATAACCAGGTCTAGAGTGTGCCCCTTACAATGAGTAGCCTCTTGCACATGTTGAGACAGTTCAAATGTGTCCAAAATGGCAAAAAGCTTTTTTGCACACTTGTCATTCAAATCATCAGTATGAAAATTGAAGTCACCAGTTATAACTACACAGTCAAATTCTGTGGAGATGCTAGACAATAATTCTGTGAAGTCATCGAAAAAATTTGCAGAATGTGTTGGAGGCCTGTAAATAATTAATAGGAGAACTCTGGGGGAGCATTTCAATACAGCACTAAGGTATTCGAACGATGGAAAATCACCAAATAACATCTGTTTCCCCTGAAATACATTTTTAAATATAGCAGCAACCCCTCCACCTCTTTTCCAGATCTACATGCATCAAAAAAGTTATAGTTGGGAGGAGCTGTCTCTATCAGAACGGTTGCACTGTTAATTTGTTCCAGCCATGTTTCAGTTAAAAAAATAAAATCCAGTTTAGAAGTGGTAATAAAATCATTAACTAAAAATGATTTGTTATTAAGAGACCTCACATTAAGTAGAGCCATCCTGATGGTGTTGTTGATAAGCTTTAAGGTTGTTTTTGGTTTGGAGGCAATAGATATGAGATTTGTGAGGTTAGCAGTGTGTCTAAGTTTCCCTTTGTTTACTCTCTTAGTGGTTACATCATGAATGTGAAAGTTGCCCTGCTTTGACGTAGGCAACCTTGGGTTCAGCAGATTATGTGAAACTTCCTTTATACTGTGTCTACGGCTGAACCCTTTTTTGTCTCAGTAATACTCAGGACTACTATAGCTGAAAGGGATAGGTAGGTAGGTCGGAATCTCTTGGTACCTCACGATTCGATTCGATTCCGATTCAGGGGTCAACGATTAGATTCTAGACCGATTATCGATGCATCTCGATGCATCTTGATGCAACAATTTCTTTATGAATCTTTCCATGTGCTCTTAGCCATCGCTAAGAGCTAGCAAAGGCCGTTCAGCAAAATCACAACTTTTCTCGGTTTTGGGCTGTCTAATCAATACTCAGTGGTGGAACGAGCTCCCTGCCGCTCTCAGGTCCGCAGAGTCGCTCACCATCTTCCGAAAAAGACTCAAGACTCACCTGTTCAGAGTCCACCTCGACTCCGCATAGCTACCTTCCCACTTCTGGCCACCATTGTACACTGTATTGTATTGTATTGTAGTACTTAACTATGTAGCAACTGCAGTAGCTGCTATCATGGCTGTAACACGGGGAATTGATTGACCTAGCGATTGTGGTACTTGCACTTGGTTCTATGAACATACTTTCTGTACCGACAGCGATATATCGATGCACTTCTTATGACAAATGTACTTATTGTGAGTCGCTTTGGATAAAAGCGTCTGCTAAATGCCCTAAATGTAAATGTGAATGTAAATTTTCAAAAATCTATACATCTGAGTTTGCTCACTTCCTACTTTTGTGATCATTAAAGACAATCAACAGAAGAATTACCTTCTCCAATATGTATTATTAAGGAAAAGGTTTTCTTTAACAAATATGACTTTGAACATGAACATTGCAATAATGAATGCAGCTTGCATTTACTATGCTATACAATTCTATGCTGCTTGCATTTGAACACATTGTGCAAAAAGTATGGCTTGGAATTCAGCTCATATAAAAACACTGTGCAATATGAGGAAGAAAAGTAAACAGAAATATAAAAGGGCTAAAATGAAATAATGGCAGTGTACCATGGAAGTGCAAACTTATTAAACAAACAGTAACAGTAGAAGTGCTTAATGACTGGTGGGTGTAATATGCAAGTTATTGTGTAAGAACAGGAGCTGGTCGACATGCTCTGGTATGATTGTACTCCGTTGGGCAGTCACAATATCCCCGCAGTAGAGAAGACTCGTTCTGCAGAGACACTGGTTGCCGGAATACAGAAGTATCGCTTGCCCAACTTGGAAAGCAGGGGATACACCGCCTCATTCTTTCTCCACCAGCTGAGAGGGTCCTCAGAGAGAGGAATTGGTGGACCACCACAGAACTTTCTAACCTCCTCCTCAACTTTAGCATAGGCAGAGATGGGGTGCTGAGCTGTGGCACCAGTGAAGGTATTTCCCAGTAGATTCTCCAACAAAGAGGATGAAGCTCGTCTCTTAAGAGGACAGGAGTTTTGCAAAGAGGGGGCAGCTCTTCTATTTGGAGTGGAGGAGCTTTGGTTCTGCTCCTCAGTGGTGTGGGTGCCCTCTATGTTGGGCTGGCTCTCCTCATCTTCCACTCTCACCTGTTGCTGTAGGTAAACACAATAAGAATAGATTTTTTCATTTTTCATGTTTCCATATCATGTCAATATCTCCAATCCTAACCACATAAAAAAATAAAAATACATTTATGAGGCTACCTATCTGTTCAATATTGTAATTTAATTTTGTGTTATGTTGTACTATTTTATAATTCCACAAAGGAAATGGTAAACCTTGAAAATCGTACAATGTTACAATAAAATAGCATTATTTACCTCAAGTGATGCAGCCTCAGCCACAACTCCTCCAAATGTCTCCTATATATCCTCCTCAGAAAGGAAAGGCATTCCCTTGAATCTGGGTCTAGAGCAGAAGCTGAACGAAGTATGCTTCTCTCTAGGTCAGAGTTGTTGCCCGTCATTTCCTGGCAGAGTTGAGCTTGCAGTGTGGCAATCAAACACACTGGGGCTGCTCTCCTCTCATATGAGTGTAGTAGCATCTTTCATTGCCTTTAGGGCCTTAACTACATCCTCTGTGTTGGAGACATCTATCTCAGTGAGAGTACAGAGATCAGCTTCTCCTTTCCTCACCTGGGGAGAGAGTAAAGCGGCGTAGATAGCCGGCTGCTGTTCCAAAAAACGATCCACCATCTCATACACACTGTTCCACCTGGTGCTCTCGTCTGTTATCAGTTTGTGACACGGCAGACCAAGAAGCTTCTGCTTCTCTTCCAGCTGGTACGTGCCGACGGTGCTGCGGTGGAAAAATGTAACGATGTGTCTAATCCTCGCCAGGAGCTTAGACAGCACAGGCAACTTGAGCGCTCGCTGACAAGCCAGATTCAAGGTGTGGGCGTAACATCTCAAGTGCACAAATCCTCCAAGTTGGCCAGCAACGACAATATTAGAAGCATCGTCTGTGACAAAAACTAAGTTGTTGTCATTCAGATGCCACTCATCTGCTACCTTCTTCAACAAGCCCTTCAACATTTGCGCCCGTGTGACTCTCGTACATTGCTCTTGTTTGGAGCACAAGTGACACTAGCTGCCACTCATCGTTGATGAAATACGCAGTTACGGTAACGTATGACACCATGGCAATTGATGTCCATGCATCGCATGTTATAGCCACCCTTCCAGCGTTCTTCAAAGTATCCAAAACTTTGGATTTGGTTTCAGCGTAGAGTGGTGTATTGTGGTGTCTGAAGAATCGCCGACAAGGTATCTCCAGAGTATGCACCATTTCCCGAAAACCCTTGTTCTCCACGACAGATTATGGACTTAAATCCATTGCAATAAATTGTGCAATGGATTTTGTAATCCGTTTGGCCCATTCCGAGTTCGGTGGCAGCTGTGCCATTGCCTGCTCAATTGTCCTCTGGCTGCCATCAGGGGCCTCATTACAGAAACTTCCTAACTCTGAAATCCTATCCTATCTTGAGATAGGAAGGCATTTAGGGGTTTTGATATTACAGAAGGAGGTTTCCTAACTTAACTTATGAAGAAATCCTATTTTATCTTAAGATAGGAATTTAACCATTATAGAACTATCCTAAATTAGGAATTTCTTAAGTTAGGCTCCCTAAGTTAGGTGGCCATACACCCTGTCCTAAGTTCAAAAAGAAACTGTAAATAACTGAAAAAAAATGGCACCAGCACTTCTAGTGGGTCTGCTGTGTGACAATGAAGACGAGGACGAACATAAAAACAGAAACGTGATGACTGAAAGGCTACTGAGACCGCATAATGACGTGTTGCATTTTCCGGACCATATTTTAATATCACATTATCGCCCGCCAAGACAGTTAATTTCGAATTTGGTGGAAAAATTACGTCCTGCTCTGGAGAGGCCTACAAGGAGACATGGAGCCTTGCCAGTGGTTGTGCAGGTAACAAATGTTCTACGTTTTTTTGCCATGGGGGACTTCCAGACTGAGGTTGCAAGCCTGTCTTCGGTTTCACAGCCATGTATTTCACGCAATCTCAGGGAGGTCACCAATGCCATCTGCAATCTTGCAAAGAACTAAATTCAGTTTCCTTGTGGAGAAGAGCTGCAGCAGATAAAGGAGGCTTTTTTAAGTCAGAGTGGGATGCCAGGGGTAATTGGGCTTATAGATGGGTCACTTTTCCCCATCAAAGCTCCAAGTGGCCCAACTGAGCCGGCTTATGTGTGCCGTAAGGGATACCATGCCATCAATGTTCAGGCCATGGGGGATCAAAATATGGTTGGACGGCATTTGTTGGCAAAGTGGCCTGGATCCACCCATGACTCTTTCATATTCAATACCAGGTGGGTCCCATAGACACTAACATAAATAATTGTTTTACCTGCTTCATTATTAGGCTTCACTAAAATACTCTTTAATATATGCAATATGTGCATTTACAGTGATATCAATGCATACCTGAGTGAGGGCAGGGGAAGTGGATGGCTTTTGGGGGACTCGGGATATCCCTTGAAACCCTACCTAATGACACAAGTCATAAACTAGTTTACAGAGGCAGAGAGGAGGTACAATGTGGCAAACAAAAGGTGCCGTAGCCGTCAGGAGAGGCTATATGGTATATGGAAACGAAGGTGAGACATATACTGCTTTGGTGCATTCAATAGCGTATATAAGGAGTGTGTCGTAACCCCTAAGAAGATAGTGTTACACTATATACTTCAAAAGCAATGTAGCAAATGTATTTATTTAAAATGATTTAATAATATTAATATAGACTATAACATCACACCAAAAAAGGAGATAAGTAAAGCATTGTAAGCAAACAAACTGATTAATTTTTGGTAATTTTTTGGGGGGGTTGGACCGTGCCAACCCGGGCAGCTGCACTGGTTGCACCGTCGATAATTACGCCATTGATTAATAATAGCTTGACCATTAAATAAATGCCTTCAATAAATGCCGAATCTGTATCTCTCATAAAGAATATCATCAGACAATGCCAAGGGATCGGTTCTGTCCCGAAAAACCCTCTGTCTCCGGAGAGACGCCTGTACGATAAGTGCGCCGAGGTCCATGGGAACACCCACAAATGGTGACGCCATTATCGGAGGAGGGGCTAGGAAGCTGCGCACGCCGATCTCCGGGTAGACTCGCTGAAAAGCTGCTCCCGACCAGGTTTGGTTGCGAGCGTAAGTCACCATGGTGATACAGCGACGCTTAAAGAGATCGACTTTCATGGTACAGCTAACCCAGGCTTTCAGCTCAACATACCTCGCTAACCCTCTAATCGAGCTTCGTAGTACAGGCCCCTGGATTGGGCTTCGCGGGTTTGTTTACCGGCGTTGCTATTGTTACCGGTCTTGCGTGTCCCAACGGTTTATTAGGTGTCTAATAAATCGCTGTCTAATCAATACTTCATTCACTGCCTCTTCCGTGGTTATTACAATATTATGAATAGACTGCTCTGTAAATAATTAATAATAATAATTATACCAGATACATTTTCAGTCGCACCGCTGCGCCCAAATAAAATATTTGGTCGCAGTACCCCGAATTCTAGGCGCATGTGCGCCCAAATTAGGCGCACTCTGGAGCCCTGCATGATGGCATACATGCATGATGGTAGAACTGCCAGAAACAACCTAATTGCGCATTATTTTAGATAAGTGGTAAATAAAATACTCCATGAATTCAAAATTTTCTTTATCCAATTTCAGTCTCTCCTACTCAACATTTAATTTCTCTCGCATAACCAACAGCTTCTCCTTCTCCAACTCCAGAAGCTCCTCTTGTAGGCTTATGTGTTTCTTCTTTTTAGCTGTAGAGAAGAGTTTAAACTGTGAATCAAGACAATTTTCCTTGAACAGTAGCCTTGCTATTATAAACCTCAACTGTTCATAAATGGAGCAGCTACAGTTGAGACAGCGTCGTTGTAAAAATGCACCTCATATTCATTTAAATATTTAAACAGTGAGCATCAACTTACCAGGTGATGGGATCATTCTTGCTGTTGGCAGAGTCCTGCTGTCACACTCTGAATCCATCAACGTCAGTATGACCTCAGTTGATTCAGACACCTCGGCACTGTCTTTCTCAAGGACCTCCTCAGGCAGGCCCACCTTTGTGCCGGTTGAAATGCCTATACACAAATGATTTCATGTTAGGGGGGTTGATAGCGTTGGCTTTTCTTTTGCTGTTTACTGGTCCATATTCTGTATTTTGTGGTCCAACAACTATCTTTGTCTATCTAGCTTCTGGTTTAAAGTGACCAGACGTCAGAAATCAAAACGAGGCCATAGTCCCGATGAGGCAGAAACACCGGGGACATTCCAGTTTGGATATTAATGTGATTGAAATATCCAATGGGACAGGCAATTAAAATCGGGGACGTCTGGTCGCCCTATTCTAGTTAGGGTTACTATGGAGCCACTCCTCAAAATCACTTATCGATAGCGTGTCTAGTTGTTACATTTTAGATTAACCGTTAGTTGCTACACCATAGCACTAGCAGTACACCGCCCCCAAAATGTGGACACTGACACTAGTTTATACAAATTCTGTGAATCTGTGGTCCACTCGTTAGGTTTATGCCAAAATCTAACCTTAGCGCTAGCGTTCTTGCCTTATGTATTGGTGAAGTCAAACTTAAACATAATCCGCAGTTGCTAAGCCAGAGTGCTAGCGATAGAAGTGTTGAACTGAACTTACCTTGGGTGTAAACTTGACCCATGGTGGCCAGGATCTTCTCCTCTGGTGCCATGCCGTAATTCCGACGCCTCATTGTTCCGACGCCTCAATGGTCCGAAATATTTCCCATTAGATCGACATGCCACTATGCCGACGGTTCAATGTTCAATGTTCCGTTTATTTGTTGTAAAGTAGGCATGTTTCGGTATGGTAACTATGAAGCTTAAGGGAGGGAATTGTATCTAACGCGTGGAGAGGAAAATACCGTGATCTACTTCAAGCCCCCCTCTCTGCCGTCTACCTATTGATCTCTGGCCTCTTCACTTGACGTCCACCGATAGAGGACGTCAAGTGGGCGTGGCCTATGCAGTGGGCGTGGCCGGGGTGACGTAATGGCTTCAGCTTCTTCACCTATCTAAAGGTGCTGCCTTCTGTGGAGGGAGCAGCCTTCAATAAGGTCTTGCTCCCCTTGTGGCTATGTGAGGGTAATGCAGCTTCTTTAACAATAACAATATCTAACAATCTAACAATATATAGGCCTATGTTGTATTTTGGAGAGAGAGTGAGAGAGAGCGAGAGCGAGGTATAAAACTCTTTATATGTAGGCCTATTCGGCATATTGAACCGTCGGCCTAATGCGCCTCCTTTTTGAAAAGTCGGACAAACTGACCTTCGGACCAATGGGTTCCGTTTTCGGAACATTGAACCGTCGGCATAGTGGCATGTCGATCTAATGGGAAATATTTCGGACCATTGAGACGTCGGAACAATGAGGTGTCGGAATTACGGGCAGGCCCCTCTCCTCTAGCATACTCTAGCTTCACTTCTGGCATACCAGCCCCCGTCTTTGCCTGGTCCCTCTTCTGTAGCGGCCCTCTGGTCTTGGCGTCACTCGCTATGGTCGACCACTTTTTCTTTATACTGTCCACCGTCCTCAGTACCCCACAAACCGCTGAGACAGCGTCCGACACCTCTTGCCATCTGTTTGCTTTGATCCGCGACGTTAAATTTGGGGAAAATTTGCAGAATAAAATACTTTTCCTTTCGTCCACCGCCACAACTAATGCCTCCAGCTCGTCGTTGGTAAAGTTGAAAGCCCTCCTCTTCTTGTTTTCCGTAGCAATCCCCGCCATGATAGTCTAGTCGTAATTTCTTGAACCCAGAAATGTTGAGTACCCTAAAGTTTTATTGCAGAAATGTCATCTATAGGCCAAATGGATGGAATTGAACCTGGTTGCTAAAAGTTGCACTTTGGGCAATTTGCATAATTAGCATAATAAGCTAATTAAGGCGAGACACCACAGGTGAATAGGGTAAAAAAAATTAATAACAGATATCACCATGAAACTTTCTTAGTTGATTACTTATGTTAAGATGAGAAAAAAATGTATTGCATGTTTTTGGTATTTTAATTTTTTAATATGCAAATGAGGCCTTATCTCATAAAATCTCATATAAAGATGCAAAATAACTATATACAGCATGCACATACACACAAACCAAAAATAAATATATACAGGAAAAGACAGAACTTTATACAGCATGCACACAGACAAACACACAATAACTATATACAAGACCTATATACAGCAAAAGAAAGAACTATATTACACAGCATGCTTACAGGACACACACAATAACTATATACAAGAACAGCATGCACACACACAGACGCTGTAAAATAACTATGTAGTACCCACATGCACGCACACACACACACACACACACACACACACACACATACTCCCGCGCCATAACTTGAGAGACCATTAGTCAGGACTGTCATCTGCGGGGCCCACCCTTTCCAGGGCTCGTACAGCTCTGACAAAAATCACCAATGATCAGCAACAGTCATATATTACAAAAGTCTGTTTAAATAAGCAGAATTCCAAAAAACGTTTCATAGGAGTCAGGGTGGTCACCTTTGGGGACCACTCTCACGCTTTGTCACTTATTAGACCCATATTACACAATTCTCTAACAACGTCACTTTTGAGCCCCTGTGTTACACACCTCTCTAAATCTGTCACTTGTTGCGCCCATTTTACACACTTCTGTGTCACTCATTGGACCCATATTATTACACTCTAAATCTGTCACTTGTTGCCAGTGCTTTAAGTGGAAAAAAATAAGTGCCAGTACTCCCCTTTTCACCTGTTGGCATGTGTATTGGGCAGCCGATATTGTCAAATCATTAAGTATTACATTCTGAATTTCTACAGTGAATAAAAGATACTGAAAGATAATGCTGATTTTCACAACATTCATTTCTTCAAATATTCACAGTGGTGGAAGAAGTACTCAGAGCTTTTACTTCAGTAAAAGTAGTAATACCACTACTGTAGTAAAAGTCCTGCATTCAAAATGTAACTTAAGTAAAAGTATAAACTATTAGCATCAAAATGTACTTAAAGTACAATCTAAACATCATTAGATTGTCATTGATAGATTAATTATCACGTTGCAGCTGATAAAAGGTGGGGCAAAATTGAATTATTTTATATACTTCTGTGTAGCTCAATCCAAAACAATACATGATATATATTATTTTTAAATTATAATTGAAATATTTTGTATTGAGAATCAGAATCTGTAAAGTAACTGGTAACTAAAGTTACTGAATAAATGTAGTTGAGTAAAAAGTACAATATTTCCTCTGAATAGTATAGCCTAGTATAAAATTAATTCACAAAAGTAAAATACATCAACATTTTACTTAAGTACAGTACTTACTAGAGTAAATTTACTTAGTTACTTTCCACCACTGAATATCCATATACTTGTAGAAAGAGCAACAGTGGATTTCAACAGAACTGTCAGGTTTTTAAAAAACACCGTACTTGATCCTTTCACCAACAGTCTGGTCATTCATCTTGAACGAGGTTATTGCTAACGTCGCAGCATTAGCAACAGGCGTTGCTATAGCAACAGGCTGTGTGCTAACATTAGCTTGTTGCTGCTGACCTGCATTTTCTGGCTCAGTAGTATTTGACTGTCTGAGAGTTCTGTCATCATGCCACTCCGTTCCGGTTCGCATTCTCTTTGTGCCTTTTAGGAGCCAGGCCAACTTTACTATCGTGTCTTTTGTTTATGCCTGTTTATCCAACACTGCTGTGGATCATGAGCAAATGTGACGTTCCACTTCCGTGACAACAAACTAGTGGGCGTCACATAATAGCCTACCGGCGAGAACATAGAGGCAAGCGTCACGTAGTG
Source organism: Gadus chalcogrammus (assembly GCF_026213295.1). Taxonomy (NCBI): domain Eukaryota; kingdom Metazoa; phylum Chordata; class Actinopteri; order Gadiformes; family Gadidae; genus Gadus; species Gadus chalcogrammus. The sequence goes on from NC_079423.1 coordinate 23,030,428, forward strand.
CGCCCTGGGTAATGTAGTTTAGCTGCCATGAATCACCGAGAGACAGCTTTGGAGAGGAAAGGAAAGGGTTCTGGGAGCTTGTGAGAAGTCCGAGAAAAGTCCCGGTATGCCATGGGGTAAAATCTAGAAGTAGGGGTACTGCGTACCGGTGCGTACCGGCCCACTTAAAGCACTGCTTGTTGCACCCATTTTACACACTTCTCTGTGTCACTTATTGGACCCATATTATCACACACCTCTCTAAATCTGTCACTTGTTGCGCCCATTTTACACACTTCTATGTGTCACTTATTGGACCCATATTGTTACACACCTCTCTAAATCCGTCACTTGTTGCGCCCATTTTACACACTTCTATGTGTCACTTATTGGACCCATATTGTTACACACCTCTCTAAATCTGTCACTTGTTGCGCCCATTTTACACACTTCTCTGTGTCACTTATTGGACCCATATTGTTACACACCTCTCTAAATCTGTCACTTGTTGCGCCCATTTTACACACTTCTATGTGTCACTTATTGGACCCATATTGTTACACACCTCTCTAAATCTGTCACTTGTTGCGCCCATTTTACACACTTCTATGTGTCACTTATTGGACCCGTATTATCACACTCTGAATCTGTCACTTGTTGCGCCCATTTTACACACTTCTGTGTGTCACTTATTGGACCCATATTATTACCCACTTCTCACTTGTGGACACTATGTTATCAATGTCTCTAATTAATAATCATTAGATTTTTGGGCTATTGCAGCATAATATTTTAGAATTAAGTTTTCAGATAGTAGTGTAGGCTAATGCTCATTGAGGGTGGAAAAGGTGGCAAAAGTTAAATCACAACCTACTATTCATTTATGTGCACAATTTTGGAATGAAAATGAATAAAAAATGGTTACCTAAAAGGTGGTTAGTTTGTCTTTCTGTATTTGTGTGTGTCTGGCTTGGAAATGTAATCTCAATTTGGCAACCCTGACTACGGCACGTGCACATTGAGAACACATGCCGTGTTTACACTTCACAACAACAACAAACCAAGCTAACATAGCTGCATACTATGGCTGAAGTTAAAAATGAGTGAACAAACCACAAACTCTACCAGCCTCGGATTTAATAGCTCAATGTGGATCATTCTCACTGACATGGAGTTGGTTTGGCTTTGAAAACACTGATATTGCTCAAAAGACGCCAATCTGCAAACTATGTCAGAAAGCGGTTGCCGTCAAAGACAGCTCGTCAACGAACTTGTTTCACCATCTGCAAATTAACCACAGCACAGAATATGAAGAATATGAAAAGCTTCGGCAGTCAGCGGTCGACCACGACCGGCCTGCAAGTTACCGACAAGAAAACACAGCGTCATTCGGCAAGGGAGTGCCTTACAACAAGAAGGGCAACAGATGGCAAGGAATAACAAAATCTGTCACCACTCTTTGTGCAGTATTTGACGCATAAAGGTTGGATTTGGAGACTTAGTTTTGTTCTTGCTTATGCTGCACAATTCACCTTCCAGCACAGCAGTCAAATGTGTATCCACATTCTAATGTTCATGCCTTGTAGTTCAAATATGATGAGTATTGTTTACATTAGGGGGAAGTGTCAGTTTAAAATGCTCTCATGATAGTTTGTTAGTGATAGTGCAATATTTTATAGTGTAAATCCTATAAGCCACTTTGAAATGGTTTACGTATACTTGCACTGAATGATCTCAATACTTGCACTGGTGATTTCAGTGTTTTTGTATTGTACTTACTTGAATGACTCAGTTTTAAGTTAATAAATAAGACTTGTTTTTCTTGAACAAGCTGTTTTTGTCAATATTAGCATTAACATTTAATATACTATTAACAAGAGCGAGCTAGTACAATAGGCCTTTGATGCTTTTACAAACACATTTTTGAGGGATGCAAAATATCGTCAATTATCGTTATCGGCAAAATCCCAAAAAATATTGGGATATTGATTTTTGTCAATATCGCATACCCCTATCTGACACCCCATGCCGATGTGTGCCTTACACATCACAGCGAAACGGGAGCACACAGGTGGCACACAGCGTGCACGGGAGAAGAGAGCCTCAGACTCATGCAGAGTTGGAGCGGAAATATGCGGATTTAACCTCTCAAAATGAACGGACCCGATCCTAAAAACAGGAAAACACAGTATGTCAGATAATTATACTGAATTATGTTAGTTTCAGCCCACATTGACCATTTTAGGCGGTGGCGGCCACCACCAAAATTAGGGCCCATCCACACGGAGACGTGTTGCCAAAAAATAGACAAAGCACTAAAATACCATAAAAAGTGGTGTGTCTTTAATTAGGGCTAAGTAATACAATTGGATACTGGTTTGGAGTCACTGGGTCACATGATGTGGAAGTTATTGAACAAAAATGATCAATTCTGCATATTAATATTCATAGAAAATAGACAAAGCACTAAAATAGCATAAAAAGTGGTGTGTCATATTTGATCAGTTTGGTAATACAATTGGATACTGGTTTGGAGTCACTGGGTCACATGATGTGGAAGTTATTGAACAAAAATGATAATTTCTGCATATTAATATTCATAGAAAATAGACAAAGCACTAAATCTTGTGAAAATCCAACAAATTCTCACTCCGAGCGCGTCGATTTCTGACGAACGGTCAGTGACTTTTGCTTCAGTTTCTGACGCAAAAGGGTACCCTTGCGCTGCTTTTTTAGACGCATGGGGTTTTCATCTAGTTACAATGTAACCCTTTGACGGGGGACCCGATGGCTGCACATAGAGACGCTATGAGCATTCATATCCCATTGGCTAACGGAGGACCTTGCGCTTCTTTTTTCGACGCAGGGGGTTTTCCACTCATTGCAATGTAATCCCTCCACGGCAATATATGAAGCTATGAGCATTCATTCCATTGGCTAACGGAAGAGCCGATGGCTGCACATAGAGACGCTATGAGCATTCATCCCATTGGCTAACGGAGGACCTTGTGCTTCTTTTTTCGACGCAGGGGTTTTTCCACTCATTACAATGTAATCCCTCCACGGCAATATATGAAGCTATAAGCATTCATCCCATTGGCTAACGGAAGAGCCGATGGCTGCACAATAACGGCGATTTTACAGTGACATCTGTGACATTCCTCAACACAACTACACCAACGTGTCCTTGTTAACAACCCAGTCGCCAAGAAAAAACGTTGACGGTGTACGTTTCCATGAACACTGGATACGTAGCATTTCATCTCAAAAACTGTTTTTCCACCACATTCTGAACCATTAGGTCTTGCAGGCTACACTTCTGAGGGGCTTTGTCCAAATGACACTCCATTTGGGAAAACTTTTTTTCTCTAAGGGCTAGAACTCCAAATCTCGGATATGTCGTTCACGGGGCCCCGGGAAATGTGTGTAAACATTTTAGCATCCCTAGCTATCTCGAAAAGGTCGGCAAAGGGGCGTGACCTCCAACAGTACAGTAAATGTACATAAGACAGAGGTTAGTTTCTAGTCCCCATTTTTTGTGGGATGGAGGTGTACATTTGTGGCTAAAGGTGTGTAGACACAGCTGACCTGTGGCCACGTTTTCGAAGTCGGGGGTCAAAAGGTCAAAAGGAGCCGGCACCACGCCGCTTATGAGATAACAAAAAGTTAATGTGTGTTTCTCTCATAACTTTTTGTCATTATTAAAGAGAGGCCTGATTCTCAGATATGCATGTTGGATGGCTAGGGTGTAGGTCTGGGAAGAACTTCAGGCCAAAATCTTGCAAGCGAGCCGCTGGGTGAGTTGCAACGAGATGGAGCACTTGCTGAGTCATTTCCTGTAGTGCTGGAGCCACAGGTTGAAGCGTATCCGTCCTTTGAGACCCTCTTTGATGTATAAGAGACCCTATACATATACAGCTTACTTAAATGTTGTCGACTCAGTCACCTATTGCATCACTTCCTTTAAGGCTTCAGCCTCCTAATTGATCATTGTAGGCTATAAGTACACGTACAAAGTATACATATGAATACATGCATAGTATACATACGTATCCTAATACAAACGTACACATACATATTTATTCATATGTACACTTACATACGTATACGTACACATAGCTAAACAAACTCATACACACGTACACATAACGTAAACATATGTACACATACGTATTCATAGTATACATACGTATACTTACTGATACATATACGTAAAAATACGTACACATACATAGCAAACATACGTACCCACACGAATGTATACATACCCAGTGGTGGGTAGAGTACTGAAAATCTACTCAAGTAAAAGTACAATTACTTCCTTCAAAATCTAGAAGGAAAAGATGTACTCTTAAAATATTTCTTCATCGTGTTTTCTTCATTAAACATACATACAATACATGCAACAAAATGGATTTGTCATTTCAAACAAATTGACACACTTAAAATGTAAATTGGTTTCAGCTCTGTGCATATGACAAAAGGCAAGGGCTTTGTAGGAACACCACCCAGGATGGCTTGGTTAGCTGATTGGCCAATCAGATTTGTCTTGACGCGATTGCATTCACCCTACGCATAGCATGCACGCACACTCACAGCCAGACACAACAATGACGAACAAGTTGTGGTCTGCAGAATACAGAGCCAACGTGGACCGTACTCCCCTCCCCCCTTTCTAGTCCTCAGTCCCAACGTAATGTGAACTCTTGACCTCGGCTATGGAATCACTACAATGTTGCAAACTAGGGAGGGCACATCGCTAACGTGCAGGGCCCCTCCCCCCCTGCATGTGCTGCTGCCTGACGCAACAGAGGTGACTTAAAATAGTTCATCAATCCAATAGAAGTATGAAAAATATCTTCCCGGTGGCGTAACGGGGAAAACAAGGTGTCCTTTGACATCTACGTTTCGAGGCAATTGCAACGGTGCCACACATGACCATATTTGAATATGTTTCCGGGTAGTAATTAGCTGCCGTTTTTGGAGGCCTCAATCCATATTGATCAGCTATAGATTTGCTCCCCGATGGAGATTTTTGACAAATGACATGTGGTTTAGCATCTACACGTTGAGCTGAGTCCAAGGAGACCAAGCTCGACCTTGTGCCACACAGAGATCATGTCCTAGACCATAGGTGTACCATGTAAAATACAGGGGCCATGTAGTGTAGGGGGCCGTGGAGTGTCATGCTTGGTGTCATTGGACTCAGCTCAATGTGTAGATGCTAAAAAACATGTCATTTGTCATGAACCTTTATCGGGAAGCAAATCAATAGCTGGTCATTATTGATTAAGGCCTCCAAATTCGACAGCTAATTACTACCATTAAACATGTTTGAATATGCTCATGTGTGGTACCGTTGCAATCGCCTGGAAGCGTAGATGTTGAAGGACACCTTGTTCGCTCTCTTCCGCCACCGGGAAGATATTTACATACTTCTGATTGACTAATGAAAATATGTGTCAGGCAGCAGCAGTCCAGGTGCAGGGGGGGAGGGGCCCTCCCCTTGATGGGCCATCACTTAAGGCTGAGCTGAAGGCAGAGATGCACCTTGCACTGCTGCAAGCAGAGCAAGTACTATTCTCTTGCATATACTTACTATTCTCTCAGACACTTTTTTTGGTCGCTATCGCTCTATAACTCTTCAAACATTAACATAGAAAGGCAAAAAAAAATCGGATGACAGGTACTATAGTGGAATTGTGGAATTGTGTGCTATAGCTTTTCCAAGCAATAGTACATAAAGTAAAAAAAATAAATAAGATTAAAGTTACTTAAAAATCCCATGCGTGTGAGTGGCTGTCCCAATCAAAACAATTGAAAGCAAGGAAAATGTATAAACTGCATTTTCTCCCTAAATATTTAAACTATATACACATATTATACATCAAAAGCATGATGAGCTGATCGCTCATAAGAAATATCTAACCAATACTTCTTAATTTTCAAGATATTAATTGTACATAAAAATGTACTCATTCATACACGTTCATACATACAAATGCATAAGTACACATACAAAGTATACATACGAATACATACACTTAGATACGTATACGTACACATAGCTAAACAGTCTCATACATATGTACACATAACGTAAACATATGTACACATACGTATTCATACGTATACTTACTGATACATATACGTAAAAATACGTCCACATACATAGCAAACATACGTACCCACACAAATGTATACATACGTACACACAGTGGTATAGTCTACGTGATACGCAGGTATACGCCGTATACCCACTAGGAACGCACCAGGATTTGCGTCTACCCACTTAAAAATGTGCACGGATACGTATCAATCGTCTTGTGACAGATCTTTCACTTCTGTGTTTATTTTTCGCAAATACCGGTTGGGTATAACTGCAATAAAATACTTTAAGCGGGTGAAGTTATCTCCTACATTCACCATTCATAAAATTCCCCCTGCGCGCTCGCGCTCTGCCCTGTCTCTGTTACGAAGCGCGAAGCTGCCCCTGCATCTCTGCACGTTAGTTGGCGGGCCGAGCCCCTCCTTCTCGCGTGTGTGTGCGTGCGTGCGCGTGCGTGCGTGCGTGCGTGTGCGTGTGCGTGTGTGTGTCCAGTCCTCCCATATTAATGTGTAAACCACATAATAAGTAGTCAACAGAAGACAATGTTTTAATCCCACTTTATATCTCCTTGTTACTTTTAGATGAGAACCCCCTGGCCAGCCTTTCAGACTGGGTGTCAGGCTAGGGAATTTAAAAACAGGCATCCTTGGTTAGAGTGGAGGGAAAACAAGTTAGCTAAATGGCAGCCAACATACAGTTGGTATACACAATTGAAATTCATAATGTTAATCACTATGCAAATGAGAGTATAGCTAATTCATGGTCATTTTTAAGGTGCAGTAATTTCACACTTTTACACAATTCAATTACTGTATGGTATGTTAGATAACAACAGTAAGAGCTCAAATTAGAGCAATTGAAAGAGTGAAACATTAGTCTGCTGTCATCTCCTTCTCCTTCTAACCATGCACTGGTTAGCCATGGTTGTAAACAGTTCATTCAATTATTTTGAGTAGATTTTGTCCTTGTTTAGCATGTGCTATTGCTACTATAGACATACAAAGGACAACTTTTCATTTTTGTGTTCTATTTGTTCATACTGTTATTAAAACTGGTAAACCTACTCAGCATTACATGATTGTTGATAATCGTTATACTCTTAAATCAGCGGGTTGTAGACCCCTGCGTTGGTGAGTGTGGTGCGACACCCCATAAGCGCCACACACGTACACGCAGGGGCGGACTGGCCATCGGGAATACCGGGGACATCCCCGGTGGGCCGATGGCCGAAAATATAAATCCAACGGCCCATCACTATGATGTACCGGCCCACGCCCATCATCGCATCAGCCCTACAATGGTTGAAACAGCGGCACAAGCGTAATTTTCTCCAAGAGCTATGCCTATCTATTCGCACTGACTGCTTTTATACTGCTACTCGCAATCGGTCTTCACACTCATGGTGACTATTTTTGTGTCTTTTAATATGTGTTTTACAGACTTCGGAAGTCCAAAGTAAGAAAAGATCTCCACCTTATTAATAAACACCTCTAAATTGATTCTTACACAGCCGAAGTGTAGAGAATTTGGATTTGCATACATACACGCAACGCGGCACCCAGTTATACGCATGCGCACAACCCATGAGGCCCAGCTCTTCGTTGCCTTCGTTGTTTTGGAGAGTGCGAGAGCATGCCGTCGGCACCAAAACGAAAAGGTGGAGCTGAAAAGCTAAGAGATAAAAAGAAAAAATGTCTGGAGAAAGGTGCCTCAAAACATTTAAAAATATCAAATTTCTTTGGAAAACCACCGACTGGTGACAGTGAAAAGGTAAGATGTGGCGTTGACGTTGCCAAATGTGAGCTTTCTATTCGCAGATGAGGTAACGTTCCCTACAGCTAGCCTTGCATATATAGACCGTTATGATCTGGTAAAATAAGCAAGCTGGTGTTGTTGTTAACATCTAGATTATCTATTTTAACATGTTAGCCGTAGTCACTGGCTTACAATTGATGAGCAAGCTATCCATGGTGGTAGTTGTAAATAGGACAATCTTATAATTTCTATTAACCTGTGACAAATAAGTTAACCAGCTAGTTTGTTATGCTAAAATCTAAAATTATAAATAATGTTTATATGTTATCTAGATTGTTAATATGTTATGTAGAGGCGTTGACTTGGCCAAGTATAGCATGCATTTCACAACATATTAAACAAAATGTTAATATGTTATCTAGATTGATGATTCAGCTGCTGGAAGCAGCAGCCAGGGGCATGAGAGCCAAGATAAGAGCCAGGGTACAACGTACACCGTAAGTAACACTTTAATATACCAAGTACAAAAATAGTGTATTTCAATTGAGCAGATGTATTAAGATAAAGTCAGATTAACGAGTTATTAACGACGCTGCAAACCCATTTTAACGACGTCAATGTTTTTCTCGCGAGATTAACGTTCCTTTTGGTCAACAGGCTTGTCTACTTTCTATTGGTAACCTAACTGTTAAGGTTCATTGTTTCTTAAATAAGAGGCCTGGCGATGTTCACAGCAAACTTGAAAAAATGAATTATTAAGCCATGGTTTGACTGCACTATAGGCTGAGTCTTTGTGAAATGTGCACTTTATAATTATATTTTGTAGCGCCCTGTTTGGCAATGTTGTTTTTCAATAAAATAAAACATTTGCATAAAGCAAGCCAATCCACTTTTCCATGTTGATAAGAGCATTACAATAATAGGGACATTCAAAAATTGCGATTAATTGTGTTTAAATATTTTAATAGTTTGACTCATTTCAAGTATATTTATCTAATACACATTGAGTGTACTAACCAATAGTGGAAAGTTAATTATAAAAAAGTATTCTTAGTACACTTAAATGTAATGTTTATTAAGTGTAGTTTGCTGATAGTGTTGTGTCAATGGTTTAACATACTAACATGATAAACCCTATTTACCACTCACGTAGGCTGAAGATGACAGTGATAGGGATATCAGCCAGGATGACAGAGAAAGTCAAGGCCAAGAGGATAGGGATAGCAGCCAGGATGACAGAGAAAGTCAAGGCCAAGAGGATAGGGATAGCAGCCAGGATGACAGAGAAAGTCAAGGCCAAGAGGACAGGGATAGCAGCCATGATGATAGAGAAAGTCGAGGCCAAGATGACAGGGATGATCAAGGGCAAGAAGACACAGAAAGTGAAGGCAAAGATTTTGATTATTTCACCAGGCCGAAGTCAGACACATTTGACCACTTCTTCCGTTTTCACCCACAGCAGAAGGCAGACAAGGCTGTAGTGCAGAGAGCTTTTTTTTGTAAAGACGGCACAAACAGAAAATGGCTTTCATACAGTCAAGAAAAGAAGCCCTCTTCTGTTCCCTTTGTCTCGCCTTTGCTAATCACACAGAAAGCAGCACGTTCATCACTGGCATGTCCAACCTCACACACATACACCAGAGAGTTGAAGAGCATGAGAAGAGCCAACTACACAGAGGTTGCGCTGAGGCATATTTTCTCAGATCTTCAAGAAGCACGATCCAGGACCTTCTCATGGGACCTCAGATGTCACTTCACAGAGAGCAAGTCCGCAGAAGGCGACAAGTGTTGGAGCGCATTATAGATGTAATAAAGCTCATCGGCAAAAGAGGTTTGAGCTACAGAGGCAGGCAGAAAGAGGCAGCATACACACTGGATGACGACACTATTGACCATGGTAACTTTTTGGAAATAACAGTTTTACTGGGAAAATATGATGTTTGTCTCAAGGAACACCTCACTCTCTGCATCGAAAAGAGCAAGCAGATTCACCAGTCTGGTTCAACAAAAGGTAGAGGTGCCCTTGTCACTCTCCTATCCAAAACGACCATCGACTACATCATCACCACCATTCAACGCCTCATGAAAAGTGCCATCGCTGCTGAAGTCCGGAAATCTGGAATGTACTCGGTCCAGATCGACACCACACAGGACATCACAGCCCATGATCAGTGCTCTGTTGTCATACGGTATGTGACAGACACTGTTCATGAGCGACTAGTTGCTGTGACCAGATGTGAGGCTTCCACTGGGCAGTACTTTGCCCAACTTGTGAATGGCGTGCTGGTGGCCATGGATCTGGATGTGAAGCAGTGTATTGGGAATTCCACCGATGGGGCCTCCAATATGCAAGGCCAATATAAAGGCTTCTCTGCATTGCTCTCTGAAAAGTGCCCAACACAAATCCATGTGTGGTGCTATTCACACATATTAAATCTTGTGCTGACAGACACAACACAGTGTGTGCTGGCAAGTGGCTCTCTTTTTTCTCTTATGAACCACATCGCTGTCTTCTTCAGAGAGTCCTACCAGAGGATGAACATCTGGGAAAAGGAGAGCAAAGACCCAAGACGCAGACGTCTCACCTCTATAGGAGAAACGCGCTGGTGGTCCAAAGATGCTGCTCTGACGAAGGTGTTTGGCTCTTTTGGAAAGCCAGACGGGGCCCTGTATTTTGATGTCCTTCACACCCTCTCAGCCATTCAAGATGGAGAGACCATCAATGCCACGGCGAGAGTAAATGCCCAGGGATACATCGGCCAGCTTCTAAAGTATGAAACTATACTAACAGCTCAGATCTTCCTGCGAATTTTCCAGGTCACTTCACCAGTTTCAAAATATCTTCAAACCAGTGGAATGGACATCCTGACAGCTCATCGGATGGTTGCGACTGCAGAAGCAGAGCTGAAAGAAATGACCAGAGATTTTCAGAGCATCAAGACAGCAGCCGACAAATTCATCCAGTGGGCCAACTATAAAATTGGGGAGGAGAGTGAGGAGACTGAGCTGGAGGTGGAGACCACTCTGCCACAGAAACGGGGAAGAAGGAAAAAATCGATGCCTGGAGAGAGGTCCCGAGATGAGGCTGTGACAGATGCCGAAGCATCATACAAGATTGAGGTTCACAATCGAATAATGGACACAGTCGCAGGAAGCATGCACCAACGTTTCCTCAAGAATGGCACTTTGTATGCTGATCTGGCACTTCTGGACCCAAAAAACTTCAGCCAGGTTATATCCTACGGCGAAAGTTTCCCAGAGGCAGCACTTCAAGAGCTAAGCAAATGTTTGCTGCCATTTGATGACAGAGCAACAGAGGCAGAGTTACAGAGCGAACTCAAAAGTCTGGCACGACAATGGGATAGGCTGAAGTCATCAGTATTTGATGAATACACAACAAAGACAACAGAACCCGGGCCAGAGGATGCTGAAGATGAGGCAGAGATAGTGTACAAAAAGTGCTCATCTTGCAAGGACTGTCCAATCTGTTGCTACCGAGTTCTGAAGCAGTACAACCTCCTGACAGATGCATACCACATCATAGGCCTTGCATACAGGTTCCTGCTTACCCTCTCTGTCACACAGGTAGCATGTGAGCGAAGCTTTTCAACCCTGAAATACATAAAAAACAGGCTCAGGAGCTCACTCTCTCAACAGCACCTGGAGGCTTTTATGTTGATGGCTACTCAAACAGATGTTTTGCAGATGCTGGACAGTGAGAAAATCATTGACGGTGTTGCAGAAAAGAGTGAGCTGCTGCAAAAACTACTCATGTAGTTTCATCATTTTCATTTTATTCCATGTGTCCATCCAGGCAAATTGGTGGATCCAAATGTTATTAAAAAACAAACATACATATATGATGTAATTTCTTTGAAATCATCCAAAATAATGTTAAGTGTATGGGTATTTTTCCCAGAAGGCCACTGACTGTTCGATACGCGCGATCCATTGAGTGGGCAACGCGGCTACTTAGTGGGCCGCGCGCCGTGTATTGAGTGGGCCGGTCTGACAGAAACTCCCGGGCCACTTTTTTCCCCCAGTCCGCCCCTGCGTACACGTACCGGTGGGACGGGTTTGTACGAGGCTGGGAGGGAATCATCACAGTATACCCACTACAATAAAATAGACTACACCACTGACTTAAACATATTCAAGACACCTCGTTTGACCCTTTACCCCAACGGGAAGATATGTTAATACTTCTATTGGATTGATTCAGCTATTTTATTTGGTTTTTTTCAACGTTTTGCAATTCAATAGCTTTTGGGTCACATGGCCACTAATCACTATTTGATTGTTCACCAACTACTATAGAGGTAAATTGATAAAGGCCCTGTGTTTGGTTCCGTCTCCAGATTTTTGTTTCCTCAGTATTTATAATTAATTGTTCGAACTTAGTGTGTTTTAATTTTATTTAGCATTTATTAAAAAAAATTATGATTCTTTATGCTTTCCTATAGGGCAATGTGTGTAGTAGATCCGGTACAACTCAATCCATAAGAATGTCCAATTGATGTGCAATTGCTTCCATTGAATGTAGGATTCATAGTAGTTGGGGTGGGGGAAGGGCAAGTGGCTGCTGTTGTGTCAGGCAGCACCAGTTGGGTGCAGGGGGGGAGGGCCCCTCCGATGGGCCATCACTTAAGGCTGAGCTGAAGGCAGAGATGCACCAAAGTATTCTCCACTGCTGAACTCTGACTCACAGGCCCAGTCCAGTGTTGAAAATACATAAATTATGTGTTTACTTGTATTGTATGTATTATATATATTTTTATAATAAATAAATAATAGAGAGGGGGGGCCTGCCCTCGGGGTCCGACCGGGCCAAGTTTCGGTGCGGAGGTCCCAGTTAGGCCCTAGAATAATGTATTAAAATTTCAGGGCGGTAGGACCTTCCTATCCCAAAAACAGTTTTTCCACCACATTCTGAACCATTAGGTCTTGCAGGCTACACTTCTGAGGGGCTTTGTCCAAATGACACTCCATTTGGGAAAACCTTTTTTTCTCTAAGGGCTAGAACTCCAAATCTCGGATATGTCGTTCACGGGGCCCCGGGAAATGTGTGTAAACATTTTAGCATCCCTAGCTATCTCGAAAAGGTCGGCAAAGGGGCGTGACCTCCAACAGTACAGTAAATGTACATAAGACAGAGGTTAGTTTCTAGTCCCCATTTTTTGTGGGATGGAGGTGTACATTTGTGGCTAAAGGTGTGTAGACACAGCTGGCCTGTGGCCATGTTTTTGAAGTCGGGGTCAAAAGGTCAAAAGGAGCCGGCACCACGCCGCTTATGAGACAACAAAAAGTTAATGTGTGTTTCTCTCATAACTTTTTGTCATTATTAAAGAGAGGCCTGATTCTCAGATATGCATGTTGGATGGCTAGGGTGTAGGTCTGGGAAGAATTTCAGGCCAAAATCTTGCAAGCGAGCCGCTGGGTGAGTTCTAACGAGATGGAGCACTTGCTGAGTCATTTCCTGTAGTGCTGGAGCCACAGGTTGAAGCGTATGCGTCCTTTGAGACCCCCTTTGATATATAAGAGACCCTATACAGCTTACTTAAATGTTGTCGACTCAGTCACCTATTGCATCACTTCCTTTAGGGCTTCGGCCTCCTAATTGATCATTGTAGTAGGCTATAAATAGGGTGACCAGATTTGAGTTTGTAAAAAAGAGGACACCTTGTCGCGGGGGGGGGGGGGGGGGGGGGGGGGGGTGGTGGTGTATAGCATGCCGCACCATGACCATGACCATGTGAATGCATACAAATGTCACAAATGAAATGACAATATGAACAAAATTGCAAAGTGCAAATGTAAAACAAATCTTTTTTGTGGCATTTAAATGTGTCAATAATGATAACAAATAAAACATTCTAAATAATAAATTCTTTATATGGCCACATTAAAATAAGAAAATTAGAAACTTTTCAGTCCTCCTCATATATTAAAGCAATAATGATAACAAATACAATATTCTAAATAATAAATTACTTTTTTTTTTTCTTTAGTTCGTCCGTGAACTTACATTTACGTTTAGGCATGGCTGCAGATGTAATGTGCTGTTGTAAACAGAGTGGAAGCGGCAAGGTGCTCAATGTTGCCAGATTGGAAATGGCAAAGTAACGTACCAAAGGCTCAAAATGGTCGTATTTGGAGGATAATTATCGTGGCTCTGGCAACCCTGAGATCGGTCGCCCAATGACAGACTCTCTCTACAGTCAGCTCGCGCAAGAAGGTGGAACGTAAGGGAGATACCATTTCCAGAACTTGGAAGGCCGTAATAACCATAGACATATACAATGGTAATAACTAGTAGGTTATGTGAAAGACCCAGAAACACAAATATGCGACGAGGCAAAAAAAATAAAATAAAATAAAATAACAATAATATATATTTATTTTTTTTTGCGACGAGGCAAAATACCGGACGTTTTTGGAATCCCTGCCGGACGCATTTTTTAGGTCTCGAAAAGAGGACATGTCCGGGAAAAAGAGGACGTCTGGTCACCCTACTATAATTGAATGCCCTCTTTCATATATATATGATACCTCCACCACTGGGACGTGGCAACAATTCTCCAAATCCATATGGGGAGGGGGGGATGCTTGTGGACAGTAGGGGTTTACCCTAGACATAAATATGAAGTAAAATCAGGAGAAGGAATGACCTCTCACAAATATTTATTGAATAAATTGTTTCAAATAACCCTCCCTCGTTAAATCAATGAGCTTGGTGTTTTGCTTTCAAAAATTAGTTATAGAAAAAGTCTAAACTGCAGAAAATAAACACATCCAAGCTGCCTTTTAAGGATACCTTGGAATATCTGTCTATTTTTCAACCATCGGACCCTAGTTTACGACAAAAACAACCCAATTGACGGCAGCTCCTTTGCCGCGTGAGCCACGAGTATTAGAGGGGGCGGTCGATAGCAACCACCATAGCAACCATGACGGTCAAGTGACTGGATTCAGCCCCGTTGAAAAAAATAGAATAGCCTACCTCCCTACACACTCAGTAGTAGATTAATGATATTTAAATTATTATGACCATGAAGTCTTTATTTGCATGGGTTTACATTTCGTTGTGTAGCATGGAAAAATCGGAGAAACACTCCCATTCAGAATGCATTGGTTTACACTTCGTTCTTTGGAGCACGGTTATTTTTATTTATTTATTTATTTTCAGTTTTTGAGGAGTTGAGGATTTTTCTGCAATAATCCAAAATCCATTGGAAAACCCGTTGGCTTTTTGTCAAGGGAACCGAGGGCGACGCTCACTTCCTGGTCTGCCAACATACGTCATCCCTCTCTACCACTCTATACTGTAAAAACACATGTTCAAGATGAATGATAATGCATTAATTTATTCTTTATTCTGCCATAGTAACACGGTAAATAAATGGCAAAAATAGGCTGAGAACGAATTCGTATTTACGATATTGTAGCGACCCTGGGACAGTTAAATAGTTTGTGTGTTATGTGTTGCATTGTATTTCGTTGTCCGTTATGCCAGTTGTTCTGTGTGCATGTATTGTAATGTTCTTCTTGTCAATCAGTGTGGGGGCGAATCATTAGGTCAGCTGGGGGAGGGCCTTGGAAGAACACGAGGGTGGGGGCCTGCACATGAGTGAGACCGTGTTGGGGGTTGCCGGGGTAACCGGGGTTTGTTTTGGGTGGGATTTCTGCCGTTGGTTACGGGTTTCAGTGACCTGGTTTTGGTTCATTAAAAGTTCCTTCAATTACTAATGACTCGACATCGTTATGTCACCGGCGAGGTCATTACAATATGTTCAATAAAACGTAATCACGGACAAAATACGTTTTTTAGACAAACGTAATTGAGAATGCCAAATAGTTCTCTGGGAACGTAATTTTGATGAGAAAGGGTTGCTCTGTCAGTTGTCAAAAAAAGCGCACGGACGTGGCCTCTATAACAACGACCTCAGCGTCAGAAACTGAAGCCACTCCGAGCGCGTCGATTTCTGACGAACGGTCAGTGACTTTTGCTTCAGTTTCTGACGCAAAAGGGTACCCTTGCGCTGCTTTTTTCGACGCATGGGGTTTTCAGCAGCCATCGGGTCCCCCGTCAAAGGGTTACATTGTAACTAGTTGAAAACCCCATGCGTCTAAAAAGGCAGCGCAAGGGTACCCTTTTGCGTCAGAAACTGAAGCAAAAGTCACTGACCGTTCGTCAGAAATCGACGCGCTCGGAGTGAGAATGTGTTGGTCTGCAAGCAGCGGCTCAGATCAGACGTGACCCCACGTGGGGGACCCTAACTTCTCCTACGCTGTCATTGGCTGAAGAAGTCACCAAACATGCACT
The DNA here is from genome assembly GCF_026213295.1 of Gadus chalcogrammus. Classification (NCBI taxonomy): domain Eukaryota; kingdom Metazoa; phylum Chordata; class Actinopteri; order Gadiformes; family Gadidae; genus Gadus; species Gadus chalcogrammus. The sequence continues at coordinate 23,046,594 of NC_079423.1, forward strand.
CAGAGTTACCACCACATGAGTAGAAGCCATACTGTATGGTAGAAGCCCATTGGTGATGATTAAGCAGGATTTCGTTTGTATGAGTCTATATTTTGTTTTATTTTGAAATTCCTCCAGACAAACGTTAACTGCAACAAAAACATTTTACAAAATAAAATTTGGTTATTCTATATATTAATATTTTTTTAATTGTGACATTTTTGTTTTGTTTTACAAATGACAATGTTGTACTCAAATTAATGTCATGTATTAATACATTTATACTTTTAGCATGCAAAAATGCATTCCAAATAATATGGAAGAATTATCCTATCTTTATTCAAGAGCATAGATTTTCAGTTTGAGAGCATGATTTCATTCCTTTTCAGACAGATTTATTCTCCTTGCGCTCACATTTTCTGCTCGTACTTGGATGTCTGCTGCTTTCTTTCAAAATGTGTGCTTGAACTCAAAAATCACATGCTTGTGCTCACATTTATTCTGCCTGCACACAAAACTTTCGCTCGCATTCAAATATGTCCTGTGCGCGCTCAGATCTGAAGTCTGCACGCTCTGATCTGAAGTCTGCGTGCTCAAATCTAATGCGCTCACACTCAGAACACGCAATCCCCTCAAGTTGAGGAGTCTGCTCAGAAGACTCAAGGCTGTCCCTCCCTGCTCTTAAAATATTGTGTTTCACCAGCCAATAGGGAGACAGCTAGAGTGTGGACCAATCAAAGGACGGATGCCGCCTTGGGTGCGTTCCTTTGCACTTTTTTGAGTGCTCTGTATATGGTCTGTTTGTAAATATATATATACCATATTAGCCAGCTATTTGAATCGTCACTTATCACTTATCGTCACCCATCAAAAAGTACAGGTCTGAGCGACACCAAACCCACACCTTTCTGCTCATTCTAGACCGCTGAACGACATATAAAAAAATCAGACTTCTACAGCTTTCAGAAAACAATTTGCCTGAAACTGGCCAGCTGTGTGAGAGGCTATGAGAGTGTATGCACCTGACACCCTCTTGAATTTGACTTTGTGAGACATCCAATTAAGAAAACTAAATGACTTGAGAGGTTTATTTTTTGTATTCTTGTATAGGGGCCCGATCGCATCCTCTGTGCCGAATATGGGGTCTTTAGGGTGACAGGGGACCACACAGGTCCCTATGAGACACTTACGGAGGGAAAACTGCTTTTCTTTAATATTTAATAAACTATTTGAGCCAGAAGGCTGAAACTTTAGTATGTGCATCGTGACGGGCAGTGTGACGAGTGTGCCGAGTTTCGGACCCGAGCGACCTTCAGAAGTATCAAAGGTCAGGGGGTCAGGGGGTATCTGGCAGAGGCCTAATCCTGAGCTTAACTATTTAACCCTTGACCTCACCCTAACCCTGACCATTTTTTAATATGTTGCTCAACAGAGGGTTTCGTGCATGGATTCTTTGGTCCTGTTGCAATACGACCACCGTAGAGCTACTTAGCTTTCCAAAAGGTCTACTGGCTTGAGATTCGAGGTCATTAATCTATGACCAAAATAAAGTTCACGCACCAAGTTTCAAGTCATTTGGTCCATTTTTGTGCAAATGGCAAGCACTTGATGTTTCCAAAAGGCGATTACTTGCAGGCCCGCCCATCAAAAAGTACAGGTCTGAGCGGCACCAAACCCACACCTTTCTGCTCATCCTAGACCGCTGAACGACATATAAAAAAGAAGTTCTTCAGAAAACAATTTGCCTGAAACTGGCCAGCTGTGTGAGAGGCTATGAGAGTGTATGCACCTGACACCCTCTTGAATTTGACTTTATGAGACATCCAATTAAGAAAACTAAATGACTTGAGAGGTTTATTTTTTGTATTCTTGTATAGGGGCCCGATCGCATCCTCTGTGCCGAATTTGGGCAAAATCTCCACCTAAATCTCCACCTAAGAAGAAATATTTTTTCAATATTTCATAAACACTTCGAGCCAGGAGGCTGAAATTTGAGTATGTGCATCTTGACCTGGTGTGTGAAAAGTGCGCCAATTCAAATGGCCTATTCAAATCGAAGAATTTGTATTCTCTTTTAATTATGCCAATCCTTGAACATTGTGGCAAGCTAGGGGAAACCTCTGGGTCACCACAGCAGAGGGGGCGGACCCACAGGCTCAGGGCCTGCAGCCCATCAAGTGATCAGAGAGAGATTTACTTGCCTTTCTCCCAAGCACTCAGTTTGGTTGAGGACAAGCAGCAGTCAACATTTCTCTGGTTTCCACATGATTGAGGATCGTCAGCTCACGTGAGTTTTGATGAACTTTGATGAACCCAACACCACAATGGATCCATGTGGAAAGTTAGTAATGTTTGTGACTCACCTGGTCTCTCCTCCTCACCACCCAGGGAAGCTGGGCTGCACCCCCCACATCAAGTGTAACTAAAATGAAAGCCTCACCACTCTGCAATTCCTTGTTCAAAGGCTTTGCTTGCTTGAGTAGTTTGTAATGGGTTTGTCTCAATGAAAGCAGTACTGAAGAGTTATAATTGTAACTAGGTACGTCACAGGATCACACTTTCTGTTTGCCCGGGAGTAGGGGCTTTCTTCCTACCTGTTGCATCTAACTGCAATTATACAGTAATAAGATAGTTATATTAAAAATAAATTCACATCCAAACATGAGATATCAACTAGAACATGGTTTATTTATTTTACTGACCAAGCACATGACATTTTGTGTGGTTTCTTTTTTTGTGTTGAACAAGCAAATTATACTTTTTAGTTTAGTCCATGGGTCTCCTCCCAACACATGATATATCAACTACCACAACATGGTTTCCTTCTTTTGCTGAACAAGCACATCACAGTTTGATTGGTTTCTTTTTTTTGCTGAACAAGCAAATTATAAATTTTAGTTTAGTCCGTGGGTCTCGTCCCTACAACGGCGTATAAGACTTGGCCAAAGATTTGTGGCAACCTAAGAAAAACAGTTAGAACAGACAGACAGCTTTCATCTTAACGTGTTTCAATATTTCACTATTTGCACTGTGTGAAAAAAAGCGACAGTGGATGAGAGACTGCACTGTGGCGCTTATAACGTAAAACCTTAACGGCACTATTATTTTTGATGCGCGATTCCCAACACTCCTCCAGCTACTGTGCAAAAATAAAAATAAATAAAAAATGAAACTAAAACGGTCTGCCACAGACGAATAAAAAGTTAATACCACAGAAGCCCCCCAGACAGGGTCAATGGCTAAAGGCTTTTCTCTTGAGAGCTGTGATCTTGTTCTTTACATGGAATTTGACTGCTCTCCAGTCACGCTCTTTTAATGCTTCCGGGTTTGCATTGATGCAGGCAATGCAGTCATTTTTCCCTGGCACTACAAACTTCTCATTGAATTTTTGGCTCATGCTTCTTTCGACAGCTGATGTTTCTTCTTTGGTCCAAGGCTTCTTCGTTGTTGTGTGGCGACCTACATGAAAAATTAGAACCGTTTAGGTAATCTGTCTCTCTGTCATTTGAGCTCCAGTACCAAACCCAGCTGTTCATGAGAGGCTCACAGTAAATGATCCCATTGAGCTACAACACATCTTGTATGTATTGTTCATAAACATATGCCGTCCCTCCCACATACACAAATAAATTAAAATGTCAGTGCACTTGACTATCCTTTGTGGGTTGAAGAAATTGTGGTAGAGTTTGACATGACAGCGACAATACAGCAACAGTAAATGCAACTTGAGACCTAGAACCCCATTACCTGATTTGATCAAAACCTTGTTTTGAATATTTCCTCACCTTTTATAGAAGAAGAAATACCACTGGATGACACCTCCATTTGGGTTGGGATTTCAGGGGGCAGGGTGTTGCTCAGTCTGGTCTCTACAAATAAAAAACATTTAAAAAGTTTAATAAGTCATCTACTTAACAATACCTTATAGTTAGTGCGTGGAGTGCCAAGCCCTTTAGAAAAAGCAGTTTTCAACCTTGTCAATGTCAAGGACCCAAGCATTAATCATTTTGGGACCCTGTTAATTTTAACTGTAGGGGGGTACAAAATAAACCAACTACAGTTACACTCCACAAAGACCCCTGGGGGTCTCCAAATGCTACGCAGGGAAACGTCGCTTAGATGGGCAATATCATGCATTCTGTGCCGTTCATGCTTTTCGTTAACCAAGTGAATTACTTTGAGGAGGGGCGCAGAGACACGACACTACGGCACCTTATGGTGCACTAGAGCACTTTGGAGCTGGGACTGTAATTATATATTTTTAGGTGTTTTTTTATTAATTTAATATTAACTTATATGGTGTGTTTTTATTGTATGTGAGCAGACCACTATGGAATTTCCTTCGGAATCAATAAAGTTGCATCTATCTATCTATCTGGACAATAATTTGACTGACTTACTCTTTTTTTAAATGTCATTCTATTGGACACTTTAACCAAGTGGATTACTTTGAAGTGAACTATAACTGAAATTTACTTTTTAACTTTTATTCTATTGGACACTTTATTCCATTGTACACTTTTAGGTGCTGCTATAGTAGATATTGTTACTATAAATAAGTACATTGTAATGTAACATCACCTGTACACTACTTGTAAATATGAAGATATTCTTGCCTAGGACCTTTCTTTCTTCTTACTACACCCGCTATATCCCATCCCCCAGTCCCCAACAGAGTAAATGGAGTTGAAGAATTATGCACATTGTTTTACACTGCTGTTAACCTGTGATGTGACAATAAAGTTTTCCAATTCTGATTCATAAGTCATACTTAAAATCAAAATGTGTCACATTTGACACTTCTATTTTGGCAGGGTGACACCATCAGGGCTTACAGATATGCAACATTTGTCCAAACGCGCAATCTGTAAACAGCTGTTAGGAGCAGCTAGCATATTTAGGCTAAGTTAGTCACTGTAGGAATAGCCACATCTCAATGCTTGCATTACCTATAAAAGTTACATATATCCAACAACACATACCTGACATGACCTCTCCTCCCCTGATCTCGCTGTCTTCTCCTTCCCCGATCTCGCTGTCGTCTCCTTCTCCCATCTCGTCTTCTCCTTGCACCTCTTCCTTGTCAGGCGTCAGTGTTGGTACAGACTCTATGGGATTAAGAAAAAGAAAAGTAAAAGGTAATACAAGTGAATCGGTTTTGTTAATTTAAGTGTTAAATGACTTTAAAATAATTAATAAAAAATTGGGTCATGCAGAGAAATGCTGTGTACCGTCTGGGGAGATGTCTATCTCGTCAAGGTTCATCCCTATATAGTCTCCAATCCGTCCCTGCTGCATAGCGAGTAGGAGCTTGCTGACTTTGGCAATTTGAAGGGTGTCCAGCTTGAGCCTGTAGAAGTCGTCATGGATCCTAATATTGTGGCCGAGGTACCTTGCCAATTGATCACGGTCTGCGTCTTTGAGATTCAGTACACTCGACAATGTTGCAATTTGTTTCCGCAGGTCTGTGGAGCGTAGGGCTTCGGGGTTTTTGGCACCACATTCATTTGAAAATTTTCGAATGCAATCAGAACCTCGGAGATAAGTGTCTTTTTCTGGACGAGCAAACAAGTACATGTTGTTTTTTTTAACGGCACACTCCTCTCGTCTATTGCACAGCAGTTCAAGTGCTTCTTCAGTCTGTGGAGTTAGTAGTATAGGAACACCTCGACTAAGCTTTCCTGGCAGTTCAATCCGAGTGAAATGTGAGAACATACTCATCTCGTTGGCTGTGAGGTGCTGTTTGACTTCTTCAATAGGCACTGATTTCGATCTTGACTGAAAAAACTTCAACTCCATCTTTGAGACTTCACCTTCCCTTCGGCGGTTGAACAGTATAACATTTGTCAAAGTAGCCTCACACAACTGTTTCCAGTTAGCTGTTGAAACCACCTCTTTCAATTCCTTGATGCCTTGGGTTACCTCTTTATCTAGATGAACATGAAGAAGTCTAACATCATCTGTAAATGGTAATAGCTTGGGAGCATTAAATTTAGCCTCCCTGAGGTCCCTCCTGCCATGACCTGCCATGTACACGCCCCAGTGACTATCATAAATAGTGGAAAATGCATGGTACCGCTCTGCTTCTGCATGATCTAAGCACTGCAGTGCTTCGGCTCTTAAGTACTTTGCCATGTTGTTCAATCCAGTACCCAATTTACCATTAAGACTTGGAATTTCGGACTTTGATGTCGTTTCGTCAAATCCGACTACGTGACGGGCAACTTTAATGGTCTCCTTGAAATTCTCAGGGCTCACTAGGTCTTTGGTTGTCTTCATAGTTGTTATCTCTCTTGCTGCCTTTATCAACCTACCAAGACTCCTCAGCTGTTGTGTGACAGTCTTCTTATTGCCAACTGTGTCAGTACTACTACCCATGACCTTGTTCATTAAATGGCAGGCAAAACCCCAGATTGCTGGATCAGTTTTGACAATATCAGTGACATCATCTTGACGCATGCTCTTGGTCAGATCATTGAACATTTCAGGGGTGCCTGAAGGTGAAGGTTGTTCAATAGAGCAGGTGGCCAGCACTCGAGTTTTAGAAAATGTCTTCTGTGCCCCTTCTTCGGATGGCCGTTTATCGCATTTTCTAAGATGTTTCCACAACAGTTTTCTTACAAAAAGGCCAAGGCAGTGGGAACAGTGCACATATTCTTTCTCCGAACTGTGTGTTCTGGGTCGCTTTTTTGCGATGAGGCTCCCTTGTCCACTCTTGAGCACAGATGCATTGTGCATAAAGTTGCCACTGCTTCTTAGAAAATTCAAATGACATTTTCTTTCCTTTGAACCCTTGTTGTAACTTAAAGCCTTGGCAACTTCAGCCAAAGCACTGTGACGACGCTCCAGATGTCTTGCATATTTATTTACGGAAGTTTCACAAAACTGGCAGTACTGCATTTTGTCATATACCCTTTTCCCATCTGACTTTTGAGAGACTGCAGGAACAGACACAGATGGAGGAGACAGTGGTGTATCACCATCTTCCGCAACAGGAGGACTTTTTTGATGTGGTAGGGATGCTGCTTCTTGCTTTCCATGAACCTGGCGCTCTGCACCTGCTCTTTGATGACACTGTATGGTCTTTCTTAGTTGTCCTCTTTTTTTTTGGCCTTCTGTTTGGATATCAGGTCAATTGTGTCATCGAAGAATTCTTCACTTCCGTTCGAATCATCTGTGCTGTCCTCACATTCACCTTTAGGTGGTATATATTCGTCTCCCATGTCTACACTGGAGGAATCCCATTCTGATTCATCACCAAACTGATCCACTGTGCCATCTGGCTTCAACTCGTCTGAAGAACGATCCACTGCCGACTCATCTTGCTTTTTAATGGTCTGCTGCCGGTGCTGTGCTGAAGTCTTCCGCTTTGTCTGTGTCTGTTCTGCCGTGTTGTTGTCCACGCTTTTCTGCAGGGAGTAAAACAAAGAAAGAGAAACTCATGACTGAAAGTTCTTCCAAGTCACAATCTGTGATTTGTCACTGTTGTCAGAGCATGTGAAGAGCGCATGGTGATTCCTAAACAACAACCACAGTGCAGGAACTACTTTACTGTTTGTTGTTGTGTGCCCTGTTCTGGATATGTCTTAAATCTAATAAGAAAGACTGGAATCACACATAGCGATTGAGACCTTGAAACCATGACCCACCGTGTCACAGGGCTCTGGCAAAGAGGACACGCCTTCCACAGTAGCTGGAGGAGTGTCTACGAATGCACTGTCAGGTGAGGTTGTAGGCTCTGCTGGCTTCTGTAAAACACAATACAAAAGCATGTGGTCCCCACTAGTTATGACACTGCCCTGTGAGAGTAAACAAGTTTCTGCCGAACAGAAATAGGCTGCTGAACAAGAAGGAAAACAGGCAGCTAGTGAACATTACTGTTCTGCCTTTTAAGGACTTTGCACAAACCACTTAACCTTGCACATCTGAGAAAATATTGCACAAATCCAGTATATTAGCTTGCACAAACTGATACATACCTTTCGCCATGGCCAGTCTTTTCCTCCATAATTGTAGGAGATCTCTTCACTTATGCTTATAGGCCTGGTCGCAAATAGGCAAATGTGGCTTATTTTATCCACCTCCACCAGCCTCATTCTGCTGTTTGGGTTCAAGTGGTCATCATTAACCAACCTACCCAGGGACCCATCCTCTTTGGCACCATCAACACTAAAACAAACAACATCATCCAGTTTCTGAATAAGCGGTGACGTTAAAGCAGTAAGGTCAAATGCAATTCTAACCTACACAACCAACAGTACAAATTGGAAAGAGAGATGTAAACCTACCATAGAGACTTTCCAGCAAGGTCAAAAATGAAAACACGCTGGGTTGGTGTGTACACCTCTCTCCTCCTCTGCGCTTCAGAGTCAGAAATGAGGTCGCCTCTGTACTCTAATATGAAGTCCCCTTGGTTGAAGGTTTTTTTGGCAAATACCCCACACCCTGTAAAAAAAAGCGACAAAGTTTATGCAGGGGTCAGGGGAAAAATAATATAACCTGGTATAACCCTGACTTCAATATCATTGCTGAGGCTCAAAATCATTGATTGCTATACTAGTAATAACTAGTATAGTAGTAGTAGTAGTAGTAGTAATAACCTTTTTCAGCATTTATGAATAATGCTTCAAGGCTGTCCAGCTTGTCAGTCTTGTTCTTTATATGCGATATTGCATCCGCTTTTGGATTAATTCTCTGTCTTTTCTCTCTCCCTGCCATCCTCTTAGAGCTAAATGACAGGGTTGACGCCTCCTGGAGGCCCCGCACCACGAATCAAACGCTCCCTCCACTGCTACCCTGCACTTTACACACTGCTGAGAGTAGGAGGAGAGAGGAGGGAAGAAGAGAGGAGAGAGGAAGGAGAGATGAGAAGAGAGGAAAGAGATAGGAAGGAGAGGAGGGGAGAGGAAGAGGAGATGAAGGAGAGATGGAGGAGAGGAAGAGGAGCAGGAAGGAGAGAAGAGAGAGGAGAAGTGAAGGAGAGAAGAGAGGAAGGAGAAAAGATGATGTTACTTTCATGAAAGACGTGTTTTCCAAATCAAACATAGCTTACTGAGGATCAATTCAACGATTCATTTGTGACTACACCGATTACTCACACACATTTTTAAATGATTATTTTTCAGTGATGTTGGGTTAGGTTTGCCTTGAATGTTTTTGCAAGTTGCAACAATACATTATCGAGGCATGATCGTCCGTGTCATCTCTTTGTTTACTTTTTTACCGAGATACCTAGATACCGCGTACCGGTCCCAGAGCCAGCTGCAGCTCACCGATGTATCCCTCCGTGCAGGACGTAAACGCACTATAGTTCCACAAAAAAGATATCGATCATGTTGCCTCACTATGAAAATGATAGAGAAAGGGCATAACTCCCAAATCGTCTGAGTATTATTAACACTGCGGCATCATGAATTTGTTACCGTCAACAAACAGCAGAGATCGATCGGGGGCTGCTCGCGGCTAGCTCCAGGCTATGTAGTCAACACTTCGTCTATTTTTTTATCATTAATTTGCTTTTTGTTGAGCTTCTAACGGTACGGCCACACCAAACGCGTTACTCGCGTTAGGGGCGTCAAAATTCGGCATTTTTGCATAGGGAACCATTGGTATAGGCGCGTAGACGCGTTACATGCGATGAAGCGTCGCGTTAAGGTACGGCCACACCAACCGCGTTGCTCGCGTTAGGGGCGTTGAAAATCGGCATTTTTGCATAGGGAACCATTGGTCTAGGCGCGGTACACGCGTTGAAGCGTTGAAGCGTTGCGTTGGGGGCGTTGGGCGCGGCAGTTGCACGTAATTACGCACGTAAACGCAGTAACGCGCCCAACGCACCAACGCCCGAGTTCAGAAAATTTAACTTTCAACGCTCCAACGCGTGACGCTTAGCCGCGGTAGCCAATCAGCGTGGAGCTTGACCCGACGTCACTGGCAGAGAGTAGTGAGCTTGCACAGAAGCATACGGCCGACATCTTTCTTTTTTCTTCTGGGTGGAAATAGTAACATAGTTACGCCATTAAATGCGTTTATGGAAACATTTCTAGCGAGAAATGTGCATTTTACTTTCATAATGTTCGCTCAGTGAATGTGAAGGATGTTTGGTTTGATAGTTATGACGAAGAGGGAACGCTCCGTTCACTTGCATGGACAATGGACTCATCTAGCTGCGTTGGCGCGTTGACGCGTTGGAGCGTTGAACCACCACACACTGGTCAAGCGTCAGGTTAGGCGCGGTACTCGCGTTGTCCAACGCGAGTAACGCGGTTGGTGTGGCCGCACCATTAGGGGCGTTAAGGCCTCTACATACCTCCGGATACGGACAGTTTCGTCCGGTCCCGGAGGTGTTTCTATATATATATATATATATATATATATATATATATATATATATATATATATATATATATATATATATGGATGGATGGATGGATGGATGGATGGATGGATGGATAGATAAGACGAAACACCTCCGGGACCGGCCTTTAGGCGCGTCAGACGCACGTAATTACGCACGTAAACGCAGTAACGCGCCCAAAGCGCCAACGCCCGGAGTTCAGAAATCTGAACTTTCAACGCTCCAACGCGTGACGCTTGGCCGCGATAGCCAATCAGCGTTGAGCTTGACCCGACGTCACTGGCAGAGAGTAGTGAGCATAGATATATATAGAACACTAGATACGCCACGCCCCTCTCAGCCGCGGCACACGGAGCCGCCATCTTGCGTGGGTCTTGAGTAGGTATTCTCAGACTGTCAGACAGCCATAGATATAAATGTTCACAGCTCATTTCTCAAAAAAAAACGATGCCAGTTCACTGTGCTGCCTTCAAGTGTGTACACCGTCGTACAGTACAAACCAGATCAGAGGAAATCACTTTATAATTATATATAGTTATATATAACTATATATGAGAGTTATAAGCTAAATGGATAAGATATTTACTTTTTGAGAAATAAAATGTTCATCTTAGTCCAGCAGAAACATTTCTGATAGTAGATATAATCAGTGGCAAGTTAAATGTCATGTGTTAAAAAGTGTGTTTCTTGTATAACATAGAGGAAAAAAAAATCTTACTACCACTTAAAATCAAACATGGAATATCAACTATGATGTTTTTAGTGTCATCCACTGAGCCATCACCGCTCAAATTTGCTACATCTTTTTATGAATTTTCCATATGGTGTAATGCACTAGACAGCGGGTTGACCCATTCAGGATGGCCGCCGCGGTGGCCGTCAGCCGACCGGAGCTCAACATTGCCGTGACGTATCTAGTGTTCTATGGTAGTGAGCTTGGACAGAAGAATACGGCCGACATCTTTCTTTATTCTGGGTGGAAATAGTAACATAGTTACGCTATTAAATGCGTTTATGGAAACATTTTTAGCGAGAAATGTGCATTTTACTTTCATAATGTTCGCTCGGTGAATGTGAAGGATGTTTGGTTTGATAGTTATGACGAAGAGGGAACGCTCCGTTCACTTGCATGGACAGAGTCTCTGGATGCTAAGCAACCTCAATGTCTTGGCGGACTATTTCTCTGCTGATCAACACTACGAATGCTGGAAACACAGACACACCATGTGAAGTTATTTAACCCGATTATTGTTATTTATATCAGAGATTATTTAATCTAACCCGATCTTCACCCTGCTACCCTTTGGCAGGCGCTACCGGGCCACCACAGCCCGCACCTCCCAACCCGGTATCACGCAATTGCGTGCTCCTGCGCACGAACGTTAATCTATTGAAGCGTGTTCCCGAGCACGATAGTCCGACTTTTTGCGTGTTACACAAAACGAAATGTAAACCAATGCATTCTGAATGGGAGTGTTCTAAGACAATTAACGTGCTCCACAAAACGGTACGAGAGAGAGAGAAAGAGAGAGCGGGAGGGACAGAGAGAGAGAGAGAGCGAGAGAGGCTTCAGAAAGGGTGTGCGCAGATAGTACAGTGCACCCTAGTTATGTTTATGCCAAAACCTATATATATAATTAGGCTGTGGAAATTGCAATAAGTTAAGAACACAACTTCGCACGTTGAGCACACAGCCGTGTGACTCGTTTATTTTGTAAAAAAGAAAACCGGAAAACAAAGCGTGCTGAAGGTAAACAAATCCAGCATGGTCTGTGACGTCATGAGACGCACGTTAGTTGAAGGGGGGGGGGGGGGGGGGGACACGTTTGTTGAGGGGGGGGAGACACGTTTGTAGGGGGGGGGCACGCGAGAGTTGGTTTTTATTGAACGCTCGACAACGAGAGTTGGTTTTTATTGAACGAGACTTCAACACGGAACAGCTGCACGAAACGATGGTCAAGTCACTCTCGGTGACGGTGTCGACAATAATGAACACACGAACAATGTTAATAGAACAACACACAACCACATAACATCCCGAACCCATTAACCCCACTTAATCCTAACAACAAAACAAGTTAACAAAAGCCCCATTTGTCAACTGAGAACCCCAATTCCCAGAATCCCCCGCGGCTCCGGAACACGGCGTAGCTTATATTAATCTTTATTATCTGAATGGGAAATGCAATATTTTAGGACAGATACACCATTAAACGCGTTTCTAATGACATTTCTAGCGAGAAATGTACATTTTCCTTACATAATCTTCAGTCAGTGAATGTGTATGATCTTTATTAATCTTTATTGTCTGAATGGGAAATGCAATATTTTAGGACAGATACACGATTAAACGCGATTCTAATGACTTTTCTAGCGAGAAATGTACATTTTCCTTACATAATCTTCAGTCAGTGAATGTGTATGATCATTATTAATCTTTATTATCTGAATGGGAAATGCAATATTTTAGGACCGATTCACCGTTAAACGTGTTTCTAATAACATTTCTAGCGAGAAATATACTTTTTACTTGCATAATCTTCAGTCTTCAGTGATTGTGTCTGATCTTTAGTTTTATAGTTATTAGGATTTGATCGGCTCGCTCGCATGTTTCAACGACGTCAGGTTGCTTTCGCTAAACTAGCAGCTCACGTGCTTCCTGCGTTTGTGTTATTAAACTGTTACTTTATGTAACTTTTAATGATATCATCTTGTTACAAACACGTATATCTGAGAGCCAACCCAGTCGCCAAAAGCATACGTTGACAGTGTACTTTTCGTGAACACTGGATTACGTCGCATTTCAACATAAAATAGCGTGTTATACACACACACACGCACGCACACGCACAGACACACACACACATGCACGCACAGACACACAGACACACAGACACACACACACACACACACACACACACACACACACACACACACACACGCACACACTCACACGGTGCATTTCGCTGCTAAAACAACAACAAAAAAATATTCCCTCAAATATTATTACTTTCAAAACGTTATAATATCATTTTTTATTTGGGATGCTTCTAGGACATTTTGGGTGGATTTTGAACGGTATGTGGGGGGCACGTTTTTTGCAGGACCTGGCAACCCTGCGCTGTTGCCCGAGATCTGGATCCACCCCGACGTGGTGCCGTCCCCTTTTGACCTTTTGACCCCAGACTTCTGGGGGAATAGCTGAATCAATTCATTAGTCAATCAGAAGCATGTAAATATGTTCCCGGTGGCCTAAGAGTACGAACAAGGTGTCCTTCAACATCTACGCTTCCAGGAGATTGCAACGGTGCCACACATGAGCATATTCAAACATGTTTAATGGTAGTAATTAGCTGTCGAAATTGGAGGCCTTAATCAATACTGAGCAGCTATTGATTTGCTTCCCGATAAAGATTTGTCACAAATTACATGTTATTTAGCATCTACACGTTGAGCTGAGTCCAATGACACCAAGAACGACACTCTAGCTAATGGTAACATGTATTTTACATGGTACACCTAGGTCTAGGACATGATCTCGGTGTAGCAAGAGGCCGAGCTTGATCTCATTGGACTCAGCTTAACGTGTAGATGCTAATTAACATGTAATTTGTCAAAAATCTCCATCGGGAAGCAAATCTATAGCTGGTCATTATTGATAAAGGCCTCCAAAATCGACAGCTAATTACTCCCCTGAAACATATTCAAATATGATCATGTGTGGCACTGTTGCAATCGTCTCGAAACGTAGATGTCAAAGGACACCTTGTTTGTTCTGTTGCACCACCGGGAAGATATTTTCATACTTCTAATGGATTGATTCATGTTTTAAGGTTCTCGGAGTGAGACTTTAAATGGCTGCAGCAGAAGTGTTGAGACGAAAGATGACATCAAGAGATTTATAGAATATTCCCATTCACATTATGATTCTTCGTCGTAACATCCGACCAAACATCCTTTACATTCACAGAGCGAAGATTATGAAAGTCCAGGCTCAGCAAGTGCTCCATCTCGTTGCACCTGCACCTAGCGGCTCGCTTGCAAGATTTTGGCCTGAAGTTCTTCCCAGACCTACACCCTAGCCATCCAACATGCATATCTGAGAATCAGGCCTCTCTTTAATAATGACAAAAAGTTATGAGAGAAACACACATTAACTTTTTGTTATCTCATAAGCGGCGTGGTGCCGGCTCCTTTTGACCTTTTGACCCCCGACTTCAAAAACGTGGCCACAGGCCAGCTGTGTCTACACACCTTTAGCCACAAATGTACACCTCCATCCCACAAAAAATGGGGACTAGAAACTAACCTCTGTCTTATGTACATTTACTGTACTGTTGGAGGTCACGCCCCTTTGCCGACCTTTTCGAGATAGCTAGGGATGCTAAAATGTTTACACACATTTCCCGGGGCCCTGTGTACGACATATCCGAGATTTGGAGTTCTAGCCCTTAGAGAAAAAAAGTTTTCCCAAATGGAGTGTCATTTGGACAAAGCCCCTCAGAAGTGTAGCCTGCAAGACCTAATGGTTCAGAATGTGGTGGAAAAACAGTTTTTGAGATAGGAAGGTCCTACCGCCCTGAAATTTTAATACCTTATTCTAGGGCCTAACTGGGACCTCCGCACCGAAACTTGGCCCGGTCGGACCCCGAGGGCAGGAAGGGGGGGCCTGCCCTCGGGGTCTGACCGGGCCAAGTCTCGGGCAGGAAGGGCCCCCGCTTATGAGATAACAAAAAGTTAATGTGTGTTTCTCTCATAACTTTTTGTCATTATTAAAGAGAGGCCTGATTCTCAGATATGCATGTTGGATGGCTAGGGTGTAGGTCTGGGAAGAACTTCAGGCCAAAATCTTGCAAGCGAGCCGCTAGGTGCAGGTGCAACGAGATGGAGCACTTGCTGAGCCTGGACTTTCATAATCTTCGCTCTGTGAATGTAAAGGATGTTTGGTCGGATGTTACGACGAAGAATCATAATGTGAATGGGAATATTCTATAAATCTCTTGATGTCATCTTTCGTCTCAACACTTCTGCTGCAGCCATTTAAAGTCTCACTCCGAGAACCTTAAAACATGAATCAATCCATTAGAAGTATGAAAATATCTTCCCGGTGGTGCAACAGAACAAACAAGGTGTCCTTTGACATCTACGTTTCGAGACGATTGCAAC
The DNA here is from genome assembly GCF_026213295.1 of Gadus chalcogrammus. Lineage (NCBI taxonomy): Eukaryota > Metazoa > Chordata > Actinopteri > Gadiformes > Gadidae > Gadus > Gadus chalcogrammus. Next base: position 23,062,093 of record NC_079423.1, read on the forward strand.
AGTGCCACACATGATCATATTTGAATATGTTTCAGGGGAGTAATTAGCTGTCGATTTTGGAGGCCTTTATCAATAATGACCAGCTATAGATTTGCTTCCCGATGGAGATTTTTGACAAATTACATGTTAATTAGCATCTACACGTTAAGCTGAGTCCAATGAGATCAAGCTCGGCCTCTTGCTACACCGAGATCATGTCCTAGACCTAGGTGTACCATGTAAAATACATGTTACCATTAGCTAGAGTGTCGTTCTTGGTGTCATTGGACTCAGCTCAACGTGTAGATGCTAAATAACATGTAATTTGTGACAAATCTTTATCGGGAAGCAAATCAATAGCTGCTCAGTATTGATTAAGGCCTCCAATTTCGACAGCTAATTACTACCATTAAACATGTTTGAATATGCTCATGTGTGGCACCGTTGCAATCTCCTGGAAGCGTAGATGTTGAAGGACACCTTGTTCGTACTCTTAGGCCACCGGGAACATATTTACATGCTTCTGATTGACTAATGAATTGATTCAGCTATTCCCCCAGAAGTCTGGGGTCAAAAGGTCAAAAGGGGACGGCACCACGTCGGGGTGGATCCAGATCTCGGGCAACAGCGCAGGGTTGCCAGGTCCTGCAAAAAACGTGCCCCCCACATACCGTTCAAAATCCACCCAAAATGTCCTAGAAGCATCCCAAATAAAAAATGATATTATAACGTTTTGAAAGTAATAATATTTGAGGGAATATTTTTTTGTTGTTGTTTTAGCAGCGAAATGCACCGTGTGAGTGTGTGCGTGTGTGTGTGTGTGTGTGTGTGTGTGTGTGTGTGTGTGTGTGTGTCTGTGTGTCTGTGTGTCTGTGCGTGCATGTGTGTGTGTGTCTGTGCGTGTGCGTGCGTGTGTGTGTGTATAACACGCTATTTTATGTTGAAATGCGACGTAATCCAGTGTTCACGAAAAGTACACTGTCAACGTATGCTTTTGGCGACTGGGTTGGCTCTCAGATATACGTGTTTGTAACAAGATGATATCATTAAAAGTTACATAAAGTAACAGTTTAATAACACAAACGCAGGAAGCACGTGAGCTGCTAGTTTAGCGAAAGCAACCTGACGTCGTTGAAACATGCGAGCGAGCCGATCAAATCCTAATAACTATAAAACTAAAGATCAGACACAATCACTGAAGACTGAAGATTATGCAAGTAAAAAGTATATTTCTCGCTAGAAATGTTATTAGAAACACGTTTAACGGTGAATCGGTCCTAAAATATTGCATTTCCCATTCAGATAATAAAGATTAATAATGATCATACACATTCACTGACTGAAGATTATGTAAGGAAAATGTACATTTCTCGCTAGAAAAGTCATTAGAATCGCGTTTAATCGTGTATCTGTCCTAAAATATTGCATTTCCCATTCAGACAATAAAGATTAATAAAGATCATACACATTCACTGACTGAAGATTATGTAAGGAAAATGTACATTTCTCGCTAGAAATGTCATTAGAAACGCGTTTAATGGTGTATCTGTCCTAAAATATTGCATTTCCCATTCAGATAATAAAGATTAATATAAGCTACGCCGTGTTCCGGAGCCGCGGGGGATTCTGGGAATTGGGGTTCTCAGTTGACAAATGGGGCTTTTGTTAACTTGTTTTGTTGTTAGGATTAAGTGGGGTTAATGGGTTCGGGATGTTATGTGGTTGTGTGTTGTTCTATTAACATTGTTCGTGTGTTCATTATTGTCGACACCGTCACCGAGAGTGACTTGACCATCGTTTCGTGCAGCTGTTCCGTGTTGAAGTCTCGTTCAATAAAAACCAACTCTCGTTGTCGAGCGTTCAATAAAAACCAACTCTCGCGTGCCCCCCCCCTACAAACGTGTCTCCCCCCCCTCAACAAACGTGTCCCCCCCCCCCCCCCCCCCTTCAACTAACGTGCGTCTCATGACGTCACAGACCATGCTGGATTTGTTTACCTTCAGCACGCTTTGTTTTCCGGTTTTCTTTTTTACAAAATAAACGAGTCACACGGCTGTGTGCTCAACGTGCGAAGTTGTGTTCTTAACTTATTGCAATTTCCACAGCCTAATTATATATATAGGTTTTGGCATAAACATAACTAGGGTGCACTGTACTATCTGCGCACACCCTTTCTGAAGCCTCTCTCGCTCTCTCTCTCTCTCTGTCCCTCCCGCTCTCTCTTTCTCTCTCTCTCGTACCGTTTTGTGGAGCACGTTAATTGTCTTAGAACACTCCCATTCAGAATGCATTGGTTTACATTTCGTTTTGTGTAACACGCAAAAAGTCGGACTATCGTGCTCGGGAACACGCTTCAATAGATTAACGTTCGTGCGCAGGAGCACGCAATTGCGTGATACCGGGTTGCACCTCCAGACTGCAGAACAGTTTCATCCCCAGGGCCATCACAGAACTTAATAATCACACTACACTCCTACCCTCCACCCAGCACAACTGCACTTTTGTTAGTGGTCGCACAAACAAATTTCGTTGTGTATCCAATGCACAATGACAAATAAAGTCTATTATATTCTATTCTAAACTCTTCACCCAAACACGGCGGAGTTTGGGTTTCCTACCTCGGACTCCAGCGCAGCCACGGCCGACAACTATCTTTATTCTGGGTGGAAATAGTAACATTGTTACGCCATTAAATGCGTTTATGGAAACATTTTTAGCGAGAAATGTGCATTTTACTTTCATAATGTTCGCTCGGTGAATGTGAAGGATGGACATGGACTCATCTAGCTGCGTTGGTGCGTTGACGCGTTGGAAGCGTTGAACCGAGTCCACAAGGAGAATAGGCTACTTGTTTTGCAATGAGAGGACATAAAAGCAAATTTAAACCATCCTACCATTCGCGTTGGAAGCGTTGAACGACCAAGCGTCAGGTTAGGCGCGTTACTCGCGTTATCCAACGCGAGCAACGCGGTTGGTGTGGCCGCACCATAAGCTTTCTGTGGGTATAACCCATCCCTTATGAAAGGAAGACGGAGCTTAATAAGCCCGAAAGGCCCGGTGTTTCGGTTTAAACTCGTTTATTTTCGGCATAAACGTAGCTTTTGATTTAGCAAAAATACTGCTGCATCCTTTTGGCACAGTGGTCAATGTCATGAAAATAAATCACGTAATTGACGCAGCTAAGCGGGGCTAAAGTTAGCAACATCGCTGGTCGTTTCATGTAATCAGGTAATTCTGCCACTATTCCGTTTGTTAACATTTAGCATTAAACAGTTCAAAGTATCAGCAATGTTAGGACAGGTCTAATGGTACTAAACACTTGCGCTTTATGAACGTATTTAATGACAAAATAATTAACAAAATGTTCTTACCTGTAGGGAGCCATGAAGTTCAGGCGTGTAGGCCTATGTGAACGTTCATTGAACGCCACGACGGATTGCTGCAGTAGAAGAACGATTCGCATTGGCTGGATGGGCACTAAGTGAACGCCACGACTGATTGCTGCAGTAGAACGATTCGCATTGGCTGGATGGGCGGAGGGGCGGGGCTAATCATACACACTTCCTGAAGTGTGTATCAAAGTGTACTGGCAAAGTCTTGTCGCTAGGGGAGCAAATCCTACACACAAATACACACCCATCTCCCAAATCGTGACTTATGGAACCCTCTCTGAGACTTAGCTGTAGCATTCTGGAGGTGTTCTTGAGTTGATTTAAGTGAAAAAACTTGTGGGACCCGAATTTTGGGCCCCACAAGTGAAGTGGTCCCCACGAGATTGGTGGGCTAACTCCTTTTTGGCCCCACAGGTGATGGTATGGGAGAGCACACACACACACACACACACACACACACACACACACACACACACACACACACACACACACACACACACATATTTACAACAAGAACCACACAATCCCACTCAATAGCCTTCACCATCTTCATCATTTGTTTCCTCATTCCTTTCAGTCTCATCTTCTTGGTCTTTTTTGATATGTACATGTATTGTGAATGGGTTGCAGCTCAGACCTCACACCCTTCACACTTGCAGTAGTCAGTGCAACTGATACCTGCAGCATGGCAGCTGCAGTTTCCTTTGCTGCAGGCCTTCAATGTGCTGCAGGTACAGCTGGTGACATCAAGCAGATTTATTGGAGCCACTGCCTGGATGGCAAGAGCGGGCATGACAGCCCCTTCTTTAGCAACCTCCCACCCAAACTTACTGATGTCTCTGGCCTCTGCAGGAGGCTCTCTCTGACCTGCAGCCTTCCACAACATGACCTGAAGATGAGCACGCAGTATGTGCAGCATCAGGTTGGCATCAGTTGGAGGAAGCTTCTTAAGTTTGGGAAGCTTTTTGCTGCCACTGTAGATCTGGTAGCGAGTGTTACTCATCGACTTGGCCTTCTTCTGCCCATACAGTGCGATAAAGAACTCCCAGTATCTTTTAGGTCACTATGAGTGGCATCAGGTTCCCCAAGCACTGTATTGAGAACAGGAATGTTTTTTCCTAGGAGTACTTTCAGCGCAGATGTCTTGCCCTTCCCACAGGGATAGGAGGCAATGTCAGATCCCGACAGCGCATGTATCCCCCCATCTGTCACCCAGTCCTCTGATGGTGGCATTTATATCCAGGCTGGTACCATTCCACTTCTCCATCTGCACTGTTGATTGAACATTGGCCTTCCATGCCCAGTACACCAACAGAACAAATACGTCTGTGTCATCAGTTAGGATACGTATTGTCAGAGCCCCTGCTTCAGCTGCTTCCAGCATGTAGCTAATGAGGGTGATGTCAGCCTCCTCATGCTTCACAATGCAGTCTGTGTGGTTCAAAAATAAGATGTTAGTAGTGGTGAGGTCAAATGTGCCCAGAAGGCGCGATAACTTGGTCTTAGTTGATGTGCTCTTCATCACAGCTTCTCGACAAGGAAGGGGTGTGTTGACTGTCAGCTTATAATCAATTGCACCAATTCCTCCTCGCCTTCTCCTCTCATGATCCTTAGCAGTGGGTTAGTCATTGTACCGGTCAAAGATGACCACGGTCTCATTAACTCCAGCTGCAGTATAGGCATTGGAGAGGCGCGTATCGATGCTTGAGGCAATGTCCTTAATCGTACCTGCCACTGGCCAGACAATGTGATAGAGCAACTGACTTCTATTAACTAGAACAACATTGGGAAGTGGAGCATTTTCATCAGGTACACCCAATCTTTTGACAAGGACAGACTTGTCACCCTTCCTCAGGCAACCAAATTCATCAATGAGTGATGGTGGAACTGGACTGAGCTCATGATCAAAAACATCTTTCAACTCTATGCCACGCTGCTGCCCCATGACTAAGAGTCGAGCAAAGAGGGCATCCATGTCGTAGATAGGCTTGCCTTTCACAGTCAAAGCTTTCTTCATCACCTCCATGGTTGTGATTCTCTTACCAATGGGGCTATGGAAGCCTTCAGGAAGAGAATCTGCAAAATCTTTGCTGTGCTGTTCACCAATGTGAAGAGCATTCTGCACATTCACCGAGTCTGGTGCCACTTGTCCATTCACGATGTTGTAAAGAATTTGCTGGTTCTCTTTTAACGGATGACAATTTTGCTGGAACTCCTCCATGATTTTATTGCGATTTCCTCGATCAATTTCTTGTCTTCTCTCACCTTCCTCCTTATGTTTCCATCTATTCTGCTTCACATTTTCATTCACATGAACATTTTCCTCCTCCTCTGAATTTTCTGGAATGTCCTGATTTACATACATTTCTTCCACTGTCTGGGAAAGGTGGGAGCAAATGGGATGGGAATTGATCCACACTGCAACTTGCACTTCATTGGTTGAGATGCCTTTCAGTCCACCATGTCCTTTTCCTTGTTTAATGTAGGTCTGCTCACCAAACTGGTCAGCAGGTACAGTAGTTCAACGATCAGAATGGCGACAGACGTGAGCCCCTGCTAAGAGGTCTTCCTTGGCATTATGTGGAAGGTTCTGCGCCATCCTTAGGTACCAAGTGATATACCGCCCATAATTATGGTGCCCAGCAGCAAAGAAGTACTGGATCATCTGCCTGAGACAGTGCTGCTGTAGGAGGAAGTCTCCCTGTCTCTCTGCACGAAGGAAATTAAGTGCGATGGAGGTGGGATGAATCAGGCAGTCCACCCAAAGCCTGCCTGTAGGGTGTTCACGTGCCTTGTCCAGATATTCTGCGATAGAAGCATCAGTCTGTGGTCCATCTTGCAGAAGATCTTGCAGGAGTACAGCCATAAGCATCTGATATGCACGCAGTGCATTTGTCCAGAATTTTTCATTGAGAATGTTGGCGATGCCACCAAATGCCACGGCAAGCAGTTGTTCCATACCAGAACCCTTCATCAAGAATCCAATGCAGCCAAGGGATGACATCAGAGTGTGCATCATTCCAGGATGGATCGTGACAGACTTCCATCGCATTGGGTCACTCCATTGGATTAGACACGCCACAATGTAGAGCTGCAGGTCCACTGTGATGCGTGCATACTTCATGCCAAAGCTCTTCAGTGATCTCTCAAGGTAGTCTAGGGTTGTGAGCACGGTGTCCGGGTGTGAAGGGGGAGAATCGATAAGGGGCCCAAACACTACAATAGTTTTAGACTTGTTGGTAGCTTGTGATTTTCTGTCTTTGTATGCGTTATAGCCAGCCCAGTCCACTGGAAAAATAATTTTGAGCTTGGCATTATCACACGATCGGATTTTGTGTGTATGCAAATTAGAGCACATTTAACGAGATAGGGCCTCATTTGCATATGTAAAAATTTAAATACAAAAAACATGCAATACATTTCTTTCTCATCTTATTATAGGTAATCAACTCAGAAAGTTTCATGGTGATATCTTTTTATTTATTTTTTTACCCTATTCACCTGTAGTGGCTCGCCTTAATTGCCTATTTATGCTAATTATGCAAATTGCCCAAAGTGCAACTTTTAGCAACCAAGTTGAATTCCATCCACTAGGTCTATAGATGACATTTCTGCAATAAAACTTTAGGGTACTCAACATTTCTGGGTTTACTATTGGGCCTATGGGGATTACGACTAGACTATGACCGTAGTACTGCTACAAGCTTGAGTTATTATTAACCGTTATTAAAGCCTTATATCAATCTCGTGCGCATTATGTGCAGAACCAGACATAACCTGATGATTGCCGATCAAAAAATCTGATTCAAAGAACAGTTAGGATACCCTAAGTTAACATAAGACAGGGGGCTAAAGATAAGATAGGAAACGGCCAACAGGTTAGGGACTGCTTCTGTAATAGGAAGTTAGGATTTTTCCTATCTTTGAGTCCCTAATTTAAGTTAGGATGAGAAGTTAGGATTTTTTCTGTAATGAGGCCCCAGGACTGGGTCGCTTTTCTCCCAACTCCGAGTGGAATCGCAAAATGTGGTTTCGCAGATTTGTTGTATTGCTTAAGTATTTAATTCGACTTCTACACTCCTTACACACGGTGTTGGTCTTGTCAAACTTCCCATCTACCTCATAGAACCCAAAATGCTGCCATACGGGAGCTTTTAAAGAAGCCGGTGCAAGTCGTAAAGGTTTGCTGCTCTCAGACATTTTGTCTCTACTTGCACCGCAGTCTATACGTATGCGGTGCATATAGACGAGAACCGGCATGCAGAAAGGAGTTTTCTGAAGCGCTCTGCAGCAGGCAAACAAAATGTTGCATAAGGCGAACAAATGTAATTTTTTAAATTCTGATTATTAACTTATCTGCATCGAGAGCGAATAGTTTTAGAGAGAATCGCGATGCATTGGAGAATCGATTTTTCTCCCACCCCTAATAGGTAGCCTATTGAGTAGGCATTAAATCTCAGCAAGAAAACCCATTTTTAATCGCCTCCTATAAACTGTTGTATTTTCCTTCAGTTAGTCTGGATCCGATGTACACATGTAGTTACCTATCTGTGATCCAGTACCTACAAGCACAGTGCTGTATCATATGAGCTTGAGCCTCCTTGATTCTTCCACATGCACACATACGTATGCCCGCATGCACACATGAACTCACGACCAGTGCTTTGCCATTGTGTGTCCTAAAGAGAGAATATGGACGTTGCCCAGTGGGCAACATTCTCTGGAAACGAGGAGAGGTGGTGGAAAGAGAAATTCTGAATATTATTTAGTGTCTGAATGTATCAGAGGAAGGGCAAGCACGTGAGTGGCAAGGTTATGCAGAGGTTCCATTCCAAGATGTTCCCTCAGATGTCATTTCCCCCCTCCCCAACAACCCATACTAATCCATTAAATAAGCAAGCCCAAGCAATTTCTTGACTGAGGAATTTCTAGCTGTGTATGTCTTCGTTGGTGAGAGAGACGGAGAAAGAGAGAGACGGCAGAAAAAGTGAGCAGGGTGTGTGAGCCTATGTTTGTATGATTGTGTGTATATCTCTGTGCATGCAAAGTTGGAGGTGTGTATGTCTGCAAACACATGACTATACATTTTCAATAGAACACCATGTAAAGAAAAATAGTATTTTCTTTCATCTGAATGATCAAGATAACAGATGTGGTGTCAACGACAGACTGCATTGAATAGTGGCTCATAATAAATCAACATCACAACATGTGGCTGAGGATGCCGTGTGTGGCAGTGCTAGGTTTATTTCTCCCAACGCCCAATTTCTCCCTACAACAACGCTAGCGTTTGTTTCAAACCAGTAGACATGTGCCAGCTCATCAGCCAGCACGAATGAAGGCCATGTAGACAGTTCCAAGTAGGTTCTGGAATCCTACGTTTCTGGAAAATTATTGTTGTCTTTACTGTTTGGTTGTTTGTTTGGGGGTTTGCGCTCTGCTCATCAACAAACATGGGAGACCAAAGAAGGGAGTCATTGATCTTGACAACAAAAATAAGCAAACCTATCTGCACATCTCCAGAGAACAGCAGACAGCTGTTAATGACTAATGAAGGCCACCCCAGGGAATTCACACTCAAGGACGATCAAATGAAAGGAATGTTCCAACAAAAATCCTCGGATTCTTCAATGCCTTAAATTAAATGGGCTATAATAAAAGCAACACCATTGATTTAATTAAGACAATCAGAAATTGAACCCTAGGAGAGTCATCGTTTAGAATAAGGACGCTGTTTAAGCTAATTACTTTGACAGACACATAAGATGTTTGTTTTTTTACTACTAACATGGTATCTGCAAATTGGTTCTCTTGCATTCATGTGCTACAAATAATTGTATAAAAAATATATTTCAGTGCATTGAAAGAAATGTTATCGTAGGTTTTAATTATGAACGAACAAACGTGTTTGTCCCACTAGAAAGGGTAGCTGTCTTCCCATATTAATCAAGTCTTACCCTATCTTATGCTGCTTGGTGGATTGATTTATATTTAAAAGCACACAAAGTATCCTTTATTGATGACCGCACTAATTATTTGTTAAATAAAACCTCACTAATTATTGCCCTAATAAAAGCACAACTTGCAGGTAACTTGGCACCCCTGCAGTAGCTGCCTGAAGATGGATCGTTGTTCTTCGGCTGTCCTAGCAACAATTCCTGCTAAGTAGATTGATCGATTAATTCAAATTTTCTGTAAAGGTTTCATAATTTTTGTGACCGTAGCTTGAGATGTGTATTAGCCCTTAATGGTTTGCCTCGTCAATGTAGTGGCGATGTCGAGAATTAGAATGACAATGATGGTGATGACATGTCGAGTAATGACAACCATAATGGGGATTGTAACGAGTGTTTTGCTTCAAACATTGTCGACTCTAATGTATGTGTTGAGTAGCGTTGGAAAGGCCTTGAGTAGTAAAGACAATAAATGATTACCATGTTATTATTATACAGTTATATATTGGCAGGCCTTGACCGCGATTTTGTACTCGTATTCATTAATTTATAAACAGGTGCCAGCAGATGTAAACACAGCAAATTGCATAGGGCTGCCAAAAGAGACAATTCTCTATAGAATGCAGTTAAAACCTCGGGCTACTGTGAAACATATGTCGTGTTCCGATATCCATACTTCCATGAGTACATTTAAACGCACTCACTAGCTGTGTTCGAAATCGTTCCCTATCACGGATATATAGGGTGCTAGCCTTTTTGTAGTGGGGTTCGAATTCTCAGTGTTTAATTTCATGCACTATATAGTGCACTTAAAATATCCAAAATTTGAGTGTACATACGATGCACCCTACGTGTTACTCCCGTATACACAATGCAATGCGGTCGTGTTTTTCTGGAGAAGAAGAAGCTGAATAACCCCGAAAGCAAATACGTTTAATGATGGAGTCTCCGGCTCTCGTTTATTAACCATTTATTTGGGATTTAACATAGAAAAAATTTAACATTAAAAATTAATAAAAACAACCTTGATCAAGGAAATGTAACATTAAACATCAATCCAACCTCCAGCTTTTTCATGAGTGCCTTGTTTGTTTACGTGATGTGGGCGCCAGGCACGTGCAGAGGGGGGGGGCTATGGGTGCCCGAGCACCCTGCCCTTTTCCCTCTGAAGGACCAAAGTGCCCTTTTGAGTGGTCATTTAAATTTTCAATGCTTTGTAAAATTACACATGAACAATTAAACATTAACATGTGAATCAATTATTCGAGAATAAAAATGTCTAAAAGTAATAATCTAGAAGTAAAGTTTGTACTTTGTAGCCTCGTTTACCGGCGCTCAGTGCGCAGCTGCCGCTGGGTGACGTCATAGGCTATCAACGTGACTTTTCACCTTTGCCTGCCTGCGCGATGCGCTTGTTGTTTTAAGAGACGGTACAGCAGGGTAAGATCACTACAGAGTCAGACACATACAGACAGTTGTTTCCAAAACCATTAAGTTGATAATGCTAAATAAACTGTAACAGTTCTCGTTTTGTAGCGTCATTTTGAAGTATAGGACTATGTTTGCCAGCAAAAGCTTTTCAACAAGCATCGTTTTAACTGACTGTGAAAGTGGCTACCACTCGGTTTATTTTCTATTGCCTACCAGCAAACCTATCTGGGAAACCTTTTGAAATTGCAAAGGGAAAGCATACATTGTTATATTGAATCTGTATAGGCTACTCTGTAGTAACTACGTGGCCACATGACATGGCCAGTGGCGGTGGGTCAATAGAGGGCGCCAGGGCGCTGTCACACCATATTTGTACCGGGTGCCAAATTTGTACCGGGCACGTCATCCCGGTACAGACCCCCCACAGTAACAGACCCCCAGTCTATTACTGTGCCAAACCAACATTTTTGATCACCAGCCGCCACTGGACATGGCAAATCCGTTTCATGTCTACTCTGTCTCAGTGTCTCTGACAGTAGTGGTTTTTGCATGTGCCCTTTTTTGAATTTGAGCCCCTGCCCCTCAAAGGGTCACTGCACGGCCCTGGTGGGCGCATCTTTCTGCGTCACATAAATCCCCGGCGCATTTACTGAATTCTCGTTTGTTCGTTCCCTATGTAGTGCACTATGTCATGAACACTGTATAGGCAATAGTGAGTGAGTGAATAGGGAACAATTTCGAACACAGCTACTAAGTGAGCTAATTTTCAGATGTCAGTGTTGTACCAAATCAAATACTCCTTGGTGCACTAACTGGAAATTACGATCACGACTGCCGCCGCGGCTCCTCCCCCGCAATATAGATCCTGCTTTGAACGGTGAACTCTTTACGCCTAGCTGCTATAAAAACTATAAAAACTAAATAATGACTCTATTAATGCAGGCTATGTGGAAAATGCGCCGACTTTGGATCAGCCTGGCTCCGCCCTCTTCCTCTACGTAGATAAGATTGCTGCCGTTGAGTAAAAAAAGTATACGGCGATCCACCCAGGCACCACAACGACGGCAGCAGTGCTTGGCCGGACCAGACTGGTCCTGGCAATCATCCTCCTGCAGGCTGGGTTGGTCGGAGAGCTCCCGCTCCGCCTGTTCCGCCACGTGGAGAGCCACATTGAGGATCGGGGGCATGGTGAGGCGGACATGCTTCCCCAGCCGCGGCGGGGCAAGTCCCTGAAGGAAGGCATGAGGTAGTTCATCCCTAGCCGCAGCAGGGAAGTCGGGGTAGCCATGCCGGGCTTACAACTGTGCGTTCGCCGCATAGGCCCCCAAGCGTTCCCCCTCCCGGCGGCGGCGGCTGGTCAACAGCTCCCGGCTGTGGTTGACAGCCGCCAGCTGCCCGAAACGCCTCTGCAATGCCCGGGTCAGGGCCTGGAGGTCCCGTTGCTCCTCCGGGGCCAGGTCCAGGAGCGCCTGCACCATTCTCCCCTCCAGCGCGTTTAATTAGCCGTTTTATGTTATTATTTTTTGAGGGGGAAGGAGGGGTGGGGAAGACCGTACCGGCCTTGCGCTCAGTTGTTGACGGGGGGGGGGGGGGGTGCTAAAAAACAAGAATATTTCTGCATCCGGTACGTCATGAACTAGGGCGTGGCTAGGCTCCCATGATGCGGAAGCATATCTCTCCTTGATGTTGCCCTGCACCATTGAGCAGTTTACATATGAATGAATGGGCCCCATTTTGGAATCCGGTGTCCATTCAGTACACTTATTTTCGCCCGATCTGAATCGGAACTCCCTACGTACTCAAACTTAGGCTAGTAAGTACGGATAGTATGGATATTGGAACACGGCAGTAGTCATGATGCAACTGGAGTCTGTTCACCATCTAAAAATAAGATGGAAATGTCAACAATTTTGCACAAAATGTATCCTATTCTCCCTTTCCTTTTTTAACATCCATATGGCGAGGCTAAATACCAGTTGCAGCAGTATCTTGATGTCAAAATGAAAAAATAAACAATGTTTGCATTAGCAAGAAAAGCATTGACTGCATCCGTTCAATCAAGTTAAATGTAAGATGAACATAACATTGTCTTTATTCAAAGTAAGTAATAAAAAACATCAGTTTTTGTACGACAATGACTGCCTACAAGACCTGAAGTCAGACCTATTAAAGTTGCCATAAAATGACCATGTGTCAGATAGAATTTCTGACATATTTCGGCATTAACTAGCTGGCAATGAAAGCAGCATCCCTGTTGACACATTTCAACGGTCACTCCGCATTTGTCTTGGAGCGCTCCGAAGCGCTCCAAGACAAATCCCCTACCGTCCTCCCTGTTTGCTTGCTTGCTTCCCCACAAGTGCATCCCATGCATTGGTTACTTGCAGTTACAGATTATTTTTCATTGCACCCATGAGGGTTTATTGTGGGCGAGGATGTGCATGTGCGGACAAATAAGCTCCTTAATTAGAGTGAAAGATTAGAGTGACCACAAATACAGGGGAGCTAGTGATAAAGGGCTCGGAGAAAGAAAATCAATTACCTTAAAAACAAAACAAAAGAGATGACAAACAAGAGGCTTATGCTCAGGAAACACTGCCTTGAGGTCTTGATTGCAACACGCTGCTGCTGCTTTGGGCCCACACCAGCCACAGAGATTTGTTTGCAGAAGTTAATAAACTGTTTTTAAATTATCGCTCTACTATAATGTTGTGTATAATGATGTGTGCTTCATTGATACCAATTTTTTTCAAATGGGATTTTTTGTACCAAAGGGGCCCAATGTACAACTAATGAGAGATGGATTATTTTTATATATATATATATATATATATATATATATATATATATATATATATAAGAAGAATGGACTAACTTATTGTAACTGGTGCTGGTTATATCTGGAGAGGGCATTTAGCATCACAGGGGTTGGTGTCTAAACGTCATGTCCGCTCATTGATTTCTCACTCGATGATTGTTATATTTCAAGCCTTATCATCCTCCCCTGCCATTGTTTCTGGCAGCAGCTGTCAAGTTATTGACAGACCAATAGGGACGGAGACATGATCTAATGAGTCCTTCCGAAATGCTTCTCCACTCTCATCATTAAACTAAATTTCATTCTGCTGGCTTGTGTTGCATTTGATGGCCGTGTCTTTGTTGAAAACATGGTCAGGGCCAAGGCTACTCATCCATGCTGAAACTGACTTTCAAAACATTTGACATGCAACTGAAGGTATAAGGCTAGGCTACCATTTCCTTTGTCGAGAAAAATAAAAAACATATGCATATTCATATTGTCGCAACCCGGTCCCACACCTCGGGCCAGGCGGCCCAGAGGAGAGGCGTTGGATGGTGTATACTGCCCATATCCACCAGTCGGCACCAGAGAGCATCCATTGTGCAATACCAATCAGCAAAATGGAGAAAACCTGTGGCGGAGGGAGAGGAAGACCAGGTAACATTTAAAAGCTGTGCCACGTTTCTTAGGAGGGAGGGCTGGAAGCACGTTGGAACCAGGAGACCTCCAGGACCCGATTTGGACGGGTCGACGACTGGATCTAGCGGACCCTATCCAAGCACGTCCGAGTGAGCAAGCACGCCGGACGAGGTTGGCAGCCGCAGAATGGAGCACCAGACGGGAGCGCCCTCCCTCTTCAGGGACGAGACCGGCCGGGCCGGCGAGACAAGAATACTGACTCTTCCATGGCTCACGGAGCCATAGTATTATTTTTGTTTTCCCCGCGTTGGGCACAGACCCATGCGTTTTCCGTTGTGTAATGAATAGAGGCCCCACATTGGGCTTTGAACGGACCTTGGCGTGTGGTAATTCCTGAATGATAGAGACATACCTGGGGCCCGGTCGCCACAATATATTATGCTAAAAAAAATTCACCTTCCAACTGGTCATGACCAAAACCATTTGCCATGTCAAACTATAGGAAGCCTCTGTAGTGCTGGATGCTATACATAAAAAAAATCGAACTACACAAACGTCTGTTGACTGTTGGTTGATAGAACACGGGCTCAACATACGATAACCACAACAAACAACAGCTAAGGATTCATTGGGTGCAGCTGCAGTTGGCCTTTTTACCACAAATTCCTTTGGATGAGGGCCGGGTGAGGGATTGTATACGCTAAAGAAATCTGAGAGCCGTCACACAGAAGATTTTAGTCACTAGTGAGACTAATTCTGTTGCTGTAACACACATAGTTGCTGAGTCGCATGCTGTAGCCTACCACCGAGGGCCTCTAGCACACTGATGCGTTTGGCACTTTTACACTCCAGAATACATACGTAGCCGACTGAAGAAAACACCAAAAGTAAAGAAAGAAAAAACATACATCTAAGACCAGGTGCAGGGGGGAAAGAGGTCTATTTCGCAGTTCCTGTCCATGCTTTGGAAGTTGTTTGACTTCGACAGTCAAGCACTATACAGTCGACCATGGGTAACAACACCACATCGACACTGAGGCATGCTTCTCATACCAGTTGACGTGTGTAGATGATGTCTAACTCTTTGGTTGGTTGGCACATGACATGCATTCATACATGTTTTTTCTTGAGTTTATATTTTCAATAGTTGGTGGTTACATATGATTGATGTCAATGACCATGGACTGAAAGAGAACGAGTCAACTCACACCAATGGCAAACAAAGGAGATCTGGGCCCTGTTTCCCGATAACGATGGATCCAAACTTGTACGATCATTCTCACTAAGGATCTTGTGATCTATCGTCAATTTCTTTGGAGCGTTTCCCGAAACTGCTCTTAACATGAACGCGCGTTCACTGCACTCACGATGTTCGTAGGATTGTAACTCTCTGAAATAATTCCATTTTACAAAAATCCAAAATAGCTTGTGACAAAATCTGTGCATGGTTCGTTCTTTGAATATTCCGATTTAAAACAAAATCAGAAAAACCAAATAACAGAGTCGTTTTTTGGTTTTTCTGAAAAAGGAAAAAAAAGGAAAGGGGCAAAAGGAATAAACAAATAAACGGCAGTTGCTTGTTTTGTTTTTGGGATATTTAGATAAAACCACAATGAATGCCGGGAAAAGGGCGCGTGGTTTCAAACTTTCCATTGAGTCTCGCATTCTACGATGGCCAGCTTTATTGTTTTTCCGTGGGAGCCGGCGACTTAGTCTGCGAGTGGACGATATGGAGCAAGGTACGTTTTATTACTCTGTTTTCTGGGAATAATTGACGCAGGCAGAAACCAGAAAACGAGCCGTTTTTTTGTTTTTTCGTTTTGACAAGAAAACGAAAATCTAAATTTCAGTTCGTTTATTCGTTTTTTGGTTCTTACTGAGCGAAACGAATTTACCACTCAATATCTGGTTTCCGCCGGTGGGCGGGTCCTCTTATTGGCTAGCGTGCTTCATTGCCCTTTGCTCTTCATAATAAAAGTTCTTCCGTTTGATAATGTCGACAAAAATATTACTGTATTATAGACACTAGCAGACACAGAGGACCACACCACCCACAGTCAAGACTGACACGGCTTCAAATAACAATAATAGTATTCATAATCATTTGAAAATGAGAACTTATGAAGTTATGATGACTTCAGTGCAGTTGATGTTTAGCCACAGTTAATACATGCAGAGTAGACCTGAGGGCTTTACTACGACATCATTGTCCGGCTCTGAACTATGCGCTCTGTGCGCGTTCACATCAAAGGAGCTGCGATCGCGGGCTGCTGATTTCCTCACAGCCTGAGAGCTATGAGGAATACAAGTGATTACAACACATTTCTGACAGCTGAACATTGCGCAGGGCTCTCCGTGAGACGCACGCAATTCAACCCATGCACACACTCACACGCCACACAACTTGCGCCGCTATTTAACAGTGGAAGCAGTGGCGGATCTACTGGGGTGGCATGGGGTGGCAACTGCCACCCTAAAAAAAGCCTTGCCACCCCAGTTGGCAGCGCCAAATTCATTTTTTTTTTTTTTTTTTTCGCTTTTACAAGACATTCACGAAAGCGAGTTTCAAATGTCCGACTGCAAGTGAATGCAGCTGTCACGTTAAAATTGTACCGGGGGCGAAAATTGTACCGGCCTACGTCATCCATAGTAATCCATTCCAAACCTGCCTGGCAACAGACGATCGCGTCGCCCGTTGCCTGGCAACGGTCGCGTCGAATGACGTGGGAAGGTTCTTGAACATTCGCGAACTCGTTCATTGAGCCAGACAGATAACACTTATTTTACAAATTACATTAATTAGCGTTCCTAACTTCATATCTGTATTGTATTGCATTGTATTTATCTATTTCCCTACACAGTAATAGCTCAATGTTATGGGGATAACGTGAATAATAATAATAAAAAACATTTACCAGTTAGTAAATGCCTGCTCACCTATCTACCCCTCTATCTATCTCTTATCTATCTATCTATTACCTATAATCTATTCTCTAAATTAAATTAAGGAAATTAAATTAACACAAGCTAGCTAGACTATGATACACATTAAACACTCAGTTTACTAGCTAAATTTGATTAAACAATTAAATGCAATACAAATATAAAGTAAAAACAAGTGTTATCTAGCGATCTGTTATCTGTATTATATTATTTCGTCTTCGGCAACATGAGCGCGATTGAAACCTGCCTGGCAACGGACAACCCCTTACGTAATCTGTTGTCCGTTGCCTGGCAACGGACAACTGATTACGTACCCGGTACAATTTTCGCCCCCGGTACAATTTTAACGTGACACAGCCAGGAAATATTGCCCCCCAAGTTTGTGAGGCGTTTTGCTGAACAACATGTAATCGCCGCATTCAGCTCCTGTAGGCATGCCAACGTCATGTTCTGCTAACCACTGAGCCTAATAAATGATGACAAAGCCTTATTTTTCATGCTGTTATAATAATGAACATTTTCAGATTCTTATGGCATCATTCAGCCATAAGATATTAATATTAAAAATATTAAAACTACATGTAGAACCTACTTTTGAACTGTGGCACTTTCTTTCTGTGGTTTTCCAGTTCCACTGATTGTACTGATGTATTTAACCGGTACTGTTTGTGACCAAACATGGGAAAATACCACACAATATTTATATTAATGGTTGTATATCTAGATTGTATGTAAATTATTGGAATCGGTGAATAAAGTGATATTTGCACTCAAGTTGGACTGATGATTGACATCTGATAGGAATATCTCATGGAAAAATACCAAAGAGTTATTGTTAACTAAAGTACATATTGCAGCTCTCTTTGCATATATTTTAAGCCCCATGCTGGTGTAATAGTGCAGGTGTTTGTTGTAAGGCAGGTTGATTTTGTAATTATTCAGTAACAATTTATTACATTTTGTCTGAAACCTTTTATGTTTAAATGTAAGGCTTTATTCATCCCACAATAAAATAAGTAGAATGTTATCGAGTCAAAATATCTAAATGTGGGGGCTTTCCAAGTAAATATTGATTGATATGGCTTTAATTAAATTGGCATACTGTATATACTTCTGCCACAGGGTGCCACCCCTCAAAATCTCCTGCCACCCCATGAATATTTTTCTAGATCCGCCCCTGAGTGGAAGGGTAGGAATCAAATGCGTCCGGGTGAAATTTTATTAAAGCCTCAATACATGTTCACATTTAATATGCGTTGCGTTCCTCTGGGTCTGTCACAAACTAGTTGGGCTATGCCCTCCCCTACTCAGTTCTGTTCGCTTTGCATTGGTGGAAGTGAGTAGGGGGAGTGGTTAAGTAAAGCCTTCAGATTGGACGGTTTGACTTTAGAGTTACCGTCATGTTTTGTATTATTTTTTTACCATTATTGTTTTATAGGGACAAACATTAACACATTTCTCCATTCTCCTGCAGGGGATTGATAAAGTTCTATCTATGTAACAGAAGGAAACACTTACTCATACTCCATCAAATATTCATACTCATACTTTGCACACTTTACCACAGCATTGGCCTACTGAATGCCACAGATATATTTTTAAGCATTGGACTGAATGCCACATAAATATAATGTATGTTTTGCACGTTTGCAACGTTTAAAAGTTCAGGGAAAAGTATATGCCTCTACTGGTGTTGCTTAGGCCAATATCCTTTTGAGGCAGTGTTGTTTCTGAATATTAGTGTTAAGGGCCAATAATGCCTACTATCATACATTAGTCACCATGTCCGTGGACAAATTTGTATGCAGTCACATATTAATATATATATTCAAAAATGGAGAGCCCTGCATTGCGCATCTGTTGACCTTTATCCATTTACAGTAAACAGATAATTTTTTCTTGCTGGAAGATATTTTATGTTGTTTTCATATTATTATTTACTGACAGTGATTACAGAATGCGAGTGTGTGTTATATTGAAAGCGAGGCTGGGTGTGCCTATGAATATAGGCTACAGTGAGTTGTTTAAGGTGCTGTACAAGCAAATCATATTGACTACTCTGTACAGTGACAAAGAGTGTACAGTAACCTACTTCATTCAATATTGAATAGGCTACTGTAAACTATGTACAAATGGTTTTGCTCTTTACTCATGGCAGTTTTAACATGTCAGCAGGCAAGCTTCACTCATTCCAGGATGTATTATGCTTTGTCCTATAGCCTACTTGGAATGTGCTTTGAAATGGATCTATAGCCTATAGAAATTTGCCAGCCGGAATACAAAGCAAACTCTCCTTCAAATGCACATTCATGGAAGTCTTGTATTGTCATCCCCAAATAATGCTGCAATGTAATAATATACATCTTTAAATGCACAATAATGAGTAATTATTTTTATTATGACTTATCAAAGATTTTTATTGGCTCCCAGAATGCAGGTCTGTTAGTGACTCCCAGTATCTCTAAAAACAGAATGGGAAGTAGAGCATTCAGTTACTGGGCTCCTTTACTGTGGAACCAGCTCTCTCCATGGGTCAGAGAGGCATTTCCAAAAGTCATTTCCAAACACATTAAAGAAAAGAACAAAAGCAAAGAGATTTTGCAGCAGTAGCACACTTTTACTTAAACAGAGTGGGATAGGAATCAGGTTAACAAAACATCTAAGAACATCTAAGCTGTCTAACACATTACCAACGCAACATTGAAACATCATAAAACATCACAAAAAAACCGCTGGAATACTAAGAGTTTGATTTGTATTCCAGCTGGCCTTTTATGAGCAAATTTCTACACGCTACTATAGATCCATTCCAAAACATGTTCCAAGTAGGCTATAAGACAACGCATAATGCATCCTGGAATGAGTGAAGCTTGCCTGCTGACACGTTAAAATGAAATGTCACAACTGCCATGAGCAAAGAGCAAAACCATTTGTACATAGTGTAGGTAGCCTATTCGATATTGAATGAAGTAGGTTACTTTACACTCCCTGTCACTGTACAGAGTAGACGATATGATTTGCTTGTAAAGCACCTTAAACAACTCACTGTAGCCTATATTCATAGGCACACCCAGCCTCGCTTTCAATATAACACACACTCGCATTCTGTAATCATTGTCAGTAAATAATAATATGAAAACAATATAAAATATCTTCCAGCAAGAAAAAATTATCTGTTTACTGTAAATGGATAAAGGTCAACAGATTCGCAATGCAGGGCTCTCCATTTTTGAATACATACATTAATATGTGACTGCATACAAATATGTCCACAGACATGGTGACTAATGAATAGGCATTATTGGCTCTTAACACTAATATTCAGAAACAACACTGCCTCAAAAGGATATTGGCCTAAGCAACACCAGTAGAGGCATATACTTTTCCCTGAACTTTGAAACGTTGCAAACGTGCAAAACATATATTATATTTATGTGGCATTCAGTCCAATGCTTAAAAATATATCTGTGGCATTCAGTAGGCCAATGCTGTGGTAAAGTATGCAAAGTATGAGTATGAATATTTGATGGAGTATGAGTAAGTGTTTCCTTCTGTTACATAGATATAAGTTTATCAATCCCCTGCAGGAGAAATGTGTTAATGTTTGTCCCTATAAAACAGGGGTGCCCAACCAGTCGATCGCGGTCTACCAGTAGATCGCTGACAGATCCCAAGTCGATCGCGAGGGTGAAGAAAAAAAAAAAAAAAAAGATTTTTTTTTTTTTTAAATGAAATTAAATTTGCGCGGGACATATACGCGCGGTAGCGCATGTGCTGTTAACAGCAGTTGAAAGCCGTCAACAGTAGTTACACACTCCTAAACGTTGGCATGGCTGAGGGGAAACAAGCTAGGTTCACGATACAACCCCCCGTCAACAATTGTTCTCTTCCCCCCCCCCCCCCCCCCCCCCCCCCGGCTTGAAGGTAGGTTTGCTGGTAGATCTCGGGAGGTTGGCTACTTGAAAAGTAGATCTTGGGTCAAAAAAGGTTGGGCACCCCTGCTATAAAACAATAATGGTAAAAAAAACAACATACAAAACATGACGGTAACTCTAAAGTCAAACCGTCCAATCTGAAGGCTTTACCTAAACACTCCCCCTACTCACTTCCACCAATGCAAAGCGAACAGAACTGAGTAGGGGAGGGCGTAGCCCAACTAGTTTGTGACAGACCCAGAGGAACGCAACGCAAATTAAATGTGAACATGTATTGAGGCTTTAATAAAATTTCACCCGGACGCATTTGCCTTCCACTGTTAAATAGCGGCGCAAGTTGTGTGGCGTGTGAGCGTGTGCATGGGTTGAATTGCGTGCGTCTCTCGGAGAGCCTTGCGCAATGTTCAGCTGTCAGAAATGTGTTGTAATCACTTGTATTCCTCATAGCTCTCAGGCTGTGAGGAAACCAGCAGCCCGCGATCGCAGCTCCTTTGATGTGAACGCGCACAGAGCGCATAGTTCAGAGCCGGACAATGATGTCGTAGTAAAGCCCTCAGGTCTACTCTGCATGTATTAACTCTGGCTAAACATCAACTGCACTGAAGTCTTCATAAGTTCTCATGTTCAAATGATTATGAATACTATTATTGTTATTTGAAGCCGTGTTAGTCTTGACTGTGGGTGGTGTGGTCCTCTGTGTCTGCTAGTGTCTATAATACAGTAATATTTTTGTCCACATTATCAAACGGAAGAACTTTTATTATGAAGAGCACAGGGCAACGAAGCACGCTAGCCAATAAGAGGACCCGCCCACCGGCGGAAACCAGATATTGGCTGTGTTCGAAATCGTTCCCTATACACTCGTTCCCTATTCCCTATATAGTGTACATGATATAGTGCACTATATAGGGAATAGGGAACGAGAATTCTGACACTACGCTGAACATTTCTAAACGTCATTTGCGTCAGTAAATGCGCCGGGTATTTGTGTGACGCAGACAGATGCGCCCACATCAAGTAAACAAACCGGGCACTCACGACGAAAGCTGGAGGTTGTATTGATGTTGAATGTTACATTTCCTTGTTTAATTAATTTTGAATGTTAAATATTCTATGTTAAATCCCACATAAATTGTTGACATTTCTAAACGAAAGCCCGAGACTCCATCATTAAATGTATTCGTTTTCGCGGTTATTCGGCTTCTTCTTCTCCCCTGGAAAAATACAACCGCATTGCATTGTGGTATACGGGAGTAACATGTAGGGAACATCGTATGCACCCTATTTTAAGTCCACTATATAGTGCCCTTAGCTATATAGTGGACCACTGAGAATTCGAACACCCTAGAAAATGGCGTGCACCCTATTTAGTGCACTACATCCATGATAGGGAACGATTTCGAACACAGCTATTGAGTGGTATATTCGTTTCGCTCAGTAAGAATCAAAAAACGAATAAACAAACTGAAATTTTGATTTTCGTTTTCTTGTCAAAACGAAAAAACGGCTTGTTTTCTGGTTTCTGCTTGCCTCAATTATTCCCAGAAAACAGAGTAATAAAACGTACCTTGCTCATTATGACCGTGGAGAAGATCGCCATGATATTCCAGGTGGCTGTTTACTAAGAAACCTAGCTGGTCATAAAACATTAAAATACATCTAAATGACAACTATACGATGGCTCATTGCATTCACTCAATAATAAAAATTTCACCAGGTTATCTCATAATTATGAGATAATTATCTCGTAATTATGAGATAATTATCTCATAATTATGAGATAACTATCTGCATGATCTGTCCTCTAATATATGGGTTTCATAATCCATGTTGAAAATCGACCAGCCTGTATAGTATGAACAGTATTTTGTGACTGTATAGTGTGTGTCTCAAAAGTAGTAAAGTAACGTAAACATAGTCACCACCTTAGCAAACAGCCAGCATCTTAACGTCAAATAAAATATAGACAAAGGCTCAACAATGTACAAGGTTACGTTTCGGAATATGTTGAGGGTGTGTGCAAGCATTCATGGCAACAGAATATGGATCGGTAGGCTAAATAAGTAATAAACAATACATTTAAACTGGGCTTTCTGTATTCATTTGTATTAGGGTAGATGGCTTTCTGCCGCGGATTTGCGCGCGCAGCCTTCAATGTTTGTATACAAGAAACCCATTGACTCAGCAGCTTTAGTTTGTCTGTAGTGACTTCTGACTGTGAATAAGGCAATAATGGATGTCTCTCGTGGAATTTGTTTTTATTTCCTTCTTGGAATGAGGCACTGGGAAATATTACGCTTTCTCAAAATGGATGGGATTAACATAAGCATGTCAACATTGCGAAGGCGACTGAAGTCGTTTGGGTTGTACAGGAGGAAAGCCCAATCTGACCTGCTGGAAGTTGCGTTGTTCGTGCAAGAGCAGCTAAACCAATATGGTATGTTGCATGGCTACAGATTCATGCATTTGAAATGCATCCAGGCTGGCTTAGTAGTTAGTCTGAGCACAGTTCGGCATTTGCTGAAGATTCTTGACCCAGAAGGAGTAGAGCTGCGGTCAAGACGACGTCTGCGGCGAAGTGTCTACAGGAACCCCGGCCCGAACTTCTTGTGGCATATAGACTCATATGACAAGCTGAAACCTTACGGTATATGCATTAATGGTGCAATTGATGGATCTTCGCGTCTGGTCATATGGCTTCATGCATACTCTACCAGTAGTAACCCCAAAGTGATCGCTGGGTACTTCGTTGATGAAGTTGAGAGAAGAGGTGGCACTGCTTCTCGCATCAGATCGGATTTGGGCACCGAAAATTGTGTGGTGGAGCAAATGCAACGGTTTCTGAGAGATACTCATCATGATGTGTTTTCCAGCAGATGCTACATAACTGGGTCAAGTAACCACAATCAAAGAATTGAACAATGGTGGGGATTTCTCAGAAAGCACCATGCACAGTTCTGGATGAACACGTTTCAAGATCTCAAAGACCAGGACCATTTCTCTGGAGTTTTTCTGGACAAAAGTCTTATTCAGTTCACTTGCCTGGAAATAATAGAGTAGGTACATGCAGTTGTGCTCAGAATAATAGCAGTGTCTTTACAAAGGTGAGAAAATGTCAAAATGTACTTTCATGAGCAAAAATGCATTGGGGGCACTGCACATTCTATTTCAAGCAAGAAAATTGGGAAAAGTAATTCTATTTTGTAATATTTCACAGAAATTGAAGAAATGCAATATTCATAAAAATAGCAGTGTTGACATCTTTCTTTTGAAACTCAAAAATGTTCTGTACAAACTAACAAATTCGTAAAAATTCAACCTAAACTAATATTTTGTTGCATAACCATGGTTTCTGATAACTGTTTCGCATCTGTGGTGCATGGAGTTGACCCAAGTCTGGCAATGGCCAACCGGTATTGCAGAGGTTAATTGTACTACATTCCTCAATCCCTCTAAAACTGTTTAGTTTTACCTCATGAACAGCATTTTTATGTCAGCCCACAAGTTTCCTATGGGATTAAGGTCCGGGAATTGTGCAGGCCACTCCAGGAGCTGGCTGTTTGTCTGGAACCATGATTTTGATAGCTTGTTTGGGGTCATTTTTTTGTTGAAACATCCACTTCAAAGGCATTTCCTTTTCAGTATAGGGCAACACATGACTTCCTCCAGTATCCTGATGTACTCAAACTGATCCATGATCCCTGGTAGGCCTATGCTGTAAATAGGACCAACATCGTAGTACAAAAAACACAAAGGGCTATGTTTATGTAATGGGTCCCAGGTGGGATCGCCGTGGACAGATTATAGATAACTGAAACAAAGAGAAAAGAATGCTGACACGGGAGACGTGACTTGTCTTTTCAGATCCTCATTAGTTATATTTATTCATTTAACTTCTCAATTTACTGAAGGTTACCGTTTATCTTCACATTGTCCATGCATTTTAAACTCAGCATCATATTACTCCATATGTTGTCTAATTAGACATATTTTCCATGTTCTTAAAACAAACCAAAATACACAAAAAATACTCACAAAACACACCTTTTCTCAGTGTTGTTCTTTCATCTCTCTGATACAATAAACAGTTTGTACAAAGTGCATCTTTAATGCTCTTAAAACCCATTAGGTTTTACTGAACTAGTATTTTTAACAGTACCTACCTTGTAGGCTATATCAAACATTTTCTTATTACTGAACTTCAAATAACTTTTCTTAACCCGTTTTTAACAGTATCTTTAAAGTGCTTTACAACAATCAATAAACATTTTAATACTTTACAAAACGTCAAGAAGTGAGCCACGTGTGGTGTTATTACAATAAAACAAAAAGGTAGAGACGAGCGTGGTCGGTACTAGCTTAAAGCTACTAGCCTAACGGTAAAACTTCCAACGGCGCCACCATTACGCCCCGTGCCCACTACATGCGTCCGTTGCGTGATCCCCATTGACTTTAATGGGGACGGACGCGCAATGCATTGTGGATCCGCCCGCTCCGTTGGAGCCTTCGGCTCAGTCAAGAAGTTGAAAAATGTTCAACTTTTTCGGCAGCGACGGATCCGTCATCCAATCAGATCGCGTCTGCAAATGTAAGCACTGTGACGCGACTCGGGCGCTGACGATACTGGAAAGCGGGAAAGCGGGTCATCTTGCATCGCAACAAGCAGGAAGTAGCGGGAAGAACCAGGCGAAGCGATTTGATTGGCTGACGGATGCCTCTGCAAAGACTACTCCCCCATCAGTCAGCCACGCCTTCCCACCTCCGTTGACTGAAGGAGGTAGTGGGCACGGGGCGTTACAAATCTCTCGGCGAGCGTCGGACCTTACTAGCTAGTAGCTTAAAGCTACTAGCTTAACTGTAAAACTTCCAACGGCGCCGCAATTACAAATCTCTCGGCGAGCGTCGGACCTTACTAGCTACACATGTACTCATTTTAACACTCATACTTTACTAAAACATTTCACTACACATTATCCAATCACTAACATCAACTTGTTTTACATTTTAAACACATAACCCACCTGAAACAAAGAGAAAAGAATGCTGACACGGGAGACGTGACATGTCTTTTCAGATCCTCATTAGTTATGAGGATCTCGCGGGGATTCAGGCAAACCACAATATTACTGTGCCTCCTACTGGCAGGATAGTGCACTTGCATTGTGAAAATGTAAAACTATAAAAGATATTGCTCATACAAAATAAGATCAATTTAGTAGGAAATAGTGTGTCTTAATAATATAAAATGGTGTAGTATATAAAAACTTAATATACACAAATGTGGGCACACATTAGTGGGCATCACATTTACGCACAATATCCCTGAGCCACTCATCATCTGATTAGAACACCCGACCTTACCCATTAATTATTACGTTATTTTCATTAAATATTGCCGAATGAACATCTGGCCTGAATTGAGATAACGCATAATCGTATTTGTATCCCTCCAGAGAGAGCTGAAGGAAGTGGTTCAGTTATGGAACTGCCACAGAATTCAACCCAGCAGGAATGCCGTTACTCCCAGTGGACGACCACTGCTGATGTACAACATTCCTCAACTGTTTGGCAGAACAGACCACTTAAAAGCAGTTCATCCCCAACAAGTACAACTTTGCAGAGAAGAATGCCTGCCAAGAGGACCACTCCCCTGTGACCAGACTGTTTTTGACATTTGCTGTCTGATAATGTCAGAAAATCATTTACACCCTCCCATTACAGTTGAGGAAGCCATCCAACTGTACCTTTTTTTACGAGCTAGGATCCACACTATGCTGTAATCCATAGTTTTACCTGTTTCACCCATAGACCCAGTCGTGGTGGTAATACACACCTCTTAAATTGGCACAAAAGTATGTTAACACTTCAAGGGGTTTTTAGGAAGGTTGTGTTTCCTTTCATTTCTTCACATTGACAGAAGACTGTTTTTAAGATGCCCATCGTATATCCATATGCATAACTTGCATGGATGTGTTCTTTTATGTTCATACTTCAAACAATATAAAGGTATAGCAGACTGTATGAAAGACCTGTAAGTATTAGGCCTATGTGATAGTGCCACACACTATTCAGTATTTCAAGTAGCCTACAGTTCCCTTTACTATAGCAATACATATGTTCATAAATAAAATGAAATTAATGAATGAACTTCAAAATTTGCTTTTGTGTTAACTATTCTGACTAGCTAAGCCTCAGTTGGGTTTTACAGTTTTTTTTTTACTATGCACAGTACAATCTAATAATATTGTAAACAATTACAGTAACAGTTACTTACGATACGATACGATACGATATAACTTTATTAATCCCCCGTAGGAGAAATTTGTTTGTTGCAGCAGCAGTGGAAGGACACAGGACAAAATAACAATGTAATAAATACAATAAATAAATAGTGCTAAATGCATAAGGAGACGCTTATAGTTAATAGGGACAAAAACAAGACAAACAGAAACAACATCAAGATGGGTGATGCATATACACATATATACGCATACCTAAACACACACACATGCATATGCAAACACATAGACATACACAAACACAATCATCATCGGGCACTGTTGAACAGCCTAATGGCTGCCGGTAAAAAGGAGCACCTGAAGCGCTCTGTCTTGCACCTGGGGAACATCAACCTGTGACTGAAGGTGCTCCCCATCTGCCACAGCTCAGCATGGAGGGGATGGGAGGGGTTGCCCATGATGGACTTGAATTTGTCCCTCATCCTCCTCTCCACCACCACCTCCAGACTGTCCAGCTCAAGTCCCACAACAGAGCTGGCTTTCCTAACCAGCTTGTTGAGTCTGTTTGACTCCCCAGCCTTGATGCCTCCTCCCCAGCACGCCCCAGCAAAGAACAGCGTGCTAGCTACCACAGACAGATAAAATGTCCTTAGCAGCCTGCCACACACGTCAAACGACCTGAGCCTCCTGAGGAAGAAGAGTCTGCTCTGACTCTTCCGGTAGAGGGCCTCTGTGTTGTCAGACCAGTCCAGTTTATTGTTGATGTGTACTCCAAGGAACTTATACGAATCCACCGTCTCAATTTCAACCCCCTGGATGGTAATAGGGGTTGGGGGCTTCCTCTTCCGGCGGAAGTCCACCACCAGCTCCTTGGTCTTGCCGATGTTGAGTTGGAGGTGGTTCTCCTCAGACCATCTGACGAAGTCCTCCACCACACCTCTGTACTCGTCCTCCCTGTCCTCACTGATGCAGCCCACGATGGAGGAGTCATCTGAGAATTTCTGGAGATGGCAGGTTCCAGAGTTGAAGCTGAAGTCAGAGGTGTAGATGGTAAAGAGGAAGGGTGAAAGTACTGTTCCTTGGGGTGCGCCAGTGTTGCTCATCAACACATCTGACAGGCTGCTCTGCAGCCGCACGTACTGTGGCCTGCTGGAAAGGTAGTCACCAATCCAGGCCACCATGTCAGGGTGTACCTGCATTGCTGAGAGCTTCTTCTCAAGCAGGGGAGGCTGGATGGTATTAAACGCACTGGAGAAGTCGAATAACATGACTCTCACTGAGCTCCCCGGCTTCTCCAGGTGTGAGTAAGCCCTGTGCAGCAGGTAAATGATGGCGTCGTCCACGCTGAGTTGGGCCTGGTACGCGAACTGCAGTGGGTCCATGGAGTCACACACCTGGGGCCTGAGGTGCTGTAGAACCAGTCTTTCAAAGGTCTTCATGATGTGTGAGATCAGCACCACTGGCCTGTAGTCATTGGGAGAGCTAGGACAAGCTATCTTAGGCACCGGAACAATGCAGGAGGTCTTCCACAACTGGGGGACCTTCTTTAGCCTCAGGGAGAGGTTGAAGAGGTGTTGGAACACTCCAGCAAGCTGTCCGGCACACGCTTTAAGCACCTTGGGATTGATGTTGTCCGGACCCATTGCCTTATACCTCTGGAGCTTAGATAGCTCCTGCCTCACCTGGCCTGATGTAATGACAAGACTGGTAGCTAGGGGGAGTGGAGGGGGAAAGGGAGGGAGGGGAGGTGACTGGGTTGGGGGTATGGGAGGTGAAGGAGTGGGGAACAGACTGACTCGCTGAGCTCACTGGGGCAGGGGTTGAGTCGAACCTATTGAAGAATAGGTTCAGCTCATTAGCACGTTCGTGCCTGCCCCCCACAGCTGGACCTGGCAGTCTGTGTCCCGTAATCTGCTTCATCCCATCCCACACCTCCTTGGCACTGTTCATTTCCAGCTTGCCCTCCAGCCTTAGTTCCCTTCTCAGCTCCTTCTGAACTGATTTTACCCCCTCTCTTGTCTCTTGCCATGAAAGCCCTCTTCTTCCTGTTAAGTAGGATTTTAATGTTCTTATTAATCCAGGGTTTGTTGTTAGGAAAACAGCGGACCTTCTTGATGGGTACAATGCTGTCCTCACAAAACCTGATGTAATCCGTAATGCAATGGGAGAGTCCCTCAATGTCCTCTGCGTGGTCTTCCTGGAACAGATCCCAGTCTGTTCTCTGGAAGCAGTCCTGCAGGGCCTCCTCAGCCTCTCTAGACCACTGCTTCACAGTCCTGGTGGTAGCCGGCTGCTTGTTTATAACAGGCGTGTACACAGTTGTAAGGTGTATCAAGTTGTGGTCAGACTGGCCGAGGGGTGGGAGGGGAGAGGAGCTGTATGCCTCCCTCACATTGGCATAAAGACAGTCCAGAATTTTATTTCCTCTGGTTTTACATTTCACATACTGTGTGAAGCTGGTCAGTGTTTTGGAGAGAGAGACATGATTGAAGTCTCCGTTGATTATCATGAGCGCTGTGGGGTGCCGAGTCTAGTCTCGCGACGGTAGAGTGGATGACGTCACAGGCGCGCGCTGCCACTGCGGACGGTGGTACATACACAACAACAACGATGACGTGAGAGAACTCCCGAGGCAGATAGTATGGCCTCAATCCCACAGCTAACAGTTCGATATCTGGAGTACAGATGCTCTCCTTCACGGTAACCTGTCCGGGGTTACACCATTTTGTGTTCACAAAGACGGCTAGACCCCCTCCTTTCTTCTTTCCGCTTAGTCGTCCCCTGTCCGCTCTCGCTAGCGTGAAGCCAGCCAACTCGATAGCACAGTCCGGTATATTCTTATGTAGCCATGTCTCCGTGAAGCACAACAAACTACACTCCCGGTACACACACTGACCGCTCGCCAAGGCTGTTAGTTCGTCCGTTTTGTTGGCCAACGATCTCACGTTCCCCATCACGATAGATGGAAGGCAAGGTTTAAATCTCCTGTGCGTCTCCCGTCTCAACCTTGCCTTCGTTCCGGCTCTCGTTCCCCTCCGGTGTCTCCTAAGCTCCGCAGGTATGCCCGCGGGTGGGGCTCCAACGGCCCCGGCCGTTGGTCCCGGCCGGTACATCAGCAGCCCTTCCCTCGTATGGGTAATCATTGTTTGGTCCACGAGTATCACAAATTACACTAAAAACTATTCTTTGCTTGCATAAGAATAATAACACTGCATTCTGTGTCTGGAGCCTGCCATTTATTCAGGCACTTCAAGTGACAGGCATTTAAACAGCTGTCAACAATGAACACTTAAAACAGCAATGCCAAAAATACATTTTCCAAAAGCCGCGTCAACCGGTCAGGGCATTACAGTTCGTGTCAACTATGTTCAGAAACAGGGTAGAAATTGCTTTATCAAAATAATATAGAAAATATATGTTAAAGGTATACAACACATAATACCCCCAAAAGGTATACAACACATAATACCCCCAATTGAACACATATAATGGTATTAGAGTATAAGAAATGTGCACATACAGTATAGGCTGAAACAGGGTGGGCATTAACACACCAATGCGTAAAAGAATACATTCCAAAGGAGTGTCAAATAAGTGTTAAATGCATTCATCAAAAAAAGAGAAAAGACTTGCAAGTAACACAATACTAAATTCATAGCAGTGTTTGCTAATAGTAGTTGTCCTCGTATCAGGCAAATATGTTTACTATGTATTAAAGAATACTATGTACAAAATACTTACTGGAACATGCAATGACGAACAGAACAGACAAACAAAACTGAAGAAATCTGCATATAGGCAGAAACAGTGTGGGCATTTACGCATCAATGCTGAAAAAAAGGTCAAGTCAAGGTCAAGTAACAGGCCAACGCATTCATGAAAAGGTACCTTAAGTAATGGATCAGTGTAACCGCCAAGCACAATACTACATGTCATACAGTTGACCTCTACTAGTGTTTTCTGATAGTACTTGTTCTTGTATCAGGCACATCTGTGTACTACATAAAGCAAACTTATTGGAACATGCAATGAAGAACAGACACTTTGATTCTGGTGCTCTATTGGCTTGCTACACCTCATGCAACTACATAATGTCCATTTGCAAGTAATTGCTGGAAAGTACTGCTTCCATCTTCCATCAGGGTAGGAGTTGTAAGTGAATGGTAGCTCCAAGACTGCTCCACAAGTGTGCGCAACTGGTCGACGGGACAGTCCTGCTACATTGGTGAAAAGTACTTCAATTTTTGATACAGATATAATGTCAGAGCCAGTTATGAACCTCAACAGTTTTCTTAATCCTGTATCGTGTAATCCACGGATGTACTGCTGGAAAAATTTGAAGGCTTGTTTCTCTGCAGCAGAGACTGGATGGGCTTCAATGAGCTTCAGGACTTTCCGGCACGTTGGATTTTTGTCCGTATACATGGCTTCCAGTTGTTCTGGTGTGTTTATGGTGGTCTTCAGGCATTTACCAGCAACTGCTGATATATTGTCGAGAGCATATTTTGGCTCCTGGATCATCTGCTTATGTGCCGCTTGAAGGAGTACTGCTTTGAGATTTTCACGTTTTGGAACGATTTTCACTCCCAGCCTATCAAGTATATCCAGGAGTTCATCCTGGGACTCACCGTCAAGGTCTTCATTTAAAGCCATGTCAATAACATCTCTCTCAGACTGACTTAAGTACATCCGAAATGACTCAAAGAGTGTCTTCATAGATTAGCCTTGTGAAGTGTTATTCGCATTGATGGTGTTTCAGAATTTAAAGATTGAATCTCGTACATTGGCACAGGAAGAGGTGTTGAGGCAAGTGGTACGGATGTGGTAATGTCATCAGGTGGATGTAGAAAGGTAGAGGTCACAGGGGAGTCGATGTTAAGCACAAGTGGAATTGTGTCATCCAGTTGGCCTTCAGAAGGAGTGCCTTCTCCTAGCCCAAAGAATACTTCTGGATCAGACATTGGAGATAGGGACCGAAGATCTACGAATTCATAGCCAGATGAATTTTCAAAGTGGATAACAGAGATTTGTATGTCCTGCTCTGTGGGAGTGTCACTCAGGGCACTTTGTGCGTCCTGCTCTGTGGGAGTGTCACTCAGGGCACTTTGTGTGTCCTGCTCTGTGGGAGTGTCACTCAGGGCACTGTCATCTTCCTTGTCCGTTTCTGCTTCTTGTGGTTGGACTGCTGTGTGTAAGTAAAAGCGCAACATCCCAAACTTCGACAATTCGTACAGTTCACCAACATCTGTGTGGTCATCAAGTTCGCATTCCTTGAAATCATACACATTGTGAATTAAGTCTTCCCAGTTTCCTTTTTTAGACTCTCCGTTTGGAAAAAACAGTTCCTTCGCAAGAGAGAGTAAATCCATTTTAGTTGCAGTCTTGTTCACATCAAGAACCCTGGTGCCTCCACCACATCGCTTCCTTACTTGTTTGCCCTCATGGATCCAACCCAGCTCAATTTTTCGTGTGTTCTTGACCGCATTTTTGGTAGTAGATCTTCTTAGCCCAAGAGAGGAAGCTCCTGGTTCTGATGTCTCACCATGACTTGTTGCACCGGTCCTCATTCTCTTTTGCAGTTTATCTAGAAGTGACATCCTCAATGGTTCATTTTCCTTCCTTTTTTGTTTGTCCATGCAGTATCGCCTTGTGGCAATTCTGTCCCCGTAGAGTGGTATGTAACATGCAAGGGATGCATCATCTATGTCTTGAATGGCAAATGCATCAATCTGTGAAGACACACAAAAAATAATTACAATTACAAAAACCAACGTAGAAAAGACACCACTTACTATTCTATTCATATCCACACAAAATCAAACCAGATATCACTTACAAGTCCCCTAATAACATGTGGATTTATAACATGCTATGAATTTGTTTTTTGTTTTTGTTTCAGACATGTAAAAGTTTTAGGTAAAAGATAAAAACTTTCACATGTCTGAAACAAAAGAAATGTTGAATGAAGATTTGATATAACTCTTAAGACATAATGGACGTCATACATCTGTATCTTGAATATGTTAGGGTGACCACCAGCCAGACTTAGAAAAGGACAATAGGCTACTTGTTTTGCAATGAGAGGACATAAAAGCAAATTTAAACCATCCTACCATCCGCGTTGGAAGCGTTGAACGACCAAGCGTCAGGTTAGGCGCGTTACTCGCTTTATCCAACGCGAGCAACGCGGTTGGTGTGGCCGCACCATTAGACAACATCGAGCAGCATATCTGAGCTACTCTAGCACATTTGCACATCGCCTCACCTTGTCGGCTTGCATTTGGCTGATTCCATCTTCGGAGACTCCGCGTTCCCGAAGAAAACCCCACAGGCCATCATCGTTTAAATCCATCAGGCTGCAGGGCAGACAGACAGCACATTGCCGTTTGGTTAGCTGGTCTAGTTAGGTAGCTAAGATTCAATCGAATGTGAACCCATGAACATATTAAAGACAGTCGAAAACCTAGGGTAGACTACTAACAACTACAGAGAAATGTCAGACGAATCCATTTACTTTTTAGTTGATTAGAACCTACCTGTTTCGAGTCTGTTCCAGTCACGAAAGCAACCCTCAGCAAGCCTGGGACTAGTGCAACTGCACGGTTGCCAGGTGAGACTGATGATGTCCAGCCCAAAAATGCTCAAAATCCACCTGGAAGCACCCAATCCCGCCCAATTTTAACTAAATTCTTTTGCTCTCTATCGCCAGAAATCTGCAGAAAAACCCACCCAAATACCCTTTTTACCCATTTTTACCCGCAGACGGCCATCCTAACCAGCTCAATTGGGTGGGAAACCGCCCAATCTGGCAACACTACTGATGGTCAGAACACCAGTTATCTCATAATTATGAGATAATTATCTCATAATTATGAGATAGCATGGTGACATTTTTATTATTGAGTGAATGCAATGAGCCATCGTACAAGTAGGAGCAAGGTACATTTTATTACTCGGTTTTCTGGGAATAATTGAAACAAGCAGAAACCAGAAAACAAGCCGTTTTTTCGTTTTTTCGTTTTGACAAGAAAACGAAAATCTAAATTTCAGTTCGTTTATTCGTTTTTTGGTTCTTACTGAGCGAAACGAATTTACCACTCAATATCTGGTTTCCGCCGGTGGGCGGGTCCACTTATTGGCTAGCGTGCTTCATTGCCCTGTGCTCTTCATAATAAAAGTTCTTCCGTTTGATAATGTCGACAAAAATATTACTGTATTATAGACACTAGCAGACACAGAGGACCACACCACCCACAGTCAAGACTGACACGGCTTCAAATAACAATAATAGCATTCATAATCATTTGAAAATGAGAATTTATGAAGTTATGATGACTTCAGTGCAGTTGATGTTTAGCCACAGTTAATACATGCAGAGCAGACCTACGATCGCTGGCTGCTGATTTCCTCACAGCCTGAGAGCTATGAGGAATACAAGTGATCACAACACATTTCTGACAGCTGAAAATTGCGCATTTGTTGACCTTTATCCATTTAAAGTAAACAAATAATTTAATTTTTTCTTGTTGAAAGATATTTTATATTGTTTTCATATTATTATTTACTGATGGTGTTTACAGAATGCGAGTGCGTGTTATATTGAAAGCGAGGCTGGGTGTGCCTATGAATATAGGCTACAGTGAGTTTTTTAAGGTCATATCATATTCATATTGTCTACTCTGTACAGTGACAGGGAGTGTAAAGTAACCTACTTCATTCAATATCGAATAGGCTACTGTAGCCTACACTATGTACAAATGGTTTTGCTCATGGCAGTTGTGACAGTCATTTTAACGTGTCAGGCAAGCTTCACTCATTCCAGGATGCATTATGCGTTGTCCTATAGCCTACTTGGAACATGTTTTGGAAGGGATCTATAGTAGCGTATAGAAATTTGCTCATAACAGGCCAGCTGGAATACAAAGCAAACTCTTTGTATTCCAGCTGTTTTTTTGTGATATTTTATGATGTTTCCAACTCAGTCTCACCAATATGCGTAGAGATCGCACGGTTTGACACTTTCAAAATGCGTGCAGTAGCCTACATACGCC
This sequence comes from Gadus chalcogrammus, assembly GCF_026213295.1. Taxonomy (NCBI): domain Eukaryota; kingdom Metazoa; phylum Chordata; class Actinopteri; order Gadiformes; family Gadidae; genus Gadus; species Gadus chalcogrammus. The sequence continues at coordinate 23,097,456 of NC_079423.1, forward strand.
AAATGACCATTTCGCGTGCATATGATACGCAAAACCCAGCATTAACTACTGTGGAGGGCGGATACGTCCATTTCGTGTTTATATGATACGCAAAACCCAGCATTAACTGAATGGGAAATGCAATATTTTAGAACAGATTCACCAATAAACGTGTTTCTAATGACATTTCTAGCGAGAAATTTACTTTTTCCTTGAATAATCTTCAGTCAGTGATTGTGTCTGATCTTTAGTTTTATAGTTATTAGGAAGATTTTATCGGCTCGCTCGCATGTTTCAACGACGTCAGGTTGTTAGGGACGCTGCTTTCGCTAAACTAGCAACTCACGTGTTTCCTGCGTTTGTGTTATTAAACCGTTACTTTATGTAACTTTTAATGATATCATGTTGTTAGAAACACGTATATCTGAGAGCCAACCCAGTCGCCAAAAGCATACGTTGACAGTGTACGTTTTCGTGAACACTGGATTACGTCGCATTTCAACATAAAATAGCGTGTTATACACACACACACACACACACACACACACACACACACACACACACACACACACACACACACACAGCATTTAGCAGCATTTCGCTGCTAAATAAATAAATAAATACTAAGGCAGAATAAAGAATAAATTAATTCATTATCATTCAACTTCAACATGTGTTATTACAGTATAGTGGTGGAGGGATGACGTATGTTGGCCAACCCGGAAGTGAGCGTCGCCCTGGGTTCCCTTGACAAAAAGCCAACGGGTTTTTCCATTTGATTTTGGATTATTGCAGAAAAATTAGCATCTTTGAAGCACCTCCTCAAAAACTGAAAATAACTAAAAATAACTGTGCTCCAAAGAAAGAAATGTAAACCAATGCATTCCGAATGGGAGTGTTTCTCCGATTTTTCCATGCTACACAGAACGAAATGTAAACCCATGCAAAAAAGACTTCATGGTCATAATCATTTAAATATCATTAATCTCCTGAGGGTGGTATTCTATTTTTTTCAACCGGGCTGCATCCAGTCACTTGACCGTCATGGTTGCTATGGTGGTTGTTATCGACCAGCCCCTCTAATCCTTACATGGCTCTAAAAACCACGCGGCAAATGAGCTGCCGTAAATTGTGTTGTTTTTGTCGTAAACTAGGGTCCGATGGTTAAAAAATAGACAGATATTCCAAGGTATCCTTAAAAGGCAGCTTGGATGTTTTTATTTTCTGCAGTTTAGACTTCTTCTATAATCTATTTTTGAAAGCAAAACACCAAGCTCATTGATTTAACGAGGCAGGGTTATTTGAAACAATTGATTAAATAAATATTTATGAGAGGTCATTCCTTCTCCTGAGTTTTCTTCCTATTTATGTCTAGTGTACAACCCTACTGTCCACAAGCATCACCCCCCCCCCCCCTATGCGTATGCGTCCTTTGAGACCCCCTTTGATATATATAAGAGACCTCAAAGTAAAGCTTACTTAAATGTTGTCGACCCAGTCACCTATTGCATCACTTCCTTTAGGGCTTCGGCCTCCTAATTGATCATTGTAGTAATTGAATGCCCTCTTTCATATATATGATACCTCCCCCACTGGGACGTGGCAACAATTCTCCAAATCCATATGCGGAGGGGGGGGTGATGCTTGTGGACAGGGTTGTGGTAGGGTTGTGGTAGGGTTGTACATCTATTGTACAACCCCATAAATAGGAAGCAAACTCAGGAGAAGGAATGACCTCTCACAAATACTTATTTAATAAATTGTTTCAAATAACCCTGCCTCGTTAAATCATTGAGCTTGGTGTTTTGCTTTCAAAAATAGGTTACAGAAGAAGTCTAAACTGCAGAAAATAAAAACATCCAAGCTGCCTTTTAAGGATACCTTGGAATATCTGTCTATTTTTTAACCATCGGACCCTAGTTTACGACAAAAACAACACAGTTTACGGCAGCTCATTTGCCGCGTGGTTTTTAGAGCCATGTAAGGATTAGAGGCTGGTCGACAGCAACCAACATAGCAACCATGACGGTCAAGTGACTGGATGCAGCCCCGTTGAAAAAAATAGAATACCACCCTCAGGAGATTAATGATATTTAAATGATTATGACCATGAAGTCTTTATTTGCATGGGTTTACATTTTGTTCTGTGTAGCATGGAAAAATCGGAGAAACACTCCCATTCGGAATGCATTGGTTTACATTTCTTTCTTTGGAGCACAGTTATTTTTATTTATTTTCAGTTTTTGAAAATAAATAAATAAATATTTTCAGTTTTTGAGGACGTGCTTCAAAGATGCTAATTTTTCTGGCCAACATACGTCATCCCTCCACCACTATACTGTAATAACACATGTTGAAGTTGAATGATAATGAATTAATTTATTCTTTATTCTGCCTTAGTATTTATTTATTTAGCAGCGAAATGCAGTGTGTGTGTGTGTGTGTGTGTGTGTGTGTGTATAACACGCTATTTTATGTTGAAATGCGACGTAATCCAGTGTTCACGAAAACGTACACTGTCAACGTATGCTTTTGGCGACTGGGTTGGCTCTCAGATATACGTGTTTCTAACAACATGATATCATTAAAAGTTACATAAAGTAACGGTTTAATAACACAAACGCAGGAAACACGTGAGTTGCTAGTTTAGCGAAAGCAGCGTCCCTAACAACCTGACGTCGTTGAAACATGCGAGCGAGCCGATAAAATCTTCCTAATAACTATAAAACTAAAGATCAGACACAATCACTGACTGAAGATTATGCAAGTAAAAAGTATATTTCTCGCTAGAAATGTTATTAGAAACACGTTTAACGGTGAATCGGTCCTAAAATATTGCATTTCCCATTCAGATAATAAAGATTAATAAAGATCACACATTCACTGATTGAAGATTATTCAAGGAAAAAGTACATTTCTCGCTAGAAATATCATTAGAAACACGTTTAATGGTGAATCTGTCCTAAAATATTGCATTTCCCATTCAGTTAATGCTGGGTTTTGCGTATCATATGCACGCGAAATGGACGTATCTGCCCTCCACAGTAGTTAATGCTGGGTTTTGCGTATCATATGCACGCGAAATGGTCATTTGGCGTATGTACTGCACGCATTTTGAAAGTGTCAAACCGTGCGATCTGTACGCATATTGGTGAGACTGGGTTGATTTATGGCTATGCCTTTTTCTCTTTTCAATATGACCATACACAATGGCCAGAGGACCAGCATCTTTTTTTAACTGATAAACAAAATAATCTTTGAGTTCTACATGTTCTAGAAATGTTCATTAATTGACAGTCCTAATGTTTATTTTCTTGTCTTCTGATTCTTTATTACAGTATGGAAGGGGAGATTTGGATGTACCTGGTCAGGTCTTGGTCAGCCTTCAAATCCCAGATGTGGAGACTGCAGGGATACCTCACGGAGAAGACACTAAAGAGCCATCTCTCATTCATCGAGTGGACTCATTGGTTTGCGAATGACCACAAAGATGCTCCCATAGGCAGATTGCTGCATGGCATTCACCACTTATTCAAATTGTAGAGGTTGAAGCAGTCTTCCTTGTGGTCACTTGCCATAACACTGTCATGTGTTTTATGAAAAAAACATCAGTAACATTTAAATTGAGTTGATGTGGACGGCTCTTTTTTTTGTCAGATTTCTTCAGTGTTCAGTGCCTGTTTGTGAGATATGCATTGTTTGAAAGATAAGCCTTTGATTTTGTTTAATTTTAATATGCCTTTCATCAACAGTGGTTTGGGGTTTTATAACAACAATTAAAGTGCTTAACTACTGGTGAACGATGTTGCAGAACATATATGGTTTGTGTTGATTGCATGGAAAAGGGAATAACCAGTTACAACTTATATGGTAAGAGCCTGGTAATACCATGGAAACAAACAAGGCTTCCTTTTACAGTACAGTTTCAGCTTAATTACTGGGTAAATTGTCGTGTTTTACATGGTAACGTCGCAGAACGTACATGGTAAAAGTTTGTGTTGAATGCATGGAAAAGGGAATAATGTATTACAAATTATATGGTAAGAACCTGGTAATACCATGGAAACAAACGAGGCTTCCTTTTACAGTACAGTTTCAGCTTACTTACTGGGTAAATTGGTGTGTTTTACTTGGTAACGTCGCAGAACGTACATGGTACAAGTTTGTGTTGACTGCATGGAAAAGGGAATGTATTACAAATTACATGGTAAGAACCTGGTAATACCATGGAAACAAACAAGGCTTCCTTTTACAGTACAGTTTCAGCTTAATTACTGGGTAAATTGTCGTGTATTACTTGGTAACGTCGCAGAACGTACATGGTACAAGTTTATGTTGACTGCATGGAAGAGGGAATGTATTACAAATTACATGGTAAGAACCTGGTAATACCATGGAAACAAACGAGGCTTCCTTTTACAGTACAGTTTCAGCTTACTTAAGGCGAGACACGGCAGGTGAAATATCGATTTTTTCATGCCCTGGTCAAATTTGAGATTTTGAGCTAGTTTGCCTCTTTAACTTGTTATCTTTCATACTACCATAAAGAAAACGTCAAAGTTTCACTGCATTTAGTTCAGCCGCGGCATCCATTTTGTCCCAAATTTATCAAGAATTCTTACTTCGAACCGCGTTCAGCGTTTCGTCTTTTTACACATCTGTCATGTCTGGTATGATTTTAAAGCTCTGAGCCTCGACCAGAAGGGCATTTCCTTTCTTTTCAGCAACCAATCCTGATTTTCTGAAGGGGGCTTTAAAGAACTAAAGTCGATTCATTGGCTGACGGCGCTTTTCTGCTAACGTGATTCGCTCAGTGCCTCACGTGTTGTCTTTTTGACATTTCCGTGTTAGCTTGCCGCGGGAACTTTAGAAATGCCTCGTCTTACTAAATTGTCCGCTAAAAGAAAGACACAAATGGGTCTAGCAAGATCCACGAGAATATATCAGCCGGCCGAATTGCCTCATAACCCTCCAGTGAACAGCGCGTCCGGTCGTAAGTTGTTTGCTAACCGTGAGGTGATAGAGGGTGCCACTGACTGCGCGACACAGCAGTGGTTGATTGTCCATGTCTCTCGTCTAAATGAGATGATAAATGATCTTCTGTGTCCTAACTGTGCCGAATCGGATCTGTCAATAAACATTGATCCAAACAACCAGGGCTTTTGCAGTAGTCTGATGCTGGAGTGCAACCGTTGTAAAGCTGAGGGTGGGTATCGGCGAAGCGTGTATACATCCACACGACTGCAAAGTGAGACCCGCGGAGACGTCGCCTTTGACGTAAATGTGCGCATGGTGCTGTTGGCACACGAGTTGGGCTTGGTTTATGCTGCGCTGAAAAAGATCAGCAAGGTTTTGGGGATCCCTTCCCTTCATTTGAAAACGTACCAGCGACATGACAAAGTCACCAAACTCGAGTGCATCAACCACGCTCACAAAAGAATGGGCACTGCACTCAGAAAGATAAGTGTAGGCAAAAAATTGGGTGGCAAGGGATCAGGGAAACTCACGGCAAAGAAATGCAAATCTCTACAAAATTTTTACAGGGGGGCCATTCTAAATAATCAGGGAAACATTGAGGGCATGAAGTCGGAGATATGGGCGGGCCTGCTCCATTGCATGTCTACTGACGAAGTGCCATTGCACAACAGATGCAACCCCCAGTGGTGCTTCTTTAGGACGGCGGAAGACAACGGAGAGACCCCTGACAGCCACTCGCTTCACTCAAAAAAACATTTGTCTCGGGAAGTGGGTCAGACACTTCTGCCCATTTATCATCGAACGTCAAGTGACAGTCTCCTGCAAAAAATGCAGCATGGGGGCACACAAAATAACAATGAGTGCCTCAATTCATTTATATGGGCTCGCTGCCCAAAAACAGTGTTTGTGGGGAGAAACAGAGTGGAGGCGGCAGTAAGCATGGCCATATCATCTTTTAATGAGGGTGCGTCAGCCATCCTTAATGTGATGGCCAACCTGTGGCTGGAGAGCACAACAATCACCCTAAACACCATCAGGGAAGCTGACATGCTGAGGGTCACCAAGGCAAATGCCATCCTGTCTCCTCAAACAAAGGGAAAGAGAAAACATGAGAGCAATGAAAGAAAAGTGAAAAGGCACCAGCAAGAACAGGAAGAGGGGGCGACATATGGTGCAGGGATGGAAATGTAGGCCCAATGTTCTGCATATGAAAATCAATTAATTACCATAGCCTACTAAAACTAGATTAAAAAAATGAATTGCATGTTTTGTGTAATCATTTTGATTTAAGTTATGAACTGGTTCATGATGATACAGTATGTATAAGTTAAAATGTTACCTTATTCACCTGCACAATACCGTATAATTAACCAGCCTGTTACAGCAGTTGTTGGCTTTCTATGGCTGCCATGTTATTAAATTATTTATTTAAATGTTCTTTATATATTCAAAACTGTTATGACTAAGAGCTTGAGCCTTTATTCTGCGTTCTAGTAGATTTTTGCTGTATAAATGTATGAAAATCCCCTATATAAATCTTTAAATGCCGTCTCAAAATGAGTGTTTTTCCATTTTTAGGTGCACATTTCTCAGCCTATGTAGAACCTAGGTACACCACACTTCCCAGTTTCACACATAGCATTGTTATGAAGACATCTACACATGGATTTATTTATAAATTGTTCCTGGCCAGATTTATGGGTCATTTTACCTGGAAATCATGGCGAAAATAGGGTTTTTAAGGCCATGGATAGTATATTTTGATTTCCCAGGTCATAAAAGCAGATATCCTAAAATCCATGTGAGAATTTTTTGTCATTTGATATATAAACAAAATAAAAAAAGAATTTTGGTCCTGGCTTTATCACAGTTTAAGATTCATGCACCGGAAATATATGCAAAAACATGCATATTTAATGAGATGCAGCATAATTAGCATAATTAAATATGCAAAATTCAAAAACTTGTATTACATTTTTTTCTTATAATGATGTATGTGATCCCTTGTATTTAAAAATGTTACCCTATTCACCTGCCATGTCTGGCCTTAAGCGGCGTTTACATGGACACATCTATGCCGCATAGATTTCTATGCAGCATAGAAAATGGTCATGTATACGCCTCATTCGGAATACAATTATCTGTTCGGCATAGATTCTATGCCGAATAGAATGGTGGTGTAGTCCGTTTTAAATCGCCATGTATACACTTATTCCGCATAGATTGGGGTTTAACTTAGAGCAGCCGCAGTAGTTCGCCATTGGTCCACTGAGCTCCGTCTGTACTTTTAAGCACACCGAACTTCACCGCTGTCAAGGAAAGTGGATTTATTGCCTGATTCACGTCTTTGTTATCACTCCGTAAAAGTAGTCCGGTAAGCGTGTCCGGTTGCTAAGCGACGGGACATGGGTGTTTATTAGTGAGGTGTCCGCTCGCGTCCGAGATAACTGTAAATGAGTAGGCTACTACTAGTACTTTTGCAAGCTGAACGTTAAAATACTTAACTTAGAGAGATCGCAGCTGCAGTAGTGCGCAATTGGACCTTCGAGGATTCCTGGTCACTAAATTCCCGTAAGACCACTCTCTCCCACCAGTCTTGGCTGCGGACTCGCATCCAAATTCCTCTTGTTTGCGGCGGAGCATAGGGTAAATATAAAGATCTGACGAGAAATTGACGTTGCTGCGCTGTCCTCCTCCTTCTTAATTGAAGGAGCAGGCAGAGAAAAGCTCTCTCCTGCTGTGCTTTTATTAAAATCAAATTTAAAATCCCCGATAGTGATAAGACATCCATTATGTCGCCGCCGGTCCTGAGACGTGTCAGGTGTGCGCGAGAGACATAACGGACACTTTTGTTACTGCCTTGTATACAGTACATTCGGAACACATTTTAGGAACAGATCTATGCCGCATAGAAATCTATGCGGTATAGATCTGCCATGTAAACGCGGCTTTACTGGGTAAATTGTCGTGTTTTACTTGGTAACGTCGCAGAACGTACTTGGTACAAGTTTGTGTTGACTGCATGGACAATGGAATGTATCTATTATAAATTATATGGTAAGAACCTGGTAATACCATGGAAACAAACGAGGCTTCCTTTTACAGTACAGTTTCAGCTTACTTACTGGGCAAATTGTTGTGTTTTACTTGGTAACGTCGCAGAACGTACATGGTACATGTTTGTGTTGACTGCATGGATAATGGAATGTATCTATTATAAATTATATGGTAAGAACCTGGTAATACCATGGAAACAAACGGCTTCGTACCCAGTATTTAAGAAGATGTACCATGACACTAGAGGAAAACTGTTCCTGCAGAGGTTTTCACCAGGTAAGTAATTCCATGATGGTAAATCGAACAAACCCTTTCGAAAAAGTATTTTTTTGGAAAGTACTATGCTAATTTCTAGATAGTACATCACTAAATTTGGGCTGTCACCAACATAAACCTTGGATAATAGATGTTTCTAAGAATTGGTTGCCTAATTTCCTAGGAAGTACACAATATCAGAGTTATTACCAACCTAAAACAGTTACAACTACACGCTACTTAGTTGAGTTGATGGGTGATAGTGGAGGTTTTACTTGGTACATCAGCTGTAATTCCTCTGTATTTACCTTCTTATTACCAGTGGTAATTACGCAGTAATACACTATAATTTACCGGATAATTCCTCTGTATTTACCTTCTTATTACCAGTGGTAATTACCCAGTAATACACTATGATTTACCATGTATTTACCGGATAACTACCTCTGTATTTACCTTCTTATTACCAGTGGTAATTACCCAGTAATACACTATGATTTACCATGTATGTACCGGGTAAATACCTAGTAATTAGGGGACTGTAAAAGGAAGGGTTACCACTTTTCCTCCCGAGATCCCGCTAATGTTGTGTTATAAAGTAAAGGGAAACAAGATATCTATTCTTCCTCCACCTTTTTCGCTTCTCTGCTTGGTGTCGCTGACGCTTATAGTTTGCCTCCCTCGCTCTGGTAACGTCACGTACAAGAAAAAACAAAACAAAGCTCCTAATACTGATTTAAGCTTCGAATACAAATTTTCTGAACGAGTATTCGAATATTCGAATAATTCGGGCCAGCCCTAGTGTTCGGTCAGGTGTGCCATGTTTGTGTGATGTTCGTCGTGTTAAATAAAGGCAGCTCTCATAGCTCTCGCTATGGGAGTGCAGCGCCCCCCTGTGGCCACGACTGGAAGGGCCGGAGAACCAGCAGCGAACCAGCAGCTGCCCACCGCCCCCTGTCGGCAAGGACAGCGGTTAGGCTGCCGAAGTTCTCCGGGGTAACGCAGCTGGAGCCATACCTGGCCCACTTCCGGCTTGCAGCGTGGCACAAAGGCTGGGGTGCCGAGGAGGCGGTTGTCCACCTTGCTCTGGCGTTGGAGGGGACGGCAGACCTTAAGCTGCTACCCGGAATTCTCTGCGGCTACACGGGAGGCCCTGGCGCTCCACGCCTTCCTGCGGGGACTGCAGCCTGAGTGTCTGGGGCAGCATGTCCGCCTCACCGAGCCCCAGACCCTCGATAAGGCTCTGGACCAGGCCGAACGGGCTGAGGTGGATCTCTACCGCCATCGCAGCCCTCCCCCCCGGCACAAAGAACGTGGGTGTCAAGTCCAGGCAGCGGAAGGGCCGGGTCCGGACGGCCACCCTTCCCGCCACCGAGACGGCTGAGGCTTCCTGTGCGCAGTGGTGGCACGACAGGGCTGACCATGAACCGCAGCAGTGTCGGCAGCTGGGGCTGGTCGAAGACTGCAGGTGGACGGGGCAGCGTGCCACCCATCCTCGTCCCAGCCTCTGGCGTGGCCATCGGAAGGCGGTTAAGGACGTCGGAGGGCGGCGGAGGATGGGGTGCCCGAACGGCGCTCCAGAGGCCCCCTACAGCGGAACCTGGTGGGGGTCCCGATGGAGGTGGTCCCCGACCACACCCCCAGGACCTCTAAAGAATGTTCGTCCCTGTTGGCGACCCAACCAGGGAGGAAGGCTGCGCCGCAACGGGGCCGCCACTGGCAGGAGCCAAGGAGGGGCCGGCGGCCCCCTGATCACTCGGGACTGTGCAATGGGTTTTGCGGTCGTCGGGCGTCTGACCTCCAAGGTGGGGGCTGTGTGGTGACTTCTGCGGGGTTCGCGCCGGGGATTCTGGGGATCCGAGATGCCAGTTGGGGAAAAGGGGTTCTATTGCCTTTTGTCAACTTGTTTCTGTTGTTAGGTTAGTGGGGTTAATGGTTTTGGGGTCTTTATTGTTTGTTTGTTAATTGTGATGTGTAGTGTGATCGGGACCATTAGTGAGTGTTGTGTGTGTTGGTCATGTGTGCCGTGTTTCTGTTATGTTTGTCGTGTTAAATAAAGGCAGCTCTTGTTGTCGTGCGGTGTATGGGGCACGAGAGTTGTGTCATCGCTTAACCTGGGCTCCCATCTCGTCCTTCCCGCACTGCTCGCCACAATGTTATATCATATACGTTTTCTTTGCCGAAATTTATTTGAGTATTTCTGAAGTTGTGGAAGAAAACCTTATTCCATGTGTGAATTAGGCCATATTATTTGGCCATGAAGTAAGCCATTTGAAGTTTGAAATTCATGTGCATCTGTCTCATCGGAGACTGCAGACGTGCTGTCAAAATATCAACTCTTCAGATTCAAATGCGCTCATGGCTCTTAAAGGGGATGGGAGCTGGCACTCTCGTTGGTTTATTGCACGTTACGCCCAAACCACACCTACGGATAATTAGGCTTCTTCAGACCAACCCTTTTTAGATATGCACCGGGCGCAAGAGTCATTTTTCGCACCGGAAAAAAAGCGACATCGCCGTAGAACCGCCCACAAAGCTACTTGCGCTTCTCACTTGCGTTTCAGACCGTTAAAATAGGGCCCTATACATTTCGTAGCTGTAGTCCTATAGGAGGTGACTCACAAAGAATCAAACAACACACTTATGACGGCAGTTCATTTTACCCGGTATCTTTCAGTGTACAAATCTGGTTCCCATAATAGTACACTATTCATTTTCAATAGAGATAGTCTTGCAAATACAGAATAGTTTTTTCAAATGAGCAGTACCAGGGAGACAGCTTATTCTTATGTGTCGGCTTGTTTAAGTGACCAATACACATCACGGTGATGGATTTACTATACTTCCCCAAAAAGTGTACTATAAAGTGTTAAAATGAGGAATGAGGTAGTAACTCTATTCAAACACAGCACGAGATAAACAAGAGCAGAAAGGTTTGGCCCGGCATTGTGGTTCTTTCTTTGGTAGTCTACTTTTAAGAATGGCTGTCTGCGTAAAAAAAAAAAAAAAAAAGTGATTTAGAAGTGACAAAATAGTAAGATGAACAAAAATATACAGTAATGTATTTGCAAGTCAGTGATTGCTATCCTGTACGACCAGAGCACTTTATTATTTCCAAGGGCGCGTGGTTCTGGCACGTATCTGATTCACCCCCAGCGTTAATAAGTTCTGTGTCTATGAAAAATGATAATGATTCATCTTGGGATGAAAAGTTTCCTGACAGGGTCTGCCAAGCCCATGTCACCTTCATTTCCATTCCTCCCATCCAATTCCATCTAGAGAAGACAGACAGACAGACAGACAGACAGACAGACAGACAGACAGACAGACAGACAGACAGACACAGTCCCACCTTTCTCTCCAAGATTCGCACAGTGGCAACAAAAACAAAAATACTGAGTTTGACAGAAGTGGCTTCACTGTAAGGCTGGTATGAATAATATACTTTTCAGAACTCATTCACTTTTGGTCGCAGAGTTGTATCCCACTGCATCAATTTATAAGGGTCTTAGCAGACGTGGGAGATGGGGCCGTGTCTAATTGCTATTCACTTTGACTGCAACCATACTCTAAATAAACAATGGGTTAAATAACCCAGCGCATAGGCAACGCCAAGACACTCAATTTTAGACTTTGATAAAAAATTACTTTGAAGTAAGACGTCGAGTCATCATGAAAATGTATGCGCATACACAAAAAAGTCCAATTGGGAGTGGGTAAGCTGTGTAAGTGCAAGTACACACGCACACATGCACTCACAAACACAGACAGATACACACACACAGATTTTACAAAGTTCTTCTTCATCTTCAACTATATAGGCTTTGTCCTAACATCGGCCGCCCGAAATGATTGCTCTTGGTGGATATGAAACCTTAAAACCACCAAAAAGTATTGGCTAATGTAGTAGTATGTAGGCTTGGGTTTCTAGTAAAAATCTACAGGAAGGTAGCCAGTGCTGTTGTATCATATGGTCTATCACAGGTGTAGGTGTAGGTGTAGCAACACCTGTCCCCTGAAAGCATGCAGCGATGTAATTGTTAGCATTATTTATCTTATCTCTAACCTCTCCTTTGATACTCCTCCAGACTCTGTAATCCTGGCCATGTCTTTTTAATGGCTCCTCACAAGTTCCTCCTGCGGACGGATCGCAGTGATCACAGCCCAAGGCCTAAGAAGCCCAAACCAGCACCCAGCGCTCAACAGGCAATCCATCTCCCAGGTGGGAGCTTGCCTGCAAGGCTCTGGCTATTCTTCCTTATTGAGGAAATAACCCCCATCTCTGATGTCAAACAACCAGGTTGTGCACAAACACAGCCAGCTATGTTGAACAACCTGGTGCAGTACATTGGCATACGCACATACACGTTTTTCTGATGCGTAGAAAATGGGTTAGCAATGCTATTAATGGTTACACAGACACACACACACAAAAACATCCACCCACACAATTGTTTTACTTATAAAGTAGTATAGTGACATGATTGGTGTCCACAAGTACACTCTCTCGTCACTGCTTGATGCAATTACAGCCACAGAGTCAAGGTACACCTGATATCTGCTATGCGGATGGGGTAATTATTGAATGTGACAGGGATATAGCCAGGTACACAGGCGCAGACACACAGTCATATTTATTTTGTACTCAAGCCTTTAACACAATTACAGTCTCAAAGGTGGTTAAGATCACTGTATACCAGAAGAGGCTTGTCCTCAACAAAATGAAATAAAACTAACCTTGGAAAATATCCATTATTTAAATTCTTGGAATTTTAAAGGAAACATATTATGCAACAACACTTTTCCTGGGAGAAACCACTTGCGCCGCAAACCAGGAAATACCTGGTTTAAAGTCAGTGGCGCGTTGTTCAGATGCTATTTTAAGGGCGCATGCATAATGTTGCTTGTGCACCTCGCGCATACAATTGCTTCTCTCATCTACCTAGCCCCACATTCTTGGTAAATTATTTGGGAAAGAACAGCTGATACAGCGGTAATAAGTTGTACTTTTAAATCAATGCATCTGAAAACACCGTACAGCAAACACATATTTTCTTGACACAGACATCGTGTACATGCCCATAACTTTTAGGATTGATGAATATTTGACCGCGAGTGAGAAAAGAATGAATGAATGCGGGCGCGCGTGTGTGTATGTGTAACACACACATGCGCGCGGGCGCACGTGTGTGCGTCCATCTGTTTAAATGTGACCGGTTCGTTCTGCGTTGTGTTTCTTTCTAGCAATGAATGACGTGACCCACGATGTGTCTGGACTCGGGCACTCCGACGTCCATTTATTCGATCTGAATACACACATATACAAATAGCTTCCTTAGCCCTTGTGCCCTTACTCCAACTCTCTTCCCAAGGATATCGCAACAAAGGGCCTACATACAATATTACAACAGAAATTATTGAAATAAAAGGAATAAAAGACATACCTGAATACACACATATACAAATAGCTTCCTTAGCCCTTGTGCCCTTACTCCAACTCTACGAAACACACAGGGGGGGGAAAAGGGGAACTAGCATGACTACACGAGGGTCAGTTATATGCTAGTACATCGCAACAAAACACAAAGTTCCCCATAACACAGAAATCTATCTAATAACTATGGATAGATTATAAACCCCAGACTTCCAATTAAACAATCTATAATCAAAATAACTAATATAAATAATGATAAATTATAAGATGGTCAAAGATTTGATTACAATATAAATGTACACACCTCTTCCCAAGGATATCGCAACAAAGGGAAGAGGGCAGGGGGCGCGGGAAACTTATCGGGTACTCTGGAATGTGGGCGGGAGTATAGAAGGAGGTGGAGCCAAATCAAATAAATAAATAAAATAGAGCTTAAGGCGGCATGGAAAGCTAAACTTCAGGTAATACATAAAAACAAAGGCAATTGTGTAATTATAATTTAAAGGATATAACACACCCTGTTACACTCACCCCCCAGAATTACACAAACATTTGAACTATAAATAAAACTTGCCCAGACCGGACTGTAAACCGACCACCAGAAAACCACGACTTCGGCAATAGGTGCCACCCAATAAAGAGTTAAGAGCACCCAGAGGTGCCATTTACACCACACATACATAGGCCATACTCGGACCGGGCAAATAATAACAAATAAAACAAATAAACAAATAAATAAAAACACTAATAATTCACTCGCCATGAGTAATACCAGGAGACACCTGTCACATAAGCTCAAACATGGATCACAGTGGATACCGGCCGAACACCCAGAATCGTTTCCAGTTGTGCCATGGACTCTATCAACCTAAAGACCGGCTTGATAACTCTCCCAAATCTTGAAGTGAGGCGATCACTTGTCTGAGAACCCTGAGGATGAGCATCAATTACCGGAGACACATGGGGCTCAGAGGAGGGGGATGATAACGGGGTAACACTAACAGCACCAGCAAGCCCATCCAATGCAGGAGGGACCATCAGAATGGTTAAGTCACGACTGCCATTGTCATCCTCATCCCTGACTGGGGACTGTTCACGGACCCACGAAGCTGTACGGTCATCACTACCGTCACTGACCCAGGAGAGCGAATCAGCCATAGTGGGATCAGCTGCACCACAGTCCGTCTCAATTGCTGATTCCTCACACTCAGGTAAGTCTGACTTGGGGCAGCCATCATTCAGACTGCCGACGCCCAGGGCATCCAGACTCTCATCCAAGGGGAGGAAGCTGACCTGGAGCAGGAGATTCCGGTGCACCACCCTCTCATGTCCGACTCGATCCCTGATCTTATAGACGTGGAGAGAAGGCTTGGAGGCCACAACCGTGTGAACAACCGGCTCCCATTTGTCAGCAAGCTTACGCTTCCCTCTGCCACCCTTGTTTGCTACAAGAACCTGGTCACCGACGGAGAGAGGCAGACCCTTAACCTTTTTGTTATACTGGTCAGACTGGTGTTTCTGCTCAATAGCAGAGTTC
Organism: Gadus chalcogrammus; assembly: GCF_026213295.1. Lineage (NCBI taxonomy): Eukaryota > Metazoa > Chordata > Actinopteri > Gadiformes > Gadidae > Gadus > Gadus chalcogrammus. Next base: position 23,112,695 of record NC_079423.1, read on the forward strand.
TTCTGAGCCAGGAGTATAGCAGAGTGGAGGTCGCTCGCCAGAGACTTCACATAGGCATCATAGTCACAGACTGTCTCGTCACGGAGGACATTCTTGAACAGGAGGTCAACCGGCAGCCGGGGGACCCTCCCAAACATCAAATAGAATGGCGCAAAGCCAGTTGTCTCATGTGCTGTGCAATTATAGACAAACGTCATCGTCTGGACCATTTGGGGCCACTTCTGTTTGGATCTGGGAGGGAGAGACCGTAGCATGTTGCCCAGAGTGCGGTTGAACCTCTCTGTGCCGCCGTTCCCCATGGGATGGTATGGGGAGGTCCGAGACTTGTTGACACCAGCCAGCTCCAGAAGCTCAGCGATGAGCTCGCTCTCAAAGTTCGCACCCTGGTCAGAGTGGAGACGCTGAGGGAAGCCGTAGACACAGAAGAAGTTGTCCCAGAGCTTCGTCGCCACTTTCCTCGCCGTCTGGTCCTTGCAGGGGAAAGCATGTGCTAATTTGGTGAAATGGTCAGTGACCACTAGCACATCCACAGACTTGTTGTCACTGTCCTCGGCTGACCAGAAGTCAATGCAAACAAGCTCTAGAGGGGCAGTGGTCTTAATGCTCTCCAGAGGGGCTCTTGCTGCGGGCTCCGGGGTTTTGCTGAGAACACATCTGTGGCAGTTACGGACATGATCGCGTACATCCTTCTCCATATTACCCCAGAAGAACCTTTGACGGGCGAGAGAGAGAGAACGAGGCTGACCCTGGTGACCAGCCAGGTCATGAACACCAGACAATGCCTGTGACTTCAGGGACTCAGGCAGGATGTATTGGAACCTCTTGTGTTTTGTCAGTGGATCCCTGGTAACCCTGTAGAGGACTCCATGCAGTATAGTGAGCTTTTCCCACTGTTTCAGAACCCTCAGAGTACACTGGCTCTCGTTGCAGCGCTCACGCCTGGAGGGTCTCTGCTTCCTATCTACATAGCTGAATACTCTCGAAACGACCGAATCCTGCTGCTGATGGTTTTGCAGGTCTGCCAGTGAGAGAGAGGAGAACAAATCCTGGCCAGGAGGGATCAATGAGCTCAAGCGGTCACTCATAGAAGCAGCCCTCTGCCTCGGTGCTGAGTCCCAGTCATCACAAGAGGAGAGGAGAGAGGAGACGTCATCCTCTGACATGGACACATCGACGGCCGCACTAGGAGCAACGCTCCCTAATGATTGAGGCTGACATGTCAGGCGGAATGAGTCCTGCACACATCCCTCCTCCACTTCACACACCTGTTCCAGCAGCCCGGAGTATGGCTCAGACAGAAGACGTTGGCTCAGAGGCTTCACAAAGGGGTCCCTGCTGAGGGCATCAGCCACCACATTCAGTCTCCCTGGAATATGTTTGATCTCGAAAGAGTATGGTGCAAGCTTAGAGACCCAGCGCTGCTCGCAGGCGTCTAGCTTCGGTTTGGTCATGATGTACGTGAGAGGATTGTTATCAGTCCAGACAGTGAACTTGTGACCTTTGAGCCAGTGGCTGAACTTGTCACACACAGACCACTTCAGAGCCAAGAATTCTAGTCGATGGGCAGGATAATTTGCTTGGCTGCGACTGAGGGACTTGCTGGCAAACGCTATGGGCCTGGCCTTCTCCTCGCCAGCAGGAACTTGCGAAAGGACTGCACCTAGGCCATCCAATGAAGCATCGGTGGAGAGGATGAATGGCCTATCGAAATCTGGGTGAGCCAACACCACACAATCGAGGAGCACCCTCTTCAAATCATCAAACGCCTTCTCACAGACAGGGGTCCAGTCCTGTGGAGTCAGCTCACGGAAGGTGCCAGCTCTCCTGGTACCACCAGTGCCTCTCCCCTTGCGTTTCTGGCCCGCTGTCAGGGCAAAAAGGGGCTTTGCGATGGAGGAACACCCAGGGATGAAGTGTTGGTAGTACAAGACCATTCCGAGGAAAGATCTCACCCTCTTCTGTGATGGTGTGCAGCCATCAGCTTTCATCAGATCTTCCCTACTGAAACCAGAGATAACTCTGACTTTCTCCTGGTCAACTGAGACGCCACTGCTGTCCACCATATGGCCAAGAAATTTCACAGACTTCCTTAGAAAGTGACACTTCTTTTGAGCCAGCTTCAGATTGTTGGCCCTCAGCCGGGAGAAGACCTCCCCCAGACGACTCAGGGCCTCGCCTTCAGAGGGAGCAACGACTAACAGGTCATCCAGGTAACAAAGGAGGCTGGAGAAGTTCAGGTCCCCGAAGATGCTAAGCATCATCCGCATGAAGGACGCTGGACTGTTGCACAGGCCCTGGGGGAGCCTATTGTATTCATACAAGCCCAGAGGTGTCGTAAAGGCTGTGAATCTCCTGTCAGACTCATGGAGAGGGACGTTATAGAACCCTGATGTCAGATCCATGGTACTGAAAAAGGCATTTCCCCCAAGGGCGGCAAGGCAGTCACCCTGATGGGGCAGTGGGTGGGCGTCCTTGACGGTCTTTGCATTGAGCAAGCGAAAGTCAGTGCAGATTCTCAGGTCCCCGTTCTTCTTCCACACCATGACTAGTGGAGAGGCGTACTCACTCAGAGACTTGCTGATGATACCTTTCATCTCCATCTCAGACAGTACTTCTCTCAGGTGGTGGTAATGAGCAGGAGGGACTCTACGGTAGGGCAGTCGGAAGGGGCGGTCGTCAGAAAGGTGGATACGGTGGACGAAGTCTTTTGCCTCCCCACAGTCTAGCTTGCCCTTGGAAAAGACATCCTGAAATTTTAACAACAGCTCAGCCAGCTCCTTCTTCCAATCAGCAGACACTTCACAGCCACCAATGTCTATGTCTGCTAACCCATGATCCTTCAGCAGCTGCACAGGATCAAGCATGGACTTCGAAGGAGTAGGAGAACCACAAACATCAGACTGTGTCTCGCACAGACCTTGAGTGATGGGCAGGTCCTCAACAGCCAGACAGGGAGAGACGTCAGCCAGCTTGGCATTGCGGCGGAGCGTCACAGGGCTGTGTGTGGGGTTCAGGACCTTGACAGGAATCCAACGATCCCCCCACATGGGTGTCACGAGACGCCCCACCAGAATGTTCTTTGGGGTTGACCGCGCCGAGGTGGGCTCCACAATCACAGTGCTCCCTGGGGACACAGGAGCGTTGCTCGGCAACTTCCCCCAGACCACATATTCCTGCTGAGGAAGGAGAGTGACGGCCTGCCTCAGCCTCACTGTGCCTATCTTACTCGGCAGCTCAGGGCCCGACCACCGTGAAACGCAGCTCAGGAGCTGGAGGAATTGCTCACACTCTGGGTCACTGCTACTGGAGGAGATGAGCTCCCAGTACCTCTCAGTGGACTTCATCTCCTGTATGATAGGTCTGATTACATTGCTCCCAAGTATGAACTCATCTCTCTGTCCAGGAACAACGAATGACGGCACAATGAACTTAAATCCATAGACATCAACATCCAGATCGTAGATACACTTTGGCCGTGTAGTGAGGCCACCACAACCAATCAGCACCACATTACCAGGCACAGGATGAGGACAAGGGAGAACACCGGCAGCCCTCAATTTGGATTCTGCCTCCTCATTAAGCGTGCATGACATGCTGCCCGAATCTAACATTCCTTTCAATATAGACTGGCCACCGACTGACACTGGAGCATAAAACAACTCACTAGCTCTGTCCACTCTCTGCGACCCCACCATTATGACCGTCTTGTCCTCAGAAAGCTGGCTGCAACTATTTACATAGACAGATTGCAAATCTCGTTCTCCAATGAGGGTTACTCCATCACTGCCCACGCTATCCCTCTCTCTACGTGGGCTGGCTAGTTTAAAGGTGCGCTGGAAGGACGGCTTGTCGACACAGCTGGAGATTGGGAGGCATTGGGGCATTCATGCCTGAAGTGACCCGGTCTGAAGCAGTTGAGACACAGCCTATGAAACCTGCAGTGCGCATTGGTTGTGTGATCCCCAGAGCTACATACTCTACACAGAGAACTCTGCTGATTCTGTGGCCGGGCGTTCTGACGAGGACCCCTCTGACCAGTGGCAAGAGAAGCAGTACACATAGAGAGGACTCTGTCAAACATAGCGACCACCTGCTGAGGACCAAGCTCAACACCAGAGGAACTGGCAGTGACGGGAACAGGGACAGTAGCTGGAGCAGGATAGAGGGGGGACACAGGAGGGGCCTGGGGCGGGTTCATTATCATGTGGGCTGACTGAGGCTGGCAATGGGCAGAGACAGGAGCGATAGAGACAGGATGAGGCAGTGATTGGTGTATCACCGAAGGGGCCTGATGTGGTTCACTATGCTGGGGACGATGAGAAGACACAGCCACAGGACTCTGGCTGCACACCGACACATTCACTGCATTTTGGGCATGAGCTGAATTTCTTCTCAGACTCGTCATGTGATCATCCAGTCTCTCCTGAACCTCCGCTGCGGTCCACAGTTCAGGGGACTTCAACTTAAACGACATGGCGAGACCGGGGTCAGAGCAGTGGGTAATGAACATCATGACCACCTCAGTACTAGGGTCCTCAACGCCCTTTCCACGCCTACGGAGGCACTCATCAGCGACATCAACAGCCTTGTTAAGGCGGATCCAGTAATCCATCATGTCCTCACCAGCCCTCGGGGCAGTGCTGTAAAAGTCTTTCATAGGGAGGCTTGAAAAAGTAAGCTCACTGAAGTTGCGCTTTAGAATGTCAAATACAGCTGTCGGGAATTCACTAGAATCTAACTCAGGGTGGCTGCGAAGAGATACCTTCACCACGTCTCTCGCTTTACCAGTCAGTCTCGCCATAATCAAATCAACCACCTCAGTGCGCGTATTGCACTTCATCCTACCCAGATAACACTTCATCATGTCTTCCCATTCATGAATGGAGAATGTATCCGTGTGGTCACCCCTGAAGTATGGTGGAGCTCTAGGGTCTGACTGAACAATCACCTTCAGCTGTGATGGATCAGTAATGCCAAGGGATTGGTGGCCCGGGGACTGGGGCAGAGTACTACTGGGCTGGTGCATGGTGTTGAGGCTGGCTATAATGCTATCGCCTATCTGTTTGGCCAAATCAGCTACTAGGCCACCCAATGACTCTACGGTAACAACCTGGGTAGGCTGAGGGGCTATGGGTGCCATGGGTGTAGAGCTGGCGGTGGGACCTACTGGTAAACTAAACTCTGACTGGTCAACAGAGTACTCCTGATTACCAGGGGCTACCGGCCTACCCCTCCCAAACCCAAATGGAGTGACCCTCTGGCCCCTCCCCAACCCAAAAGTGACGTTACGCCCAACAGGGCCCTGACCAGCCAAAATATCTGCACTGAAAGAATCCCCACTGGACATCTTACAAAACGAGATATTTGACCCTCTGACAAAAATAAATAAATAAAATAAATCTAACAGAAAATAATAGTCTTGGTGACTAAAACAACTGCACAAAACACATAACAAAATAAAAATAAAAATAAAAACCTCTACAATCAATACGCTTCCCCAATACACACAGTAAGAGAGACTAAACACGACAATACACTTCCAAAGAATAACCCCAATGTAAAACAGAAGACAGAAAAAAAAATATATATAAAAAAAAATATATATATATATAATTATTTATTTCTTACGCACCCAACTATAGCAAAATAGCGCAGTATTTTCTTCCCCTTTAAGCACTCTTAACGACTACCGTGTACCTCACGTGCACGCTTATAATACCAGGGGCAGGGGCAGGGCAGACAGCGGCGAACACGGCGAGGAGACGAAGGAGATAGGGCCGAGCAGCAGAGCAGGGCAGGCAGCGACGGGCGCACCCCGACGACCAGGCAGGCGATGATGGTCGGCGATCCGACGGGTCAAACGGCACCAAGTGTGACCGGTTCGTTCTGCGTTGTGTTTCTTTCTAGCAATGAATGACGTGACCCACGATGTGTCTGGACTCGGGCACTCCGACGTCCATTTATTCGATCTGAATACACACATATACAAATAGCTTCCTTAGCCCTTGTGCCCTTACTCCAACTCTCTTCCCAAGGATATCGCAACAAAGGGCCTACATACAATATTACAACAGAAATGATTGAAATAAAAGGAATAAAAGACATACCTGAATACACACATATACAAATAGCTTCCTTAGCCCTTGTGCCCTTACTCCAACTCTACGAAACACACAGGGGGGGGAAAAGGGGAACTAGCATGACTACACGAGGGTCAGTTATATGCTAGTACATCGCAACAAAACACAAAGTTCCCCATAACACAGAAATCTATCTAAAAACTATGGATAGATTATAAACCCCAGACTTCCAATTAAACAATCTATAATCAAAATAACTAATATAAATAATGATAAATTATAAGATGGTCAAAGATTTGATTACAATATAAATGTACACACCTCTTCCCAAGGATATCGCAACAAAGGGAAGAGGGCAGGGGGCGCGGGAAACTTATCGGGTACTCTGGAATGTGGGCGGGAGTATAGAAGGAGGTGGAGCCAAATCAAATAAATAAATAAAATAGAGCTTAAGGCGGCATGGAAAGCTAAACTTCAGGTAATACATAAAAACAAAGGCAATTGTGTAATTATAATTTAAAGGATATAACACACCCTGTTACATAAACACACGCAAACTAAACCCGTAAAACATAATACAGTCCATGGCAATGTATATTAACGGGGGGACACATGCATATTAGGAACACAAGTCGATAACGATAATGCATACAATACTGATAAGAAACAATGTTTATAATATATTGCGTATATCATTAAATAGAACCACAGTTACCGCATATCATATTGTGGCGACTCCTGCGGGGGTCGCGCCGGGGATTCTGGGGATCCGAGATGCCGGTCCCATAGAAAAAAAGGAAAATATCCATTATTTAAATTCTTGGAATTTGAAAGGGAACATATTATGAAACAACACTTTTCCTGGGATTTTGGTTGTTTCTTTGGGTCTCTGGTGCCCCCACACGCGTACAAACTTTAAAAAACGTCTGTACATGATTTTTTGAGTGAGATATGCATTTCTGAAATCCCCCGCCTACAGTTACCTCCCACTTCCCCACCCCCCTCCAATCAGAGCATAGCTAAGATTTGTGGAGCAGCGGTTCGTGCATTTCAGACAGCTCAGCTCCGATAGTACAATCCCTTTCTCCACCGGAGCTGCCGGACTGCTGCCAGAGCTTCGGCGGCAGTCCGGCAGCTCCGGCGGGGGGAGCTCTGCGGCATTCCGGCAGATAACCCCCACTACAAGTCTTTACGTGTTTTGGACGTACCAGAGACGTCAGACGCAGTCTTTATGATTCATAATATCCTCCGAGGCGCGTATAGCTTTTGGCCGTGATATTGGATATAGCCTACTAGAGTTTTATCGAGCGTGCATTGTGTGCGCTCAACCTCCAATTGTAATTAAACCCATACCAATAATGTGGAAACCCCAGTCGATAATGTAACAAATATAACATTTTGTTATATTTGTTACATTTTGCCTGTAATTTTACAACATATAACATTTGTTCACCACAAATGTCTCTTACAAGCAGTGCCAACATTTTAATATATTTTAACCATCCAGGAAACAATAGGCAACAGTGTGATTATCATTTAGGGGGCCACTGAATGACATGCAGAACCATCATCAACACGCCCACTGAAGTGGTGTGAGAAATACAGACTTTCTACTCCTCATTCACATATAAGGTAATTTACATTTCCTACAGAGAAAATACTACCTCAGGGGTAGTATTATTCAGGAGACTTTCAGGGTACAAATGTCAGGACAGGTTGCTGGGTGTACTTACACATGTGTCTGAAAGCATCTAGTGCAGGGATGGGCAACTTTCATGATAAAGAGGGCCACATTTTTCATCATAACCATCGGAGGGCCACATGACTGCACACTTAAACTAAACGTGAGCTGAGAGAAGCTACACAATTTTGAATTTGGTAGATATGATTTCCTGTATTCTGGTGCATTTTGGGGATGGCCACTACCTAAAAAATCATCCAGAATCATAACCTATGTACGGTATGTTAATTGAACCAACATACATTCATTTCATGTTTTCCGTGCTCAAACAGCCACATGAATGGTCAGTATTTTAAAATTTTATCAGTGCAAAGGGCTCACATACATCATCATTCAATGAAGTCAAAAAACTGAAAAACAACAAGCAGTTGTAGTAGTTGTAGTGGCGACTTAAGTGGATATCTTTAATGACTGATATCGCTTCTAAGCAAACTAGACGCATGGGTTTGCCTTCGAATTCTATGAATTCTTCTCATCTTTCTTGACCGAGTTTTCTGTAACTCGATCAATTATTATTATTCTTTTTTTTATTTATTTTTTTTATTATGTGCGGGCCTGACTGAGTGAGGATGCGGGCCGCACTGAGTGAGGATGCGGGCCGCATGCGGCCCGTGGGCCACCAGTTGCCCATCCCTGATCTAGTGTGTGAGCATTTGATTACATTATAAAATTTGTCAATTTATGGTAACAGGTGTAATTTTTCAATGGAAAGTGTAGTATACTATGCATGCAAATCAATTATTAATTAGCTTTTAATGTTATTCATTATGCATTGACATTTTAAAATGCAAGGCGACTACTATTGGTTAATTGAAAAACAATAATCATCATTGTGATTAAACATCTCTTCCAGTGTCCTGGGCCCCGTTTCCCGAAAGCGTCGTTAGCCTAAGTGGATCGTGAAGTGCGTCGAAAGGGCATCGTAGAGTTTTCACCGCGTTTCCCGAAAGCATCGTTGGGAACGAACGTCTTGAAAACACTCGTAGCTAACGAGTACTCCAGGGGTGTCTCCTAGGTACTCGAAGGACGCTAAGAGTATCGTCAGCTATAGCCTCAGTGGCGTCACCATCGGACATTCCGTCTATTGGATGCGTTTTATTAAAACGCATTGCGCCTTTATGTTCTTAGTTTGGTAATTAATAAAGATTATTAATTAATTTATTAATAAAGATGTTAAAATGGCCAAAATAAAACGGGACAGTCCAGAAAATGTTTGCGCAGGCAGGGCACTCAAAGTGTGAGAGAAAGTGGGGGGATTTGTGCAGACCGACATAGGCTACTCATAAAACGTAGCATAAAATAATCCTCATCCTCATCCTCATCCTCATCTGCTTATCCGGGGTCGGGTCGCGGGGGGAGCAGCTCAAGCAGGGGGCCCCAGACTTCCCTTTCCCGGGCCACATTGACCAGCTCTGACGGGGGGATCCCGAGGCGTTCCCAGGCCAGTGTTGAGATATAATCTCTCCACCTAGTCCTGGGTCTTCCCCGAGGTCTCCTCCCCACTGGACGTGCCTGAAACACCTCCCAAGGAAGGCGCCCAGTGGGCATCCTTACCAGATGCCCGAACCACCTCAGCTGACTCCTTTCTAAGTAAAGGAGCAGCGGCTCTAATCCGAGTTCCTCACGGATGGCTGAGCTTCTCACCCTATCCCTAAGGGAGACGCCAGCCACCCTTCTGAGAAAACTCATCTCGGCCGCTTGTACCCGCGATCTCGTCCTTTCGGTCATCACCCAGCCCTCATGACCATAGGTGAGGATAGGAACGAAGATCGACCGGTAGATCGAGAGCTTTGCCTTGCGGCTCAGCTCTCTTTTCGTTACAACGGTGCGGTAAAGCGAACGCAATACCGCCCCCGCTGCTCCGATTCTCCGGCCAATCTCACGCTCCATAGTACCCTCACTCGCGAACAAGACCCCGAGGTACTTGAACTCCTTCACTTGGGCTAAGGACTCATTTCCTACCCGGAGTAAGCAATCCACCGGTTTCCTGCTAAGAGTCATGGCCTCAGATTTAGCGGTGCTGATCCTCATCCCAGCCGCTTCACACTCGGCCGCCAGCCGATCCAGTGAGTGCTGAAGGTCACAGGCCGATGATCCAATGAGGACCACATCATCTGCAAAAAGCAGTGACGAGATCCTCAGACCACTGAACTGCAACCCCTCCCCACCACGACTACGCCTCGATATCCTGTCCATGTATATCACAAACAGGATTGGTGACAAGGCGCAGCCCTGGCGGAGACCAGCACCCACTGAGAACGAAACTGACTGGCTGCCGAGAACACGAACACAGCTCTCGCTTTGGGAGTACAAAGATTGGATGGCCCTGAGGATAGACCCCCTTACCCCATACTCCCGCAGCACCTCCCACAGTTTCTCCCGGGGGACCCGGTCATACGCCTTCTCCAGATCCACAAAACACATGTAGACCGGATGGGCATACTCCCAGGCCCCCTCCAGGATCCTTGCGAGAGTGAAGAGCTGGTCCGTAGTTCCACGTCCGGGGCGAAAACCGCATTGTTCCTCTTCAATCTGAGGTTCGACGATTGGCCGAACCCTCCTTTCCAGCACCTTGGAGTAGACTTTACCAGGGAGGCTGAGAAGTGTGATACCCCGGTAATTGGCACACACTCTCTGGTCCCCCTTTTTGAACAGGGGAACCACCACCCCGGTTTGCCACTCCTTTGGCACTGTACCCGACTCCCACGCGATGTTGAATAGGCGTGTCAACCATGACAGCCCCTCAACACCCAGAGCCTTTAGCATTTCTGGCTGGATCTCATCAATCCCTGGGGCTTTGCCACTGCGGAGATGTTCGACTACCTCAGTGACCTCCACCAGGGAAATTGACGACGAAACACCATCAACCTCGAGCTCTGCCTCCAACATAGAGGGCGTGTTATTCGGATTCAGGAGTTCCTCAAAGTGTTCCTTCCAACGTCCGACGACCTCCTCAGTTGAGGTCAACAGAGTCCCATCCTTACTGTACACAGCTTGGATGGTTCCCCGTTTCCCCCTCCTGAGGTGCCGGATAGTCTTCCAGAAACACTTTGGTGCCGACCGAAAGTCCTTCTCCATGGCCTCTCCGAACTTCTCCCACACCCGCTGCTTAGCCTCCGACACGGCAGCCGCTGCAGCCCTTCGAGCCTGTCGGTACCCTGCAACCGAGTCAGGAGTCCTCCAGGATATCATATCCCGGAAGGCCTCCTTCTTCAATCGGACGGCTTCCCTGACCACCAGTGTCCACCACGGTGTCCGAGGGTTACCGCCCCTTGAAGACCCTGAGGCCACAGCTAACCACCGCAGCTTCAGCAATGGAGGCTTTGAACACCGCCCACTCCGGCTCAATGCCCCCAACCTCCACAGGAATGCCAGAAAAGCTCCGCCGGAGGTGTGAGTTGAAGATACCTAGGACGGGGGCCTCCTCCAGACGTTCCCAGTTCACCCACACTACTCGTTTGGGCTTACCAGGTCTATCCGGAAATTTCCCCCATTCCCTGATCCAACTCACAACCAGATGGTGGTCGGTTGACAGTTCCGCCCCTCTCTTTACCCGAGTGTCCAAAACATGCGGCCTCAGATCAGATGACACGATCACGAAATTGATCATCGATCTTCGGCCTAGGGTACTCTGGTACCAGGTACACTTATGAGCACCCCTATGTTCGAACATGGTGTTTGTTATGGATAATCCATGACTAGCACAGAAGTCCAATAACAAACGGCCGCTCGGGTTTAGATCAGGGAGGCCGTTCCTTCCCACCACGCCTCTCCAGGTGTCTCCATCGTTGCCCACGTGGGCGTTGAAGTCTCCCAGCAGAACTACGGAGTCCCCTACTGGAGCCCCATACAGGACTCCATTCAGGGTCTCCAAGAAGGCCGAGTACTCTGAGCTGCTGTTCGGTGCATACGCACAAACAACAGTCAGAGTTTTCCCCCCTACAACCCTTAGGCGCAGGGAGGCGACCCTCTCGTCTACCGGGGTAAACTCCAAAACCGCGGCGCTCAGCCGGGGATTTATGAGTATCCCCACACCCGCCCGGCGCCTCACGCCCTCGGCAACTCCGGAGAAGAATAGAGTCCAACCCTTATCCAGGAGTACGGTACCAGAGCTGAGACTGTGCGTGGAGGTAAGCCCCACCAGATCTAACTGATAGCGCTCCACCTCCCTCACAAGCTCCGGTTCCTTTCCCCACAGCGAGGTGACGTTCCACGTCCCAAGAGCCAGCTTCTGCCGCCCGGGTCTGGTCCGTCGAGACCCCTGACCTTCGCTGCCACCCATGTGGCTGCGCACCCGACCCCAACGGGTCTTCCCACAGGTGGTGGGCCCATGGGATGAAGAGAGGGGGGGTGCCACGTAGTTTGTTCGGGCTGTGCCCGACCGGGCTCCGTGGCAAACCCGGCCACCAGGCGCTCGCCATCGAGCCCTCCGTCTGGGCCTGGCTCCAGACGGGGGCCCCGGGCTTCCTCCGGGCCGGGTCACATCTCCTCTTTTTTCGTTCTTCATTGGAGTTCTTTGAACCATTTTTGAACCATTCTTAGACTACACACACATGCATAAAATAATGTACAAAATTAAATAAAATTAAAAAAAAATAAAAAATTAAAAATAAAGAAATAAAATAAATTATAAAAAACAAGCAAAGGAGCAGGCAAAAGGCTGGGATATGGTGGGGATTGGTCACGTTGACGGGAATGTTTAGTGACATGTGGGAGGGTGGAGGGGGTTAAAAAAAAGTCTCAATCACTCTTCGACGCGCATGAAAACCAGCCGCGTAGTTATGAGGGAGGCCGTCCTCACACCGATCTTCCTCGTCGTCATCGTCCTCAGCGTCCTCCGGTTCAAGCAATGCCACCCCAGCCTTAGCTGCAATGTTGTGCAACATAGCCGTCACACATATCACGGCGCATGACTTGGCCGGCGAAAACTGGAGCCCTCCGCCTGACTTGTGAAGGCATCTAAAGCGCAACTTCCACCTCCCGATCGTGCGCTCAACGATGCACCGGGCCAGACGGTGGGCTTCGTTGTATTCCTCATCATGGACGTCTCCCGGGTTATTCACAGGTGTGAAGAGGAATTATTTAAGGGGGGAAAATGCCGTGAAACGCACAGTGCATTCAGGATTAGGACTGATATATGTCGGTTTAAGCCTAATCAATTGTGTTTTAATGTCTTTAGCATTCATATAATTGCAGTCTATTTTTTTCGTAGGCTACTCTGCTGTTGTCCTTGATGGGGATATATTTTAACCCTTTTTAACACAATTTTCCTGCGTCTCCCCCTCCTACGGAGCCCATTTCAGCACCGTGTCAGTAGACAGTTACAATCCTACGACGTCGTGAGTGCAGCGAATGCGCGTTCACGTTAAGAGGAGTTTCGGGAAACGCGACAAAGAAATTATCGATGGATCGCAAGATCCATCGGGAGAATGATCGTACGAGCGAAGATCCATCGTTATCGGGAAACGGGGCCCTGGCCAAGACAGGCAGCAGTAGCCTACAGTCACACATAGCATACACACAAAACAACAAAAACAGTCCACAGGGGGAGGGGGGGGATATCAGTATCACAAGACATTTCGGGAGGCTCAAGGAGGAGAGTAATATTACATTTGAGCAACAAAGTTCAGTCTTGTGGTGGACTCTATAAACATAATTCCCCATACTGTGTTATTGACATGTTTTCGTTCTGTGTTATAGGGACACTGTCTCTTTAGAATCACGTGACTTCTCTGTTGATGTGCCGGTCGGTGCGATGTTTGAATTTGACGGTTTTTATACTTATTCCTCAAAGGAACTTTGAGGAACTCCTGAATCCGAATAACACGCCCTGAATGTTGGAGGCAGAGCTCGAGGTTGATGGTGTTTCGTCGTCAATTTCCCTGGTGGAGGTCACTGAGGTAGTCAAACATCTCCGCAGTGGCAAAGCCCCAGGGATTGATGAGATCCAGCCAGAAATGCTAAAGGCTCTGGGTGTTGAGGGGCTGTCATGGTTGACACGCCTATTCAACATCGCGTGGGAGTCGGGTACAGTGCCAAAGGAGTGGCAAACCGGGGTGGTGGTTCCCCTGTTCAAAAAGGGGGACCAGAGAGTGTGTGCCAATTACCGGGGTATCACACTTCTCAGCCTCCCTGGTTAAATCTACTCCAAGGTGCTGGAAAGGAGGGTTCGGCCGATCGTCGAACCTCAGATTGAAGAGAAACAATGCGGTTTTCGCCCCGGACGTGGAACTACGGACGAGCTCTTCACTCTCGCAAGGATCCTGGAGGGGGCCTGGGAGTATGCCCATCCGGTCTACATGTGTTTTGTGGATCTGGAGAAGGCGTATGACCGGGTCCCCCGGGAGAAACTGTGGGAGGTGCTGCGGGAGTATGGGGTAAGGGGGTCTCTCCTCAGGGCCATCCAATCTCTGTACTCCCAAAGCGAAAGCTGTGTTCGCGTCCTCGGCAGCCAGTCAGTTTCGTTCTCAGTGGGTGCTGGTCTCCGCCAGGGCTGCGCCTTGTCACCAATCCTGTTTGTGATATACATGGACAGGATATCGAGGCGTAGTCGTGGTGGGGAGGGGTTGCAGTTCAGTGGTCTGAGGATCTCGTCACTGCTTTTTGCAGATGATGTGGTCCTCATTGGATCATCGGCCTGTGACCTTCAGCACTCACTGGATCGGCTGGCGGCCGAGTGTGAAGCGGCTGGGATGAGGATCAGCACCGCTAAATCTGAGGCCATGACTCTTAGCAGGAAACCGGTGGATTGCTTACTCCGGGTAGGAAATGAGTCCTTAGCCCAAGTGAAGGAGTTCAAGTACCTCGGGGTCTTGTTCGCGAGTGAGGGTACTATGGAGCGTGAGATTGGCCGGAGAATCGGAGCAGCGGGGGCGGTATTGCGTTCGCTTTACCGCACCGTTGTTACGAAAAGAGAGCTGAGCCGCAAGGCAAAGCTCTCAAATCTACCGGTCGATCTTCGTTCCTATCCTCACCTATGGTCATGAGGGTTGGGTGATGACCGAAAGGACGAGATCGCGGGTACAAGCGGCCGAGATGAGTTTTCTCAGAAGGGTGGCTGGCGTCTCCCTTAGGGATAGGGTGAGAAGTTCAGCCATCCGTGAGGAACTCGGATTAGAGCCGCTGCTCCTTTACTTAGAAAGGAGTCAGCTGAGGTGGTTCGGGCATCTGGCAAGGATGCCCACTGGGCGCCTCCCTTGGGAGGTGTTTCAGGCACGTCCAGTGGGGAGGAGACCTCGGGGAAGACCCAGGAGTAGGTGGAGAGATTATATCTCAACACTGGCCTGGGAACGCCTCGGGATCCCCCCGTCAGAGCTGGTCAATGTGGCCCGGGAAAGGGAAGTCTGGGGCCCCCTGCTTGAGCTGCTCCCCCCGCGACCCGACCCCGGATAAGCGGATGACGATGAGGATGAAGGTTTTTATACGACAAAATGAAAGAAATTGTCTCTTCCCTTATTTTATCGGAATTTCTACAGTCTATAAACATAACGTCTTACCTAAACGAGTGCAGATGGCGGAGCCGTTAAACGTCTTTACCTGTGCGCGTGTGTGTGCGCGCAACCGTGTGTGCGCCTCCGTGTATGTGTTGCTGCCTTTGTGTTGACGTGCGGTGTTTGCACGTTCTTGTGTGTGTGTGTGTGCGCGCATGTGTGTGCATTTCCGTGTATGTTTTTGTGTGCTTGAGTTTGTGTTCTTACCTGCGCGTGTGCCGATGGCGGAGCCTACTGTGCGTTTACACCAAACGCGGACAGTGGCGTTTTCTCCCGGAGGCCAAGGGAAGCCAGGCTTCCCTGTGTTTTTAGGCTGTAGTTGTCATCCAATAAAAACATTTATATTAACAGTTTCGTTAATTATTTTGTGCTGTGTTGCTGTCATTTCTTCCCCATTTTTCTCCTCTCATTGACAATTTCACAATGCGCGATACTGCGCCCCTGTTATATACTGAAGGCGTGGCGAAACTCGACACTGCACACTGCGAGGAAGCCAGCCCGAGCTGGCATCCCTTGGTGGAAAAAAAAGAAAGAATTGACCATCAGGTGAGGCTACCGTCATGACACTGCCCTTGGTCGGGAGGGTGTCAGGAGGGTGCCAAGGGAAGCCACTCGGCCCTTGGCTTCACACCAATCAAATCAAAGCATCGACTGTTTGTGTGAGTCGTGTTACACGTGAACATGAAACTTGAAATAGCCGACAGCCGCGCTGTCGATTCTTTGACTATTAGCGGCTTGTGCATTTCGGTCGGGGAGGGGTTGCATTTATAATAAAATGTATAATTTAATGAGATGTTTAAGAGTAGGCCTACTGTGTGTGTGCGTGTGCGCGTGTGTGTCAGATTACAGGCATGTGTAAGTCCTGGTAAATGACCAGGCGCTCAAATAGCTCTTGTAGTTGCATTAAATACATCCAAGCTGCAACATACTATTTTCTCTAAAGGTTTGGCCTCACTTGGCTTCCTCAAAAAAAATCCCCACGCCACGCCACTGAACGCGAAGGGGCGACATGATTCCATACAAAGTCAACGTAGAGACGCAAATCGGGCAATTTTTTTGCTGGAGAAAACCCGCGACAAGATTTGATTTGCAGCGCGACACTTTTGCCCGGCACAGGGCGCGTTCACATGGACTTGCAGCACGACACTTTCGCTCGAGTTGAAATATTTAAACTTTGCCGTGATGACAGCCAATCAGCGTTCAACAGCCTGGCCACTGAGTGACATACGTAACGTAACAGCCAATCAGCACTCAACCGGTCAACCGTTCCCTGCAGTGCAGTCCGGGGTGAACTGCAGCATGGAGGAGAAAGTGATTGTTGCTGTTTGCGACTCCCGGAGCTCTATATTTAATAGTACGTAATATTATATAATTTTATGCATAATATATATCACGGCCTGTTGGCAGGCAGGCTTATTTCTCCTGTCTACGTTTCACAGCGGAATAATAATTCTAAGGAATGAAATGAACATTCAGACTTTTATTGGAAAAACTGTGCACAACATGCTGCTCTCCTTGAGAGTAAGGTACCAAGGGAAGGGAAAGGGAACATCTCACTTATAAAAGGTGTAATCGGTCACAGGTGACTCCATGCCATGTTTGGCGCAACAGCGCCTCCTCCTGGACAAATACAGCTGCATGCATTCATACATTTATCCACTCTCAACACTTCCACTTATGAATTACATGTAACTAAATAAACAAATCAAAACAAAAACATGGCATAGTCGAATGTCAAAATTTTACACACCAAACATGACCCCTGCAGAATTCCTCAGCTTAAGTCTGTAGGCAGGCTTTGTCATAACATCAGCAATCATGTCGTCTGTGCGACATTTAACAAGTGACATCTTATATTCCCTTATGGTAGACCTAATGAATTGATATTTAATGCCTGCATTCTTACACCTTTGTCTACACACAGGGTTCCTAACAAGCGCAATTGTCCCCTGGTTGTCTTCATAATCTACAGTTTTCTTATACACATAAGTATCTATACCTCCAACTGTTTTCCTGCCTTCTGGTAACTTAGTTAGGGTAAAGGTCTGGTTGTCCTCTTGGGACTTAATCTCCTCGTCAATCGCATTCCTGAATCAGTTGATGTCATGGCCTCTCCAGAGGTACACCACAGAATGCTCGGTAGCAATAATCTACATTAAGGTGTGTACTGTCATCATCAGTATCTCCCAGATTTAATCTCTTAGATACCCCGGGGGTTTACGCTCTCTGGTGGGATATCTCCCGCTGACTGAGGCATGTGACGTCACCCTAGGGTGCTTTTCCTTCACCGGGGTAGTAAACTAGATAGGCTGGACTGCCCTTGTCGTGTCATACAAAGAGTCCTCTCTCACACCTAGAATCTAGTTTTCCTCCGCCTTGCTGGTAGGCATAGCACACTGACCCGAATTTATGCATCCTGGCTAGATCACACTTTTTACCTGTCAGTGCTATACATGGGGTAGTGCCTGTATGCTTGTTAAAGCACCGGTTCCTGGTATAGGCTGCTTCCTGGATGGCATAGTGCCAAAGACGGTAGGTCACTGTCGATAAGCCTGTATCTGTCCATCTCGAAAAGGGTGCGCCCTTCCCTTTCAGCTGTCCCATTCTGTTGCGGGGAGTAAGAACAGGAAGTCTCGTGTCTGACATGCACACTTAAAGCTGAGATAGCCCGACAAGACTAGACTACATTTAGGTCTAATAATATTGTTTATTTTTTATAGCGCCTTTCTCAAGGTCAACAACACAAATAAAAATAAAATTAAAATAAATAATATAAACAGAGCTGGTGCTTTAACATGATAGATAGCCTACAAGCCTAGTGAATAGTGGTATTCGCTAGAACTACCGTAGCTCTTGTCGGAGATTAACCGAGATATAAAACACTTAGACTAATTCAAGAGAGAGAGTAAAATGAAAACGAGGGGTCCGGAGCAAGAATTGACAAAAGACTTTATCGTGCAGAAAAACAACAACGACAACAGCCTGAGTGGGTTTGCAAAGTCACTGGCCCCACATTGGGCTGCAGCCTCACTTATACACGTATAGGAATTTCTTTGTTTACAATGGAGTCACAACGGGGTTTCCGCCCGTCAATCTTCGTCACAGCATGTTATCAACTGCCCAGTTCTGTGGTCTGCATGGATCAACCTCATTAGCCAAGATGACCCAAAGCTGAAAAGGCTGAGGTCAACTTTAGCTTGACCCAAGGCTGAAAAGGCTTGAGACCAACTTAGCTTCCCCCCAGTTCCCTATACATTCCTGTGCACCATCTGTTCTGAATCCAGATTCTGCAAACACAATGCTTTCCACTATTTAAAATATAAAACCTATTAATAATCATGGTTTACCATAGAATATACTCACAAATTTCTACCACACATCCCCCCTTTGTGAATACTAAGATCACAACAAAAACATAACAGTCGTTTGGTTCATATTTTGCACTACATTTGATCATCGTTAAAAACCTTTAAACATGTTCAGGAGTCTCAACCTGGTTTAAGGCAAAAAAGATCTATCAAATGTCTAACATGTCTAACTAGAATTCACACATAACACAGTATTTTCAGCATGCATTGAAAATTAGCATTTCAGAATATATGACATAAAAATATGAAACTCAAAAAATGATATTTCAAAAAATAAGTAAATAATAGAAATTAAAAACTAAAATTGTTAACAAGCTTGCATGGATTTGGATAGCTCTGATTTATCATCATGTACTGGTATACTATATAACGTGGGGGGTTAGGGCACCGCAGTTGCTCCTGTTCGCAGCCACCATGCCCTGGAACCCATTAGTCCAATGTCCATCTGTTCACACTGTCTGAAATGGTTGTGGAGAGGTCACCAGTTAAGAGAATAGGACCTCCTTCTGATGTCCGATTCTCACATTCCGGTCTCCTTTCTAGTGTCACTCCAATCTATCTCTCCATAGAGCATCCTCTCCCACTCCCCCGACTCCTCTATGCCAGTCACCATGAGGGCCATCTCTTTAGAAAGCCTGGATGCTATTACGGATCTGACTATGGGAATGCAGCAGCAGAAGATCAGACCCATCACTGTTAGTACTATTAAGAGCACTACACCTATCTTTGCGAACATCATTCCCCACATACCAAACTTTGTTTCAAGCCATCCAAACATTCCCTGATCATGGCCTGCGTTTTCCTTTAATTCTTTTCTTAAACGTTTTAAATTGTTCATCGCAAGTGTAAATGATTCATCTGGGGCAGTATTATTTGGAATGAAGGTACAACACATTTCACCTATAAGATCACAAACTCCCCCCCTTTCTGCTAAAAGCCAATCTAAAGCCTGTCTGTTCTGCCAAGCCACAGCTTTAAGAAGTATATATTCTCTCATATTTAATTTATACTTTCTGTTATAGCCCCATGCATTCCTGACGTTACTGTTAAACACCATTTCATTGGATTAAATTGGATATTTACTTCACACCGATTCTTCCTATACACATGTTCATAATTCTGGCGGAAGGTTAATGCACATAACGGTTGGTTATCCGACATAACAGTAAACACAAATTCATTGACTTGGTCTTGCGGTGGTATGTGAGCATACAAGACTGTTTTCCCTTTGTTGTCAATTAGTCCTGAATGATTTTGGGCCGGATTATCCTGTGTTCCTCTCTGGCTTTCTTCAGTAGGCCTACCACCCCCTAATTCCTGGCCCTTCCAGGTTTGTGTTGTCCCCGTGGTTTCATCCTTCCTCGGGGTCTGTGCTTGTGCCAGCGAAATCTGGCCCAACCCGTAAAGGATCAGAAACAGGCTCCCCGTTCTCAGCATCATCATGCTGCTGTATCTCTTGGCTCGACTGGATCTGGTCCTGGGGCAGCTGGTCAGCCCCACGTGTGTCTGCGTCTGGCTCCTCCTCCTCACGATCGTCTCTGGCTTTGGGTTGAGCAGCTTTTGTGCAGTGGTTGAGATGATACCACGTGGCACTTCTTTCCACTTGGATGGCTGTTGGTGTTGCACTGGTGACTTTGTATGGTCCTTCTCGCCTAGGCTCGTGGTCACCCGGCTCCACTCCCCTTGGTGGCTCCTTCTCCAACTCTGGAACTCTGCCTTTCTCTTGTTGAAAAATAAGCCTGTGTATGCCAGTTAGTTGTCCCATATAACGTCTTAATTCAGTTTCCAATTGTTCTAATGGAGGTCCTTTATGAGGCCCTCGAATGACGGGTGAAGGCATGGGTCGACCCGTAAGCATTTCATGCGGGGTTAGATGCGTCGTTCTGTTAGTTTTCATGCGATAACTCATTAGTGTCAGTCGTAATGCATTAGTCCTTTAATTTAGTACTCTAATTTAATTTTGTTAGTCTTTGTCTTAAGCGTCCGATTCCTCTCTCCACCATACCTTGTGGTTTGAGGAATGTAGACACAGCCTAATCTTTGTTTGACATGCAGATGTTAAATCACTTGTTTGAGTGTTTTCTGAATAAACGCTGCTCTGTCGCCTGAGCTAATTTGTGACGGAATTCCAAACCTTGGCATGACTTCTCTAGTCAGAACCTTGATTACCGTAGCCGCACTTTGGTCTTCTGATGGGACTGCTTCTACCCATCTGTTGAACACTGTTTTTTCAAATATTTCACACTCATTTAGCTGGATGTCAATCATTGTTTGCAAGTATGGTGAAGAAAAACCTTGTTTTCAAAAAATTTCCTAATTCTCCTCAATACCTCCCCCCTTGCGCAATGGTCAAAAACATGCGCATTAAATGATAAGCAAATCTAATAACGCCGTTGGTGCACCCAACGTCGAAACGTCTAAACTTAAGTATCAGCAAACTGAAACCAATCTTTTGGGAAGGGAAATCGAAACCAGTATGTCCAACTCCTAAACCCAATATGGGTGGGTTTACCATCAACCGCCCGAAGCCACGCTGTTCCAAAGTCATGCACTAAACCGAAAAAACGTACATGCGTTAGTGGCCTTCTATGCCACAAAGGTAAAATAAAATGAAATAAAACGCGACATGCCCCGTTTCAAGACGACCTCTGCTGCCAGAGCTGACATATCTGACTCCTGTTCCCCCTCCACCTTTCATCAGCCGGCTTTTCCTATGATGGTTGCAGTCCGTCACTCCATGATCAAGTGAGCCAGTGCTCACAGTGACTCTGCCAAGTAATCGTGACTGTGCCTGAATTAGGTTGTCCCGGGCTTCAAGGTGGGATCTTACCCGTCGTTGGCTAACCAGCCTTCCATACTGGCTTATTGCAGGATGCCGTACCTGGGATACGATCAATCCCCACCTATATGGTGGTATAGACCGCAAAGTGGAGGGATGGAGACAGAGTCTTCAGCCGCATCTGCCTTATGCAGCCATATGTGTGCGTCATGAATACACATCAGGGCGACGATAAAACAAAAGATAATTTATCAGAGTTAAAATTATTAAAGTGTCGCAGCAGTATTAGTGGCATTTGAAGGTAAACCCACTACTTCCGAATCCAATTTGACAACATAGCATGTTTGTCTCCTTCCCAGCAGATGTAGCGTCAATCCACCTATTGTCCTTAACTAGGGAGATGTGAAAGAAAACAAAAATCACAATATCAAAACTTGCATCTTCAATATTGGGCGACTCACTTTTGTCTTAACCGTTAAAAATCAAAATTCTTTTCATAATCCTACCCGATTGCCCTTCACTATCTATTTAAATTGGACGACCTAATTAAACCTTTTATTCTACCTATTGCTTGCATTTAGTGTTTTCCATATTTTGATTCACTACTATACCAAACCCAAATCCTCTATGTTGATCTTAACTAGTTTATTCAACACTGAATTGATACATTGTTTCTATTTACTAATTAACCATATTGTTTTATCTGAAGTATGCTTGTGTATCCCCTTGTGTACTCACTTGGAGTAGGAGAGGATTCTCCCCTACCTCGGCAGCCCTGACACACACATGAGAACAGGCTCACACACACCCTTCCTTATTTTATTTTACTTATTTATTTTAAATTACATTTGTCATTGTGGATAACCTAAATTAGAAATTTGGATAATGTTTTATCATACTTATTTGGTCTAATTTTTAAGTATTTTTTCTAAATTATAAGATTGCTTTTAATAAATTGTCTATTACTTGACATAATCTCGAAGGAAATATTTTATTTGTGTTGTTATCTTGGCACCTAGACCTCGTCAGGCCCAAGCACCAAAATAACATCCACCTATCCACGCAGAGTCCATGGGTTGGGTCTGCTCCTCCTTTGATGAGTCACTTTACCCAGGCGCCATTGAACCCATTGACTCCTGTGGAGTGTGGTGTGCAGACAATTTTTAACGCTAATTGCTCATGTTTGAGTCTAAATAATTATTCCTAAATCCTGTAATCACCATTTAACTTGCTCAGGGACACATCAACACTCAGCTAGGAGGAGATGGGGATCGAACCAGCAACCATTCGGTTACAAGACACCCTCTACTTCCTGAGCTAAACCGACCCCCAGCCTCCTCTCCGCTGATTTATTACCTCTGGGTCGGTCCGTGTCCGCCCTTTTTGCTGTCATTACATTCCTCTCCCTTCTCCAAACTCCTTCTCTCTCCGATCCAACCCGTTGTCTCACCAGTGCTCCGTGTACCAAGATGTAATGATATATACCATATGGTGTTCCGACGCGTTGGAGAGTCTCCAAGAACCACAGAATCACCAATCCCAGTGGTGGTTCTATGTTTTTTCTAAAACAGTGGACAAGGGTTACATTCAGGAACCAATTACAGAGTACATCCAAACGCACAAATAATCTATTAAAAACAATGCAAATTCAGTCTCTTTCTCTCTGTCCAGCCCCCACCGGCGGGTTTTCCTTACTTACGTTCTTCTCTCTAACTTTCTTTACCTCTCTTTACCTACTTCCTTTGCTTTCACAAATCTCCATAACCATTTTCACTTTCAGTGATCCTTTCCTTTCCTTTCTGGTTTGTTCGATTTTGGACACACTCCAAAACTAGATTGTTAATCTTAAAAGACCATCGAAAGATATCATTCTCCCAAAGAAAATTCTAACCGGATAGCCTTCTCCAATCTCATCGCCACTTCTTGTTGCCAATCTACACACTCTTCCTCTTCTCTGTCTCACTCTTCACAAATCACTTCATCTGTCCCCTCTAACTCAACTCAATGCTAACTCTTTCTCACTCACTCACTCGCTCACTCACTCACTTATTCGCTCACATATACAACTTAAAATAAGAATTCACAGACTGTCATCCTTGGAGCTGTCATAGGTATTAACTGCGTGTGCTCCGAGAATCCCAAAGTTTTGGTGAATTTTCCTGCCAGGGGGAGGTGAGAGGCATAATTTGGACCTACGCAAGTGTAAGTGGCTCCAGTGTGGGCCATCATTGGCGTGCCTCTATACTTTATCAGAACCTGCAGTATTGGTTCCTCATCAGCTTGTTTTGTGATTGCTACAAGCTGACCCTCCCCCTGTGGATTCTCTGGGCACCCCCAGTATCCCTAACCTATAAAGGGACCCTGCTGTCCCTGGTTGTAGTTCCCTTGATCTTGCCTCCCCTGATTACCGTTGCCCTGTCCTTGCTGGGAGGGAAAAGGGTTAGTAAAACAATTTCTCTTAGTATGTCCTTCCTGGTTGCACCCATAACATATTAAAGGACCTCTGCGTTGTCCTTGGAATCCTTGCTGTTGATTATTTCTATTCTGTACTTGGGACCCCTGTTGCTGATTCTGTCTATTTTTATTTGTGGGGTTCCCATAATTATGGATGTGCACATGTGTAACAGGTGGAGTAGGTGACAGTTGGCTCTGAGGCTGTTGTACTGGGAGAGAAAATGCCAATCGTGGATATTGGTTTTGAAGTGCGCCCTGCTGGGCGACTTGCGATATTACAGCAGCTGGTTCTAAAACACCTGCCTGTCTCTTCTTATCTCTTTCCTTCCTTGTGAGATCTTCCAGCTGAAGCTGATATAGCTTCCTCTGAACCTCCTTGCTTTGTTCCTGTATTCTTTGTTTATTCTGACGATATTCATCCACTGCATGAACTAAATGGTCTTTAAAATCTCTATGAGATCCTGATGTAGACAGTCCAACCACATCCTCTAGCTTGGCTTTGATTTGGCTGGGAAGTGTCTCTATCACAGAGTTTCTAAACATGACAGAGAACACCGGATGGATCTCAGGATCCTCATCCGTCTCCATGCGCCATCTGTCTACTTGGGCCTGCAGGTAGGATGCAGGGTTCTCTGTGTCACCAATAGGGAGAACTCTCATGTTTTTAGGATCCATACGGACCGGGAACTCCCTCCTGAGTGTGGCCCACAACGCCCCTCTGTAATGATCAAGTGTAGTCTTATCATATTTTCCATCCAGTATATTCAACCCTCCATTCCTCAGTACAAACTCCATCTTGGATAACCCCAACACTCTTGCCAACAGAGCTTTCAGGTCCCCCACTGCAATTAGCTTTCCCACTGTGGGCTCCTCAAATGTTCTAATCCATTTAGACGCCCCGTTAATTATGTTAGGGAGTTTAGAAATGACTCCCTCTAAGTCCTGTGAACCCCACGGTTGAAAATTGACCTGTTGTCCTTTGTCTAGAATAGGATAATTTCCCGGGGAAGTTTCGGGTGCCCTTTTCCCCCTTTGTGATTTTCTTAGTTTCTCATCTAACTCGAGTGGTGTGGGGCTTAGTACTGCTGTACTGCAGCCAGGCTCCTCTGCCCCTTGTGTCCCAGACCACTCTTCCTTTCTTTTGTTCCGCTTCTTTAATTTCCTTTTAGCATTCTTAGTAATGTGTTTTACACATGGTTGTGATGACCCTTCACCAACATGCTCAATGTCATCCTCCTCTTCTCCTTCATTCTCGTTTTCACCCTCACTACAACAAATGTCAGCATTGTTACACTCTTCCTTTGTGATTATTTTTCTGGCCACTCGTTGTAATGAGCGCCACCTCTCTCCCTCCTCTTCGAACAAAGCTAGCACTAACCTTTCCCTGTCCTTCTTCGCTAAGGCCGTTTTTCCACTTCTGTTATCTATGTAACTCCTTATTACTACCTCCATGTCCCTATACATTATTGGATCAAAAGTCCCTCCCATGGGCCATATAGTACCTGCTACTTCTGTCCTTTCTTCCCAATTCTCAGAGATCTTTTTCATCTCACCTTTGAGCAATAGACGGTCTCTACTCAAAATCTCTACCGCTGTTGGTGCCATTTTTAATTATTACTTCATTACTTTATTTATCTATTCTGAAGTACACTATTTATTAATACAATTTATTTGAGTTTATTCTGCTAGTTATTTTCTATACTTTACTATCTCTAAGCTACAAACGTGAACTCCTCCCCGGCGCTCGTCTCCCTCCCTGCTTTGCAGGCTCCTGCTCGTCCCCTGTGTGATTGCTCGTGCACGTGCAGTTAGTCAGCGCGGTGATGTCAAAGAAGATTTACACATTTATTCAATACTTCAACAAATTAACTATTCTCTATCCGTCTAATTTATTTATGATTATCAACTACTTTAAACAAATTAACTATTCTCTGTCTGCCTAATTTATTTATGACAGAATCAACAACAACAAAAATGAACCGGGTCGTAAAAACCTCAGAGGTAACTTAATCCTAACACGACTTAAGTACAGACAATAAGCCGGTTCATACAATTTCTTTATCTTATATTGAAAAATGTCCGAATTGTTTGTAATTAATTACAAATAAAAACCGAGTGTAGAAACTGGCCTTTTGATTAAAATATGAACGGTCGGATGGCACTCCAAACAACAAGCCTATTCTTCCAAAACAATGGCTGAATACATAAACACTCAACCAGATCACGAACAAACAAGAGACTCCTCAAAATACCAACTCAAACGGTACTCCAATCAAGAAACTTATCTATTCAAAAGTGCGAGAATCTGCTTTCTCAAAAATGCCAACATCGGAACTAGAAATTCACCAGTCGACATCCCAAGCAAACCTCTAAAATAAAAATGAATTCATCAACGGCAATGAATTCCAGCAGACAAGGAACTTCTCAAAATACCAACTCAAACGGTACCCCAACCAAGAACCTTATCTATTCAAAAGTGCGAGAATCTGCTTTCTCAAAAATGCCAACATCGGAACTAGAAATTCACCAGTCGACATCCCAAGCAAACCTCTAAAATAAAAATGAATTCATCAACGGCAATGAATTCCAACTCAACTCTCTGTGATACTCTCAAACATCCAACAGGCACTTCAATCGACCTGCGGACCTGTTACTGTCCTATTGGAACTTTCCCACTAATTCGATCCTCTAGAATACAGCCACAGGACTTTATAATAGGTCTATTTGACCAAAACCTCAAAACTCAAAATAACAACAACTCGTATCAAAAATAGGGAGCCACAAAGCGTCTTGGTCATTTAGAACCACAGAACGCCTTATGGCATATGTGCGCGCGCACGTCAATCTCTCCCGGAGCCCCCGTATCTCTCACTCGCTCATTTATCTATAATTTCGGTTTGTTTGATCGAAGAGACACTTTACCTGCTGCTCGGCGTTCAGACGGGGCAAGAACAGATCAAACGACTCTATCCTATATATGGCAAGACAACTTACCCTTGAGCTCTGGTCGTATGATCCGTTCGCGTCCCGTCCTCTGGCCCGGCAGCTGGCGAGTCCCTATTTCATCCTGTTCGCGACGCCAAATATGTCGGAGATTAACCGAGATATAAAACACTTAGACTAATTCAAGAGAGAGAGTAAAATGAAAACGAGGGGTCCGGAGCAAGAATTGACAAAAGACTTTATCGTGCAGAAAAACAACAACGACAACAGCCTGAGTGGGTTTGCAAAGTCACTGGCCCCACATTGGGCTGCAGCCTCACTTATACACGTATAGGAATTTCTTTGTTTACAATGGAGTCACAACGGGGTTTCCGCCCGTCAATCTTCGTCACAGCATGTTATCAACTGCCCAGTTCTGTGGTCTGCATGGATCAACCTCATTAGCCAAGATGACCCAAAGCTGAAAAGGCTGAGGTCAACTTTAGCTTGACCCAAGGCTGAAAAGGCTTGAGACCAACTTAGCTTCCCCCCAGTTCCCTATACATTCCTGTGCACCATCTGTTCTGAATCCAGATTCTGCAAACACAATGCTTTCCACTATTTAAAATATAAAACCTATTAATAATCATGGTTTACCATAGAATATACTCACTAATTTCTACCACACTCTCCAGTCTCCAGCTAACAAGTTTCTTGCACGACAAGAACATGATAGCTAGAACAAGTTACAACTTACTTCTAGGCTTGTTCTAGGTCGAATGCAGCTAGGATAAGCTCGCTAGGTAGCACGAGGAGAACCACTGAAAACAATGCAACTTACCTCAACATGTTTGCGGAGGTTAGATGCAGGCTAACCTCCGTTCTTCAAGGCTGATATTGTGGTAAGCTTAGGGTGACACATTAAGCATTTCATAATGTAGTTTTCTCCCTTCCTTCCCATGGGAAGGAACAGTGTGGCCAGATGTGGCCAGGGGTTGACCACGGGAGTGGGAGCTGCTCCATCAGCGTCCATCGCTGCAATGGTGGCGCTAGAAATAGGGGTGTGGCAGGTGCTGCAGCACGCCCTGGTGGCAAAGCTTTAAAAGTGAGATAAAATTATAGCTTAAGAATATCTCTGGTTGTTGTTTCTGTCCCACGACATTTTGTATGGCATGTTTGGGGTGTGGAATGAGGAGAGTGATCATTTAAGTAATTTTAAAATGATTTTATTAATCTTCAATGTATATTGGCCCATCTGATTAGTCTTGATGCGATTGCGATTCAGCCCACGCATAGCATGTACGCACACTCACAGCCAGACAAAACATCGACGAACAAGTTCTATATTTGTCTGCAGAATACAGATCCTGGGTAACATAGTATCTTTAGAATTCTATAAACTCTACGTGGACTGTAACCTACGGTGCCCCTCTGGTGACATGGGTGAATATTTAATAATTTGTGGCCACACAATAACAATTCGGGCCCACGCAATCATAATTCGTGGCCACACATTAATAATTCGTGCCCACAAAATAATAATTCGTGGCCACACAATAGCAATTCATGGACACATAATAAATAATTCAGATCTAACTAGACTTCACTGCACTATGCAGAGGACTGCCATCATAATGCCGAGTATAGGAACTCGGGATCCATTGTTATTAACACTTTGTTGCTGCGTTCACGCTGCGTGAAGCACTGCATTAAACACGACCAAAGTTTCTACAGTCAAATCCAAAAGCCATCTGGCGCCGGAATGATTTCAGTGGTGGGGGGGGCAGATCCGCGTGCATATGTCGAACAGCGTGTGACACCTCATCATCCTAAAGCCTGCCACACACCGCGCCGAAGCGCCGCGGTGTGAATTTCACTCGCGTCAATTGCCGCCCCTAGCACCAATAGGAGGCGGCGCGCTGCAGCACCGTTGTGATCCAAATAATGGGTCGTCACCGCATAGTAAACACTGAATCATCATAATAACTTTCTTCATTGTCATCATTGTCATCATAATCGTCATCATCATCACAATCATTAAGATAGATGGCTTTTGAATTTGACTGTAGGAACTTTGGTCGTGTTTAATGCAGTGCTTCACGCAGCGTGAACGCAGCAACAAAGTGCAATGGATCCCGAGTTCCTATACTAGGCATTATGATGGCGGTCCTCTGCGTAGTGCAGTGAAGTCTAATTAGTATAGATCCGCGGATGAGCTGTAATGTCATCCCGATTTTGAGTTGCGTGTTCCGCGTCCCGACAAAAAGCCTGTTGGCTCGCTAAAATGTCCAACCACTATGAAATGTCCCCTGTTGTCAGCGAACATAGCCAACATGGTCTTATTATAGCCCGATGATTAACTTAAAGCCACATAGAAAGAATAAAGCATCCAGCATATGATTTCAACAATGTGTGAGGGCATATGCAGCAGGGATGATCGCACAGTGGAATGCTTATGGAAAACCAGCGGACGAGCGCTGGGCGGAGATTTCAGAAACAGGGAGATTATAGAAAAATATAATTTGTCAGTTAGCCGTTTGTCTAGTCAATATGTTAACCTACTTGTTTATTTATTTATTTATTTACTTCAACTTTGACCCGCCTGCAATTCAACCAAGTATTACTTTTTTCAAGCCATCCACCCAACCCGTCCGCGGGTATGACCGCCAACCGCCTCTACTAGTCTTTACTTTACTAGTTCGGTATTTTCTAGTTAGTAAACACGGCCCCTGTGCTCCAGCAGTTCGCGGGATTCCCTCCATGTCAACAATGGAGACGAAAAAAGTGTAGATCGCAAGCATGTCACATTACAACACCTCGTCTCGTCGCCGACTTTTCAAAATCGTGTACCACTCGCAAATTTGTCTGCGACGAACGAATCGGGGGAAAATCGGGCTGAAATCGTGTAGTCTGAATTAGTCATATAAGCAAGCAGCAGCAGCGCCATTATGCGAATTCCCTACTAAACCAAACGAGACTCGTAATGGTAGGTAAAACAATACTTTATTAAAGCATGCAATTGTGAAAAACATAAAGTGCTTGCATGATATTGAAGCCTACAGCGATTGTTAGTTAACTTGTATGGCGGTGCTCATTTGTTTACCCATGGGCCATGGCAACCCGATTGCTACCTGCTGCAGTACTCTGATTGGCTGAATCGTTGAGAACGTTTTAGACTCAATCAATATAAGGTTGTGGGGAGACGGAGCACTTTGTTTCGTTCGTTTGTATAGTAACAATATAATTTGGCCAAAACATTACTAAGAAACGAAATAGTTCACCAATGCAGGCACGAAAATTGGGCTAGCCACATAGGTTCCAGCGTCCCCACAAATTATTTATTGTGTGGCCACAAATTATTATTTCGTGGGCACAAATTATTATTGCGTGGGCACGAATTATTAATGTGTGCCCACAAACTATTATTCTGTGGCCACGAATTAATAAAGGTTCACCCATGTCACCAGAGGGGCACCGTAGTAACCACCCCGCAACCCCCGCACCCCCTCCCGAAAATATCTTCCCGCTGCGCATCTGGTTCGAGCCCTCCCAACGTAACGGTCGACTCGGTGCCTCTGCTATGGAATCGCAATATTGCAAACTAGGGAGGGCACGTCGCTAACGTGTACGCTTGTATTACAGCCAACCAAGATAATGTGTTCATCAAAATACAAATTTTAATGAAGGCACAATGAAAAATGTAATTGAGTAAAGAATAGAATTCTTAATGCAACATTTACTTGAGTAAGAGTAAAAATACAGACTTAAAAAAGGAACGTGAAAAGTACTCGAAAAAAGTATTTTTTTACTCATTTGCGTTACTACCCACCACTGCTACAGACCCACAAACAAGGAACCGGCTCAATATAAACACAAGTAGCGAAGGGATTATTAATTTTCTTTAACAATATATTTATTGGCTTTTCTTATTTTCAACAAAAACAGTACAAAGAAGCACCACAAATATACAAACAAAAAAACAAATAAACAAATACAAAGTACAGCTCAAGTCAACAGAGATTAGGTTGAGGCCACAGGAAACATTTCAGGCCGATCAAAAGTCACCATTCACAAGTTCAGGTTTAGTAGACTCCTTGTGCAATAATCAAAGAATAGTCCGGTCCAAGATAGTTCAAATAGGGCTGCCAGATTTTGTAGAACTGGTCCACTTTGTGATGCATAATATTTGTGAGATATTCTAAAGGAATCAACTCCAGTCAAATCTTCCACCAGCCATTAACAGAGGGGCTCTTATCATTAATCCACTGTAACAATATATTTTTTCTAGCAGCAAAAGTTAGAATGTTGTATAATCTTTTGCCAGATTTAGAAGGTATACTTCTACTTGGTAGACCCAATAGCAAACACATTGGATCCATTTCTAATTCCATACCAAATATTTGTTCAAATTCACTTAAAATGTCAGACCAATATTTCCGTAATTTATGACATGACCATAGACAATGAGTTAAGGTACCTATTTCTATTTTACATTTAAGACACAGAGGAGAAAGTGCTGGGTTGAAAGAATGCCTGCGATTAGGAGATATATGAATCCTATGTATTATTTTTAACTGGATTGCTTTTGCCCGAGTACAAATGGAAATCTTTTTAGCATAACTCCAAATATCCACCCATGTCTCGTCATCAATATTAACTGATAATTCCTTCTCCCACACACCCTTGATCCTCTGTGTGTCAGTAGTAGAGGTACCAGCTATTACACCATAAAGCAGACTAACAGACACCTTCCCTGGAGGTTGAAACAGCACTTTCTCAACAGCAGAAATCTCAGGGTGTTCAATAAGGGTTGTACTCTTAGTAATATAATGCCTTATTTGTAAGAAACGGAAAACATCTTGTTTTGGAAGTTGGTATTTCTTTATCAATTGTTCAAATTACATTAAACCGTTATCTGAAAACAAGTCTCCAAGTTTGGTTATGCCTTTGTCATGCCAATGCCGAAAGAATGAGTCCATCATTCCCGGTGAAAAATCAAGATTATTATTTATTGGAGTAAACATGGAAGTCAATTTGAGCCTCCCTTCTAGACGACGGGCTGATCGCCAAGCCTTCAGAGCATTTATTGTTATTGGATTGGTACAGTTATCTCTTATGTTCTTAAAATTCTTGAAGAATAACAAATCTTGTAATTTACATTTTGACAAAGATGATTCAATGTCTAGCCAAATAGAAGATGTCGAATTCTTTAACCACTCAGATATAAACCTCAAATGAGCACTAAGCTGATATATTTTAGCGTTTGGCAAATCAAGGCCGCCCATGGAACTTGGCAGCTGCAAAACTGCCATTTTTAATCTAGGTCTGCGTTTACTCCAAATAAATGAACTGAGCCAGCTATTCAAATCTTTTAAGGCCCTATTCGAAAACAGTATAGGAATCATTTGAACGGGATAAAGTAATCTGGGTAACACATTCATTTTAATCAGAGCTATTCTTCCTAACCAAGAAACAGGGAGTGAGTTCCAACAGTCCAGATCTTGTCTTATTTTCCCAAATAATGGGACAAAGATGGATTTGTACATCTGACTAAATGATGTGGTGATAAAAATACCTAAATAGATAAAACCAGAGGGCGACCATTTGAAAGGAAAGGTATAGTATTAGGTATCGTTTTAAGGCTCCCCAAGGGCATAGCCTCTGATTTGTTTAAGTTAATCTTATATCCAGAAAATTTACTAAATACGTTAATCATCTTAGGAAGGGCCGGGACTGAGGTCTCAGGGTGACATAAAAACACAAGGACGTCATCAGCATACAGAGTTATTTTATGACATCTTTCCCCAACCTGTAAGCCATATATAGAGGGTTCCATTCTAATGGCCACAGCTAGTGGCTCTATGGCCAGGGCAAACAGGAGAGGAGACAAGGGACAACCCTGTCTTGTACCTCTATGTGTAGGAAAGCATTTTGATCTTAACCCATTAGGTAAAACTGCAGTTTGAGGGTCACTGTATAGAATTCTAACCCATTTTATAAAATTACTACCAAGTCCAAATTTTTTTAATGTGTAAAATAAGAATGACCATTCAACACGCTTTCTCCGCGTCCAGAGAAAGCACAAGACCGATCATGGATTTTTGTTCAAAGGCCTGGATAACATTGAAAAGACAGCTGAATTCCTGCCTTTTATAAAACCAGTTTGGTCTTCTTTAATTAGGGTGGGCAAAATGTCCTCCAGACGAGTGGCTAGTATTTTAGAAAGCAACTTTCGATCTACATTCAAGAGGGCTATGGGTCTATAGGAGGAACAGGACTCAGGACACTTCCCCTTTTTCAATAAAAGTGATATGTTGGCCTCCTTAAGAGTTTGTGGTAATTCTGTAGTTGAAAACGAATCATTAAACATTTGAAGTAGTGGTCCTACAAGCAGGTCTTTAAACTCCTTATAATATTCGGAACCGAACCCGTCGGGCCCTGGTGATTTCCCACTCTGGAGGTTTTTAATAGCATTCAATACTTCATCTCTAGTGATTGGACCATCTAGAAAACATTTTTGTTCTTCTGATATTGTTGGGAGATCGATCTGTGTAATAAAGCCTTCCATTAGTTGAGGTGCATCATTCTGTTCTGAGGCGTATAAATTTGTATAGTATTCCTTACACTCTAATACCATCGTCCTTCATAATTGCTGCTATAGACTGGGATTTTACTCTTTTTTTAGCTAGGTATGCAAGACACTTCCCTGGTTCGTAAGCGTGCTCATAAAACCTCTGTTTGTTATGTCTAATGTTTTTTTCTGCCTCTTTAGTAAGGTGACAATTTATAGCTGATCTGAGAGCAGATATTTCTTTCCACAAAATAGGAGTTGGTGAACTAATGTAAGCTTTTTCTTTATCTGATAATTTAGCCTCTAGAGATCTTTGCTTCTCTAAGTTTTGGCGCCTTTTAGTGGCAGAAAATGATATGATCAGACCTCTTGCATATGCTTTTCCAGGTCCCCCATAAAAGTGAGGGATTATCTGTTGATTGTGAATTAATAGAAAGGAAAGCTTTAAATTCAGTGGAAAAGTAGGATGTAAAAGTATTATCTTTAAGAATAACAGTGTTAAGTCGCCATTGTCGAGACTGATATGACGGAACTAGTTTTGTATCCATAACCACACGTGCATGATCAGATATAACAATATTACCTATGTGACAAGTTAAAACTAACTGCAATTGAGCTCTTGGCCGAAAAAAATAGTCAATTCTGGTCTGACAACCATGAGGTGCAGAAAATAAGGTATATTCTTTGTTAGCAGGGTGGAGAGTTCTCCAAACATCATCAAATCCAAGATCGTTACAAATTGCAGTGAGAGCTTTTGCTTGGGGAGAAGGAGCCTTAGCATTATGAGGAAACCTATCTATGAGTGGATTTAACATACAATTAAAATCAACACCCACAATTACTGTATCAGCTCTCAGTTCTGCAAGGTCCACAAATACTTTAGTGATAAAGTCTAATGGGTGAGCAGGTGGATAATAAACATTCATTATTAAAATCTCTTGTCCTTGTAAATATATACCTGTCCAAACATACCCTGTTGTAATTTTAAATGCTCTGTGTCATCAAGGTGGGTTTCTTGCACCAGTGCAATATCTATATTTTCCCTTTTTAAGAAGGTAAGTACTTTTCTACGTTTTATGGGGTTATGAATCCCTCGTATATTGCAGGTGCAAACCCGTAGCTTATTGCCATTACTTCAAATTCCTATTGTAATACCTTGGCACACTCCCTTTAAAAAACTGAAAATAAAAAAGACTGAGCTGCATAGAAACGGAAAGTACAAAAACACAACGCTAACAGAACAAACCCCATAAAGAAAGGGGGAAAACCCTACTAAACATGCAGGGAATAACAATCCTTCTTTTGCTCTCAGCCAAAAGCCGACAGCTCCACCTTGCGCAATCTCGTGCCTAACCATAGAATAAACGAATAAAGTCCCACTCCTCACACAGTGATGTAACTTTAGTCCACATTGTGCGTTATAAAGAAATAAAATAAAAAGATCGATAACACGGCCACATGACTGAGTACTTACATACTGTTATATCAGTCCAATTATCAGAGCGTAGGACGGAGAAAGAGAGCACTTTTCCGTCAGAATGATGAAGAGCCCGTCATTTTAACCGAGAGAGTCCACAAACGCCGCAGCAGCCTCCGGTGTGTCAAACCTCTTCTCCGTCCCGTTGACCGTCCACTTCAGCGTGGCGGGGTAGATCAATGCGTAAAGATACCCATCTTCTTCAGTCGCTCTTTCACAGAATCAGACGCCTTGCGCTTCCTGACCACTGCTGCCGAGTAGCCGTTGAAGAAAGAGATGCGTGGTCCAGTGCGCGCGGGCTGGTCCGGGTCCACTCCGAGACGGCGGGCTGCATTCATGACTTGTTGCTTGTCGCTGAAGTTGTGTAACTTTAGAATTATTGGTCTTGGTCGTTGGTTGGAGCCGGGCTTAGGCGCCAAGGAGCGGTGCGCGCGGTTCAGTTTAACCCGTCCTCCTTTGGATGTCAATTTAAGATAATCAGGTATCCACTTTTCCATGTAACGCACAGGATCAGCTCCCTCCAACCCCTACAGCCAGTCCCACAACCCGAATATTACATCTGCGCCCACGATTATCCAAGTCATCGATGTGGTCCTACAGCCTGTCCCACAACCCGAATATTACATCTGCGCCCACGATTATCCAAGTCATCGATGTGGTCCAACATGCCGCTCACTTGTTTTTCCAGACTTGTGACTTTGGCCTGCAACGACTCTGTTGTGGTCTCTATGCCAGCAATTCTATCTTCCGCCTCGCCGACTCGGGTTCCCAGAGCCTGAATTTGGGTGGTTTGGTCTCTTATAGCCGCAAGCACCGTGTTTATTTTAGCGTCAATGACTTTGGTGATGTTTTCAGATAGTTTATCCATTGCTTTGAAAATATCTGTGTCAGTGCTGCTGCAGCTAGCATCTTCACACTCGGCCATTTCCACGGCGCTAGCTTCCCCGCTCTGTCCCGTGAGCTTCTTTTTCGGTCTGGTTCTGGTCATGTCGTCGGTTATTTTAAGGAAATAGTTGTCCAAACTCATTACAGAGTTACTCCCACCGCCAAAAATGACAATTCTGCAATGTAAATGTGTAAAGTAATCGGATAACTGAAAAGTATCACCGGAGCCTCCTGGAACTACGTGCTTCCTCTACGACGCCATCTTAACCCCTGCGAAGGGATTGTTACATTCATCATGGATCAGCCGACTTAAAAGAGACAGATAAACCCAATGTCGGATGAACAGAAGAAGAGAAAAGGTAGATTGACCGACAGAGAGGCCGAGTAAACGTTGGGCAAGCTTCTCAGGAATAGTGTGAACTGAAAGAAAAAGAACACAATAAATCGGATGCCGACTTGGCTGTGTTGCTCTTGAAATTGTAAGCACCCTTGGGTGAACTTTGTCCTTTTTGTATTGTGGCTTTCTTGATTTCATGGTTGTTTTGCGGTTCGTCTTTTTCGTCCCCCAGATACAGGCTAAATCCCCAAATCCAGATTCTTGATTATTTAGATCACTAGACCGCTATTCGCATGCCTCCGATTTTTGTAGTGTAGCCTATATCATGTGATATGTCCGGCTGGCCATATAATGCAGTACCCAGCACGAGAGCTGCTGTTAGCACATATTAGTCGGTAACCAGTGGCATGCACAGGGGGGGGGGGGCGGTCGCCCCCCCTTGTGGCCCAATTGTTGAAAAACACGTGCTAAAGTGCCCTCTCAGGAGCCAAAACGCGTATTAAAGGGGCCCCTTGGGAGCCAAAACGCGTGCTAAACTGCCCTCAAGTGTCCTTTCGGGAACCAAAACGTGTGCTAAACTGCCCCCTTTGAAGCCAAAACGCGTGCTAGAGTGCCCTCAAATGTCCTTGGTGAAGCTTCTTCAGAACATGGCTGACAGTGATCCACCAGACTCTGCAGCAGGTGATGCCCGGATGCTCCTGCGCAGTATAGATTTTGAATTTATCCTGTGCATGGAGATCACCACACCCATCTTTAATGAGACTGCCATTGCATCTGCTGCGCTTCAGAGAAAGAACCTTGACTTATCAGCATCATACACCATCGTCGAAGGGGTCATACAAAGAGTAAAGGCAATGAGGACAGATGAGGAGTTCAAGGTCCTTTTTACAAAAGCAAAAAGGCAAGCCGAGGCAGCAGGGATTGAGGTGCCAGAAGAAATACCTGGCCAAGCCAGACGCAGGAAGGTATCTCAAAAGTACAAGTATAGCTCTAAATCAGCAACAGAGGATTACCAAGCCCAAGACTTGGAAGAGCACTACCGGGGAAAGGTGTTCTTTTGCTTCCTTGACAGGCTGTCCCATGAGCTACACCGAAGATTCAAGGGAAAGGATGACACACCTACTGGGTCAATCCTATCAGGTCTTCACTGCCTTACTGTCTCACGTCACTGGAAGGGAGATAAACTCGATGACAAAGCTGCTGCATCTGTGAAACATATGTGCGAGTTTTATGATGTTGATGAAGAAAACCTCATCACTGAACTCAAGGTATTCCATGCATCATATGTACTCCACTCAACAATGTAACAGCTGCATTCAAGTGTCTTGGAGAAAACGATGTCGAATCAGTTTTTCCGAGTCTGACCATGCTCCTCAAGACGTATGCCACCATTCCAGTGACAACAGCTTCAGTAGAGCGGTCATTCTCAAAACTTAAACTATCAAAACTGTGCTGAGAAACCGATGTGGGGAGAAAAGGCTCTCTGACTTAATGCTCCTCTCCATTGAAGGAGACATTTCCATTGACCAGAACAAGGTCATTGACATTTACAAACAGATGGCCAAACGAAGAATTTTACTATAGTTCCACTTGGCACAAAGACTCATCATAGTTTGTTTCTTTTGAGTTGTCAAATAAATAGTTTAAGTAAATAGTTTAAATGTGTATTGTTCCTTGTGTGATTTTATCACAGAGCCCCTCTTGGGTGAAGAAAATACATTAAAATACTATGACACATTACTGTTGCAATGACTTTTATGTTGGGCCCTTTGTTGATCTATAGTCGAGCCAGAACTATATCTCACAGAACCAGTTTGGATTATCTGGTGCTAATATGGTGTTAAAATGCACTAGAATACAGGAAATGGCATCTACTTAATTGAAAATGTTCTGGGGGAAGACTCCCAGACCCCAAGGAGTTTATTTCCTTCATACATCCATGTCGCTGTGTGTTCTTCACAGTCCAACGTTGCAATCCACACAGTTCTCTTGAATGCTGATCCTAACAGCAAACTAATCTGAGTAGTCTGTCTAGTTAGTCTGTTTTAAGGCTATATAATGGGTAATTTGTATAACATATAAAACGTGTCTAAAGTGCCCTCTTCAGTGGTGAGAACGGGCTATATGTGCCCTTTTTTTCTCTTTCCCCCCCTGCCCTTCAAAAAGTCTGTGCACGCCACTGTCGGTAACAGAACAAGAAGATTATGGAGTTAGAATCATGCCAAAACCCCAGACACACGCAAAACGTGTTTTACTCACGCACAACGACTCACAGACACACAAAACTTGTTTTACTCACGCACAACGATTCACACACACGCTCAGTGTGGCTTGCAAATACAAAACATCATTCACAAACTAATGCATTTTGCTTCAGAAACAAATACAGTATGTTTTACACATACAAAGAAACATATTTCTTCAATTACAAAAAAAATATCCTCCAAGTACAAACTAAAATCTTTCAAGTATAAACTAAAATCCTTCAAGTACACAAAACATTTCTACAAGTACGGAACACTGAAAATTGCACGTGGATCTGAAGGCATTTGCGCGTGGATCAGCAAGGTGGAAAATTAGTGCCAAAAGTCACGTGACAAATAAATGTCCTGTGATTCACACTACACAACAGCAGGTGGCGCTGTTAAGTCAGTTTAAGGCCGCCAGGACGATCTTTTTTTCTCCCCAAAATCTTTATTTGATGCCGGCCAACCGTGTGTGGATTCGACTTGCCGCCCCTTTGTCTCGGAATCGTCGACACGGATACCTGCTCAGAAAGACAAGAGAAAAGCTAGTTTGGGAGATTAAATTCAACACAATGAGCGGCCAACAGGTGAGTTTGTGGTCGTTGCTGGTGAAATATCAAATGTTAACTAAACTCCAGAAATGTCTTTCGTGGGTAGGATGATACATATTGTAGCTTATGGTGCCGCAGGAGCCAACCTAGCTAACTTAACTTTTCATTCTGTTTCTAACTTAACTAAATTAAACTATGGCCACATATAACGTTACACTTGATACGTCTTGGTCTTAAGACGGAATTTTGAAGTGAAGATGACCTCAGGCCACACACATTTGTTTGAACACCATTTGAGGAGTCGTGTTAAGTCACTGAAATACCAAAGTAACGGGAGGCTTTAGTGTGAAGGGTTTGTAGGAGGTGATATGTCATGAGCGCAAACTTTTTTACCGGGGCTGCTCGCACTATTTCATGTGAAACCAGGTAAGGATGTGCAGATATTTAGAGCTAATTTGTTCATGAATCAGTTATAAATACTACAGGAGGTTAAAGTTTCATTTTATCGCATCAAAAACACTTTATCGGGGAGCCATGTTTGGGCATTAATATCTTGAAAAGTGTTAATCCTAGCCTCACCAAACTTTGCAGGATTGAAGACAAGTTGCTAGTATAACTGAACCATTCAAAGTTTGTACTGCATGTCTATTGGTTTTCTACAAGGCCTTAGATTTGGGTAAATGGCTAAACTCCGGATTTTGAGGATATATGCATAAAAACTCATTTTTTGCATCCATATGATATCAATTATTAGATTTTCTTTAAGCACAATCCTGTATTAATCATGTGCCAATATTTGAAGTCTCAATCACTAATGGTCATGAAGATATTAAGAATAAAGCAAAGTGTAATAGCAGTTTCTGGACATTTTACTAGTCATGTACAGGTATACCAATGTTATCAAATGTGATCCGTTGTCCATGATGTAAAAACGTTTGAGAACCACTGCTCTACAAACACTTTACATGTCTTTTCAGGGATTGTACCTACCACATTTGGACTGGCAGGACAGTGGCCTGCCTGATGAGCTACACCATGGGCTCATTGTTCCTGAGATGGGCGATGTACTGAGTGATGAACAAATGGCAGCACTAAGGGCAGCCATAAATCCCCTGGGACAATCCCAATCACATGGCTCAGACATCTACCTAGTTAATGTCCAGTATGTCCAGCACTTAAAAGGCTTACAGTAAGACTTACACAGCATTTGGTGATGTTGGAACTGTCGGGTGGAACTGCAGTCAATACATGAATGTGCTTCTGTCCATTCTGCATGTTCCCCACAACCGCCCTGTATTCTTCTGGACTTAAGCTTTCTTTTTACCAATCATAACCTAAGTAAAGTTTTCTTCAACAAAGAATTTATTCTACACAGGAAATGTGGGACTTACTGCTTACTAGACACACTGATGCTTCAGTTAAGCTAATCAGTCAGAGGGACCAGACCCCTTTTACTGCAATACTTTAAGAGCAGTTAATACTAATGTTCATTTACACTATTCAGATTTTTTGTGCTGGAATTTACTTGAGTATGTTTACATTGATCTATTGGAACTTTTTTATTAAGGTAAAGGATCTGATTATTTCTACCACTGCTAAATATGAAAAATATATATAGAATTGAAGCCAAAATTAAGACTTTAACACAAATTCCTCTTAGAGATGCAATCAAGCTCAGCAGCAAGTCCTGCAAAAAGAAAGCCCATGTTTGCAATAATTCACTTAAAAAAAGATGAGGGAGGGAGGTTGTTTGTGAAACAGCACACCTCTGAAAACACAAACCGGCAACTCGCCGGTTTGGGTTGAAAACAACCGAAGATGGAGGTGAAGGTGGGAGGCGGCGTGGTCTGCATTCTACATCCAAAAGACTGAACAAAAACATGAACGAGAATTGCCTTTTAAAGAAGCTACATTTAGCACCGCCATTACACCAATCCAAATCCAGTGTCAGTTGTTTGAAGGCAGGCAATCAATTCTTCCTTAAATGTAGTGAAGTTTTGGTAGCGGGCAGGAAGACGGAGAGTCTCAAAGCATGTGGAAGATTTTGGTAGACTACAGTCAGTCACCTCCAATGTGAGGGTAGTTGTAGGAGCCTCCCAACCAAAACAGAAATTCACGAGCGCCTTCAGTTCATCACTGGATGCTACAAAATAGAAATAAATGCTCCAAGTGGTGGAGAATGCTGTTCTTTTTATACATTTTGCTCATGGTTGTCAAATAATTCTTTGAATACAAACGCCAAACAAGATTTTACCTGACAAGTATAGTCTGTGTAGCTGATGCCAACACTAGATTATATCATAACAGATACAATTCAGTTTTCTAGAAAATTTTCTAAACAAGCTTTAAAAGCTATACTCTTGCATATGCAGTATACAAATTAAGAACCTGGCCAGTGTATCTTTTCCAGATACGCTATCTGCCATTTTTTTTTTTTTTTCTTTGTTTCAGATTATGAGCAGAAAGCTGGCTGAATATATTTGTATCTGGAAAACCTACACTGGTCAGGTTATTTTGATAACCTGTATGGCACTCTGGGTTGTGAGATATAACCCAGATCTGGCGTTGTACAATTTTAATGTAACAAATGTATAAAATAAGTACATTTATTGTCTTGTTTGCATAGGATTAGATGAGGAAAATAAAATGAATTGTCGTTAAAATGTACATGCATCACTCATTAGTATACCATTTTGAATGAACCGGCGAAGGTACCCTGTGATGCGGCTCTTATCCGTCACAGAGCCGTCTCATTGCAGGCCAGCTGATGCGTTCCAGAATGCACTACACATACAACACCAAGCAGAAAAAACATCTGGAGTAAGCAATTGTGTGAGTGTTGGTGTTCCCCTGATTTAACAACCAATTTCCAGATATGACCAAAACTGTTTGTTTTAACTGAACTATTTACCTGTGGAGTCAGCAAAGCACTTGACTCCCGAGGGAAAATCACTGGAGCTACATCTGGACGTTGACTAATGAGTGGCCACAACATGGTTTCTTTAAGCCCTTTTCTTATTTGCTTTATTTGCCTCATGAACCGTCCAATGACCTAGTGAGAAAAGACACAAAGAAAAATCTTTACACGTATAGTGGTTGAAAGGAGTATTGAATGATGTTAAATAGTTTAGACAATATTCAAATACCGTATGACATAGAAGCCTTTCAAAGAGCCATCTTCGGTTGTTTTCTGTCATCAAAGGAAGGTCCAATGCAAGACACAAGGTGTCAAGGCTCTCCTTTTCATCAGCTGAGAGTTCAGAACTCCCTTCAAGCTTGAAGACATAATATGAACACTCTTAAACCCAATATAGCAGAATTAAAAAAAAAAAAGTGCAGTTTGCTGAATACACACCAGTGTAATTTTCTCCCGCAGATCAATGTCTGGACAGTCATTGATTTCTATGATGGCGGTTTCAGCTGTGCCCCCACACAGGATGTTAACAATCGCAGGGCTTAGGCCTGTCAGTGCAGGACCTCCATGCAAAAAGCAATGACCAATCATGCGGCCTGCCATCAGAATCAGGTCACTCTCAACAAGGAATGCAGAGGACAAAGGTACAAGATGGTCTGGCTCTCCATCAAACAGCTTTGTGTCACCAGAATTTCCTGTGCAAACAGAAGAAATTCCTTGATAAATTATCGTGTACTCAAATTTTTAGTGATTCTGTGGTTGCATAGAATAAGAGACATCAATAGGTATGAACAGTAGGTATAATCCCAAATGTCGTATCAAGAGTTCCAGGATTTTTTTTCCACAATGTCTTTATACGATTTAGGATAACTTTATGCTCTGTAAGGTGACCTTGGGTGCCTTGAAAGGCGCCTCTAAATTAAATGTAGTATTATTATTACTAAATACATCTTAAATGCCTCATGAAGTGAAAAATAAATGTTCCCAGTTTGAATCTAGTGTTAATTGTTCATTTGGCTCTTGATATATGACATGTCAAATAAACAGTATCAGAATATTTTTGACCTCAAAATCCCATAAAATCCCTGTCTTTCCTGTAAAACAGTATAAAATGTCTGATGACAGCTTGAACAGAGGGGCGTTTACAAAAGTTAATCCAATAGAATGTGACTCAGACTGCAGTCAGCAG
This sequence comes from Gadus chalcogrammus, assembly GCF_026213295.1. Taxonomy (NCBI): domain Eukaryota; kingdom Metazoa; phylum Chordata; class Actinopteri; order Gadiformes; family Gadidae; genus Gadus; species Gadus chalcogrammus. The sequence continues at coordinate 23,155,699 of NC_079423.1, forward strand.
CAAACAGCTTTTTGTTACTAAACACTAAACCCCACCCACTTTTAAACAGCCCAACCAAATGCAGAGGATTTGAATCAAATCCAATTTTGGGCAGATACTCCCCCAAAATTATTTTTCACTGAGAATTTAGTCACAACATAGGCTCTAACATCCGTTTCACAAGGCCTTTTAGCACGTATTAATTGGAGAGATTATGGCATTAAGAATATTGCAGCTAAAACACACTACACAATATATGGAAAGGTAATTGAAGACACTACCAAAGTTCAACTTAAAACCATCTTTCAGCTTCTCCATGATTCTGGAGAACAAGAAGCGGTTCACTCCCTCTCCGATTGCGGGATCACCTATTAATTATAAGAAATGTAAAGATTCTGGGTTATTTGTGAAAAAAACAGACTGCACATAACAAATTCTAAAATGAACTAGAAGAGAAAAAAGATGAACCTTCAAGTCTGCATTGCATAGGATTTGTCCACTTTACACGGCGTGCTTTATAAAAAGCAATAAAAGCCATTTCCTGGTCTGACTTGCTTCCTCTGAGGTCAACATGCAATATGCAATGGCTTCCCTGATGCATGTTAAGTATTGTCTCCCTGTACAACTGAGCAGCCCTTGCCAGGTCTGGAATGGTCTTCAAGGTTCAAGGTTGCTTTATTCAAGTCACTTTGCACGGGGATATGGCGGCGGCAGCAGCAGCGCCTGCCTCCGTGCGATCTAAACCTCTGAAATATACCGGTGAGGATGGCAATATCATGTGGAGGATGAGTTTCTGAACTTCCTAGTCATTAAAATGAAAACGATGGGCAGGATGAACTGATATTGTTGACTACAAGCCATTTCTCGTCTGAGAAGATTGCGAGTTAAAAAAAAGTCCTGTTTGAACTATGTCCAGAGACCACTCAGCGCTACATACAGCACAGGGGGGATCAAAAGGACGTGAACAATGTCAAGAGTTGCATTGGGCTACTTAATGAGCTGGGAGACAAAGTACCTCGTTTTGCGTCATACCATCTGGACGAACTCCCACCTGTGTCTTTTAATAGCATTGACGTCTCATGTTTGCTTTCAAGATTGAGAAGCTAAGTGCTGATGTTGCTATCATGAATGAGTATGACCATGCAGGTTAAAGTTTCTGATGAACTCCGCTCTATGACAGTGGATCTAAATCAGCGGCTGTGTGTGGCTGAGCCAGCTCTGGTGAGAGGCATCGAGCCCGTTTCCTCGCACTCATAAGGAGGCTAACCTGGGAAAAGGCAATGGAAGAGGAGCGGGGGCTCAGGACAAATTCCCGGCTCAACGTAGACGACAGACGAGCTGGAATACACTGGCCAGCGACGAGTGCTCTCAGCCTGGGCTTGGAGCTGTGAAAGCCAACGGTTCAATGGAGGGGGGCGGTGCTGTCACGCTAAATTTGTACCGGCTGCCAAATTTGTACCGGGCGCGTTGAGGGGAAAAACGGTCTGTCTAGTTACTGGACCAGATGAAATGAGACGGAGAGGTAATAAAGTCTGTCGGCACGAGGACCTTGTATTTATTAAGCAAAGTGGCAACGGTTATACAGAGTCATAAAGCGTGAGAGATCGAATATGTCTAAGTCCCTAATCAGCGCTGATGGTTCGTCCAGAGCTTCGCCTCCGTGGAAGGTCTGCTTCAGAAAAAGATGAAGAGTCCCTGTGTGATACAGTCTTATGCTGTATCCTCCTCTCGATGAGGTGTGTGCGTTTGAGGTGTGTGAGGTTCTGTGTGTTTTTGCTTGACCTTGGCTCTCAGGCCCTGGTATATGCATGTGTATCTCTTGTGTTCCTCCTAACGGGGGAGAGCCCCTCGAAGTGTCTCCTGTGTGATAAATTAATGTGGCTCTCCCGTTCTTGAGGATGACCGGTGCATTGTCTGAGTGTCCACCATTTGCCTGGTTGGGAAATGGGGCCTTCAGCTCCGGCCTTGACCTGACTATATTATCATGTTTGTGTTATGTGTTCGTTGGGTTAGAGCAAGAGTTGACTATATTGTAATGTGCCTGCCATGTGATGTGCTCATCAGGCTAGGGTAGGAGTTAGCTATATTTGTAATGTACATGTGATGTACTCAGCAGGTTATTTTGCCCAACATATCCCCCTCAAGTCGTCGCAAGACGACTTTTACTCATTAGGGGTACGAGGGATAGGACTCCAGCGCGGGACTACCATTATAACACCATTAGAAATAACAGAAAGAAGGCAAAATTATCATAAAAACAAACAACGATGAGCATGGGACTAAAACAACTCGCTGGACCGGGTGTATGGGAAACCACGTGGGAGAAACGCTACCCCTGCTACAGACATGGGTATGCCATACACACCCCACCAAGGGGGTGGCATCCGCCCCGGCCTTACATCGCGAGCAGACAATACCAACAATACTGGCAGCAGATGATACACAACAAAACCAACATCAAACCATAACAACAACAACAAAATGCAACAATAAAACTAACAGTCAACAATAACGATATAAACAAAAATGCAACAATCACACAAACACTACACAATAACAATCACAGGAAAGAAATGCAACCATGAAACGTGTCCCTAAATAACAATATCAGAAAGATATGAGGTACACAACGAATGGCAGTCCCCCTCAACCCATCCCTAGATGACCACACACTAAGGATGTGAGGAGGAGTTAACTGGTCGTGTAACCATAAGCAATCACACGCATGGGGTATTCAGGGTAGGCCCGGGGCACGGGAACAACTAAGAAACCACGGAATAGTCCTGAGCGTCATCACGGGCAGGTGGACGCAACGCGCCACCTGAGCATTAGACCCTTTTATTCAACTGCGCTCAGGACCTCATCTGATAAACGGGCAATCAAGGCCCCTGGAATCTCGCCCGTGTGTATCCCCGAGCTCCATCTAGTGGGACAGCGATATAAACAACAACATTTGCGTTCCCGGCGTCGGTTGCGTAGACGCGGGCATAGATATGGGAGCGGCTAAAAACAGTGAAGCGTACAGAAGCAAATACAGCCAGGGGCGCCCTCAAGCCTTAAGGGAACGGGCCGCAGCCCCTGGTACCGGAACGCAGATCCCTGGTCCGGGCGACGTGGGTGCATCAGGTGGGAGGGGGGTGGTGCCGTTGGCGGGGACGGGAATGGGGCAGCCCACCTGGAGAGGTTACTAGCACGTCACAGGCGGGGGGGGGGGAGGGGGGTGTGGTGGTGGGGTTTCAGCATACGGTGGTGGAAACAGGACGCCGGGGCCGGATGATCTTCATGTATTGGTGCGCTGCATTGCGTGGGGGCTCTTGGACAGTGGGGCAGGGGCCGGATGATCTTCATGTATTGGTGCGCTGCATTGCGTGGGGGCTCTTGGACAGTGGGGCAGGGGTCTGTTCCATGTTCTCCAGCCAGATCAGGTCGGGCCCCTCTGGTGGTCCCTCGTCCAAACTCCCCGGTGTATACTCGATCCCCAGGTAAGCCTGGACGGCACCCGCTGCACCTGTAGTGCCCATCGCTCACTGGGCTCTCCATCCATCCCTGCCGAAATCTGATTGCATCATCCTTGGGTAGTTGGTCGGCTCCGGGCGTGTCTGCATCTGGCTCCTCCTCTGGCCCTGGAACTTTGTGTTTCTCTTGCTGGAATTACAAACTTATGTACAACAGTTAGATGTTCAAACATATTTTCCTGAATTCTATTTCTTATTACTCTAATGGAAGTCCCTTCTGGGACCCTCGAATGTTAAGTGAAGGCATGGGTCGACCCTAAAGCATTTCATGCGGGGTTAGATGTGTCGTTCTGTTAGTTTTCATGCGATAACTCATTAGTGTCAGTCGTAGTGCATTAGTCCTTTAATTTAGTACTGTAATTTAATTTTGTTAATCTTTGTCTTAAGCGTCCCATTCCTCTCTCCACCATACCTTGTGGTTTGAGGATTGTAGACACAGACTAGTCTTTATTTGACATGCAGATGTTAAATCACTTGTTTGAGTGTTTTCTGAATAAACGCTGCCCTATCGCCCGAGCTAATTTGTGACGGAATTCCAAACCTTGGCATGACTTCTCTAGTCAGAAACTTGATTACTGTAGCCGCACTTTGGTCTTTTGATGGGACTGCTTCTACCCATCTGTTGAACACTTTTTTCAAATATTTAACACTCATTTAGCTGGATGTCAATCATTGTTTGCAAGTATGGTGAAGAAAAACCTTGTTTTCTATTTTTTTTTTTTCTAATTCTCCTCAATACCTCCCCCCTTGCGCAATGGTCAGAACCATGCGCATTAAATGATAAGTAAATCTAAGAACGCCGTTGGTGCAACCAACGTCGAAAAGTCTAACCGTAAGTAACCATCAGCAAACTGAAACCAATCTTTTGGGAAGGGAAATCGAAACCAGTATGTCCAAATCCAAAGCCCAATATGGGTGGGTTTACCATCAGCCGCCTGAAACCACGCTGTTCCAAAGTCATGCACTAAACCAAAAAACGTACATGCGTTAGTGGGCTTCCATACCACAAAGGTCAAATAAAATAAAATAAAACGCGACATGCCCTGTTCCAAGACCACCTCTGCTGCCCGAGCTGACATATCTGACTCCTTTTCCCCCTCCACCTTTCATCAACCGGCTTTTCCTATGATGGTTGCAGTTCGTCACTTCATGTTCAAGTGAGCCAATGCTCACAGTGACTCTGCCAAGTAATCGCGACTGTGCCTGTTTTAGGTTGTCCCGGGCTTCAAGGTGGGATCTTACCCGTCGTTGGCTAACCAGCCTTCCATACTGGCTTATTGCAGGATGCCGTACCTGGGATACGATCAATCCCCACCTATATGGTGGTATAGATCGCAAAGTGGAGGGATGGAGACAGAGTCTTCAGCCGCATCTGCCCTATGCAGCGTGTGTGTGCGTAAAAGATACACATCAGGGCAACTATAAAACAAAAGGTAATTTATCAGAGTTAAAATTATTAAAGTGTTGCAGCAGCAGTAGTGGCATTTGAAAGGTAAACCCACTACTTCCGAATCCAATTTGACAACATAGCATGTATGACTCCTTCCCAGCAGATGTGGCGTCAATCCACCTATTGTCCTTAACTATGGGTGATGTGAAAGAAAACAAAAATCACAATATTAAAACTTGCATTTTCAATATTGGGCGACTCACTTCTGTCTTAACCGTTACTCAAAATCACAATTCTCTTCATAATCCTACCCGATTGCCCTTCACTATCTATTTAAATTGGACGACCTAATTAAACCTTTTATTCTACCTATTGATTGCATTTAGTGTTTTCCACATTTTGATTCACTACTATACCAAAGCCAAACCCTCTACGTTGTCCTTATCTAGTTTATTCAACACTGAATTGATACATTGTTTCCATTTACTAATTAACCATGTTGTTTTATCTGAAGTATGCTTGTGTATCCCCTTGTGAATCCCATCACTCTGAGTAGGAGAGGATTCTCCCCTACCTTGGCAGCCCCGACACACACACATCCTTTCTTATTTTATTTTACTTATTTATTTTAAATGACATTCGTCATTGTGGATAACCTGAATTAGAAATTTGGGTAACGTTTTATCATACTTATTTGGTCTAATTTTTAAGTGTTGCCGATTGTTTTTTCTAAATTATAAGATCACTTTTAATAAATTGTCTATTACTTGTCATAATCTCTAAGAAAATATTTTATTTGTGTTGTTATCTTGGCACCTAGACCTCGTCAGGTCCAAGCACCAAAATAACATCCACCTATCCAGGCAGAGTCCATGGGTTGGGTCCGCTCCTCTTTTGATGAGTCACTTTACCCTGGCGCCATTGAACCCATTGACTCCTGTGGAGTGTGGTTTGCAGACAATTTTTAACACTAATTGCTCATGTTTTGGATTCTAGATAATTATTCCTGAATCCTGTGATCACCATGTAACTTGCTCAGGGACATATCAACACTCGGCTAGGAGGAGATGGGGATCGAACTAACAACCTTTCAGTTGCAAGACACCCTCTACTTCCTGAGCTAAACCGACCCCCAGCCTCCTCTCCGCTGATTTATTACCTCTGGGTCGGTCCGCATCCGCCCTTTTTTCTTTCTTTACATTCCTCTCCCTTCTCCAAACAGCTTCTCCCTCTGATGTCCAGCAGGGGGCGGTGTTGTTGGGGAAGGGAGTGGTTGGAGTGGTCCAGTAGGGGGCGGTGTAGTTGGGGAAGGGTAGGGTTGGGGTGGTCCAGCAGGGGGCGGTGTAGTTGGGGAAGGGAGTGGTTGGAGTGGTCCAGTAGGGGGCGGTGTAGTTGGGGAAGGGTAGGGTTGGAGTGGTCCAGAAGGGGGCGGTGTAGTTGGGGAAGGGAGTGGTTGGAGTGGTCCAGTAGGGGGCGGTGGAGCTGGGGAAGGGTAGGGTTCGGTAACCCTTCCTTTTACAGTCCCCTAATTACTAGGTATTTACCCGGTACATACATGGTAAATCATAGTGTATTACTGGGTAATTGCCACTGGTAATAAGAAGGTAAATACAGAGGTAGTTACCCGGTAAATCATAGTGTATTACTGGGTAATTACCACTGGTAATAAGAAGGTAAATACAGAGGAATTATCCGGTAAATTATAGTGTATTACTGTGTAATTACCACTGGTAATAAGAAGGTAAATACAGAGGAATTAATGCTGAAGTACTAAGTAAAACCTCCACTATTACCCATCAACTCAACTAAGTAGCGTGTAGTTGTAACTGTTTTAGGTTGGTAATAACTCCGATATTGTGTACTTCCTAGGAAATTAGGCAACCAATTCTTATAAACACCTATTATCCAAGGTTTATGTTGGTAACAGCCCAAATTTAATGATGTACTATCTAGAAATTAGCATAGTGCTTTCCAATAAAATACTTTTTCTTAGTTATTATTCATAGCTACACCCATTTAGAAAGGGTTTATTCGATTTACCACTATGGAATTACTTACCTGGTAACAACCTCTGCAGGAACAGTTTTCCTCTAGTGTCATGGTACATCTTCTTAAATACTGGGTACGAAGCCGTTTGTTTCCATGGTATTACCAGGTTCTTACCATATAATTTATAATAGATTCCATTATCCATGCAGTCAACACAAACATGTACCATTTACGTTCTGCGAAGTTACCAAGTAAAACACGACAATTTACCCAGTAATTAAGCTGAAACTGTACTGTAAAAGGAAGCCTCGTTTGTTTCCATGGTATTACCAGGTTCTTACCATATAATTTATAATACATATCATTGTCCATGCAGTCAACACAAACTTGTACCAAGTACGTTCTGCGACGTTACCAAGTAAAACACGACAATTTACCCAGTAAGTAAGCTGAAACTGTACTGTAAAAGGAAGCCTCGTTTGTTTCCATGGTATTACCAGGTTCTTACCATATAATTTGTAATACATTATTCCCTTTTCCATGCAGTCAACACAAACTTGTACCATGTACGTTCTGCGATGTTACCAAGTAAAACACGACAATTTACCCAGTAATTAAGCTGAAACTGTACTGTAAAAGGAAGCCTCGTTTGTTTCCATGGTATTACCAGGTTCTTACCATATAATTTGTAATACATTATTCCCTTTTCCATGCAGTCAACACAAACTTGTACCATGTACGTTCTGCGACGTTACCAAATAAAACACGACAATTTACCCAGTAATTAAGCTGAAACTGTACTGTAAAAGGAAGCCTAGTTTATTTCCACGGTATTACCAGGTTCTTACCATATAATTGGTAATACATTATTCCCTTTTCCATGCAGTCAACACAAACTTGTACCATGTACGTTCTGCGACGTTACCTAGTAAAACACGACAATTTACCCAGTAAGTAAGCTGAAACTGTACTGTAAAAGGAAGCCTAGTTTGTTTCCATGGTATTACCAGGCTCTTACCATATAAGTTGTAACTGGTTATTCCCTTTTCCATGCAATCAACACAAACCATATATGTTCTGCAACATCGTTCACCAGTAGTTAAGCACTTTAATTGTTGTTATAAAACCACAAACCACTGTTGATGAAAGGCATATTAAAATTAAACAAAATCAAAGGCTTATCTTTCAAACAATGCATATCTCACAAACAGGCACTGAACACTGAAGAAATCGGACAAAAAAAAGAGCCGTCCACATCAACTCAATTTAAATGTAACTGATGGTGTTTTCATAAAACACATGACATTGTTATGGCAAGTGACCACAAGGAAGACTGCTTCAACCTCTTCCATTTGAATAAGCGGTGAATGCCATGCAGCAATCAGCCTATGGGAGCATCTTTGTGGTCATTCGCAAACCAATGAGTCCACTCGATGAATGAGAGATGACTCTTTAGTGTCTTCTCTGTGAGGTATCCCTGCAGTCTCCACATCTGGGATTTGAAGGCTGACCAAGACCTGACCAGGTACCTCCAAATCTCCCCTTCCATACTGTAATAAAGAATCAGAAGACAAGAAAATAAACATTAGGACTGTCAATTAATGAACATTTCTAGAACTCAAAGATTATTTTGTTTATTAGTTAAAAAAGGATGCTGATCCTCTGGCCAGTGTTTGGTCATATTGAAAAGAGAAAAAGGCATAGCCATAAATACAGTTAATAGGACGGGAGGGGACAGGCTGTTAGCTCCGGTTAGCGCGATGCTAAAGAGCAGCTCTACCGGAGCATGCCACCTCAACAGGTGCAAGTTAGCCTCCGGTTTGATATTCGCCGGATATTCGGTTTACCACCCAATCGGAATCATCAACATAAGTGCAATACATTACGGGCTTAGTATGTTGAGGACGGTTTAGGACACCGTATCGCGAAAAATCACAAACACATGTTGGCGCCATCGATGTCTGTGTAACAACGTCATTTACGTTCTGGCTGCTACCTGTTTTAGGGACCGTCAGCAAGTTACACTCACCGACTGGTGGCAGAGACGTTACCATGGAATTGTTTGAGGAAATTAATCACACAAATATATTGCAATATAGTTAATCATAATGCAGTTAATAGTTTAATATTTGACAAAAATCGACTAAACTATATTTGAAATTATTAATTGCATCCCGTTTAACAACAATGCAATATATTAGCAAAGTTACCTGCAGTAAGTAGCAGCCCACCATTGGCAACTACTACTACAATCAGGTGACAAAATGTATTTTTTAGTGATTTTTGTTATTTTACATGATTTATTTCCAGAAACAATTCCATGGTAACGTCTCTGCCACCAGTCGGTGAGTGTAACTTGTTGACGGTCGTAAGCTTGACTTTTTCTGTTTGACAGAGACGTGGCAGCAGCCTGATTCAGAAAACTTTATTGTCTGTCGTAACAGAGAATCATCTTTGACGTGGCCCGACATACAAACATGAAAATGTACTGCATTCATACAACAACATTGATCTCTGAGAGCACATACAGTGTGTATAGATCTTAAAACAAGTATAAATATTAAAAACTGTAAAAATAACTAAATAAAAGCTGTGGATATGTGTAAAGTGTAAAGTGACAGTGCGTCAGAGTTCCTTTGTCCATAGTTCACTGTTTATTTAAGCTGTTTATGGCAATGGGTATGAATGAGTTTTTGTGTATGTTTTTCTTAGATAGGGATACTCTATACCGGTGGCCTGATGGCAGAAGTTGGAAGGACTTGTGCAGGGGGTGGGTGGGATCCTGTGTAATGAGGTGGGCTTTCCTTTTAACTGCCTGGCTGTGGAGTACTGATAATTGAATTTGAGTTTTGCCAGTTATTTTGCTTCCTTGATTGACGATCCGGGAAAGCTTTGATTTGTTTTTGACAGAGGTGAGGGTGAACCAGGATGTGATGTTGAACGTGAGTACAGATTCTATGAGTGATTTATAGACAGCTGTTAAAATGTCCTGTTTGACATCAAAGCTCCTGAGTTTCCTCAGCAGGAACAGGCGTTGCTGTGCCTTTTTGTACACAGAGTCTGTGTGCTGGGAGAAGGACAGGTGGGTGGCCATATCTGTGCCCAGGTATCTAAAGGCCTCTACCTGCTCCACTGTCTGCCCATTCAGCCTCAGAGGTTCAAAGAGAGGTTGGGGGGAAGATGTTTGCCTCCCCCCACAACACAGATCCTTGGTCTTGGAGATGTTGAGCTCCAAAGAGCTCTCTTTGATCCACTGCATCAGGGCGTTGACCTGTTGATAGTAGGCAGCCAGAGAGGAGTGATCCTTGATGTTGGCCACCAGAGCCATGTCATCTGCATACTTAAAAAGGGGAATGTCACTGTTGTTGTTTGTTATGTTGTTTGTGTAGATGGAAAATAAGATTGGTGATAAAACACAACCCTGGGGGACACCGGTGTTTAAAATCATGTTCTTGGATTTAAAGCCATTTACCACCACGTGCTGGGACCGGTCCTGCAGGAAGTATTTTATCCACAGGATGATATATATCATATATATATATATATATAATGACTTTTCACAACTCAACGACGCTACCCCTCCTGGGTTTGTTTACATCTCGCAACCCCGTGGCTCAGGTCGCGGCGGAGGTCTCGCGATAATTCATCGCGAGAAGTGGAAGGTGATTCCCGTCTCTGTCCCTGCATCCAGCTCATTTGAGTGCATTGCCTGTAAACTGCCTGGTCATACTCCCACCATTGTGGCCACTGTTTACCGTCCACCTAGGCCCCACTCAGAGTTTTTAAATGACATTGCTGTTCTACTCGCCCATCTCTCCACTCTTTCCCCTAATGTGATTCTGCTGGGCGATTTCAATATCCACCTGGACAACACCACTCTCCCCCTCACCTGTGACTTCTCATCCTGCCTTGAGAGCTCTGGTTACCACATCTTCACCGACTTCCCTACCCATATTAAAGGACATACTCTGGACTTAATATGTTGCTCTGGTCTCACTCCCTCCAATTGCACAGCTGATCAACTACCCATCACTGACCACTTCCTCCTTTCATTTAATGTCACACTCCGCCTCTCTACGACCAAGCCACCACGTCTCATCTCATTCCGTAATATCAAGGCCATAAATCTTCACTCCCTCTCCTCCACCATCGCATCTATACCGGACCCGGACTACTCTTCCTCCCCTGATGAACTGGTTCTCCACTACCATTCTCAACTCCCTCGCTCCTGTTAAAACTCGGTCTGTCTCGTTCTCCCATTCTGCCCCTTGGTTCACCCCTGAACTTGAGCGTCTCCATAATAAGACTGGTCTCACTGTCCACCATGACATGTACAAAAATCATATCTTACAGTATAAGGACTCTATTGCTTCAGCCAAATCTACTTACTATTCCAGTCTCATCTGTTCCAACCATGGCAACTCTAAGGCACTCTTTTCACTCCTCAACAAAATCCTTCAACCCCCAGATCTCCTACCCCTCCATCTGTACTCTTCGGACACGTGTGACTCCCTCCTTCTGTTTTTTAATCAGAAAGTTGAAAAAATCCACCAGCACTTGTGCCCCACTCCCTCACCTTCCCCCTCCTCTGAACCTCTCCCCTACAGTCTGCCATTTTCCTCTTTCCATCTCACTGATCCCTCTGCTATCTCTGATCTCATCTGTAAATCAAAACCATCCACATGCCAGTTAGATCCCCTCCCTACTGCCCTGGTCATATCCTGCCTCCCCTCACTGCTCCCTCTTATTGCTGCCATCATCCACTCCTCTCTCACTACTGGTTCAGTTCCCTCACCCTTCAAAACGGCTGCTGTCTCCCCAATCCTCAAAAAACCTGGTTCAGATCCGAACAACTTTAATAACCTCTGTCCTATTTCCAACCTACCTTTTGTCTCCAAAATACTTGAGAAAATCGTTGCTTCTCAACTCCATTCCCATCTATCTCAAAACAGTTTATATGAACAGTTTCAATCTGGTTTCCGTCCCCGTCATAGCACTGAAACGGCCCTTCTGAAAATCACCAACGCCCTTCTTATTGCAGCTGATTCTGGTTTAATCTCCATCCTCATCCTCCTTGACCCGAGTGCGGCCTTTGATACAATTTCCCATACCATCCTCCTCAATAGATTATCGGCATCACAGGCAGCCCCCTTGACTGGTTTCATTCCTATCTCACAGACCGCACTCAGTTCATCCAACTCAAATCCTTCCGTTCCCAACCCTCCCCTGTCTCCTCTGGTGTCCCCCAGGGCTCTGTCCCTCCTTTTCATTACTTACCTCCTTCCCCTGGCCTTATTTTCCGTAAATTTAATATTCTTTTTCACTGCTGCGCGGATGACACCCAGCTCTACCTCTCCACCAAACCCAACTCCATCCTCCCTCCCTCATCCCTAACAGATTGCCTCTCTGAAGTACAAACCTGGTTCACCTCAAACTTCCTCAAACTTAACAGCAATAAAACAGAAATCCTTTTAGTTGGTACTAAATCAACTCTACTCAAAGCTGACAGTTTTTCCCTCTCATTTGACAGCTCCATAGTTTCCCCCTCCCCCCAGGTGAAGAGTCTGGGTGTCATCCTCGATGGCTCACTTTCCTTCAAATCCCATATCAACATCATCACCCGCACTGCCTACTTCCATCTTCGTAACATAAATCGCCTCCGTCCCTCCCTCACCCCCCACACCACCTCTATTCTTGTACATAGCCTTGTCACCTCCCGTATTGATTACTGTAACTCTCTCCTCTTTGGTCTCCCCCAGAAATCCCTCCATAAGCTCCAACTGGTCCAGAACTCAGCTGCCCGTATCATCTCCCAAACCCCCTCTTTCCACCACATCACCCCCATCCTAGAACAACTCCACTGGCTTCCAATCAACTTCCGTATCAACTTCAAAATTCTCCTTCATACCTTTAAAGCCATCCACAACCTTGCCCCTCCCTACCTGTCTGATCTCCTTCACACTGCCACCTCCACCCGCTCCCTCAGATCCTCCTCTTCCATCCACCTCACTGTCCCCTCTGCCCGGCTCACCACCACGGGGAGCCGAGCTTTCAGCCGCTCTGCTCCCAAACTCTGGAACTCACTCCCACCTCACATCCGAAATATTGACTCCCTCCCTCAGTTCAAATCCTCTCTCAAAACCCACCTTTTCAGGATAGCATTTTCACTGTAGTTGTCATGTTTTTTACTTGCACTTTTAATGGTTTTGTTATTTGCTTGCCCTTGTTTTAAATTGTTTTAAATTTGTAAAGTGTCCTTGAGTGACCTGAAAGGCGCTGTTAAATAAATAAAATGTATTATTAAATGTGTAGCAGAAGTATTTGTATCCGTAGATCCCGTGGGCGGGACAAAATAGTTCCGCCTATAATTTCCTAATTCAATGAAAATCGCCGGCAGGGATGCATTTCTCAAATTACACTGGGACCCACCGCGTGCCAGCCATGGAGCTATAAAGATCGCAGGTATCCTACATTATGTTCAATGAAATTACTTAGTTCAGGTGAATTCCCCCAAAAGTATTGCATTAACATTTCTGAACTTATTGTGGCAAATATCAAAAGCAGAGACGTGCTATATTCTTTAAGTCTCTTTATTGAATCCTCCAGTCTACCGTAACCACCACCAAGCTCAACTGTCAACTTGCATCTGGTGCCAGCTCCACCTGCCAGTAGCCGCTCCGCAGGTCTAGTGAGCTGAAACACTGAGACCCTGCGACTTTGTCCAAGGCGTCATCTATGCGGGGAAAGGGATAAGAGTCCTTTCTGGTTACATCGTTCAAGTGACGATAGTCCACACAGAACCTCCAGGTGTCGTCCTTTTTTTTTGGAGGGCAGGGGCAGCCCAGGGGCTGTTGGATGGCTCTATCACCCCCGCCTCGGCCATCTCCCGGATCATCTGCTCTGCTGCTTCTTGTTTGGCGAACCCTAGTCGGCGGGCTCGCAGTCTAATGGGCAGGGCCGTGCCAGTGTCAATTGAGTGCTGCACCAGGTTAGTTTGGGTGCTGTCCTGATTTCGTGCAGCAAAAATGTCTGTAAACTGCTGGAGCAGGTCTCGCAGCCGTTGACTCTGCTGAGCATCAAGTCCTTCACTGCTCCGCTGGTACAGTTCCTGGATCGCGTTGTCAACATCTGACGATAGGGGCTGAGGAGTCGTAGCCTCCACGGAGGTCGCTGTTGTCGTCTCAAGGCACAGGCGCGCATGCTTAGAGAACCCAATCTCACCCTGACGAAAGCTATTGACATGTGTCGCTCCAGTAAACAAACACAAATCCAGATTGAGAAAATAGGAGGGGAACAAGAGTCGGTACAGAATTCAGAATCAAGGCACAGATATGCCTCCCGGGAACGTCAGTCAGAACCACCTGCCCAGAAGAGGCCACAACAAGCAAGATAAAGAATCAGTCTGTCAGTACTGTGGATCGATGCACGTAAGAGCCAAATGCCCTGCATACGAAGTCACGTGCAAGAAATTTGGGAAAATAAATCATTTTGCCCGGGTGTGTAGGAGTGCACAGAATAAACCTCAGGTGAATCTAGTAGAGGATGACAGCCAGTCAGAGGGGTCAGTTGCAATGTGGTACGTCTCTCAAGTGAACTGTCTAGACCAGGGGTGTCCAAACTTTTTTCAAAGGGGGCCATATTTGAAATTTTTAAATAGCTCGAGGGCCGAATGCCTCTCCCGTCATATCTTTGGACCATAATAAAGTCAGATACAAATTAATTGCATTTCATCATTTTTATTTAACGATATGCAATAGTCTGCAATAGACTTCAATTTGACAATAAAAATGCCAGAAGAAAAAAAGTCTCATTCACAACCACACAAGGAACAAGGATTGAGGAATAGCTGTCCAAGTTAATTAGAGAAGCCATGTATGATTTGATGACTACTTTTTGACCATACCAAATTCACATATACTGTATTGCAACAATTGAAGTAAAAATAATAATATTGTCTTTTCTTCAACTTCATTAACTCAGAACAATAGGAAACTAACAACAATTTACACTGTAAACCGGAACTTGTTGTTTCAACTTAAAAATCTGAGTGTCCATGCTGCCTTGAAATTGTATGTCAAGACAATAAGTTAACTTAAATAGATATTACTATTTCACTCAACTCCATCTTCAGTCCATATTACTTGAAACCGTCAGGTGACTTAACCTCGAGTCAATACTAGATAAATTCAATAGTTGATGAAACTTAAATAGCATTATAAGTAACATACATTTCTTTTTTGATGCAACTACAAAACTAGTGAGATGTACTTACATTTATGAACTGATTGAATATAAAGCCCAATCAAGATTATTTAAATGTATAGTTTGATTTAACTGATATACTGCAAAGAGCCAGAGAAGTCAACTTGAAGCTCAACAAAAAAAAGCTGAAGCTGAAACTTCCCACTGTGAGGCGATGGGTCATCGCCCCACATCAGAGGGCCTGCGTCCAGATCCTGACAAGATTACAGCTGTGCAGAAAATGCAGACACTGAAAGACGTCAAGTCTCTCCAGAGACTGTTAGGGTTTGTGAACTATCTATCAAAGTTCCTCCCTAGCCTATCAGATGTGTGTGAGCCTCTCCGACGTCTGACCGACAAAGATATAGACTGGACATGGTTGCCAGCACACGACGCAGCGCTGGAGACCATTAAGCGCCTTATCACGCACCACCCAGTCCTCAAATACTATGACCTCCAGGAAGAAGTCACGCTGCAAGGTGATGCTAGTGAGACAGGCTTGGGAGTGGCCCTTTTACAGAATGGGCAACCAGTGGCATTCGCATCTAGAACACTGACGGACAAGGAACAAAGGTACACGCAGATTGAAAAAGAATGCCCGGCCATTGTTTTTGTATGTGATAAGTTTGACCATTACTTGCATGGCAGAGAATATGTCACGGTTCATACAGATCATAAACTACTTGAAACTATCTTTTAAAAGTCTTTGCTTTCAGCACCAAAGAGGCTACAGCGGATGATACTCAGGCTACATAGATACCTACTCCGGGTGATCTACAAGCCAGGCAAGGAGCCACACATTGCAGACTTCCTGTCCAGGACACATCTAGCGAATACAGAACACGCCCAAATGCAAACCCCAACCACAGTCTATGCCATGGGCCTCACCCACCCAGAACTCAATGATGTGATATAAACTTCACCAATCAGATGCTAGAGACGCACAGAGCACAGGACCCAGTGCTTCAGACACTTCAGGCAAGTATCAGCAGAGGCTGGCCAGAGTATAAACAACACATAGGGCAGTCAGTATAGCCTTTCTGGACACACAAAGAAGAGCTCACAATAGACAAGGGCCTCATTTTCGAAGGGAACAGAGTGCTCATTCCTGCAGCACTGTGCTCCGAGTTCTTGGCAAAGATTCACACTGGCCATTCAGGAATAGAGGCCAGCCTCCGGAAAACTTGTGGGACTGTTTTCTGGCGGGACATGACGAAAGACATAAGTAACTTCATCAGCAGCTGTTCCACCTGCAACTCAGTCCAGCGACGACAACAGTAAGAAACACTGATTCCCCATCAAGTCCGTCGCATCCCATGGTCTATAGTGGGAATGGATTTGTTCTCTCTTAACAAAAGCACATATCTCATCATGGTGGATTATTATTCTGACTATTGTGAGCTAGAAGAACTGAGAGACTACACTGCATCCACCGTTATTGACTGCTGCAAGAGACAATTCAGTAGACATGGACTGGGACTTTAGACATGATACGTCATCCTCCTATCACAGCCAGAACAATGGAAAAATTGAGTCGGCTGTCAAAATTGCCAAAACGCTGCTCAAAAAGGCATCCCTTGAGGGAAGTGATCCATGGAAAGCTGTTCTTGCATGGAGGAACACTCCAACGGAAGGACTTGGTAGCTCCCCAGTGCAAAGGCTCATGTCCCGACGGACACGCACAGTCCTGCCCATCAGAGAAACACAACTAAAGCCCAAAGGGGTACAGAATGTCACTGAAAGTAAGCAGGCAAGGGGACAGACAGTGAAACAGCACTATGATGCCCGGGCACGGAACATGACTGCTCTCATCCATGGTCAAACAGTGAGAGTCCTTCTTCACCCCAAGGACCAAGACACACGGTGGTCCCTGGGGATGTGCATAGACCAACTCAGTGAACGTTCCTATGTAGTTCTGGTGAATGGAAAAAAAATATCATAGGAACCGAAAGGACATTCGTCCAGGGCCAGCGTTGGACAGAGCCTTCCTCTGAAACAGAACAACAGGTCGCAGTGGTACCAAAAGGTTCACAGGACGCAGAAGGTCTGCACACTAGGACCAGATCCAATATACGGAAAACCCTTGAGATACAAAGACTGTGTGTGCCCTGAGAACGACAGGGAATAGTTTGGACACTGATGATGGTTGAGTATTGAAAAGTTGATTCGTAAATAGATTATACCTGTATCCTTGTGTGATAAGTTGATATGTTACACCTGTGTAGGAAACACACAACTTGTGTATTCCGAATGTGAGGTTCCGCTTAAATATTCATGTTCACAAGGCTTGCTATACCAATAGCCAGAGATACATTTATAAAGTTGTTAGACATCTTCATTTGTTATGTAAAGAGAGATGGTACGATACCATCCGGCCAGCAGATTGCGCTAGAGACAAAGAAAAGTACTGTTGTGATTCAGTAAGAAATGTAGGCATTCAAGTGGAGAGGAGGGACATGCGTTGACTGTATTGTTGTGAGCTGCATAAAAGCTAGCCCGGTTGCTACTGCAAGCCTCCTTATTTCAGAACACAAAACCGGTCCGACGCATGGAAATAATCCAATTTCCCTGTACTGGCGCATGTATGTGACTTAAACGCGTACGCGACCTGAGCAGATCTGAGCAGAGTTTTGCGTCTTGGCAGTGTAAACAGAAACGCTACGGCGAGCGTATTCAAGTTTTCCACTCTGGAGGGTGGTTTCAGGTTTTTGCGATTTTAAGCCCTAAAAACGCCGTCACCATCTAAACGAAAGGCACTTCCGATAAAATATTTTGACGTTTTTACCCGCAAGCGTCCTCGTGTAAACAGGGAATCCATCTCCCTGTAATTCCGTACACAAGTAACGTACTTTAGCAGAAACATAAATGTACGATTGCTGTGCAAATTGTTGCGCATGCTATCGTTATGTATTATGTTGGCCAACACTCTTACACTGATCGTTATGTTCAACAACCAAAGATAAAACAATTCTAATCTAGGATATAACATCTCCCCGTCAACTATAAAAAAGAATGGGTTTATTGTAACACAAATGCACTTTTTCAAAATGTATAACTTTGTCTACTCTTGATGAACACCTACCTTGGACATGGCTCCACGCATTCACCGGCTTCTTTGAAAACAAATGCACATGGCTAGAGTAGAAGTTGATAGGGAAGGGTCGTCAACGAGTTGTTAAGACAGTTTTGTTAAATGTCTGCTTTGAAACTGTAGGGGGAGCTGTGAAGAGAAAAAGACGAGCGCAAACCGAGAAAACAGCGAAGAAATGGCCGATCCACCATAGTGGGCCTTTATACTCTACATGCTCCCCTTAGGCCAAATATTTCATGAGTATAACATAACATACCACAGCTATGCAGATGACACCCAGATTTACCTCGCATTATCACCTAATGACTTTGGTCCTATTCATTTGTTATGTCTGTCCATTTAATAAGTGAATAGCTGGATGCAAAATAGTTTCTTACAATTAAATAAAGATAAAACTGAGATATTTGTGTTTGGGAATAAAGAAGGGAGATTGAGGCTCAGTGCCTACTTGGAGTCTGAAAGCCTTCAGAAAACAAACAATGTAAAAATTCTCTGTGTTATCTTGGATTCGGATGTTAGTTTTGTGATCATATTAAAGCCACAACTAAACAGCATTCTGGCACCTAAGAAATATAGTAAACATCAGAGATTATGTATCTAAGCAGGACTTGGAGAAGCTCATGCATGCATTTGTATCGTCCAGGCTTGACTATTGCAATGCCTTCTCCACTGGCCTCCTCAAAAAGTCAATCATGCGGCTGCAATTAATTCAAAATGCTGCTGCCAGAATTTTAAAGAGCCCATGCCATTAAAATCACATTTAGTGGGAAGTAGTGGGAGGAGCCTTACCTGTCTGGTGCTGCCCTCTGTGGATGGAGCTGTTATTGCAGCCTTCAGTAAGGTCCCGTTTCCCCTGTGGCTATGTATGGTATTTACGGCTAATATGTTTGGTCCTGCATCATTGAGTCTATGTGTGGGTAGCTTAGATTCTTTAAAATACGTAACAATCCCTCCTTGGTCATCTTAGATGACCATACAATAATATTTTAAATCATAAACACCATTTACCACACCGAAAACATAGTCAAATTAGGATCAATCATCAACACCATCAACCGTTGTGGAAAACTCTTGAATAGAGGGAAAAACCACAACGCGCTCATAATACTGAAACGGCATCCACCATGTGGGTCTCATTGGGAATACAGGTCATTATTTAACAATACAACAATGAACAAATCTTGTTATCATACAATCACATGGCCTAATATCACACAAACAAAACTATTCATAGAAATCCTGAGCTAATACTTTTGGTTATGTGCTACAAGGCCATACAATTTTCATCATGTGCAAAAGTAAAGTAAAAATTGGTAGAAATAATACAATTTTAAAATTTCAAAATGATTGATAAGCTAACATGGATTTGGGGGGTTCAGGTGATCTTCGTGTATTGGTGCGCCGGTTCATGTGGGTGGTTTTGGGCTTGTTATTATTGCAGTCATTGTTTTTTTCTGTCGCCGTCTGGCCTGTAATTCATGAACCCAAGACTCGTCCCTCCTTGTCAAGGGCTCAACTCAGAGAGGTTACTCCTACATCATGGGAGCCTTCAAACAGGTTCTCCGTCGTCGTCGTGTCAGTAACAGGTGGCCTGTAAAACAATCGCCTCAAGGAAGATCAACAGTACCATTATCAATGCAGCGATTCAGAAATAACGGGTTGCACTCGCAACCAAACAATACTATACAATAACAAACACAACTCGTTTTGGTGATTCAATAATTAATTATTCAAGTAAATCCAGGATATTGATTATCTTAAATACAGTCGATTCTACTAGAATAGTATAGGTGTTGACTATTCTACATATTACAGCTGGATAGGGTCGGGCCCCTCAGGTAATGTAATGGCACTTGGCACTTCTGTAGCGCCCACTGCTGTGGTGATCGGCAGATGCAGTAGCCCTCGTGCGCAGGGAATACAACGGCAGCCGCTGACAATTAACACGGTCTCTGCATTTATTCCCGCGACGGGCACTTACTGGATTCTGCCTTTCCACCTCCCAAACATATTCTCCATCCATCCTGTGAAAGGGTCATTAATGCCGGAGTTCTCTGCCCATTCTAACCTGAGGGATTGT
Organism: Gadus chalcogrammus; assembly: GCF_026213295.1. Lineage (NCBI taxonomy): Eukaryota > Metazoa > Chordata > Actinopteri > Gadiformes > Gadidae > Gadus > Gadus chalcogrammus. The sequence goes on from NC_079423.1 coordinate 23,175,984, forward strand.
AATCATACCAGCGCCCTGGCCACCAACCCATCTGGAGCGATTCAAATGCTGCTGTTATTTGATCTCCTCATGTGACTGTTAGTCCTTGCTCGGCGGTGGTAGTTTGTAGGCTCCGGGTGTGTCTGCATCTGGTTCTGGAACTTTTGTTTCTATTGCAGAAATACAAACTCATGTACAGCAGTTAGTTGTTCAAAAACATATTTCCATGAATTCTAATTTTAATTGTTTTACAGTATCTACTTTGGTTTAATTTCACACTACATCCCTCCTTGCGCATTGCTTCAGCCATGCGCATTGAATGACAACCAAAGCTAACCACGCCGTAGTGCAACCAAGTTGCTATAACCAAAAAGATGTAAAAGGGAAATAACAATGTTAAAAATTGCATGTTCAATATCACTTCTGTGTTAACCGTATCTCATAATAACAGTTACCTTCATCATACTACCCGATTGTCCTACACTAACTATGTATATTGGATGACCTAATCTTCATTTATTCTACCTATTGCTCGCATTTGATGTTGTCCACACTTTGATTCACTCCTATGTACATCGCATACCACATCAAACGTGAATACGCCTTATTAAATCGCCACTTTCTGCATACCACGGACACGTCCCGGACACGTTCATTACTATTTCCAAAACAGTTTTTTTAGCTACGCAGGTCCCAGACCTAACTATACCATTACATGAACAGTATTTATTATTATAATTATCTAGTTTTTTGTTGGTCAACATCAAATCGATACATTAATTCAACCTTCTGACTTACCGACCTACCCGATTTCTCCCCGTATGAGCCCGCGAATGACACCTCTCCCGGGGCCTCCCCATGAGCCCCACCGTTACCACCTCAGAACACTGCAGGAACGATTAGTCGATTAACGTGTGGCCCGGAGGCTCCCAGGAAGTGCCACAATCCTACGTCTTGACACCCGGTGAACCTTCAGCTGGGTCAATCAAAACCGTCTAAAATAGTTAGAATAAAGAGTCATTCAAACTTACAACAATTATGCACATCTGGGTATTACATATATGGTGATATTCTACAAACTAAACAAAAAACTGAACCTAAAAGAAAAATTCAGAAGTTATTGGGTGAAGCAAATGTTATTACAAGTTAATTATAACGAACCATTTTCTAATTATCCTAGTTTTATATGTGATATGTTTTCAATATCCCCTCGTGTATGTAACAGTCGAGTAACCTCCATTATTTTGGTGGCTCTGACACACACAAGAGGACATTCACACATGGTATATGAATCCACCACTTGTTTTCATTCTATATTTTTACTTATTTTTATTTTCATTTTATTTTTATCTCTATATACACATTCTTAAGAAAAGCACGAAAGAAGAATAATCATAACATGCATCAACAGACCTAAAAATAAGCATATTATTCAACAATTTGAGACCTCAGATGGGATTTCTTCCTGCGGAGCCCTTCATTTTCTAAAGAGTCCGCAGAAAGGTCTGCTGAGTGGCCAGGAGTTCTTACATATTCAGAAGTGTTGCTGAGGACAGCTGCCTCACAACAAACCAAAAGCCTTTGTTAACCATATGGTCATCTAAGTCATCATTCCTTAAGATGTCATAAATATGGGGTTGGCCGTTCCTTATCACTTGCGTCTCTGCGCTTCTCTGGGGATCAAGGATAACGGGCCCAAACCAACACAGGACAACAAAGGAACAGAGTGAGAACTGATTTCCACTAACCTCAAAGGATTTTGAACGACCCTGCAGAATAACAGGGTGACAAGACCACATGGGAAAATACAAACATACAAAACTTAAATTTAACAATATCAAAATATCTTAATATTAAAAATCTCCATTTCAATATTAGGCATCATACTTCTGTTGTTACCGTAACGTTGTCAGTTGGGGACAGTCGGGGTTACGTACGGCTGTGCGTTGTGGTTGTGATATATTGTAATAATCGAGTATCCACTGTCTTGGTAGTGTAATGAAAAAACGTAACACGTATATTGTTCATCAAAATTAGGATGAATTATGGATTACATTTTATTCTACTTATGTAATTTAATTGTAAATATTGCCTATTATTAACCATAGATTACGTGAAGACTTTTATTAAAATATTGTTATTTTCATAGTTTGAATGAAATATATTTTATTCTTTCTTATTTTGGTATTTTGGACCTCGTCAGGTCTGTTGAACTATGCATTTCTACCGCTTGTCCTCAGGATCCTCTATTGGGGGGGACTCCTCTATTGGAGGTTGTCCCAGAACTCTTCTAATAAGAATCCCCAGGCCTGGATAACCCCGGACTTCTGTGGACGAGCGGTATGCACGTTATGGACAACTTTAAAGGCTAACCGTTCATGATGTGGAGTCTAGCTATTTTAAGATCACTGTGTAACTGCCGTATAGGGATCTGGTTGATGCAAGACCCCTGGGTTGGTGCCCTTTTGTAGGATTTATTTTCGGTTCTGGAATCCGGCTTTCCTAATTGTCGAATACAAGATAATGCATTCATATTGTGGTACGATATTATATCTATTGCAATCGCTCCAATGGAGGCAATAGTTGACCTTTGAACATTTCACGCAGTGTTTATTCGTATGTAGTAGCTGATTATAGCAGAATTTAAGCCATGTAGATTTAATATTCGCAAAAAACTTATTGTAATTGTGTCTACCGCAGTTGAGCTAACTCCCTCCTTGGGCACCGTTTAAAACCATGTGCACCATTTATTAATTCAACATATTATTCTAGTAGTTGAACCCCGTGTCTATTTGAACCAGCCTGGTTCTCTACCTGTCTTGCTACACAAAACGCATGTTGAATAGACAGAAGGGCTCAGCAACCTGAAAAAAAATAATTACTGTCAGTGTTTGGCATTCGTTCTTATACTGCCATTTCCTGGAGAGAGAAAGAATTAAGATCAATGCAGAGAAGTAAAAAGATGAGTGTTTGGCAACTATAATGCTTGTGTTGCCACCTCCTAAAGAGAAAAGAGAATTAATATTTTATGCACAGAAGTAAAATGATGATGATGGGCAACCGATCGTTGTGTTGCCACTCCCTGATTAGAAAAGAGAATATTTGTAGTAATGTTAACGATTAAAATGATGAATGTCGGGCATCCATTACTGCTCGGGTTGCCAAGGCCTGACGAGAAAAGAGAAAAAATGTATTACAAATGCAAGAGATCGGCTACTTGGAAAGTTGGGGGGACGTCTAGTTGGGACTCATAATAGTTATATACTTGTGGTACATTTGGAGATGTTGAGATGTAATTGGGAATAATCTCGTGTTAACGAGTAGGCGGCACTACCAAGAACTACAAATATGGCTGCGGTGCATACTACATACGTATCAGCCGACTACAGAAACTTCTGAGTTCTATCTGTCCGGCTGAACACTGTGGTACCTTATGGCATAAGGCTACCACTTAACCGCATTTCGCGCTCTCAGTACACTTTCTCCGCGCTGTGTGTACATGTATATATACATAGATAGTCCTATATGTTCCTTGGATGATAAGGGGAACTACAAATAAAAGTTATCGTTGTTAAAAATAGCGACACAGAGAGAGATGTGTCGTGGGAGAGGCTGGGGGGTGGTCTTTATGATGAGGGTTTAGAGGGAGGAAGATTGGTGGTGGGGGATGGGGTTCATTAAGACAGTGGAGGAGGAGATTGGAACTCTCGTTAATGTTCCTTTGTGGCTCGATCTTCACAGAGACCGATAGTGGAGGACCTTACCTCGCACCCATAACCATGAACAATCGTTAACTACAAGTACTCAAAACGACGCCAGTGGGGCATTAAAGACAAAGCTATTCTGTGGGGGGGGGGGGGGGGGGGGGGGAGGGGGGGTGGGAGATAGGGACTAAAGGATGGGGAAGGAATTTAAAGGCTGAGGGAGGGCCTACCTTTAGACAGGCAGGCAGACAGAGAGAAAGAGCGAGGAATTGGGAGTTACAAGATTGTACAACGTTAATTACTCTTCAATATTCCGTATTGAATCTGTGGAACAACCTTCCTGGTTGCCCAAAAGCAATATGTCTGTACAAACAAAGTGGAGAGAGAGTGAGTGAGTGAGTATCAAAGTGAGTGAGTGAGTGAGTGAGAGAGAGAGAGAGGAAGAGGAAGAGGGAGCGGGGGAGAGAGAGCGAGAGAGACAGTGAGTGAGAGAGAGAGAGGGGGAGGTTAGGTGGGGGTGGGGGTCGCGGCACAGGGGCTGCGAAGTACTAAGAGTGTTTGGGTTTTTCGGAATTCACAACTTATTTATCGATAAAGAAACTTTTCTTGATTTCTATCTGAACGACAAAAGGCTGTGATAACCTATTACCTATATCCAACACTTAAATGACCAAGCACACACTATTCGCACGTCGTGCTGTGAGTGTACCCGTCAATAAACAGTATTCAATGGGATGGGGACAGGGATCTGCAACAGGTCCTGCGGAGAGGGTGGAGATAAGGTGGAGAAGTGAAAAAATAAAAAGGGGTGGGGGGCTTTTACTCCAGGACCTGCGGAGAGAGATGAAAGGGGTGTGAAGGGGGTTTACAATAGGATGTGGGGACAAGGACAGAAGGGTGGGGAGGGGGGGGTGAGTTTACGATAGGATATGGGATATTGGGACAAAAGGATGGGGAGGGGAGGGTGGTCTGACGACCGGATCTATAGAGACAGGGACAGAAGGGTTAGGGTTATCAAAGGAGTTTACGACCGGATCTGTAGAGACAGAGACAGAAGGGTTGGGGTTATCAAAGGAGATTACGACCGGATCTGTAGGGACAGAGACAGAAGGGTTATCAAAGGGGTTTTCTAGGGTATGGGAGAAAAAGTACAACAACTATTCGAGTTGTTCCAGTCCTATCGGACTGCGCAACCAGGCCACAAGATAGCACCGGCACCGAGAGAGGAGGAGAGAGAGTGAGAGAGAGAGAGAGAGAGAGAGAGAGAGAGAGAGAGAGAGAGAGAGAGAAGAGGGGAGAGAGAGAGGAGAGAGAAGAGAGAGAGAGAGAGAGGAGAGAGAGAGAGAGAGAGGGGAGAGAGAGAGAGAGAGGAGAGAGGGGGGGGGGGGGAGAGGGAGAGAGAGAGAGAGAGAGAGAGAGAGAGATAGGATGTAACACTTAAGTTGAGCCCCCCGTTGCTTTAGAGAAATGGCGTCTATTTCAAGGGGTTAGACTATAACGACTGATGGTATGAACAAAGGAAACGCACGTTTCCAAGACGCGTGGTCCCTTTAAATCGTACACCACGTGGTACATCCAAAGGGCTGTAGAGACAAACTAGTTTTGACCCAGGTAGCTCTAGTCAAAAGCATGTATTGGATCTCTATAAGAAGTATGAGATTCCTGCAAGTTTGTCCCCACGGCGGGTTAGCGAGGCACTTGATAGCAGATGGGTTATTACTGCGTAAGTCTACCTCTACGGCTGCGTTCTATACTAACCAAAATTGCACATTAGATGTTACATGAACCGGGCTGTGAGGAATCAATTCGATTTGAATTCCTTGGCTAACGACGGCCAAGCTTCCGGTTTAATATGCAACTAAGCTAGATTAACGTTAAAAACCTGACCTTTCCTCACTCCGCCGTAAGAGTTCAGAAGTTTATGGTCGGTAATAAATATACCTTATGGTGGCCCGGCTTAACTTCGGCGCTTTCACCAAATAAATAACACTTAACCACAGGTAATTCGTCTCCCACGTTGGTACAAACATTTAGATCGAATCAGGATTGGACACAGTCTATCTACAAACCCATATAAAACACACTCCTAGCCCTTATACTTCGTGAGCTCGTTATTTAATTTCAATCTGTTAGTTTATTCTAGGCCGTTTGTAACCGGCTGTATGAATTTAAACCAGTCCGAGATTACACGTCCCCGCAGCCTGACGGATGCAGTACAAGCTATTCACCTAATGTTACTAATCTAACTATACAGAGTTTAGTCATTGACAACAGGTTCTGTTTACCTTTGTTGTGGCGCCTGTAAGTAGCTTGTACTGCTTCCGAACGGCCTCGCGGTCGCCAGTCTCGGTCCGGACTTTCCAGGAACGTCGGGGTCAACCAATTGCAATGTTCTTCAAGGAAAGAGGGGTCGAATCCAAAGGAATAGCTTTAAAGAGACTTTATTTGTATAAAGTATTTTCGGTATGGTAAACTGATGCTCTGAAGTTAAGAGAGATTGAAGATGTGCCTTAGCACGTGCGAGAGTGTTCTCCTAGCTGATCCAAGACATTAACCCACGGATGTCCTAGCGCTGCCTGAAGAGTTCTGGCTTGCTCTGGCTCCAACCGTCTGTTATGGTATGGATCCACAAGCCCGGAAGTAGTGGGAGGAGCCGGGGTGACTATTACCCTCGGCCTCCTTACCTGTCTGGTGCTGCCCTCTGTGGATGGAGCTGTTATTGCAGCCTTCAGTAAGGTCCCGTTTCCCCTGTGGCTATGTATGGTATTTACGGCTAATATGTTTGGTCCTGCATCATTGAGTCTATGTGTGGGTAGCTTAGATTCTTTAAAATACGTAACATAATATATATTATGATATAGATATCTATGTATACAATGGGTTTCTAAGAGCCATTGCGATACATCTACCGTAAACAGAACGCATGGTACCGTGGCTACAAGCTGCTCAGGGCCAGGTGATAATATATATTATAGATTATATGATATAGATATCTATGTATAATATGGGTTTCTAAGAGCCATTGCGATACATCCACCGTAAACAGAGCGCATTGTACCGTGGGCTGCTCAGGGCCAGGTGATAATATGCATTATATATTATATTATATTATATTATATAGATATCTATGTATAATATGGGTTTCAACGAGCCATTGCGATACATCCACCGTAAACAGAGCGCATGGTACTGTGGCTACAAGCTGCTCAGGGCCACACCCCCACCCCCCTCCTTGACACGCCCACCGTAACCAGAGCGCATTGTACTGTGGCTACAAGCTGCTCAGGGCCACACCCCCACCCCCCTCCTTGACCTGCCTTGACACGCCCACCGAAACAGCGCGTTTGGGGGAAGCTCAATGTGCGACTGGTTCGGAGTGGCTGTAACTCTGCACCACGGCTGAATTTCGGGGACGTCTTTGAATACTGTGTTTGTGGCCCACTAATACCTATATTAAAGCATCCATAAATAGCATGGCATGGGATCTTTAACAAAATCCCAAAAAAGAGAACACATCTCACCAATCCTCTGGTCTTTGCATTGGCTTCCAGTAGAATTCAGAATTTAGTTTAAAGGAGACATATTATGGTGTTTTCCCAACAAGTAAACACAGTATTTGAGTTCCAGATAACATGTTTTTGAAGCTGTTTGCTGGAAAAAAAATATCATCTACCGCTATTCCCCTCTGTTTCAGTCCCTTCAGAATACGCTGTTTCTGGTGTCTGTAGCGTTGATGCAAATGAACTACTGCCCAATCCCCTGTCTCTGTTACGAAGCGCGAAGCTGCCCCTGCATGTCTGCATGTTAGTTGGCAGGCCAAGCCCCTCCCTCTCCTACAGAAGTGTGTGTGTGTGTGTGTGTGTGTGTGTGTGTGTGTGTGTGTGTGTGTGTGTGTGTGTGTGTGTGTGTGTGTCCAGTCCTCCCATATTAATGTGTATACCACATAACAAGTAGTCAACAGAAGACAATGTTTTAATCCCACTGTATATCTCCTTTTGGATGATACTTTTAGATGAGAACCCTGGCAAGCCTTGTGGACTGAGTGTCAGTCTAGGGAATTTAAAAACAGGCATCCTTGGTTAGAGTGGAGGGAAAGAAAGTTAGGTAAATGTCAGCCAACATGCAGTTGGTATACACAATTGAAATTCATAAAGTTAATCACTATGCAAATGATAGTATAGCTAATTCATGGTCATTTTTAAGGTGCAGTAATTTCAGACTTTTACACACATTCAATTATTATATTGTATGTTAGATAACAACAGTCAGAGCTGAAATTAGAGCAATTGAAAGAGTGAAACATTAGTCTCCTTTCATCTCCTTCTCAAGCATTGGTTAGCCATGGTTGTAAACAGTTTATTAAATTATTTTGAGTAGATTTTGACCTTGTTTAGCAGGTGCTATTGCTACTATAGATATACAAAGGACAACTTGTTATTTTTGTGTTCTATTTGTTAATACTGTTATTAAAACTGATAAGACTTTTCAGCTTTCCATGATTGTTGATATTCGTTGCACTCTTAAATCCATGCAGCGGGTTGTAGACCCCTGCGTTAATGAGTGTGGTGCGACACCCCATAAGAGCCACACACGTACACGCACAGGCGGGACGGGTGTGTACGAGGCTGGGAGGGAATCATCACAGTATACCACTATAATAAAATAGACTACTACTGCATCTCAGATATGCTAATCTATTACAAACCTAACAGGTCACTTAGATCTACTGACACTGGTCAGCTGGTTGTGCCTAGGGTCAGGTCTAAGCAGGGTGAAATGGCATTTAGCCATTATCCTGTCCACTGTTTTGTTTTTTTTCTGTTGTATCACTCCGCAAGCGCCTCGGTTGCTAAGCGATGCCAACATCTTTGGCGGACTATTTCTCAGCTGTTCAACACTACGAATGCTGGTAAAAAATAAATTGTAAAAAGACACCTTCTTTTTTTGGCCATAGTTTCCATATGCTAAAGACGTGTCTAGTTCACCGTCATGCAGGCTGTGTTCAGTAAAATAAATAGCGACCTGTTTTCGGCGCAGGTAGGCCTATCTGCCTAAGCCCATGTTGAAATAATTTTGATGTTGATGGCGCAGATGGCGCAGAAATAAACCGATTGATTTCATACAAATCATAAAAGCCTCTCGCTGTATCATTGTGTGTGCGTGTATACAAGGTGCTTGTCTGCGTGCCTGCGTGGGGGGTTAGGGTTTGTTTCCCTGGCACAAAAGGGGGACTAATAACAACAAAAAAACATCGGTATCGGCTATCGGCCAAATTGTTATTTTAAACATCGGTATCGTATCGGCCAAGAAATTCACAATCGGTGTATCCCTAATATATATATATTATTTGTTCAATTATACAACCCGGTATCACGCGATTTCGTGCTCATGCGCACAAACGTTAATCTATTGAATCGTGTTCCAGAGCACGATTGTCCGACTTTTTTCGTGCTACACAAAACGAAATGTAAACCAATGCATTCTGAATGGGAGCGTTTCTCCAATGTTTTCGTGCTACACAGAACGAAATGTTAACCAATGCACTTTGAATGGGATTGTTTTCAGACGAGCGAGAGAGAGTGTGCGCAGACAGTACACCTCTAGGTGCATAGATGTCAATATTTCTGTTTTTATTTAGCAGGCCTCCTCAAAAACTGAAACGAACGTGCTCCACAGAACGAAGTGTAAACCGATGCATTTTGAATGCCAGCGTTTCTTAGATAATTAACATGCTCAATCAGGCAATAAATCCACCGTCCTTGACAGCGGTCAAGTTCGGTGTGCGGAGTGGGCCAATTGAGAAATACTGCAGCTGCTCTAAGTTAAACCCCAAACTAATCGGAATAAGTGTATATGTAACAGTGTAAATAATTACTTTCTTTTATTTGTTAAATTCTGTTAAACTTGGGACTCCAACCAATATTTTATATTTTATTCTGAAAGTCCACGGCGGAAGTTTGTGTTTGGAAGTTCAGAAGCAACCAAGCTTACGTTGTGGTAAGTCGCCGTTCTGTCCGCTTGTACATAAGTTCACTTATAAATGCAAACCATGTAAAGTACGATGTTTAAAATATAGCATAACATGTAAAATCTAATGTTATATGTTGTAAGGCGTTTTGTTGGTTTGTGTGTGATGTTTGAGGAGTTCTTGAGCACGAGGTGTATGTGACATGTGCGCGCTAATGCGGGCCTCCTCTTTTATAGTTCGAACGGACTACGGCTGAATATATATATATGTGAACACTGGTTGTGTGTTGTCCCATGTTGCAGGTATGTTCACTTAATGTTTTGTTTGTAAATACCACTATACGATCACTTAATGTTTTTTGTTGTAAATACCACTATACGATCATTTGAAGTTTGTGTTTGAAAGTCAGAAGCAACCAAGCTTACGTTGTGTTCGAACGGACTACGGCTGAATATATATATATGTGAACACTGGTTGTGTGTTGTCCCATGTTGCAGCTAATAAACCAGTCCAGTGCTCGACCCAACCTGTCTCTGTGAGTTCATATAAGAAGCAGAAGAGCTGCAGTGTACCCAAGGTCAAATTGGTGCCGTGACTCGTCGATCTCCTGCTGGACGGTGGCTTCTTCAGCGCGATCCGGGGATTTGTTTTCTACTGCTGCTCCTCTGAGTGTAATCAGGTGGAAATTTTATTTGGACTGTTGAGCTGTCAAAGAGCATATCGATTTTTTCTGTTCATTTATTTTTTCAGGTGCTCTTTTGTAATTACTTTATTGCATTTTTTTGAGTGTTGAATTTAATTTGTGACATTGAATTCTTTTTTTCTTTTTTCACAATGAGTTTTAGTCAAGAGGGGTTTAACACCCCTCGTGCCGTTGGCAGGGGGAGAGGAGTGTTGGGTTCTCCTATGTTTTTACAGTTTGGAACACCTGTGAACGGGCGTGGTATTGTTCTGGGGGGAAATGAGGGTACACCAGGGTTCCCTTTGATCGGTAGGGATGTGTCCCTTCCCCCAAGTCACCCTGTGGGTAATTCACATGAGCCTCAAAGCATAAGTTCTGCTCTCCCAAGCCCTGAGGCCCTTGCCAATGAGATAGTCAATCAGATGGGGGATGTAATTCAGCATGTTACTCAGAAGGTTGTACAGAACATTATAACCCAGCTCAGCCCATCTGTTAGTACCCCTTTAACCAATGCTTTCGCTTCACCAACAAACGCTGACGTGTCTTCTTCAAACATGCTTGACGCCTCTCATGTACAGCTTGTATCCCACAGAAAATTGAAAGATCCCCCATGCTTCAGAGGGGAGAGCTCTGACTCTGTGTCTGTGAGAGAGTGGGAGGATCTCATGAGAACTTATATTAAGAAAAGTAATCTGAGACCTGAGGAACAAGCTGAAGAGATCCTTGTTCACCTTAGAGGTAAAGCTAAAGACATCGCCCGAGTTGGTACTAGAAATAGTGACATAGACATCACCCGTGACCCTGAATCTATCTATGGTCTCCTACGAAAGCACTTTGACTCTGCCCCATTCTCACCTCTCCCACTAGCAGACTTCTATACCACTCTGCCTGAGAAAGAAGAGGGGGCATTTGACTATTGGCTCAGGCTGCACCGTGCCGTTGACATTGCTGTTGAACGGTTGAAAGAGCATGGCAAGACGCTAGAAAGTCCTGGCACTGAGGTAACACGCATGTTCATAAGAAACTGTCCCACCCCTGACCTTTCGTTCAAAGACTATGGACAAGTGGACTGCTCATGAAGTTCAGGAAATCTTATGCGAGTATCATTCAGGTCTGACATCCACTGTTAGCAAGGTAGCCAGGGAGAGGGTAACAATGAACATACAGCAGACTGCTCCACCACCACCTGTACCACCTACTGGGGGGCAGGGCGCGCCACAGTCACAGGCCACAGACTCTGCTACCCTTGAACGGCTTATCAGCATGCTGGAGAAGGTGCTTTTGCAGAGACCGGTTCAGTCGGGTCCATCCAGGCAGTCTGGCCCACGGCGTCCCAGAATTGAAGGGTTACATGACGTACCTTGTTCTGTCTGTCGTGACACCGCTCACTCCGCCTTCACTCACTACCGTGATCATAGGCTCTGTTTTCAGTGTCACTCACCAAACCACTCGAGTCGTGCTTGTCCTGGCCACACAGCCTCAAACACTCGTCAGCAGCCGGAAAACTAGTGGGTCCGCACTTCAGGGAGGACAGTGTGGATCATGATAGTGAGTCTCCCAGCTGTGACAGTGATGACTTGGAATCTTTGTACGAATCTCTTTGCTCCTTTGCACCGTCTGGAAAGACAGTAATTTTCCAATCAACACACAGACTTCAGATATCTGACAGCTTGTTCTACACTGATGTTTGTGCTGCAGGTGGAGCTCAATTGAAAGCCATGATTGATAGTGGTTCCATGTCATGTTCTATAAGTGAAGCTGCTGCTGCACGTCTCTTGCAACACTGCCCTGATTTGAATAGTAGTCCTGCTGATGACATTGTTGTTGTTGGTGCTGGAGGTCACCATGTTTATCCAAAAGCAGTCTATGATTTAGAGGTGGTTATCTATGGCTTCAAGTTGCTCATCCCAACACTGGTCATCCCTGGACAGACAGACGACATGATTGTTGGTAGTAACGCTATCAAACTGCTGATACACTTGATGAAAAAGTCTGAAGACTATTGGAGACTTCTAGCTGCACCAGTTGACATGGCAGATGATGACTGTAGCCAGTTCTTATCCCTGCTCTCCAACTCTGAAAAGTGGCGGGGGGGGCCCATTCCTGACAAGATCGGCACAGTAAAGTTAAGGCAGAGTATTACACTTGAACCTCTGTGTGAACACCTTGTCTGGGGCAAGTTGCCTGTATCTGCACCTTTGTCAGTGGGGAGCACAGTTGTTGTCGAACCGACTCAGTCAAGATCAAGGCCCAGAAATGTACTGGTTGGCCGTGTTGTCACACCTCTGTGGGGTGACAGGTGGGTGCCCGTAAAACTGATCAATCCTAGCAGCAAGGCAGTGACTCTGAGGAGAAACTGCAAGATTGCAGATGTCTTCCCATGTGTCGCAGTTGAGGAACTGCCCTCGCCTGAAAAGGTTTCTGTCAATATCCAAGATGTCTCACAGGGCTCTGTGGTGACAGTCCCCTCAGCAGAGAAAAGAGGTCTTAAACGACTTGGGACTACAAGACTTGGATTTAGATGGCTGTGAGGTGTCTGATCAGTGGAAAGATCGACTTTTGGAGCTCGTTGTGAAGTATTAGTCGGTCTTCTCAAGGGATAAGATGGACTGCGGGGAGGCTACGGAATTCGTCCACAAAATACACCTTGTGGACGAGAGGCCGTTTCGCCTAACGTACCGCCGAGTTCCACCAACACAGTACGAGAAGTTGAGAACCGCATTGAATGAGATGGAGGAAAGAGGCATTATCCGGAAGTCACACAGTGAGTACGCTTCACCACTGGTCTTGGTGTGGAAAAAGGATGGCAGTCTGCGCATTTGTACTGATTTCAGATGGCTTAATGCGAAGACTGTGAAAGATGCGTATCCACTGCCTCACCAAGCAGATACTCTTGCTGCACTTGGAGGAAATGTCTTCTTTTCCACCATGGACTTGACTTCCGGATTTTACAATGTACCACTTCATGAGGAACACAAGAAGTACACAGCCTTTTCCTCCCCCTTTGGCCTCCATGAGTACAATAGGATGCCCCAAGGTCTATCTAACAGTCCCGCAACCTTCATGCGGATGATGTTATCGATCTTCGGGGATGAAAACTTCAGCAGCTTGCTCTGTTACTTAGACGACCTGATGGTCTTTGCCCCCAGTGAGCAGCTAGCCCTTGAACGTCTGGAGATGGTGTTCTCCCGTCTAAAAACTCACAAACTTAAGCTGGCTCCCAAGAAATGCCATCTTCTGAAGAGCTCAGTTAGGTTTCTGGGCCACATTATCTGTGCAGATGGGTTGAGAACAGACCCTGACAAGGTCAAGACTATTGCTGATGTAGGAGAGTCAGAGTTGATGGAAAATGATGGTGTCACGCCTTCCTGGAAAACATAAGGTCTTTCCTTGGCATGGTTTTTTATTACCAGCATTTCATTGTTGACTGCTCTGCAAAAGCCAAACCTCTTTTCAGGCTAATTTCTGGACGTCAAGTTCAGTCTCAGGCCAAGAAAAGAGCTAAGTTCAAGAAAAAACCCTCTGCCCCATTGGCTATGACGCCAAGTGACTGGACTGCTGCATGTCAGGAATCTTTCCAAATCCTGAAAAGTGAACTCACTCATGGTGTAACTTTGGCTCACCCAAACTTCGACCAGCCTTTCTTCCTTGCTGTCGATGCTTCCTTTGATGGCATTGGGGCCGTCTTGTCTCAAGTGGCCCCTGGTGAGACAATTGCAAGGCCTGTGGCCTTTGCTAGCAAGACATTGACCCGTTCTCAAATGAACTACCCCGCACACAGGCTGGAATTCCTGGCACTGAAATGGGCCGTATGCGACAAATTCAGTCATTGGCTAAAGGCGAAACACTTCACCGCCTGGACGGATAACAACCCCCGGTCCTACATTCTGACAAAACCACGCTTAGATGCATGTGAGCAGAGGTGGGTGGCCAAGCTGGCAGCGTTCAACTTCGATCTGAAGTACATTCCAGGAGCTAAGAACACTGTTGCAGACGCTTTGAGCCGTGAGCCATTTGTTCAGTCATGTGTTGGTCACCACTTGCTGAAAGAGCCTTATATCGCGTTATTGGACGAAGTCAATGGCGTTGTCAGAGGCACGGTGCAGGAGGCTTTTCGGCTGACGAATAATTGTCAGGTTATTCAAGGTGCAAGGGCAGAGCCATCAGACCTTAGTGATGTGCATGATCCTCAGACTGAGGGAAGTTCCATCAGCTCGGACGAGGTGTCAGCTGCACTGAGCGCTGATCGTGGTTGTGGTCATCTCAGTGCTAACTTACCATTGCCACAGTTGCCTGACGAAGACCCTTCCACTGTGATCCCTCAGAGCCAGCTTTTGAGCCTGCAGGAACAGGACCAAACAATAAGCAGAGTCCTGTTCTATGTGCAGCGAAAAAGGAAAGCTACCAGACGTGAGGCTGCAGCTGAACCTGCCTGCGTCAGTAAGCTCCTTAGACATTGGGAAAAGCTAAAAGTACAAAATGGGATTCTGTACAGGGTGAGAAAAGACAACCGACTGAACAAAAAGTTGTCACAGTTCATTGTGCCAGATGGTCTTAAACATGAAATTCTCCTTGGTCTCCATGACAATGCTGGTCATCAGGGCCGTGCACGGACCCTCTCCCTCGCCAGAGAGAATTTTTTCTGGGCTGGCATGGAAACAGACATAGTAAATCATGTACGACGATGTGAACGATGCATTGTTGGCAAAACTCTTGAACCTGCAGCCCGTGCACCCCTTGAATCCATTCACACATCTGAACCAATGGAGCTGGTGTGCATTGACTTTTGGACAGCTGAACTGAGTGAAAAAAAAACTGTTGATGT
This sequence comes from Gadus chalcogrammus, assembly GCF_026213295.1. NCBI lineage: Eukaryota > Metazoa > Chordata > Actinopteri > Gadiformes > Gadidae > Gadus > Gadus chalcogrammus. The sequence goes on from NC_079423.1 coordinate 23,191,142, forward strand.
CTTGGTCATAACCGACCACTTCTCCAAAATGGCACATGCCTTCCCCTGTAAGAGTCAAACTGCGAAACACGTAGCTCGCCGATTGTGGGATGATTTCTTCTGTGTGTATGGCTTTCCTAAGAGAATCCATTCGGATCAGGGGGCCAATTTTGAGAGCAGGCTCCTAAAATAACTTTTGGAGATGGCAGGAGTAAAGAAGTCGCACACCACACCTTACCACCCAATGGGTAATGGTGTCACGGAGCGTTTCAACAGGACGCTGGGGAATATGTTGAGAACTCTTCCCCCAACTGCAAAAGCCAGGTGGCCTCAGGTGCTGCGGACTCTAACCTTTTGCTACAACTGTACTGTGCATGAGACGACCGGCTTTGCCCCATTTTACCTCATGTATGGTCGGGTTCCACGTCTTCCTATTGACGTCATGTTCCAGCATGTGGTTCAAGATGATAAAGTGATCAGCCATGGCGAGTTTGTCTCACGGTTGAAGCAGGACTTGAGCGAAGCCTCAGGGATTGCTCTAAAACACAGCCTTGACGAGCAAGCACGTCATGCCAGGCTGTACAACCGCAGAGTGAAGGGCTCTCCACTGGCTATGGGTGTTGTTGGCCAACCGTGGTGAAAGAGGGAAAAGAAAGCTTGCTGACAAGTGGGACTCTACACCATACGATGTTGTGTCTGTGAGGTCTGGGATTAACGTATACAGAATCAGAGATGCCATAACTGGCAGAGAGAGAGTTGTCTACCGGAACCTTCTGCTCCAGGTTGACTTTCTTACTGTGGATGAAACTCCTGCTTCCCTTGTCGACTCAGATAATCTGGATGTGGCATGTGGAAGTGGTCGAGACTCTGTGGAGATGAACAATGTAGATGGCTACAACCAGACTATGGACTGGTTAATCCACTCACCTGACCCAGTCCCTGTCAGTGCCGCTCACTCACCTGACCCAGGCCCCGTCAGTGTCGCCCACTCACCTGACCCAGGCCCCGTCAGTGTCGCTCATTCATCTGACCCAGCCCCTGTCAGTGTCGCTCATTCTTCTGACCCAGTTTCCGCTAGTGTTGCTCACTTATCTGTGCCAGATGTATCTCACTTGGCTTTCAGAGAAGAAGTTGAGGAAAACACTGCTATTTGTTTGCAACCTTGCAGTGTTCATGCAGGTCAGGGTGGTCCGGTCACTAGTAAATATGGGAGACATGTCAGACCTCCTAAGAAGCTGATTCATGAGATGTCAACACAGAAGGTTGAGCATATATCTCCTGGTTCAAGTCCTGTGTATGCATTCTTCCATGGACTGTTTAAGTTCTAGATGACCAGGAGTTTTGGTATTTTTTTTTCTTTCTTTCCAGTTTTATAGGGGCTGCATTTTGTTTGTTCCTTGGGTATGCAATGTGTGTTGCCTTGATCGAGATGTTCAGAAGGTGTATATGGCATCTTCTACTGGTCTGTGGAAAGTATTGGGCTTGGTACCTCCTAATCCTTTTGCACTCCCTTGGGATTTTGTATCGACTGTAGTTCGCATCGGTGGTTTGGCTTCACCAGTGGCGGCTGGTGGTTTTTAAAGTGAGGGAGGAAGGACTGCGCGCTTGGTTGCCATTGGCCTGCTTGCACTGTTGGTGTATGGTGGCATAAGAATGTGAGACACAAGTTGTTTAAGGGTGTTTTGGTGAACTACAAAATAGCAGGGAGGGAGTTATGTGAACAAAATGTAAACAAAGCCAACAGTGGCATCACTGTAATTTGAGAAGGAAAGGATGCAAAGCATATTAGTCAAATCAGGCCTACTATTGATTTGTAAAAGTAAATAAAAAAATCTGGGCCTATTTTTGCCCTCACTGACTGAAGTTATTTAGCTATGTTTATTTTCAGTTACAATTGCTTGTAATACTACCAGTAAGTCATGCGTACCTAGCAAACCATGTAGCACTCACAACACTGACGTTGCCATTACTTCTGATGACCTTGATTTTGGGAAGTGGTCTACCTCTTTCTGAATGAATGGAATGTTTTTTGTAATAAGACGTTAACAATGTCCTCCGTCTACAATGTTTCCATTGTGCATTTAGGATCTCGCTATCGCAGATTTCACTTACTCTGCGTCTCTCAGACTGAGCACCGCGGCAATGCAGACCGGGTTTGTTATCGACAGTGTTGCCAGATTGGGCAGATTTCCCGCCCAATGATAATTTTTCCAGCCTAACATGGTTAAAAGTAGCCCAAGTGGGTGGGAAATCGGACCAATCTGGCAACACTGCTCAACATCCAGGGATCCTGCTTATTGGTTCATAGCGCAGAGGGATAGATTTTTGCGCGAATCAGACCCCTTAAGGTCCCACCCACTCAGAGGAGGATTTTCCTCCTCTCTCCCATTGAAACCCATGTTATCCACCGGCCGCCAGTACTTTCGGGAAAATGAATGGGAGTGGACGGCGGCTTCCGGAGGACGTTCCTCCCTGAAGTAATTGTCAATAGGCGATAGGGGGTGCTAATGTCCCTTTACCCAGGGAAACGAACATTATATATTCAAAGGCAATAAAGTAGTCATATTTAAGGGCATTAATTCATTGCAATAGTCGGGGCAATCTAAATTTTTTATTCTCAACAATGTTAGGGAGGATCTTCCTCCCTCTCCTCAATGGAGAAGCCTCCACTGGGCTTCACATTGAGCAACCCTAATTTTTTTTCTTTCTTTCTATTTCTTTTCTCGTTATACTGCTCTGGATTTGTCTGTTGTTTAACTGAATTTAAAGCGGGTGTATGTAACAGTGTAAATAATTACTTTCTTTTATTTGTTAAATTCTGTTAAACTTGGGACTCCAACCAATATTTTATATTTTATTCTGAAAGTCCACGGCGGAAGTTTGTGTTTGGAAGTTCAGAAGCAACCAAGCTTACGTTGTGGTAAGTCGCCGTTCTGTCCGCTTGTACATAAGTTCACTTATAAATGCAAACCATGTAAAGTACGATGTTTAAAATATAGCATAACATGTAAAATCTAATGTTACATGTTGTAAGGCGTTTTTGTTGGTTTGTGTGTGATGTTTGAGGAGTTCTTGAGCACGAGGTGTATGTGACATGTGCGCGCTAATGCGGGCCTCCTCTTTTATAGTTCGAACGGACTACGGCTGAATATATATATATGTGAACACTGGTTGTGTGTTGTCCCATGTTGCAGGTATGTTCACTTAATGTTTTGTTTGTAAATACCACTATACGATCACTTAATGTTTTTTGTTGTAAATACCACTATACGATCATTTGAAGTTTGTGTTTGAAAGTCAGAAGCAACCAAGTTTACGTTGTGTTCGAACGGACTACGGCTGAATATATATATATGTGAACACTGGTTGTGTGTTGTCCCATGTTGCAGCTAATAAACCAGTCCAGTGCTCCACCCAACCTGTCTCTGTGAGTTCATATAAGAAGCAGAAGAGCTGCAGTGTACCCAAGGTCACATATACATGCCGAATAGAATTATATTACGAACAGATAATTGTATTCCGATTGAGGCATATATATGATCCTTTTCTATTCCTTTTCTATGCGGATCAGATGTGTCCATGTAAACGCGGGTGACAGTGATTGATTGATTGTCTTTATTTCGAACATGCAAGCAATAAAAAACATGATTATTAATCAATTAATGATTATCAATTGATTATTAATAGATGAAACTTTCTACATGCTCGAAAGGGGGTAGGAGGAAGTAAAAAAATGTATCTAGTCCTACCCCTTAATAGATAAATTTAGCTTGGATAGATGTCACCAACATGTCAGTATAATACAAGCTATAATAATGCATACAAATATGAATACAGAATAATTGTGTGTATATATATATATCTACGTATATTTATAAATAGTCAATATAATCACACACAAATATTGCAAACAATTATATATATAATTGTAAACAATTATATATATATATATATATATATATATATATATATATATATATATATATATATATATATATGTATATATATACTATAAACAATTTATATTACATTATAAATACCTATACATGTATATTATAAGTTACTATATATAGAGATATTACAAATATAAATACAAATACCATGTATATTACAAAACTACAGTCTATGTCAATGTTACAGAGGCTTTTCTAAATTTCTGTACTTTGTGAAGATGTCTTTATATTTGTTTTTGAACTGTCTTATGCTTTGGCTTTTCTGTACTTCCACACTTAACTTATTCCACAATTTAACTCCGTAGATGCTGATACAAAAGCTCTTTTTCGTTGTGCGTGTGTGGTGGACCTTGAAGTTCAGCTGTCCCCTTAACTTATAACGTCCCTCCCTTTCAGAAAACATTGCCTGTATGTTTTTTGGTAGCATATTATTTCTGGCTTTGAAGATTGTTTGGGCAGTTTTGAATTCAACCAGATCAGGAAATTTGAGAGTTTTGGACTGTATGAATAGTTGATTAGTATGTTTATGATAAGTTACATTATGGATTATTCTAATGGCTTGCTTCTGAAGAATACACAACGGTTGTAAAGAGCTTTTGTATGTGTTTCCCCAGATTTCTGAACAGTAATACAAATATGGTAATATTAATGAGTTATAAAGAATATGGAGTGATTTATTATTCAGGAAGTGCTTGGCTTTGCACAGGACTGAGATGCTTCTTGATAGTTTGGTTTGTATGTGTTTTATATGAGGTTTCCAGCAAATTTTGTCGTCAATGATTACCCCTAGAAATTTGTTTTCATATACCCTTTCTAAGTTTACACCCTCTATTTGTACCTCAATGTTTTCCGATTTTTTACAGTTTCCAAATATCATAATTTTAGTTTTATTTAGGTTTAGAGATAACTTATTTCTGTCAAACCATTTTTTTAGTCTACTAATCTCTACGGTCAATGTGGACAGAAGTTGCTGCAAAACCAGTATATTTGTGTCATCTGCATAAAGTATGAATTTCAGAGATTTCGATACGTTGCAAATATCATTGATATGCATGTTAAATAACATTGGTCCCAGCACTGACCCCTGCGGAACCCCACACACAATGTCCAAGCATTCTGACTTAAATCCATCCATCATCACAAATTGTTGCCTTCTCTCTAAATAGCTCCTCACCCAATTCAAAACTACCCCCGGATCCCATATTGTTCTAGTTTTGTAATTAATATATTGTGATTTATAGTATCAAATGCTTTTTTTAAGACTATAAATGTCCCGATCGCAAATTTCTTATTGTCCGTGGCGTTAGTGATTTCTTCTGTGAGTTCTGTTAAGGCTAGTGCTGTTGACCGGTTTGTTCTGAATCCATATTGACTGTCGGTGAGTAATTTGTATTTATCTATGAATTTGCATAATCTGTCATTAAAGAGTTTTTCAAGAATTTTAGAGAATTGTGGGAGCAGAGAGATTGGCCTATAATTTGTGAAGTGGTGTTTATTGCCAGTTTTGTACATCGGTATGACTTTGGCTGTTTTCATTTTATTAGGAAATTGTCCAGTTTGGAATGACAGGTTACAGATGTGTGCTAATGGTTTAGAGATACCCGTAATTAGCCTTTTGACAGTTTTTATGTCAATGTCATCACAATCAATGGAAGTTTTGTTTTTGCATTTGTTTACAACATCTATAATTTCTTTTTCAAGAACAGGATTGAGGTACATTGAGCTGGTGTTTCTCTTATTAGGTGTATCATCATGGGCTAAAGTATCTGTCATAGGTATTTTTTCCGCTAAATTTGGTCCAATGTTTACAAAATAATTATTAAACTGATTAACCACCTCTTCCATTTTATTATTTTTTTTATCATTTTCGCTGAAATACTGGGGGTAAGTGATATGTCTCGGGGTATCTCTAATCACATTATTTAATATGGTCCATATGCTTTCAATATTTTTATTATTTTCTAATATTGTACTATAATATTATTTTTTACATATTCTGATAATACTTGTTAACTTATTTTTGTATTTCTTATATTTATTTTCTGCTTCCTTAGTTCTGTGTTTGACAAATTCTCTATATAGTGTTCTTTTTTTTACAAGCATTTTGTAATCCTTTTGAGATCCATGGATCATTTTTATGTTTATTTTTTCTGCTGTCTTCCCTAACTGGACAATTTTTATCATATAACTGTTTGAAAGATTTCCCAAACTTATCATATTCTATATTCACATCATTTTCTTTATATATTGAGTCCCAGTCATATGCAATCAAATTGTTTTCTAATTCAAATCATAGATTCCTCTGTTCTGACTCGTCTTTATTGTGGTCTGATGTCTTTGGAGGTTCTATTTCATCCTTACTGACCGCCAGAGGCGGTGCTTAAAGCACTGGATCTCCACCTCGTGCATGCGCATTTCGAGTACCTAATATCAACATAGTCACCTGTGACCCCCACGTGACACCGGGATGGCTATATCTTCCGGTGTCATTAGAGGATCTGTTCCTTACATCTTCTCGCTGCGCAGGTACCGTATTGAACCGTGACCAAGGTCGGAGCTGCGGGTAACCCGTCCTCCAGAGGCTGTGGCTAGTTCATACAGATACTTAGTGAAAGTTACTATAAGAAGAGTGGCCGGCGTTTGTTTGGGAGGGCAGTGTGCTCGCTCCCGCTCCCAGCACTCGTTCGCCTCTTGCTCTGTTATTGTTTGTTGTGTTAGCCGTTAGCTTTGCTCTGTTCTAACCATCAATTTATTTAGCCCTTACAACTTACCGGTGAAGGCAGTGCTCTCGCTCCCGCTCCCGTTAAACGCCGCAATTGCCTGTTGTTTGGTTGATAATTAGTAGCAGCGATCACGCTCAGGCTAATTAGTTTCGGTTTTTCATTTTTTCTGACGAGGGAAGTGCTCTCGCTTCCGCTCCCAGTACGCTGCCGGTGGCTACCTCTATAATGGCCCACCTGTGTGTCGCCTGTGCGGCTCCTCTTGAGCCTGAGGACGGCCACGACAGTTGCCCTCCTTGCCTCGGTCTCAGGCATCTGAGGGAGAGCCTCACGGACAGCGCCTGCATGAACTGCAGCCTCCTGCCTTGGGTGCTCAGAGTGGCTAGGCTAGCAGAGCTGGAGAATCGGGCGGCAGCCAACGACCCCTCTGCTTTAATGAGCCTCCCTCCCGATCAGCCCGGTCGTTCGAGAGGGCGGCAGCGGCATGATGGGGCTGCGGCTGTGGGTGCCCCCCCCAAAAAGAAGGCAAGGGGCGGCCTTGCTGCTAGGATGGACGGATTGGCGTCCGACATTGAGCAAATCCGGTCCCTCCTCCTGGCCCTTCAGCCTGGGACTGGTCAGGGGCTGGCGGGGCTACAGCCCGCCCCTCCCTCCTCCCAATTTGAAAGCGATGCCCTCTCTCTGGCGGCTTCGGCTAACCTCTTTAATGAGACTATGACCGAGGGCGATGCCTCCCACACGTTGGATGAGGCCTCCTGCTCCTCGGCACAAGGCTCCCTGCAGGGGGCAGCAGACACCTCCATGGCGGCCATCCTGCGGACCGCTCTGGCTCGCCTGCAGCTTGACGCGGCGCAGACGGAGTCAGCCCAGGCCAGCGCCTTCTTCAGGCGTAACCCTGTCCCGGCCACATTCTCCGTCCCTCCTTCAGAGGAGTATCTGAAGGAGCTCCATGCTTGCTGGAGGGACACTAGGGCCCTGTCCCACTCGACGTCGGACGCCCGGACCTTGGCTGCCATGCAGAATGCGGCACAGGTTGGGCTGGGCCGCATGCCAGCAGTCGAGCCTGCCATCGCCTCCCTGATTCTGGCTCCTGATGAGGCTCTGAGGCCAAATGCCAGGTGCCCTCGGCCACAGTGCAGGGTCACAGACGACCTCCTGTCAAAGGCCTACGACGCAGCGGCGCGCATGGGTCGTATTGGGAACTCCCTTTCCCACCTGCTGCTGGGTTTTTCGACCTCTCTGCAGCAGGCCCAGGTCGAGCCGTCGCTGCAGAGTCTGAGTGACGCCTCATTGCAGGCTTTTGCCCTCATGTCGAGGGAGTTAGGGCGCACTATGTCTACCCTCGTGCAGACTCGCCGCCAGGTGTGGCTTGCGCAGTCGCCCTTGACGGAGACGTGTAGGAGGGTCCTTCATGCGGTGCCCGTGGAACCAGGGGAGCTCTTTGGGTCAGCTGCCCTGGAAGCACTGGAGGGGGCTGCCCGAGCTAGGCAGACCAGGCAGCAACTGTCAGGCCTAAATAGGAGTGTGTCCGCTCCTAGCAGGCCTGGGGGCCCCTCGACAGTCCCCCAGCGGCGCTTTCAGCCACCTGAGTACTCCGGTGGCCTACGAAGGTCTCAGCGGGCTGCGCAACCGCCAACGGATGGCTTTCGGGCCCCCGAACGCCTGCCTTCCAGGCAGCCCCGTGCCCCACAACCCAACCGACGCCCCCCCAGAGCCTCAGGAGGCCGGGGGGGTAGGCCCTCGGGGCCGGTCGTCGGGAGTTTTTCCCATCAGCAGCTCAGTTACTGGGCTGCCTGTACTTCAGACCCTTGGGTGGTTTCCACCTTGACCCAAGGGTACGAGTTACAGTTCCGACGCCGGCCCCTAGCCTTCAGCCGGGTCAAAATGACTGTCGTCAACGACCCGGCAGAGGCCTTAGCTCTGGACCAGGAGTTGTCCACCCTCCTGGCCAAAGGGGCAATCGAGCCAGTGGATCCTCTGCTGCACCCCAGAGGGTTCTACTCGAGATATTTTCTCGTGAAAAAGAAAGATGGCAGGTTTCGCCCAATTCTCGACCTGAGGGGACTCAACCGGTTCCTGAAGGTCCTGCCATTCCACATGCTCACCGCTTCCGACACGCTGCGGGTGGTCGCAAGGGGAGAATGGTTCACCACGGTGGACCTAAGGGACGCATACTTCCACGTCCCAATTGCACCGCGCCATCAGCACTTCCTCCGGTTCGCCTTTCGCGGCCGGCACTTTCAATTCAGGGTACTTCCCTTTGGTCTCTCCCTCTCTCCGAGGGTATTCACCAGGGTGGTGGCGGCAGCTCTCGCACCCCTGCAGAAGCAGGGTACGAAGGTCCTGCCTTATTTGGACGACTGGCTGATCTGTGCACCTTCCCAGTCTCAGGCGGCCCGGGACACGGCTCGGCTGCTCTTGCACGTGGCCCGGCTTGGCCTGACGGTGAATTTTGTGAAGAGTCGCCTGGACCCATCCCAACGGGTCGCATACCTGGGGATGGTCCTAGACTCGGACGCTATGAGGGCCTATCTGTCACCTCAGCGTGTGACCGACATCCTCCTCTGCCTACCCCGCTTCCGGTATGGCAGGATGGTACCATTCATTCTTTGCCTGCAGCTCTTGGGCAAGCTGACAGCTGCCTCAGCTGTGGTGCCCCTTGGCCTGCTGTCTCTGCGTCCTATGCAGATGTGGCTGAACAGCCTCCACTTGGACCCCAAGTGGCACAGGCACCGAAAGGTCAGAGTGTCTCGGCAGTGCCTCTTCTCTCTGTCCCCATGGAGAAAGAGGTCTTATATGTCTGTGGGTGTACCTATGGGCACCATTCCATCCCGTCGGGAGCTGGTCACAACAGACGCCTGCCTATCAGGATGGGGTGCGGTTTGGCAGGGCAGGACTGCCCAAGGGCAGTGGCCGGCCCAGAACCACGCTCACATCAATGTGCTAGAGCTCAGGGCGGTACAGCTAGCACTCAATAATTTTCTGCCTCATTTGAGAGGCAAGCATGTGCTGGTTCGATCCGACAACATGTCAGCTGTTGCCCAGATCAACCACCAAGGGGGGACCCGGTCTTCAAGGCTACTCCGGGTATCTCGGAACTTGTTGGCCTGGGCATATCCCCGCCTGGCCAGCGTACGGGCGGTCTTCATACCGGGGCAACGGAACCAGGTCGCAGATTTTCTATCGCGGCAGAAGCCCCCACCGGGGGAGTGGCGGCTTCATCCGGAGGTGGTGGAGACGATGTGAGGTCTCTTTGGCAGGGCGGAAGTAGACCTCTTTGCATCAGAGGAGTCCGCACATTGCCCCCTCTGGTTCTCCTGGACGGAGGTGACCGGCCCCCTCGGACAGGATGCCTTAGCTCACGACTGGCCACAGAGTCCTCTGTATGCCTTCCCACCGCTGCCCCTGATTCTCCCCACACTCCAGAGGGTGTTTCTGCAGGGCCACAGGTTACTTCTGGTGGCCCCCTACTGGCCAGGGAGAATCTGGTTTCCACTGCTGCGCAGGCTCTGCTGCAGCTCCCCATGGCGCCTCCCCTGCAGGAAGGACCTCCTTTCGCAGCTGGGGGGCCAGATTTGGCACCCAGATCCCCGTCGCCTCCAGCTCTGGGCCTGGCCGCTGCAGGGCCCGACTCACTGCTGAATGTTTGCACTGAAACCGTCAGGAATACCATTCTGAGTGCCAGGGCACCATCTACCAGAGCACAGTATGCTAACAGATGGAAGTTATTCTCTGACTGGTGTAGGGGCAAGACAGTAGACCCAGCACGTTGCTCCGTGGCCACCGTTCTGGAGTTTTTGCAGTCCCTCCTGGATGATGGTCGCTCTCATTCCACCTTGAGGGTCTATGTGGCTGCTATCTCTTCCCGACATTAGACGGTCGACGGAGCCACAATGGGTTGCCACAGGTTGGTGTCCCTCTTCCTTAGGGGGGCCCTGAGGCTGCGTCCCCCTAGGACTCTGAGGACTCCAGCTTGGGACCTGCCCCTGGTGCTGGAGGCCATGTCATCACCTCCTTTTGAGCCTCTGACCCAGATAGGGTTGAAGTGGCTGTCCATGAAGGTGGCTTTTCTGCTCGCCATTACCACTGCGAAGCGGGTCGGGGAGTTGCACGCCCTATCCGTGGCAGATACATGCCTGCGGTGGAACCCTGATGGTTCAGGTGTGGTTTTATGGCCCAATGTGGCGTTCCTGCCCAAGGTGCTTTCACGCACCTATTTTAACCAGCCTATCCAGCTGGCACGTTTTAACTCCCCATCTGAGGGGAATGAGTCCGAGATGCTATGCCCGGTGCGGGCGCTTAGGGCTTACATTGCTGCTACGGCCGGTATACGGCAGTCCGAGCAACTGTTTGTGTGTCACGGTGGCCCTAACAGAGGTTCTGCCTTGTCTAAACAGAGGCTATCCCACTGGGTCGTCGACGCCATTAAACACGCCTATGTGGCCAGTGGCCGCCCCCCGCCATCCGGGTTGAGGTGCCACTCCACCAGAAGCGTGTCGACATCGTGGGCCGCACTAAGAGGTGTACCCCTGGAGTCGATCTGTGCCGCGGCATCTTGGACGTCACCGGGCACCTTTACAAGGTTCTACCGAGTCAACGTCGCCAGTCCCCACCCGATGAGTGTGGTCCTACTGCCAAGCTCTGCTACCTCCAATGAGTGAGGTGGGGGTTGGATTCTTTGTGACCTTTTTGGTATGGGTCATCCAGTGCTTTAAGCACCGCCTCTGGCGGTCAGTAAGGATGAAATAGAACGATAGTTACGAATGTAACTACGGTTCTATGAATCCTGGATGACCGCCAGAGCGTTCAGTCACTCAGAATCCTTGTGTTCTCGCGAGAAGATTCTAGGAACAGATCCTCTAATGACACCGGAAGATATAGCCTTCCCGGTGTCACGTGGGGGTCACAGGTGACTATGTTGATATTAGGTACTCGAAATGCGCATGCGCGAGGTGGAGATCCAGTGCTTTAAGCACCGCCTCTGGCGGTCATCCAGGATTCATAGAACCGTAGTTACATTCGTAACTATCGTTTTATTGTAGTTGTCAATTAATGTGGCACAGTGTGAGGTGATTCGACTGGGTCTAGTTATTTTAGGGTACAGGCTGAGACTGTATAAGGTGTTAATGAATTTGTCTGTCATTCTGTGCTTGTTTGGGTTCAGAAGGTCAATATTGTAGTCTCCACAGATAAACATAGTTTTATGGTTTGTTTTTGTACATTTTTCTGCAACCCAGTTAATGAAATAATCTATATTGGAGCCTGGAGTTCTGTACATGCAACTCACAATGATGTTTTTCTTTTTTTCAATTAATATTTCAATTGTAACACATTCAAAAACATCATTTATCACTGTTGACATGTTCTCTACTACCTTGTATGTGAGATTTTTATCTACAAACAAAGCCACACCACCTCCATTCTTGTTTTCTCTGTTTTTACAAATCATTTCGTACCCTTCGAGTTCAAAGTCCATGCCCCTTTCATTGTTAATCCAGGTTTCTGTAATGGCAATAATGTTGAATGGCTGCGAGAATTGTCCGAGGTAATACTTTATGTTGTGAAAATTGGCATACAGGCTTCTGCTATTGAAATGAATGATTGAAAGTTTATGACTGGTCTTGATGGTATTATTGAATTGCTCTTCATTGTAGTATCGGCAGTCATTGTTTAAACTGTGAAAGAAATTAGTCTCGGGATCTATATCATTTTCAATGTCATGTGTGTGATAGTTACTGTGTTGAAAGGTCCGTATTTCCACATCCTCATAATTAGCAATCCTTTGTGATAAATCATTCTGTCCGGGATATGTGTGAGTTGTGTTTGTCATCAGAGTGCATTTAACGTACCTGGTTTGTAGATTATGTGTGTATCTGGATTATGCCTGGGATGAGTGTGTTATTAAAACATCTCTGGGTGGATTTGGTGTACTGGTACGAGGGTGGATAACTAGCTTGTCGTGGCGTAAGTAGGCTATATCACCCCTCTCTCTTGCAGCTCTTAGCTCTGGCATCAGCTCCTTTCTTTTTTGCCTCACTGATTCTGTGAAATCTCATCATTTATGAAGATTCTGGTTACTTTGAGTGCCTTTGTGCGCTGTAGGATTGATGTTCTGTCATTGTGTCGGAGGAATTTAACCACGATCGGCCTTGGTTGTTCACTTCCAGGTTTCCCTGTGCGATGGGCCCTCTCCACCTCCACGTCCTGCTGCAGCTGTAGCTTCTCAGCCAGCACCTTCTTCACTTTTTCCTCTGCCTCTGCCCAGGTCTCTCCTGGTGATTCAGCGATGCCATCAAACACCAGGTTGTTGCGTCTGGACTGTCCCTCGAGGTACTCCATCTTGTCTGTGGCAACCAGCAGACTCTCACACATTTTATAGAGGTCTGTCTGGGTCGCGCTGCAGCGCTCTGTTTGTTGCGCGTTGGAATTCTTTACTTCATCTACCTCCTTCTGAGTGTACTGCAGGCTGGTTTTAATGTCATGTAGTTCCCTTGATAGCGCATCTAAGCGTGCATTGGTTGTGTCCATTATATCCTTCACAAAGCCTCTGAAATTGTCACTTTGTTGATGTATCAGCGCCATAAACATTTATTTTTGTTAATTGTTTGTGATCAACACACACACACACACACACACACACACACACACACACACACACACACACACACACACACACACTTTGACTCCGAACTTTGTTATTCGAATATAATTAGAATATCAAAAAATAAATCAAAATTCAAACGAATATTAGGCAGCCCTTAATATAAGAACAGAGGGAGAGACGTTGGAGTCTATTCATAATATTGTAATGCCCACGGAAGAGGCAGTGAATGAAGTATTGATTAGACAGCGATTTATTAGATACCTAAAAAAACATTGGAACACGCAGGACCGGTAACCATAGCAACACCGGTAAACAAACCCTGCAAATGCCACATTTCCACCAAAGTTGTCGCCATTATATTGCTCCATTTTCTTTTTTTTCTTTTTTATACTTATTTTTATTTGTGAGACAGGTAACATACAGACATGTCCCACAGCGCACCACAACCCTCCTCACAATTTGACAAACATAGCGAAAATGACAATACAATAATAACAAAGACAAACAAAACAAAACAAAAACAAAAAACACCACACAAAAGCAGACTATATATCATAACAATAACCACAGCATTATCTATAATTTGTTGGCAGGTCAATTATAGAACAGAGCATACAGTTGTTGTTGTTGTTGTTTTTTAACGCTTCAATCAAAGTTCTTGGAACATTTGTCCTCTATTATGCTTTTCAAAAGTCAGTTTTTCTAGTGGGAGAAGGTGGACTATCTGATCCTGAAACATTGTAAAAGTTGGTGAACGGTCATTTTTCCAAAACAGAAGAATACATTTCTTGGCAAAATATGTCATAATAATTAACAGTCTGTATTTTTTTGAGTCCATTCGGGTCTCTGGCAATTCATTTAATAGGTAAACACACGGAGATGCATTGAATTGCATTTCCAATACTGACTTTGTGAATGAGTGAACTGAGTTCCAAAAATCTTTCAATTTTTCACAGTGCCACAACATATGAATACATGTCCCCTCTTTGTTTTTACATCTAGGACAGTTCAAGGAGTTGTCTCTGGAGATCTTATGCATTTTTATTGGAGTTAAATAAAATTTCTGGATAAATTTAAAATTGGCTTCTTTGATTTTGTTACTTGTGAAAGGAAAGTGTATTCTGTCACAAATATTTTGCCAGGTGTTTTCATCAAGTTTAATTGCAAGGTCAGTTTCCCAAATCTTCATCAAAGGTACAAAGGATGATTGACAATCTTTATAAAAGATGTCGTATAGTTCACTAATTTTACCTTTGATTGTGGTTGACAGCATTAGTATTTCTTCTATTTCGTAAAGATCTGGGGCCGTATTCACAAAGCATTTTATCTTACCGCTAGGAGTGCTCCTAACTCGCGCTAAAACATTTTACGTAGGAGTTTTTTCTTAAAAGTTATTCACAAAGCCGCTGAGACCTACTCTTACTAAGGATGAATCACTAAGAATGTACTAAGAGTGACGCGCCGTTGCTATGGATTACGTCAATTCTCGTGCACGAGTTTAGAAGCGGTCAGTTCGGTGATTGGTTGTTCAGACGAGCCCACTAAATCACCGAAAAACAAGGAAATAGCCTAGGCTAGAAATTAATTTCTATTAAGTAGTTATAGTGCAGTTAGCAGAATACACGCATGATGACAATTTTGTGCAGACCACGATAATGACGTTGTAGCCTACACGTTCAAGAAAGAGAGAAAGCAAACAATAAAAATACGTACAATTTTAAAGAAAATAAATGTTATGAACAACACAAGTGTTGACTGATTTGTGCCAAGGTGTTTACCTAAAATGTGTTTTCAAAGTGATCCCTAAATGCCAGTCCACTCGGTTCCACACGGCCAAATTCATTGGTTGTGTAGAATGGCATATACAGTGATTACTGTGCTTGCCCTCTCTGGGGTGAGGCGTATTTCGCCGTAGAGGACATGAAACCGACGTTTCATCTGCCCAATTCCTCTCTCCACAACATTTCGTGTATGTTTGTGTGCTCTAGCATATATGGAGGAAATCAGTAAACAATAATAAATATGGATTCAACAAATAAAAGGCGTCAAAGAGCCAATACGATGTGTTTTACGCATAAGCGTAATCTGCGTAATCACAAATACTTTAACTGTGCTCCCGGTTGTGGATTGAGGTAGGGTGTCTAGAGACACCCAACTGGTACATCTCAAAAAGCTGCCTCAGACCGCTCACCATTAAAATGCGCGAATCATGGGTAGCTGAAGATCCAGCCCACTTTGCAACAACATCCAGTAGGCTATGTTAAAATTTGCATCAAAAACAACCTGCGTGTTGATGGAATGCACTTTCTTCCTATTGACGAACACGTCCTCGTCTTTTGATGGCGCAATTATTTTTATGTGCGTCCCGTCAATAGCACCGACCAAACCGGGCATACCTGCAATTGCCATGAAGTTGGCTTTGATCCCGTGTAATTGTTGAATGTCCAAAGGAAAGTTTATGGCACGGCTGAGGCTGACTGATGGTTGCGATATTTTTTAATAGTCGGCATTGCAAAGTTGCATTTCCCCTGTTGCTAAATAACGTAGTGTGGCCAAACATTCTATTTCGGGACTAATCTGATTATTACTGTTAGTCTGGGATGTTATTGCATCGCGCACTAACTCCACACCAAGTTTAATACCCTAACATTTCGTCTCGCAGGCATTTTACGATTCTTTGTGAATAGGTCTTACTGAGTTAGGAGTCCTCTTGAGGACTTTTAAGCTCTCCTAGACTTAGGTGCTACTTTGAGGCCTAAAATACTTTGTGAATTGCTCTTAGTGATGTCGAGTGTTGGACACCGCACGCGCGGTGATTTATGGGAACGATCGCGTACGACACACACACACCGCTCCGCGGGGGGTGTTTTGTGTGTGTGTGTGTGTGAGTCTGGGTGTCGCACGTACGCTCCCCGGGACCAACCTAGGTCGAGACCCACTTGTCTCCGTGAATCGTTGGTTTCACGGAGGCGCTCGGTCCGGCTCGGCTCAGTCTTACCCAGGTCACTCTGTTAAGTCCCTTCACAACAGTTTTTACTTTAATACGAATTCAGACCCGTCCGTTTAGCGGGACCAAAGTCTCTCGAAACAATAATAGTTAATACGAAATGATGATGTATCTTTTTTGCCTTGTCACCCCCTATACACGTCAGTCACAATCAACCATTGCCTGTACAATGCGCCACTCACCGTGAGGGGATCAGCTGGGAGAGCGCGTGTCGTTCTGCTTTGCCTGTGTCGAGGAGTCGACAGGGAAAAGGACTCGAACGATTGAGTTAACCTACTACAAATGTAGTCAGGTAGATTTATTTTTAGGTCCAATAAACAAAATCACTTTTACAACTGAGTATAGATTTGAAAAGAAAAGACAGTAAAAAGAAGAAGAAAATAGATGAAAAATGGCCTATTTAAAGTACCAACGTCCTCTTGGGTGGAGCCAAGGTTGGATTTCTAAGTCTAGGTACCAAACGTTCTCTCGGGTGGAGCCAAGGTTGGATTTCTAAGTCTAAGTACCAAGCGTTCTCTCGGGTGGAGCCAAGGTTGGATTTCTAAGTCTAAGTACCAAGCGTCCTCTCGGGTGGAGCCAAGGTTGGGTTTCTAAGTCTAGGTTTTAACGTTGACGCAACTCTCGTGCCTCAGTGCACCGCATGACCCCGAGAGTTGCCTTTGTTGAGTTAATCATGCTTAAGACTAAGTTAGTGCTAAAGAAGTTTCCTATTTAAAGTATATAGCTTCCTCTCAAGAGGCCCTTGAGGTTGGAAGTACCAACGTCCTCTTGGGTGGAGCCAAGGTTGGGTTTCTAAGTCTAAGTACCAAGCGTCCTCTCGGGTGGAGCCGAGGTTGGGTTTCTAAGTCTAAGTACCAAGCGTCCTCTCGGGTGGAGCCGAGGTTGGATTTCTAAATCTAAACTAAAAAGAAAACAGAGTCTGAACCGAGCGCTACGGTGTCAGAGTCCCTAAGATAAAAATCTATTGCTCTGAAGGCCGCTGTTTTTTGGAAGCAGAAGAGCAAGAGCAGGGCAGAGAACACACGGCACCACACCAGCAGCAGAAGAACCAAAAAGACTGAGGACCAACGAACTAACTGAGCTTTCTCTGCCGATTTCCCTGTTTTACTCTCCTGATAACAAAAGATCCTTTGACAAACGTCCCCGAGTTTCCCTTATTTTGCCCGAGGGGCAACACAAGGAGCTTGAAGTTGTGTTCATACATCATGGGGTCTAAAGGGACACATGTTCTTTGTATTCCTCCAATGTTTCTCCACAAGGAGACATGTTTAAGCATTCAATTTACTACATAAAAGTGTATATAATGTAACCAGTTAGCCCTATGGTAAGACATTTTAAGGCACATAATTTTAACACATAAGAAAATCTAAAGTAAGCAATTTACTTTCACACAAGCAGTTATAAAGAAACCAATTTTCTTTATCCTAAAATAAATGTAAACATTGAAGAAGTTATAAGGTAATCAATTTACCTTATCATAAAATATACGTAAGCATTAAAGAAGTTATAAGGTAATCAATTTACCTTATCATAAAATATACGTAAGCATTAAAGAAGTTATAAGGTAATCAATTTACCTTATCATAAAACATATGTAAGCATCAAAGAAGTTATAAGGTAATCAATTTACCTTATCATAAAACATATGCAAGCATTAAAGAAGTTATAAGGTAATCAATTTACCTTATCATAAAACATATTTGATACACAATAAGTTATAAAGCAATCAATTTACTTTATCATAAGAGGTATATAAGAAGTTATAAAGAAACCAATTTTCTTTATCATAAGATATGAGATACACAATATATATGGTGACTTTGTTGAAAGCATGGTGTCACAGCATGATTCTGGAGTGATTCTGGAACGGCTAGGTGCACCAATATAGTGAGTCCTATCGGGACACACGTCATCCTCCCATGCACCTATGCCGTATCAGTTTATGTGCATATGTGTACTTGTGTATGCGTGAGTGTATGTGTACTAGTGTGTGGGTGTTGTCATTGTGGGGGCCCAAGTTCTCTGTTTATGTGCGCCAAGGCCTGGGGGGTCCAACTTCATCCGAAGTCGGAGCCCAATCCCAGATGGAAGGGGGTTGGGGTTGTTCCAAGTAGATGATGTGTCGTCCATTGCCGCCTTCCAGGATACAGAATCTCTTCCTTGTGGGGAGATGAAAAAACAGCTTCCGGGACAGGTGTATAATGCTCGGGTCAGAATACCTCCTGGTGTCCTCTGGTGAGGAGGCGACGAGAGTGGAGTACTGCATCAGGTGGTCAGCTTCTCTGATGGAGTTGAGGGGCCAGATGTGTTGGTAGACCTCATTTATCTGGGGCCATCCTCGGGGTCCCAGCCGGAGACCGCAAATGTGGTCGAAGGCCCACTCTGGGTTCTTTAAATTGTGGTTGTTCGTCCTGAACCACTTTCCCTCTTTGAACTGGAACAGCTGGTTTTTGCCTGCTCCTTGTTCTCGGAAAACCACCTCAGAGGGGGGGTGGGAGCCTTTCCCCCGAGTATGTTGGGAGTATTCTGGTCGTTGAGCAGGGAGAGACCTAGTGTGGCCCCGTACGAGGGCCCCAACGCCCATCAGGGGTGGAGACCGCATTGGAGTTGTGTCTCTTGGTGCCGCACGAGTCCTGAAGTTTGGTCCTCCTTGGGCATGAGTGTTAGATGCAGGAGAGAGAAATCCATGGCTGCTCATCTCTCTAGGCTGTCTGAGTCTCGTCTGTGTGTCGCCCCGTCCCCTTGTTAGGTCATAAGGCTCCTTTCTTGAGCGGGGAGCTTGGGACACCCGGTTCAAGGACCGCCCATCTAGTCTGTGGCCCCTGGGGGTATTCGCCGGACATTGATAAATCATTACTTCTCTGGGTGCTAGCCCTTGGTTAGCTGGGGGATTCCTTTGGCTATAAACGGGAGAACAAAGTGAAGACAACACCCTGGCCCCCTTAGTTTTACTATCTACTACTATTTTGTCTCCTGGGTCGCATCGATATCTAGCATATGGGTTTCTATCTAGATTTCCCCAGTGACCACCCTCCTCGCCTGGAGAATGACAGTCATTGTCGCTAGGCGAGGAGCTTCCAGTCTCTAAGTTAAACGTTACCCTCCTTTCGGTTGAAGAGGCTTCCGTAATCTCTCCGTCTGGGTTATCCTGTTCCCCCGGAGGCAACTCTCTATTGTCCCCAGTGAGGTCGCCTATTCCTTGAATAAACGATTCTAAGAAAAAGGGGTCTGAGGTGTCCGCATCAGGGTTAATTTGAATTGGGTTGTTATGGTGATCTTCCATCACCTGGTCAATTACTTCTTGCATTTCTACCGCTAACGTGCTTCCTATATATCCCACGTCACGTGGGGTGTCATCCGAGATTTTTAAGGGAGTTTTGGATTTCTTATTTCGGGTTGGATAGCTTGGTCCACCTAATGTGGGCCATTCTTCGAAAGAATAAGTGATTACAACGTTGGACATGCTTTCTACTATACCAGCCACCTCCGTGTCTGCCGTAGCTCTAGCTGGTCCGCTATTGTTTTCAGTCATTCCTCCGGTCTCCGGTTTGGGGGTTTCCGGAGCTCCATCTGGCTGTATAGGCCGGGTTAAGCCAGTGATTAGTTAACAGTTTTTATTAGTATAGGAAAGGGGAAAGGAGTTTTTTGGTCAGAGTCCTCTTGACACTGACCCTAGATGTTAGTTATTCTTTACCCGTCCCGCCACATAATTAGTATAACAGATTACAGCCCATGCCGGATCTATTTCAACAACCGTGCTTAGTACACAGGCTGTGGTCATTATTGCTACCTGACTAGCTATTTTCTCACATTGTTTCCGTAGGCTGCCTTGGGAGTTTCTATTGAGCTGGTCTAAGTACGTGAGGTAGATAATAACCAGGCTTACAGCCACTCCTAGATTAATGAGTGTCTTGTTCTCCCCTCCTAAATATTCTATAGCATGTCCTAGTACGGAGACAACATACATGAGAAAATTCACACAAGTCCATCCTCTTAGCTTGACTGGTAGGTACATTTGATATAGGAATATAATATTGTAGGATGGAATGATTGTTCCAGTATAATAAAAAGCTGCATAGGCCTTAAGTAGGTATAGCAATGCTAATGCTCCTCCCATTAACCTTCCTTCTTTTAAGAGGTGGAAGCAGGCCATGATAGAGTACATAACTATAGCAAACATGTCTCTATAGAATATGGTTCGAAATATTACCTGGGTTAAGCCAGTGATCTCGGACTCTCCCGGGGTGCAATTGTTTGCTCCCTCCATTGGTGTCGAGGTTATATTGCTTGCCATATTCTATCAGGATTTCCGGGCTGCTCAAGTTTTGCTTCTGTCTGGGCTCGATGTGGAGTGAAGGTAGAATCTGTAGGACTTGGCTGCAGCTTGATTCTTGTCTCTTGTGAGTCTATATGTGTTGGTCTGTTTGTTAAGATAAAATCATGTGGTATAGGCCGGCCTACTTCACGCATTACTCTCCTCCTGCTTCTTTACATTGGACGATTGTTTGCTACAAAAATTTCTTACGAGTTGCCCAAGGCCTATTTTGATCATATAGTATATGACCCCTAAGCATAAAAGGCCCAGCAAGACATAACCACACCATATCAGTAGAGTCTTTATTAACGGCCAAATCCATCCTCCTATGGTGTATATTATGCTTTGTGTGACGTCACCTGCTGATGTCAGGGCAGCTCCACCAATGTGGAGCTGCAGTGACCCCCAGCAGGTTCATGTGGTTCCTCTTGGGGAACCTTTTGCTCCGTGTACATAGCCGTTAACAACCTCTGGGTCTTGCAGGTTGGCTACATCCTTGCTGTATTTTTTTTTTAATCTTTCTTCAACCCTGTCCATACAGGGAGAAAACATTTGGTATTGCACTTCACACATGTTCCTGGTGTCACATGTGTACCTGTTGAAGTTTAGTTCTCTAAACTCTGAATGTGGCCCTCATAAAGGGGGTTCTCTGACCACTTGGTGGTGGTGCCGTGTGATCCGCCCGCCCCTGCCATCTGAAAAACAGGGTTTAGGAGTGTCCAAGAGTTATTGTTTTGCGATCCGCTTTTAACAAAAAAATGTGGAACTAGTTCCCAACATCCTCCCATTAAAGCGGGAGCGAAATTGATAGGCTCCTCCCAGTCCCCCCGGGTTTACAGCAGAGAAGGGGGCGGCAAGGCAGACACATTATGTTCGCATATAAAACATTTTTCCAGATAAATAGATTTTTATGACCGCAAGTCATTTCTTCAATTGCTAATTTTATACATCCGACGTCCAAAAATTCACTCCGTAGTATCACCGCAATTTCATTCAATACTCCATTTTTACATTCATTATTAGTATTATCAATCTTCGCTGCTATTTTATTCATACAGGTTTTTTCATTAATACACGGGTATTTGTCAGGGTTTATATCCCCACACCTGTATCCTGGCACTCCCTGCCTCCTTCCTCTCGGTGGGTTATACATTTCGTATTCCCCTTCTCCTTCACTCTCTTCTTCATACCTCTCTTCTTCTAAGAAAGGTGGTTGTGGTCTTTGTCTGCCCGTTGACCTTGATTGTTCCTTGGCGGAATTTTGATTCCGGGTAGGGGGTTCCTCCTTTTGTGCCTTCAGGGATCTGTGGGACCCTTCTTGGTGTTTATGAGATGGGAGTGTGTGACTTTCTTCCCTTTGTTGCCGGCGGGGTTCGGGATACCGATAGTCTGGTACCGGGTATAGGTCATGAGTCCTCTGCACTTGACTATGCATGGGGTCTCCTCCACGGTTAGGGTTGATCAGTCCCCTAACTGGGATTGGCCTTACCAATATTGGAGCCGGATTTAGATCTGGGGTGGCCATGTCCATTGGTGCTGGATGTTGTACCGGAGCATGGTCCCGTTCCGCGTTGACCCAGAATGCCGGATGGTGTGGCCCCACCAGTTCCGAACCCCCATAGTTATATGCGGGGGGCCTGTATTGGTCAAAACCCTGGGTCCCCTGGGCCGGTGGAGCCCCCGGTCGTGTTGGCTCTCCTCTTTGTGGTCCGTAGATTAATTCGGCTTGGGGGGTCCCTTTATTCCAGGGTTGGTCGAGAGTTACTCGATCTGTCAATTGTTCCGTCAATTCTTCATACTCTTCTACCGAGTGGGTCACCAAAGTGAAGCGAATGGTGGGGTTTTCCCAGATCAGTCTATGGAAGGCCAAGGTAAACGCATGTGTTTCATATTGGAAACCACCACCTCCAAACACTGGCAGGACAATCCTGATTGGGGGGGGTCTCCCATATCGAGTACCGTCTGTATTCCTAGGTTCATCACTTCCTCTAGCACCACCTGTTGGTCTTTGACCGTCTGGTGCCCCTGCCTGGGGAGGTAGCAGCAATGCACTATTCCCACCAGTCCATGCTCCTTGTTTGTTTGTAGGTGGGCTGATGGGGTGTGGAATGGTAGCCGGTTATTTAGCCTTTGATCCTGAGTAAATCTATCCGTTAGCGTGGGGAATCTATCCCTCAGTGCTCGAGCGGCACCCGAATCATGAGCTAGATTTGGATTGGTGGGATTCAACATGTAAACCTTTTCTCCTGGTCCTCGGGGCAGAGGACAGCTCCACAGGTCGCCCTGGTATATGGTCACCTGTCCCTCCTGCCATGGTCCTCTTATGAAATCTGAGGGCGCCCATGGCTCTGGTACCACGGACCCAGGTATCTCTATCACCTGGGAGTTTCTTCGAGGAGGGACCGGGGAAAGGGCGTGTGGCGTTAGTGCTCTCCATGGTCCTCCATGTCCAGGTCCTCCCTGAGGCTCATCATATCTTTCCGAGATCTCCCCGTCCTCCAGGGTATCTATCTCGACATCTCGCTCCCCTATCTCAGAGGCAGCCGTTCTGCTCATGTTTTATTTTTATTTATTTTATTTTTAATATCGCAACTTTTAGGGGGAATTTTTACTTTTAACACAGGTTACTCCTTTTTTTAACCTAATCTATATTTAGGTGGGATTTTGTTTTCAGATAAGATAACTTATTTTACTATCTCTTATTGAAACTTCTAAGTGGACTTTTATTTATTTAACTCAGGTTGCCTCTTTATTAATGGACTTTTATCTTTGACTAGAATTACTCTCTTATCAAACTAACTATACTTATTCTTACTTACGCTCCGGGGGTTAACCCGTTTTAACAGGTGGAATATTATTTCTTATCACAAATCAAATTACTCCATGACGAGAAATAACTCCGTTGACAACCTGCTTTATCTAACTAGGGAAGGGGCAAACCTTTTATTACCAGGTGGAAATTAGTCATACGCAAGAATGCATCCTCAAGAGACCTATACAACTAGGTAGGATGTCACCCTCATCAGATACAACTCCTTTAGCCACCTGCTTCAATACTTTAGGGGGCCAACCCTTTCATTACAAGGTAGAATGTTATTTCTTATCACAAATCAAATTACTCCATGAAAAAAATAAATCCTTTAGCAACCTTTTTATTAATAGGGGGAGGGGTAACCTTTTATCACCAGGTGGAAATTAGCCATACGCAAGAATGCCTCCTCAAGAGACCTATACAACTAGGTAGGATGTCATCCTCATCAGATATAACTCTTTTAGCCACCTGCACTATTTACTATAAGGGGGGGGAAGAGAGGGGAAAAACGTTTTTCCTAGGACAAAGCTTTTATCACGAACCAAATTACTGCATGACAAAATAACTCCAGTAATAACCTTCATAAACAAGGGGAGGGGAGACCCCCTTGGCCAGGTGGAAAATCAGCTCTGTTAAGAATAACTCCGTTGCCAGACCTATATAACTAGGTGGAATGTTACCCTCAACAAATTAAACTCCCTCGTCCACCTGTTCTATTTACTATGAAGGGGGGGGGGGAAAGACCCTCTCTACCAGGTGGAAAATTAGCTTTTATTAAGAACAAACCTCAACAAATGACTTCTCCGCCTACCTGCTTTAATCCACAAAAAGAGGGGGGGGGGGGGAGGGGGGGCTAGAACCCTTTCTAGCAGGTGGAAATTTAGCTCATAATTTATTTTGCCAACCTGCGTTAATCCACAAAAGGGGGGGGGGGGGAACAAGGAAAAAACCCTCTGTAACAGGTGGGAAACGAGCTCTATTAAGAAATGACTCCGTTGCCAGACCTATATAACTAGGTGGAACATCACTCTCAACAAATATGCTGGATGCACTCCTTTTAGCCACCTGCCGTATTCACCATAAAGGGGGGGGAAAACCCTTTTTTTTTTTCACCAGGTGGAATATTATTTCTATGAAGTGTAACTCCGTTAGAGACCTGCGCGCTACGGTGGATTATTACCTTAGAAAGAAATAACTCTGTTAGAGACCTGCTTTAATATCTTTCAGGTGGCTAGCCTATTGTATCCGTAACGATTATTTAGGTGAGGCTGTCTGGTTTTTTCGGACCAGTCAGGCCTCCTAACATAATATAGCAGATTATTCAGGTAAGGCTGTCTGGTTTTTTCGGACCAGTCAGGCCTCCTAACATAATATAGCAGATTATTCAGGTAAGGCTGTCTGGTTTTTTCGGACCAGTCAGGCCTCCTAACATAATATAGTAGATTATTCAGGTAAGGCTGTCTGGTTTTTTCGGACCAGTCAGGCCTCCTAACATAATATAGAAGATTATTCAGGTAAGGCTGTCTGGTTTTTTCGGACCAGTCAGGCCTCCTAACATAATATAGCAGATTATTCAGGTAAGGCTGTCTGGTTTTTTCGGACCAGTCAGGCCTCCTAACATAATATAGAAGATTATTCAGGTAAGGCTGTCTGGTTTTTTCGGACCAGTCAGGCCTCCTAACATAATATAGCAGATTATTCAGGTAAGGCTGTCTGGTTTTTTCGGACCAGTCAGGCCTCCTAACATAATATAGAAGATTATTCAGGTAAGTCTGTCTGGTTTTTTCGGACCAGTCAGGCCTCCTAACATAATATAGCAGATTACCTGGCTTTTTAGACCAGTAGGCGCCGTTCTATTTTCGAAGACAAAAACGGCCTGGTTTTTTAGACCAGTAGGACCCGTTCAATTTCGAAGACCGAGACGGCCCTGGCTTTTTAGACCAGTAGGCGCCGTTCTATCTTCGAAGACAAAACGGTCTGGCTTTTTAGACCAGTAGAACCCGTTCAATTTCGAAGACAGAGACGGCCCTGGCTTTTTAGACCAGTAGGCTCCGATCAATTTTCTAAGACAAAAACGGCCTGGCTTTTTAGACCAGTCGGACCCGCTTAACTTGAAAATTAAATCGAATAAAAATAAAATTAAAGTGGAATGTTACTCTTAGCACAATTACCTATCTTATCAGACTATTTTATTTTTAGGTGAGATGGTACCTTTAATAAAATTATTTTATTTATATTTATTTTATTTTTTATTTTATTTTATGGGGCTAACTTAATTTATCCTTTAAGTCCATTTAGATAGGGCCGCCTGGTTCTCCTGACCAGTCGGGCCTCTGTTTAATTTTGAAGTCAAAACGGCCTGGCTTTTTAGACCGATCGGGCCAGTTTAACTTGAAAATTAAATCGAATAGAAATAAAATTAAGGTGTAACGTTACTCCTAGCACAATTACCTGTCTTATTAGACTACTTTATTTTTAGGTGAGATGGTACCTTTTAATTAAATTATTTTATTTATATTTTATTTTTTATTTTATTTTATGGGGCTAACTTAATTTATCCTTTAAATCTATTTAGATAGGGCTGCCTGGTTCTCCTGACCAGTCGGGCCTCTGTTTAATTTTGAAGTCAAAACGGCCTGGCTTTTTAGACCAGTCGGACCCGTTTAACTTGAAAATTAAATCGATTAGAAATAAAATTAAGGTGTAACGTTACTCCTAGCACAATTACCTGTCTTATTAGACTACTTTATTTTTAGGTGAGATGGTACCTTTAATAAAATTATTTTATTTATATTTTATTTTTTATTTTATTTTATGGGGCTAACTTAATTTATCCTTTAAATCTATTTAGATAGGGCTGCCTGGTTCTCCTGACCAGTCGGGCCTCTGTTTAATTTTGAAGTCAAAACGGCCTGGCTTTTTAGACCAGTCGGACCCGTTTAACTTGAAAATTAAATCGATTAGAAATAAAATTAAGGTGTAACGTTACTTTTAGCACAAATACCGATCTCATTAGACTACTTTATTTTGAGATGAGATGGTACCTTTAACCCCAATAATGTATTAGGCACGCTAACAAGCAGAAATAACCAAAACTTGATAATTGTAATATAATCAAAAACCATCGACCATTGCCAACCAATAATCAATAATTTCAACCAACCACAACAATCATAGCTATCAATGCCAATGAAAATCAATCAATTTTCTCACAATTCAAAACCAAGACTGCCTAGTCCGTTGTCTAGTCACAGCCTCACAAGACGCAAATATGGGGAAAAAACAACTATCAAGTTACAATCGCAACAGGATTACAATCATTGACCACTCACAAGCAATAATCAATAACCACAACAAATCACAATGCAACTATAGTTTATTAATATCAATGATCGAAAATTAAGACCAAGACTGGTCCGTGGATTAGTTACGGTCTTTTTTATTTTAGGTGTGCGATTCGTGCACTGGACTGCCTAGTCTCTTTGACTAGCTACAGCCCCACGTTGGGCGCCATGTCGAGTGTTGGACACCGCACGCGCGGTGATTTATGGGAACGATCGCGTACGACACACACACACCGCTCCGCGGGGGGTGTTTTGTGTGTGTGTGTGTGTGTGAGTCTGGGTGTCGCACGTACGCTCCCCGGGACCAACCTAGGTCGAGACCCACTTGTCTCCGTGAATCGTTGGTTTCACGGAGGCGCTCGGTCCGGCTCGGCTCAGTCTTAATCCGGTCCGACCCAGGTCACTCTGTTAAGTCCCTTCACAACAGTTTTTACTTTAATACGAATTCAGACCCGTCCGTTTAGCGGGACCAAAGTCTCTCGAAACAATAATAGTTAATACGAAATGATGATGTATCTTTTTTGCCTTGTCACCCCCTATACACGTCAGTCACAATCAACCATTGCCTGTACAATGCGCCACTCACCGTGAGGGGATCAGCTGGGAGAGCGCGTGTCGTTCTGCTTTGCCTGTGTCGAGGAGTCGACAGGGAAAAGGACTCGAACGATTGAGTTAACCTACTACAAATGTAGTCAGGTAGATTTATTTTTAGGTCCAATAAACAAAATCACTTTTACAACTGAGTATAGATTTGAAAAGAAAAGACAGTAAAAAGAAGAAGAAAATAGATGAAAAATGGCCTATTTAAAGTACCAACGTCCTCTTGGGTGGAGCCAAGGTTGGATTTCTAAGTCTAGGTACCAAACGTTCTCTCGGGTGGAGCCAAGGTTGGATTTCTAAGTCTAAGTACCAAGCGTTCTCTCGGGTGGAGCCAAGGTTGGATTTCTAAGTCTAAGTACCAAGCGTCCTCTCGGGTGGAGCCAAGGTTGGGTTTCTAAGTCTAGGTTTTAACGTTGACGCAACTCTCGTGCCTCAGTGCACCGCATGACCCCGAGAGTTGCCTTTGTTGAGTTAATCACGCTTAAGACTAAGTTAGTGCTAAAGAAGTTTCCTATTTAAAGTATATAGCTTCCTCTCAAGAGGCCCTTGAGGTTGGAAGTACCAACGTCCTCTTGGGTGGAGCCAAGGTTGGGTTTCTAAGTCTAAGTACCAAGCGTCCTCTCGGGTGGAGCCGAGGTTGGGTTTCTAAGTCTAAGTACCAAGCGTCCTCTCGGGTGGAGCCGAGGTTGGATTTCTAAATCTAAACTAAAAAGAAAACAGAGTCTGAACCGAGCGCTACGGTGTCAGAGTCCCTAAGATAAAAATCTATTGCTCTGAAGGCCGCTGTTTTTTGGAAGCAGAAGAGCAAGAGCAGGGCAGAGAACACACGGCACCACACCAGCAGCAGAAGAACCAAAAAGACCGAGGACCAACGAACTAACTGAGCTTTCTCTGCCGATTTCCCTGTTTTACTCTCCTGATAACAAAAGATCCTTTGACAAACGTCCCAGAGTTTCCCTTATTTTGCCCGAGGGGCAACACAAGGAGCTTGAAGTTGTGTTCATACATCATGGGGTCTAAAGGGACACATGTTCTTTGTATTCCTCCAATGTTTCTCCACAAGGAGACATGTTTAAGCATTCAATTTACTACATAAAAGTGTATATAATGTAACCAGTTAGCCCTATGGTAAGACATTTTAAGGCACATAATTTTAACACATAAGAAAATCTAAAGTAAGCAATTTACTTTCACACAAGCAGTTATAAAGAAACCAATTTTCTTTATCCTAAAATAAATGTAAGCATTGAAGAAGTTATAAGGTAATCAATTTACCTTATCATAAAATATACGTAAGCATTAAAGAAGTTATAAGGTAATCAATTTACCTTATCATAAAATATACGTAAGCATTAAAGAAGTTATAAGGTAATCAATTTACCTTATCATAAAAAATATGTAAGCATCAAAGAAGTTATAAGGTAATCAATTTACCTTATCATAAAACATATGCAAGCATTAAAGAAGTTATAAGGTAATCAATTTACCTTATCATAAAACATATTTGATACACAATAAGTTATAAAGCAATCAATTTACTTTATCATAAGAGGTATATAAGAAGTTATAAAGAAACCAATTTTCTTTATCATAAGATATGAGATACACAATATATATGGTGACTTTGTTGAAAGCATGGTGTCACAGCATGATTCTGGAGTGATTCTGGAACGGCTAGGTGCACCAATATAGTGAGTCCTATCGGGACACACGTCAGTGAAAAAAGTTAGGAGTCCTAAATTTAAGAGTGACACACCAATTATTTTTAGGAGCTACTCCTAAATTCGCCAGTTAGGACCTACTTTTAGCCCTAAGATCCTTTGTGAATACGGCCCCAGATCTTAGCATGTTTTCTCTTCTGAGTGACTGTATAACATTCCGCATTTGTAAGTACTTAAAGGGACACTGTGTAATATTTGAATTCATTTATTTCCTCAAATCAACGTATTCATTCATAAATAAGTCCTCGTTGGTGTAAAATAATCTCACTTATCCTCCTGAGCGAAGAATAATTAATATGTAGTTACATAGGACGGATAAGCTTCATGTAAGCTTCCACGTTCTTCCGGTCTATGAACTGCCGAGAGGGACAAAAAGCACTATGTGGTACAGGAAATGCAAACGCGTTTTCACTCTGAGCCAGCGTGAATGATGACTGAAATAATTCACTATCTTGCTCGAGGAATAATTACTCATACATCATTAGCTTACACTAATGATTCAATGCAGTTTGAAATTTGTTTGAACGAACTTCATCATCTCTCGAATGAATCGATGAGGTAGTATTGGATGTCATGAAACAGCTTCTTGGCACATACTGCCCACCGTAGTTTTTGAACAAGCGAGCACTATTAGTTTGAATGCAATATTCAATTGTACCACTAGATGGGAGTAATTTTTACACAGTGTCCCTTTAAAGAAATCTGTATTTGGAATGCCATATTCTATTCTTAACTCTATAAAGGATTTCAACTGCATATTTTTCTGTGAAACAAGTCCTTGAATTGCTTTATTCCCAACTGAGCCCATTTTTGTATATTAATCGAGGCTAGGTCTTTGTATAGATCTGGGTTACGATACATAGGAGAAAATGTGGAAGTATAATTGGTAATGCCATGTTCTTTTGAACTGTCCTTCCAAGATCGAAGTGTATTAACAATAGTGAAACAGTCACCTATGTCCTTTATTCTGGTAAATTGTTTTATAAATATGAGAGAGTCCAAAGGTAAAGGGTCGACTAATTTGGCTTCCATTTGAATCCATTGTGAGTCCTGTCTTCCCAGTGACCATGTCACTACATTTCGTAACTGAGCTGACCAAAAATAATATTGAAAATTGGGAAGACCGAGACCCCCCATGGACTCCGGCTTCATAAGAGTCAGTAGTTTTATCCTGTGCATCTTGTTGCACCAAATAAATTTAGAAATATGTCTATTTAAAGCATTCAAAAATTCTGTAGATAGGTAACACGGTAACATTTGAACAAGAAAATTCTATCTTGGAAGGACGTTCATTTTTATCACATGTACTCTTCCTAATAGGGATAGAGGAAGTGTGGACCATTTACACAGATCGTTTTTTATCTTTTCTATAAGGGGACAGTAATTTTCTTTATACAAGTTCTCCAGCTGCGGTGTAATGCTTATTCCCAAGTATTTAAACCCCTTCACAGTCGAGCATTATTTGTGTTGGCATCATGTGCAAGAGACAGGCGTTAGATTTGTTGAAATTTATTTTATATCCTGAGTATTTTCCAAATTGTTGAATTTCATTATATAAGTATGTTAACGACTGATCTGGTTCTTTTATGTATACAATTATATCATCTGCAAATAAGGATATTTTATGTTCCTCGTTATTGATTTTCAGTCCTTTAATATCACTATTGTCAGAGCAGATGGCCTACACCCAAACAGGTAAGGCTCAAAACTGTTGAGGGACAATCTTCTCTTCTCGCTTTACGCACAGGCCACAATCTTGCCATGGTCTGACGCACAGGCCACAATCAGAGCACAGGTTGAGAAGAAGCGAGACTACAGCCTCCCCCACACAACTACTCTGCCAAAATCTGACACACAGATAGCAGACAGCCCACAGCCATGGTCTGACGCACAGGCCACAATCAGAGCACAGGTTGAGAAGAAGACATGTATCAGCCCGTCACTGAAATTAATCCCGCCACTTCAAGTGTCCACGAACGCGCCTGCCACCCATGCACCCCTGAGCCCCGAGATGCGTCCGGACGGACAGTACGGACAGAGACGGAACAATAACCAGTCGCCATTGAGGCGAGCTGAGAAGAAGTGAGACTACAGCTTCCCCCCCCCCCCACAAATGTTCTCTATGTCCACTACCTGACACACAGATAGCAGACAGCCCACAGACCTTGAAGAGAGACAACAGCCCGCCCTACGCCATCAACACTGTGCTGAGGGGGGTGGCCGGCTTGGCGGGGAACGACCACCCCCTTCCTCTTCCTCTGTATTACCTCATCGACAATGACCTCCAGCCTCATCTCTCCCACAGCTGTGGGAGAGAGCTTAGGACTCACAATGTCTCCTCCCTTTGCGATTTTCCAGCCGAATATAAGAGACTGGAATATGTTGGAATATCTGCGTCATTGATAGCATCGCCATGTCCTGGCGACAGGCTGATAACTCCCAAGAGGATGGCGCCCCACCCCCCCCCCTATACTGATAGTAGTCCTGAGTATTACTGAGACAAAAAAGGGTTCAGCCGTAGACACAGTATAAAGGAAGTTTCACATAATCTGCTGAACCCAAGGTTGCCTACGTCAAAGCAGGGCAACTTTCGCATTCATGCTGTAACCACTAAGAGAGTAAACAAAGGGAAACTTAGACACACTGCTAACCTCACAAATCTCATATCTATTGCCTCCAAACCAAAAACAACCTTAAAGCCGATCAACAACACCATCAGGATGACTCTACTTAATGTGAGGTCTCTTAATAACAAATCATTTTTAGTTAATGATTTTATTACCACTTCTAAACTGGATTTTATGTTTTTAACTGAAACATGGCTGGAACAAATTAACAGTGCAACCGTTCTGATAGAGACAGCTCCTCCCAACTATAACTTTTTTGATGCATGTAGATCTGGAAAAAGAGGTGGAGGGGTTGCTGCTATATTTAAAAATGTATTTCAGGGGAAACAGATGTTTTTTGGTGATTTTCCATCGTTCGAATACCTTAGTGCTGTATTGAAATGCTCCCCCAGAGTTCTCCTATTAATTATTTACAGGCCACCCACATATTCTGCAATTTTTTTCGATGACTTCACAGAATTATTGTCTAGCATCTCCACAGAATTTGACTGTCTAGTTATAACTGGTGACTTCAATTTTCATACTGATGATTTGAATGACAAGTGTGCAAAAAAACTTTTTGCCATTTTGGACACATTTGAACTGTCTCAACATGTGAAAGAGGCTACTCATTGCAAGGGGTACACTCTAGACCTGGTTATCACAAAGGGCCTCAATGTTTCTGATCTCTCTGTGACTGATCCTTCCTTGTCTGACCACTTTTGTGTTTTCTTTAACATATCTTTTATTCCCGACATACAGACAAAATCAAACACTGTCAAAAAACGGTATATCAATGAAGATTCTAATGTTTTTTTTTAAAAAGGCCATCTCCTTGCTACCACCTCTAAACCCATGTTCTGCTGATGATCTTGTAGAAAACTTTAATTTGAAAATTTTGAAAGTCATAGATGTCATTGCACCTTATAAGGTTAAAACGATTTCTGGAAAGCAAAAGGCACCCTGGAGAAAAGCTGCTTCTGTAACAGCACAGAAAAAGGAATGCAGGAAGGTTGAACGCATCTGGCGTAAAACAAAACTTCATATTCACCATGATATCTATAAAGAGAGCCTCCGTGCCTACAATTTAGACTTAAAAAATGCTAGAGAAACATTTTTCTCCAATATCATTAAAACCAACACTAATAATGCAAAAACCCTATATGCAACTGTTGACAGACTGACCAACCCCCCAACAGAAATTCCACCTGATCTCCATTCCACGCAGAAATACAATGAGTTTGCAGCTTTTTATATTGATAAAATTGAAGGTATCAGACGCGCCATCAATATCTCCACGTCAAACAAAAATGTTGGACTACCACCCTGTTCAGGCAAAAATTATGTGGCAAGGATGGCATGCTTTAATGTTATAGACTCTCAAAATCTTGTGGAAACTGTGACACAACTAAAGCCATCCACCTGTTGCCTTGATACTATACCTACCAACCTCTTTAAGAATGTTTTCGACTGCCTAGCAGTAGACATATTGCAGATAGTTAACAACTCTCTCCAGTCAGGCAATTTCCCAAAAGCTTTGAAAACTGCAGTTATTAAACCCCTTTTAAAAAAGCGGAGCCTAGATGCCACTATTATTAACAACTACAGACCAATATCAAATCTACCCTTCATAAGTAAAATCATTGAGAAAGTTGTCCTCCAGCAACTAAATCACTTCCTGGCATCAACTGGTTGCTATGACACCTTCCAATCAGGATTTCAACCCCTGCACAGCACTGAGACCGCCCTTATTAAAGTTATAAACGACATCCGTCTTAACACAGACTCTGGCAAAACCTCAATACCAATGCTACTTGACCTCAGTGCTGCATTCGACACTGTAGACCATACATTACTTCTGGAAAGGTTAGAAAACTGGGTGGGGCTTTCAGGCACTGTCTTAAATTGGTTCAGGTCCTACCTACAAAATAGAAACTACTTTGTTTCCATTGGCGACTTTGTATCAGAATCAACCAACATGACATGTGGAGTCCCACAAGGTTCGATCTTAGGACCCTCTTTATTCAACATCTACATGCTCCCACTAGGGCAAATCATCATTTTGACAGTCACATCAAATCAGTTACAAAATCGGCATATTATCACCTTAAAAATGTAGCAAGACTTAGAGGGCTCATGTCCACCGAAGACTTACAAAAACTTGTACATGCCTTTATCACTAGTAAGCTTGATTACTGCAATGGTCTCCTTACAGGTCTCCCAAAACAAACTCTGAGGAAGCTTCAGCTTGTTCAGAATGCTGCTGCTAGAGTTCTAACAAAAACCAAAAAATGTGATCATATTACACCAATTCTGAAATCGTTACAATGGCTTCCTGTAGGTCAGAGAATTGATTTTAAAATCATGTTGCTAACCTATAAATCCCTACATGGTTTAGGCCCAAAATATTTAACTGATATGCTTCCACTACATCAGCCTTCTAGACTGCTAAGATCCTCTGAGACCAATCTGTTAATTATCCCCAGAGTAAACACAAAACATGGGAAAGCAGGATTTAGTTACTATGCAACAAATAGCTGGAATAAACTCCCAGCGGATTTAAGACTTGCCCCAACTCTGAGCACCTTTAAAACAAGACTGAAGACTTTTATGTTTGCTATAGCTTTCTGCTAAAATCTTAAATACATTGCACTTTCTAAAAAGCTTTTTTTAACTTTGCCTTTATTTTCTATTTTAATACTAAAATGCCTTTTTCTATTTTACCCATTTCTTTGCATATGTTTTTCTTTTACTTATCTATTATTTTATTTTATTGTATGACAATGTTTATATGTGAAGCACTTTGAGTCTGCCTTGTGTATGAAAAGTGCTATATAAATAAAGTTGCCTTGCCTTGCCTTGCCTATTGTCTCGTATACATGATGCCAACAATTCAACCACGATCACAAACAACAAACTTGACAAAGGACACCCTTGTCTTGTTCCTCTTCTTAATACAAAGAAGTCTGACGAAGTCCCATTTGTAATAACAGCGGCTTTGGGGTTATTATAAATTGATTTAATCCACGCTATAAAATTCTGTCCCATATTGAGTTTTTCAAGAATAGCGAAAAGAAAGTTCCATTCGACACGGTCGTATGCCTTCTCCGCGTCCAGTGCAAGGAGCAGAGAGGGTTTCCGACCAGTGTTAAAATGGTTTATTACATTCAAGAGTCTCCTTATATTGTCAGCAGAATACCTCCCCTTTATAAAACCTGCTTGATCTGGATTAATTAATTTAGGTAAAATGTCTTCTAACCTTTTTGCTAGTAGTTTAGTTATAATTTTGTAATCATGGTCTAAAAGGCTAATAGGTCTATATGACGAACACTTTAAAGGGTCTTTGCCACTTTTGTGCAATACTGAAATGTATGCCAAAAAAAAATGGGGTGAAGTTCAGTCCAAAACTCTCTGTAAAACTCATTCGAAAAACCGTCTGGTCCTGGGCTTTTATTTGTAGGCATTAAATTAATTGTGGCCTGTACCTCTTCTTTTGTAAATGGTGAATTAAAATAGATGATTGCTCCATTTTCTATTGTTTTCTTTATTAGCATTCTTCTTGTTATTGATCACATTAATTTATGTAGTAGTTACTCCTACTCAGCGTAGTGCAGTGAAGTGTAGTCTGAACCAGCTATGACTGAAGGAATTTAATGGTCAAAAATATTATTAAGAAATATTTGAATATATTCGAATATTAATATTAATAAACAAACAAACTTCGAATATGATTTTTGGGCAATAGTCAAAGCCCTACACACACACACACACAATTTAATTAGTTTACTGTAGAATACCTACGTTAAAATGATCCAGCATGAACTGTGATCCATAGTACCACAATATGACATGGCTGTCTGTGTCGTCCTTGGTCCAGTACCTCACATGGATATCCATCTGTTTGCTTTTAGTGGTTTTGTTCATACTCTCGTCGAACATGAGGAAGTACTGTTTATCGTTTAAGCTGCATGACAGCTCTCTTTTTATGAAAGATGCGATGCCGTATTTGGCAAGATAGGCCGCTTTGTTTTCACCACAGGTGAACGACTTCGCAAACTCCGAATCTGGGAACATTGCAGCCAAGACGCTACTAATGTCCTCGTTCGATTTGAAGAAATTAAGTCTGCTCACCGTGTGGAGAACCCACAATAACTCCGCCTTCTGGGTTTCTGGTGGCGAAACAAAGCTGGTTAACGCCGTCTGATGTGAAGTACTAGCCATGGATGCTGAACTTTTTGGTCCACTTCTTTCAAATAATACGGGCATCTGTGTAGTCCCACTAGCTGCCGCGGAGTATCGGAAATGTTTCTGCGACCTCATGTGGGACTCAAGAGCTTTTGCTCCCATGGTCCCTAGTATTCCCACCTTCGGCATAAATGACACCTTGCCTCGTAGTCACCTGCCTTCTCCAAGCACCCCCGAAACTTATCCTCCTCAAACCATTTCTCACTGAATTTGCAGTCCCATCCTGAAAGTAGCGCAAGTTGGCCTAATGATGTCAACCGTCACTAGCTAAAAGTGCCGCCAGCCAGTTAGCCTGATGACTGATGTCAACGTTCACTGTAAAAACGAAAACTTAAAATTGTTGGTTTCATTATGATTTCTGAGTAAAATGAATATAAAACATTAAGTATTCATGTCAACTGTGCAATGCAATTTAGTTCAACCAACAATGTTGAGTTTTGGGTCAAGAGTTGGGCTCACTGTAGTATCTTTGTTAGCAAGAAACACGGGTTTAAGTCAGACTCTGTCAGGCCAACTACGGTGCACATGCGCATTTCGACACTTTGCAAAATACGTGGTTTCCTAACGGAATTTGCAGATGGTTAATATTGTGGCGACTCCTACCCCCCGGGGAGTCTGGGTACTCGTGATGCCGGTTGGGAAAAAGGGGTTTATTGCCTTTTGTCAATTTGTTTCTGTTAGGTTAAGTGGGGTTAACGGGTTTAGGGTCTTTATTGTTTGTGTGTTGTTTATTGTGAATAGTGTTGCCGCCACCGTTACCGAGACATGCATGTCCGTTGGTTGGGTGTGCGGTGCACTGTGTGTTGTGGGTGTGTGTTAAATAAAGGCAGCTCTCGGGATCGTGCGGTGTATGAGGCATGAGAGTTGCGTCACCGTTTAACCTGGGCTCCCGTCTCGTGCAGAACAAGTTTGACAATAATGGCAAACTTCTGCACTTTGGTATGCTGCATTTAGACAGCGATTTTCTGCTTGCTGTCTGGTATTCAGAAATGTAAAATGGAAGTTTCCAATTATTAATTTTAATAAAGTGAACTTAAAACTTGTTTTGCATTGT
Organism: Gadus chalcogrammus; assembly: GCF_026213295.1. Lineage (NCBI taxonomy): Eukaryota > Metazoa > Chordata > Actinopteri > Gadiformes > Gadidae > Gadus > Gadus chalcogrammus. Next base: position 23,228,102 of record NC_079423.1, read on the forward strand.
TTGAAATGTTTTTTTTTTAATAATATTAACCTTAATTTGAAATATTAAGTTAACACCCCTGACTTATTTTTTTGAGTTTTGTAAAATATAAAAATCTTAGTTGGTATAACTCTAACTTTCAAGTTTGTCTAAAGAGGAAAATTATCTTTTCATGGGCTCAAAACTAAAAAAAATTGATTGCAGTAAGTTGCCATGCAATTTTGAGTTTTCTCAACTTTTTATTTTTTACAGTGTTAACGTAACGTAAAACTCCTGAAAATGCCGTAATTAATAGACACACTATGTGATTGTTTTGTGCGAAAATTTCCCTCAGTCGTAAAAACCCCTCTGCAAAATGTAATACCTAGAGCAAATTTACCTAGAGCAGGACTATTTATGGCCTTAATTTCACACGAAAAAAAGTAACTTTTTAAGGACCCGCGGGAACCATGGAGAGAGAGAGGGAGAGGGAGAGGGAGAGGGAGCGAGAGAGAGAGAGAGAGAGAGAGAGAGATGATTGTGTCTCCATTTTTTATTTCTCCCCAACATAGAATACCATGACGGCACCAGGTAACTGGATTATCAACAAGAGCAGCAATGAGGCTGCTCTCGGGATCGTGCGGTGTATGAGGCATGAGAGTTGCGTCACCGTTTAACCTGGGCTCCCGTCTCGTGCAGAACAAGTTTGACAATAATGGCAAACTTCTGCACTTTGGTATGCTGCATTTAGACAGCGATTCTCTGCTTGCTGTCTGGTATTCAGAAATGTAAAATGGAAGTTTCCAATTATTAATTTTAATAAAGTGAACTTAAAACTTGTTTTGCATTGTTTGAAATGTTTATTTTTTTTAATAATATTAACCTTAATTTGAAATATTAAGTTAACACCCCTGACTTATTTTTTTGAGTTTTGTAAAATATAAAAATCTTAGTTGGTATAACTCTAACTTTCAAGTTTGTCTAAAGAGGAAAATTATCTTTTCATGGGCTCAAAACTAAAAAAAATTGATTGCAGTAAGTTGCCATGCAATTTTGAGTTTTCTCAACTTTTTATTTTTTACAGTGTTAACGTAACGTAAAACTCCTGAAAATGCCGTAATTAATAGACACACTATGTGATTGATTTGTGCGAAAATTTCCCTCAGTCGTAAAAACCCCTCTGCAAAATGTAATACCTAGAGCAAATTTACCTAGAGCAGGACTATTTATGGCCTTAATTTCACACGAAAAAAAGTAACTTTTTAAGGACCCGCGGGAACCATGGAGAGAGAGAGGGAGAGGGAGAGGGAGAGGGAGAGGGAGAGAGAGAGAGATGATTGTGTCTCCATTTTTTATTTCTCCCCAACATAGAATACCATGACGGCACCAGGTAACTGGATTATCAACAAGAGCAGCAATGAGGCTGCTTCAGGCAAGAGGGGGAAAACAAGGCATGACAAATGAAAGGGAGGTACACAATTAATTTCATATAGTCTCACATGGTTCTCACGATATAGGCGGGCCAGAAGCCGCTTTAATGGTTTTGTCTGTTTGCATCTGGCTGATGGACAACCGGTGACAGTTAGTGAGGAAAGGAAAGTGATGACCGTCCAATCAAAATCATGCAGGCTATTGTCATTCAGCGTACACGTCGCCTGCTGTAGGCCAACAGTGGCTCTGCAGAACGCAGCCTGCAGCTACAGATAGCACCATTCACCACACATGAAATGCAATTTTGATGAATACAAAAAAAAGACGGAAAATCCAAATTGCCTTGAGATTAAAAAAAAAAACTGCCGTGCCCCGATGTTCACAGAAATGGCTCCAGCATTAGCAAAAACCACCGCGTGTTTCTGCCTGCAGATGTATTTATGCGCTATTTGTTCACATGCTTTTAACACAACCTTCAACCCTAACCGGGAGGGATGAGGATTCCAAAGGTGTAAGGAAACAAGGAGTTGGAGGCGGGAAATGATGAGTAATACGCCAACATTGATCTCGGGACAGAAATTCCTATTTTACACACAAATACAGACGGACGAACAACTAAGCTTCGAAAGCATTCACACACCCCATCCTTAACCCACAAGCTGGCACAGTGTGCTCCACAGAGACAAACGCATACACTGCTCGTCATCCATACACAAGCATGCATGGACAAGGACATCGATTCCATACAAAGTCAGAATACTCTAGCCTTAGGCTTGAGAAAAACACTGAAAACGACCACGCTTGCAAGGAGAAAAAATAGATGATAAAAAGAAAAAAATGGAAACAACATCTGGACAGCGATACACATATGGTCCACTCAACTTATGTTCCTCTGCAAATATAATCAGAGAGGTTATTATGAGTTGGTTGCACATTTGGTTTCAACATACCCACCATGCACAACGTAACACGAGGCTGTGCGAAAAAGTATTGTCTAGCTGTGCTTGTTTTTTATTGTGTCTCTGTAGCCGAGGGTTTTAACCATGTCTCTGTATCCGAGGGTTTTAACAATGTCTCTGTATCCGAAGGGTTTTAACAGTGTCTCTGTATCCGAGGGTTTTAACAGTGTCTAACGCACACACACAGGGTTTTAACACACACACACAGGGTTTTAACAGTGTCTCTGTATCCGAGGGTTTTATCAGTGTCTTTGTATCCGAGGGTTTTAACAGTGTCTCTGTATCCAAGGGTTTTAACAGTGTCTCTGTAGCCGAGGGTTTTAACAGTGTCTCTGTATCCAAGGGTTTTAACAGTGCCTCTGTAGCCGAGGGTTTTAACAATGTCTCTGTAGCCGAGGGTTTTTAACAGTGTCTCTGTAGCCAAGGGTTTTAACAGTGTCTCCGTATCCGAGGGTTTCTAACAGTGTCTCTGTATCCGAGGGTTTGCACTGTGCTCTCTCCACATGCTCTCCACAGGCTGACCCGAAGGCTGCAGTGTGACGCCGCAGACGCAACTTCCGGGTAGCCGGCTTGGTTTGTTTGGTTTGGTTAGCAGGACGCTTAGCGTCGACCTGCTATCTCGGTTTGTATCTATTTTTCGGTATTTATATCTGTGACCTGTTCTGCATACTCTGTACTGTATTCTCTGTTTCCTCGCCGGAGCTCCGTCTGCATCAACCACGGTAAGAATGGATTGCGTTTGTTCTTGCTCTGCCTTTCTCATTGATAAGATAGCTCTGTTAGAGAGACGTATCGCTCAGCTAGAGGATGAAAGGGTAGCGAGCGTAGAGAAAACAGATACTCCAGAAAGTATAGAGAAGAGTCCCGCCAGGCGGACTCGTGGAGCTAACGCTATCGTTAGCAGTGGCTCCGTCAAGGCAATCCTGTCGGCAGCACAACTTGCGAGGCAGGTTGCGGTCAGTACCCTGCCTCGCAAGTCTTTTTCGGGGGTAGAAACGCTAGTCATAGGTGACTCTGTTACTCGTAAAGTTAGGCTACACTCGCCAGCGACAGTTATTTGCCTACCTGGGGCCAGGGCTCCCGACATTGAAGCTAAACTTAGGGTGCTGACATGCGGTCAGACCTCATACGGAGTTAGATTAGATGCACCAAACACCGACACTAGTTTCGACAACATTGTAGTTCATGTCGGCACCAACGATGCTAGGACAAGACAAACTGAGGTCACAAAAAGCAACATAGCTAGGCTTTGTGACTTCGCCAGAAAGATGTGTCGGCATCGATTAATTCTCTCTGGCCCTCTACCCGATAAGGGTAATGATGAGCGTTATAGTAGACTATTGTCTCTAAATCGCTGGCTGGCCCTATATACCTCAGAGCAGGGCTTCGGTTTCATAGATAACTGGCCCTCCCTGTGGGGTCGCCCTGGTGTGCTCATGAGAGACGGCCTACTGGGTTAGGTGCCTAAATTATGTCAAAAAACATAGATAGATGTCTTAGTCAGGTGTGACTCATCCACTCACAGCACGCTGGGCTGCAGGAGTTTAGTAAACCTGCTAGCAACATGATAGTCTACGTTGCAGAGTCTAGAACAGCAGATGGGTTAGCTGAACCAGGATCTATTGCACCAATTGTTTCAGAGCTGAGTGTTAACCGGACTCCCTCTGTAACTAACGCTGTACCTATATGTACGGTGGTACAAAACTGCATGTCAAACGGTATGTCAAACGGCATGTCAAATCGCATGTCAAATCGCATGGTAAATCGCATGACGCATCGCATGAAATTAACGCTGTACCTATATGTACAGTCGTGCAAAATCGCATGTTAACTCGCATGACAGAGCTGAGTGTTAACCACACTCCCTCTGAAATTAACGCTGTACCTAGTACAGGCGTGCAAAATCGCATGATAAACCGCATGTCAAATCAAATACTAACAACTAACCGGACTCCCCCTGAAATTAACACCGTACCTATATGTACGGTGGTGCGGCCCCGCTCTGTCTCGAGGTGTAAAACCCGCAGGCAAGCGCCGCGACCAGTATGTCCAACTCTGGCGATCCCACTGATCGCCTCAGAGCTGAGTGTTAACCAGACTCCCTCTGAAAATAACGCTGTACCTATATGTACGGTGGTGCGGCCTCGCGCTGTCTCGAGGTGTAAAACCCGCAGACGAGGGCCGCAACCAGTATGTCGAAACCGCAGTATCCCCTTGACCGCTTCAGAGCTGAGTGTTAACCGGACTCCCTCTGAAAATAATAAAAAGGAAGCACTCAGAATAGGGTTCATGAACATAAGGTCGCTTTCATCGAAGGCGCTCTTGGTCCATGATCTAATCATTGATAAAAAGATCGACATACTGGGGCTTTGTGAAACCTGGTTAAAACCAGATGAGTTTCTAGCCCTAAACGAAGCTACTCCACCCCATTACGTTAGCACCCAAGTATCTAGAGAAGTTAAGAAAGGTGGTGGAGTAGCCCTGATATCTAATTCTAAGCTTAATTTAAAACCAAAGAATAGATATATTTTCAGATCCTTCGAGGTGCTAGCGCTTTGCACCTCAGCTCCCAGAGAAGCAAAACGAGTTCCAGACTCTTTTGTTTTAGCTGTAGTATACCGTCCCCCAGGACCGTATTCAGTTTTTCTCGATGAGTTTTCTGACTTTGCAGCTGATCTGGCTACATACTCAGACAATGTTTTGCTTATTGGGGATTTCAACATTCACGTGAATAACCCGTCTGATGCCCTCACAAGGGCGTTTCTGTCCATTACAGATACGCTTGGCTTCAAACAGCTCGTCCAGCACCCAACCCATATCGGTGGAAACACGCTGGATCTCGTTCTGACCCGCGGTGTAGACATTTCACAGCTAGTGGTCTCTTCCTATACCTCAGCTTTATCAGACCATTTTTTGCTCACTTTCCAGGTGGTGGTTTCCTGCCCCTGCGACGATCAACAAGCTACTTTCAGCTGTCGCCGCATCACACCTGCAACCATTACAGCTATGGCAGATAAGTTAACTAGTTCACTTGCACCTCTCTGTAACTATAGTGGTTCTGTGGAGTGTCTTACTGATGACCTCAACATTGCCTTGTCTGTTGCCATTGATTCAGTTGCTCCGCACGTAACTAAAAAACGAACATTGAAAAAACCAGCTCCTTGGTTTAATGCAGAAACGCGCATTTTGAAACGAAACTGCAGGATCCTTGAACGTAAATGGCGCTCGGCTAAACTTGAGGTCTTTCATCTTGCTTGGCATAATAGTCTGATCACCTATAAGGGTGCGCTGACTATTGCCAGGAACGCCTACTATTCTAGTATCATTAATTTGAATAGAAATAATCCTAAGTTTCTTTTTGACACGGTGAGGAGTCTCACTCAGAAACAGAATCAGACCGTAGGCTCCTCGATCGTGGCAGGTGAATTCATGGATTTCTTTGAGAATAAGATTCAATCAATTAGAGAGGAAATTGATGCTTGCCGTGCGGCTAATCCTACACATCCTGTGGGGCAGGATGGGGTTCTCCCAAGTAGGATGGTGAACTCTGACGCAACTCTTTTGGAGTTTAAGGCAATTTCTTTGGTGGAACTTGAAAGGGTGATAAAGGCCTCAAAGCCAACAACTTGTAAGTTGGATCCTCTCCCTTCCAGGGTTCTTAAGGAACTTCTTCCAACGGTGGGGCCTGTTATCCTCTCGCTTATGAATCTTTCGTTTTCAACGGGAATTGTTCCCTCCAATTTCAAGGCTGCGGTGTTAAAACCGCTACTCAAAAAGCCTGGCCTAGATCCTGAATTAATCAGGAACTATCGGCCTATATCGAATCTGCCCTTCCTGTCCAAGGTACAGGAAAGGATTGTAGCGAAGCAAATTGTTGATTATCTGACCAGGAATAATCTCTTCGAACCTTTCCAGTCGGGGTACGGCTCTTGGTTGGCTTGAATCGTACCTCACTGATAGAACCCAATTTGTGCTTCATGAGGGTGCAGAATCAAAGCGCGGTAAATTGCGCTTTGGCGTACCACAAGGGTCGGTTCTTGGTCCATTACTTTTTGCAATTTACATGCTTCCCCTGGGTGACGTTATCCGCAGCTTCGGAATTAGTTTCCATTGCTATGTGGATGACACCCTGCTCTACATTCCTGTAGATTCCGGGGACTCGGGCCAGATTCAAAGGGTTGAGTCCTGTCTAGCTGCTGTGAAGGGCTGGATGTCACAAAACTTCCTACAGCTTAATACTGGGAAGACAGAGCTGATGATTATCGGCTCGAAGCGGGACCGGGAAAAGTTTGAGGATGTCTCTCTGTGGTTGGATGGCTTCGCCATCCCACAGAGTGCATCCGTCAAAAATCTTGGTGTCCTGTTTGACCCTCACCTATGCTTTGACCAACATATAAGAAGTATAACTAGAATTGCCTTTTTCCATCTGAGAAACAGTGCAAGAATCAGACCAATGTTATCCGCAGTGGATGCGGAGACACTGATTCATGCATTTGTTTCGTCAAGACTGGACTATTGCAATGCATTGTTCTCGGGATTACCGAACTCTACCACAAAAAGTCTACAGCTGGTACACAATGCGGCAGCTAGACTGCTGACCAGAACGAGAAAGTTTGATCATATTACACCTATTCTCGCCTCTCTACACTGGCTACCAATAACTTTCAGATCAGACTTTAAGGTGCTATTGTTAACCTATAAAGCCTTGCATGGATTATCTCAATCGTACTTGAAGGACCTGATCATTCCTTATAGACCTTCTCGGTCTCTCCGGTCTTCGGGAGCTGGCCTTCTTTCACTGCCGAAGGTTAAAAAGAAATCGGCTGGACAGAGAGCGTTTGCCTATCAAGCCCCTTTTTTATGGAATAGGCTGCCATCAGCGATCAGGGAAGCTGACTCTGTGGAGCTATTCAAAGGGAAGCTCAAAACGCACCTCTACAATCTTGCATTTGGAGTGTGAAAACAACTGATGCGAGAGTGAAGACTACTCTGTTTGCTTGTGCTTTTCTTATTACATTATACATTCCCACTATGTACTTTTCCGTTCTAATTCACTATTCTGTCTGTTCTAGCGTGTTGCGGGTACTGGACTGGATGCCTGGACTCTCCTCATGAATAACCGGCCAGAACCCCATCACCATTTTAATATGATGTGCATGTATTTACCAGTATGTCAATTGTGGCACCCATTTCACTCCTGACCATCCCTGGAAGAAGGGATCCCCTACACTGCGTTTCTTCTCAAGATTTCTTCCTTGCTGAGTCAAGGGAGTTTTTTCTTGCCCGTGTGGGGGCATGGGTAAAGGGGGGTGTCACAAATATTTGGCCTGTTAAGCCCTTTGAGACTGTAATGGTGATTAAGGGCTATAGAAATAAAATAGAATTGAATGCACCAGCGGTGAAAGAGTTAAACACGTCCCACCACCTCTTTCACAGCCAGCTGGTCATCAATCATTGCAATTGTCAGTCTACAGTACTTGACAGTGGGATGCTAGGAAGTCAACTGCGGCCAGTAACAAGCCAGCACTGTTCAGCTGAAGGATTCAAGTCCAGCTAGCTGGTCCGGGAGGGGTGGGGGTGGGAGGTGAAGGTCTGCAGGTGGTTCCCCTCGAGTGGGGCCCTCTCTGATCATATTTTCTTTTCTTTTTTAGACTTTTTGAATATATTGATAGCTGTCAAATTGGAATGGCTGCATTTTGGAGATGAAGATAAGATGTGAATGAAGTACTTTCATTTTAGGGAAGGAGAGAGAGAGAGAGAGAGAGAGGTAGAGGGAGATGGAGAGAGAGAGAGAGGGAAGGAGGAGGAGCGAACGAGAGAGAAAAAGTGGAGGTGAGAGAGAGAGTTGGGTATTGAGAAAGAGATGGGGAGCGAGAGGTTGGGATTAGGGAGCTCGGAAATGGATTGTAAAAAAGATTGTAATCATTGTTAAAGCCCCTTAGATAATCCTGTGAAGTCCCTTTTACGTTATTTGCTTCTCAGCCGTTGTGACCTTTTCATTGGCACCAAGTTCTTGGCGTGGCGAGACTGGTACAGGGAAGGGTCTATTTATCCCCGGCTAGCACTGAGACAGAGGAGAAATAAGACAATTAGCTGATGGTAGACCTTTAGCCTGAGCCCAGCAGCCCTTTCACTCAACACGCAAACACACACACATGCAACACACATGCACGCACAGTGACGCACGTACCTACACAGACTAACACCCACATGAATCAGATAGTGACCCCGCCCCCATACATCTACAAATATATGGCCAAATTCAACCCAGAGATAAAAAAAGAATACAATAAAATACAAGTTTGAACAAACCTAGATAGCCACACACACACACACAGACACAACAAGCACAAACAAATACAACAAGATAAGGGAAAATAACATTCCGAGCCACGCCACAGCAACAAATAAAAAAAAAAAGAATCCAAATAAATAATAAAAACACACACACACACACACACACACACACACACACACACACACCACACACACACGTGGATTATGTGTGTGTTTGCAGAATGCGGGGGAAGTTTTTCTATGCAGAGGGGTTAGTCTGTGAGCGCGCATGTGCGTATGTGCAAGTGAATAGAGTACACTGAGGGTTATTCTGGGTGGAGAAAGTCCCTTGTGGCCTGCGTTGTATAAAAAAACAGGGAGGAACAGACATTTTTGGAAACAAAAACCTTGACACGCCGCGATGTTCCATCTGCTTGGTGCTGATTGGTCAGGGCTGCCCGAGGACTATCGGGCTCAAAGAAGAGATAATAAATGACTGGAAGGTGCGAGAATGGGGGAGCACTTAAAAGATGGATTCTTCTTGAAGATGGCAGACTCTCCCCTTTGGCGGACGACTCTGAAGATTAAACGAGAGGAACGGTGAAAATGTACTGTTACCGTGACAACACATTTTTCCCCCCCGTTTGCTGGCGGTTTACATTTCCAGAGCAGGATTTAGTTGACGCATGGTAATTAATCAGGGAGGTATCGACGGTCAAGAATACATTTTGGGAGAGTTTGCGGTTATTATTACTGTATTGTATATGTTAAATAGTAAAGCACAAGGTTTGGAATTCTTAGTCAAACATTATCATATTCCCCTATTGTTTCAATGCATGGCACTGGCTGAATATGCATAAAATGGTGCCAACGGCATCACAAAATAGATGATAAATGGAGCAATGGCAGAGGTCCAAGTCATTACAGGCCTAGATAAGCTAATGTAACAACATTGGCCCGCTGCTACAGGGGGTGTTTGCTCTCTGTGTGTTTGTGGAGATAATCGGGGAGGATCGTTGGACTCACATGGATTCCAAGTTGTGGTGGCAGTTGTCATTGTTACGTGACACTGAAAAAATATTGTACTGTAGACAATTATTTGATGAAATGTACATTTAAAGGAAGTACAATGACATACTTGTTTTGCAATGTGACAATGTTGATCTCTAAAGGGTTATGCAAAAATATTTCAGCCACACAGTTCATTTGCCAACCTGTTTATCCTACAGTACAGTAAGTTCGAAGGCACAGAAGTCTTGAATATTTCCTATTTTATAAATTCAGTATCAATCAATGTTGAGAACTATCCGGTACTTGCAACAGCAGCTACCAACTGGGGTAGTGTGAAATGGTCGGTACTTGCTTGTAAATAAGGTGAAGTACAACTGGAAATGGAAATACTCTTAAGGAACTAGTGCCTTAGATTCAGTCTGAAATACGGTACTTTGAATTACTTAGTTATTACCCCCCCCCCCCCTTTTTTAATTGGAACACAAAGTGTACAGAGCATGCCCCCATGTCTAACACAAATTCCACCGATTGTAAAAGTTACCCAGAAGCCTTTGCACCTTTCCCTGGGGATTTTTTAGAGGACAGAGGCATGCATCATAAATCCTCTCCAGGTTTAAACAAAGTGTCTGCAGATCACATTATGGCACATGCCCCATGATATATGGCCGTGTACTAACTACAATACGTCTTCAAAAGCATACAAAAAAATATACAGACAATTAATAACGGGCTGCAATGAACAGCGAGTGCCTTCAGCAAATTTATCTGCCTCCGCTTCCTATCCAGGGTATAAATTGTCTATGGGGTCACTTTGTGTTGTTATGTCAAACGCTGGGGCCACAGCCTCACAGAAAAAAATAGAAAAGACACAGCATATTACCGGTGACGGAAGGGGGGTTGGGGCGGGGAGGAGGGTAGCGAGAGGGTGGAGGAAGGGGATGAAGGAGGCCAGTGCATTCCAGCTTTACAGTCCTCCTTCGTATCCCTGTCTCAGGCGGTGTCCCTTGTCAATATATATATACATATATGATTGGGGTGCACGCACCCACACACAAAAAAAAAAAAAAAAACACACACACAAACACACACACACACACACAAACACCGCCCCCCCGCTCCAACCCTCTCTACCAATCCATCTCTGCCACCTTTTTTTCGGCCCCAGTTTAGTGTATTATACTCCTCCGTTCTGGCTGACAGCGTAATACGTCAGGGGGGCTGCATTTAAAACACATTAAGGGCCAATGGAAGAAATTAGGCTCCGCACCTATCCGGCGAAAAGCACACCCCCACCTCTCCCCTCGGAAACAGGGTCGAAAACCCGACGCCTTCCTCGTACATCACCTCTGATCGCCGCGGTGACAATGTTGTGACTTATGGACTCGGCAAATGCACTCCCCAGCACTTTTTCCAGGGCATGAGGTATTATGAATACAGTGGAATTTATGAGATCTCAAAGGATCACTGCACTTCCGTGCCTCTCTCCCTCATACTTTTCTCTCTGGGTGCCCAAAAGTGTGTGTGTGTGTGAGTGTGCACCTGAGCATATGTACGTGTGTGTTTGGTTGTGTGTGTGTGTGTGCGTGAGAGAGGGGGATACTGGAGGAGGTAGGGGGGGAGGAGGTCTGGAGGGCAGCAAATGGAAGAGAGAGAGAGAGAGAGAGAGAGAGAGAGAGAGAGAGAGAGAGAGAGAGAGAGAGAGAGAGAGAGAGAGAGAGAGAGATGAAGAATAGGTGTAAGTCGCAGGGAGCAGCCCTTCCCTCTCGAGAGGTAATTTGATTCGCTGCATCCCACAGCACAGTACAGTGAGCTGGGCTGTAATGGAGGAGCGGCCCGGCGGCACCCATCTATAGCATCCATTACACCCGCCGAGGCGACCAGCGAGGGAGCTTCACCGCACTGTTGTGTTCAGCTCCGATTATCACTCCCACCCCCACATTGGCTACACTGTAAACGTTCCATCTCCGTTCGATCATCAATCACCGATACCAGAAAACAGTAGATAAATGGTGACATTTAGGCTGGCTTGGTTGTGTGTGTGTTTTTCTCTGTGTGTGGGTGTGGGTGTGGGTTAGGGTTAGGTATGTGTGACTGCAGGTGTCAGTGTTTATGTGTTTGTGTGTGTGTGTGTGTGTGTGTGTGTGTGTGTGTGGGTGTGGGTGCAGGTGAGGGTGTGGGTGTGGAAGAATCAATGATGAATGATGACCCCCCATCTGGGATGTGGAATCAACACCGCTGCACGGGGCTGAGGTGAACAGACCCAGTCCTGTGGTCCCCTTAAGGCAACACATTTGATCCAAAATAAATGGCCACTGTTGTGTGTTCATTATATTTATGCAAATGAGCTGCAGCAGTATATAACTACTGTTATTACGTATTAACAGAGTAGGCATTCTTTTCTGTGTTTCTCTCTATCTCCCTTTCCTCCCAGTGTTGTGGGCAGGTGGCTGCAGCCAAGGGGAACTTGTCTTAGATTTCCTGTCCATTAGTGGGTTATTGACTTTGTCTCCCTGTGAGTTCGGTAAACTGGGATTGCCAATGACATGTTAGTACATGGGCCTCGCTCCCAGGTGTCAGCCACAATCCTGCTGCATGCTACTTATAAGCCCCTGCACCCCCAATTACACACACTCCATGCATGCAGACCCTCTCTCTCTCGCTCTCACAAAGGCCTGCACCCCCACACACACACAAACACACACTGTCAGCATGTAAAAAACACACAGCTGTGTGAATAGTTATTCAAACACAACCTGAGAAGCACAGCCTTCTGAACCTTAAATACACTACAGAAAGTATAACCCTGCCTCCCATCACCCCTGGGAGTACAGTCTCAGCCCAAGGCCCGGTCATCATGGATGCTGCGTCATTACAGTGAACGCACTCAGCAGCCTGGTAGGTGGTTCACAACAAACGCAGAGCCACATCGTTGACTCAAAGTCGGTCACGCGGGGCCGGGGCTTATATATAGTCTTCTGCGGTACCACCAGGCCAGGAAACGCTGCAGGCAAAGAGAATTCTAAAATATAATAAGCAAAAAACGATCTCTTCTAGTGACACCTTTTCTCCTCTGTGGAAACAGACTCCCCAAGCCAGCCCCCTAATATGTTTAAAATGTATTCATTTATTTTTTTATTTATTCATCTTGATTTCAGAAGGCAGTGAGAGGACTTCCTTTTGCGTTGCATTTCTTTCCCCAGCAATCTCTAGAGTAATATGATTGACAGGCGAGCTGCGTGATAGGCATCGATGACTCACCCATCTGGCATCGCGAGACGTCCCACACTCCCCTCACACATACACTCGCACCTGCACGCACACACACACACATACAGACACACACTCACACACAGACACAGACACACATGCGCACACACACACACACACGCTCACACACAGACGCACACACACATGCACAAACACACACACAGACAGAAACATACTCACACACACACAAACACACTTTCCTACTTTCTTTCCATCTTTTTCTCTCTCTCTCTTCTATATGAGTCCATCCTAAACAAAGTTTAAGATGGTGTCACGTGTTTATTCCTGCTGCAACCTGACGGTGTATTAACCGATTCGATTAAATCGATTTCCTGCCAGTTACGAAACGGAGGCAGGCTACAGCCCTGCCTATGATAAATGGCTTTCAGAGATATCGGAGCAGATGAGTCGATGGAGGCTGATCAATGCCTGAAACGCCACAAGGTCATTCTGACCCAGGGAAGACGTTCGTTATGCAGAGTACCCTTATCAAACAATGTGAAAATGAGCCCACACAGAGAGGTCTATTAGCTGCCTCAGATCTCCATTTCCTTGGTAAACTACACCATGCTGCTCCGTAGCACTAATATCTACAGAGGGGAAGGGAAGTTATGAGGAAAAGCATCTACCTACTTAGTTTCAGAGCGTTCCCGTGTGGACGTGAATGGTCAGGTTGTAGAAGGTCTCCAGTCGAAGTCTCAAGCCGTCTTCGAGGTTCAACATGTCAAATCTGTGCATAAGAACGACAAGTAGACTCTCTCAGCCGATCAGCGTCCTTTGCTAATTGATGGCAGTCAAACTTGGTAGACATCTACTTGGTAGATGTGTCATGTTTATACAGAAACTGAGACCTTGTATTTGCGTGAACAGTCTAGTTTTAACGCAATCATTGAGCTTCAAGTTTGCAATAATGCAATCGTACATTATGTAGGACACACATGAAGTATAATACATTTATACCAATCCGACATTTGCATAATGCATTATTTATAGGAGAACATTGGACTGTTGCTAATATCAAGCCTGGATTAGCCTACTTGCCATCAATAACATTAATTGCCATATCAATCAGTGGTGAGGAGAAATACACCTTCCACTTTGGAGTGATTCTGAAGTGAAATGTGTTCATGTTGTAACAGTGCTTAGCAGTCTTATACACTTGCATACCTACAGTTGTTTAGTCTACCTCAACCACAAAACTCCATCGAGTTAAATGTCCCAGTTCATCTTAAAAAATGGCATCACATATTAAAAATATTACTGCTGCTGTGAACCTATTAAAGTATTAATTTCATTGTCCATAGTTAATCGTGATTCATCTTCAAAATCTAACGTAAAGGGTATTTAATACTCTCATGTATGATGAGTATTTTTTTTTATTGGAAATTAACTAAGAACAAAAATACTATGTAGTAGTGTGTCCAACCTCTTGTCCAGGTTTAACACAAAACAATCGACTGAAACAATCCAAGGACTCACTATTAACTCACTCACAATTAAAAAGATGATTAGAAAGATGCTTGAGGTCCCACTGCTACACACATCCTTTGTTTGTTTTTTTGCAATGTAAGCCCAACTGTTAATCAACTGCAGCATATACTTTTCATTCATTATTAATTGGGATTTATGTTAGAAGATTTGCACACATGGAAACACGTTGATCAACAAGTTGGGACAAATAAATTGGGCAAAAACGATAATAAAATATAAAGAAAACATAAATAACCAGTTTGCAAAGAGAAGCTATACAGTCTCAAGACTTTCCGCACGACTCAGAACGGAGGTCGAGCTACAGCGGACAGCGCTGTTATGATGTCTACGTTTCAAGAAAGCCTTCTTTTGCATCCCATTGAACCATGTTGGCTTGCCTTGTAAGTACTATTGCTGCAATCGTTTGGCTACATGACGCTTTGGTTAGGCCGTTTGGAAATCACTCTCGCTCATCTTCCAATTAAGCCTTGGACCCGCCAGTTTCTTTCAGCAGGAATTAGCGGGGAGCAGCCTTGTCCTATGCGGTTATAGATACTTGAATAGTTTCAACTAAAATGGGGATTTGTGATTAATGACAAGTACAGGATTACTTTTATATGCGCAAACCTGAAAAATAAAACCTACCGACGGGAAGAGTGAAACCTGCGCAGTGAGATGCAGGCTGGTTATCATCCTATAACCAGAACTAATTAAATGTCTGTTTAATGATGTCGATTTATTTGTTCTCTGCCATATTAGACCCCACAATATTAAAGCTAACATTAGGTCCACATATTTGGGTAACCCTTCCTTTTACAGTCCCCTAATTACTAGGTATTTACCCGGTAAATATATGGTAAATCATAGTGTAATACTGGGTAATTACCACTGGTAATAAGAAGGTAAATACAGAGGAATGACAGCTGAAGTACTAAGTAAAACCTCCACTATTACCCATCAACTCAACTGTTTTAGGTTGGTAATAACTCAGATATTATTGTGTACTTCCTTGGAAATTAGGCAACCAATTCTTAGAAACACCTACTAATTCAAGTTACAATTGTAGTTATCCAAGGTTTATGTTGGTAACAGCCCAAGTTTAATGATGTACTATCTAGAAATTAGCATAGTACTTTTTCTTAGTTATATTCATAGCTACACCCATTTCGAAAGGGTTTATTCGATTTACCTTAGAAACTATGGAATTACTAACCTGGTAACAACCTCTGCAGGAACAGTTTTCCTCTAGTGCGATGGCACATTTTCTTAAATACTGGATGCGAAGCGGTTTGTTTTCATGGTGTTAGCACGTTATTACCATATAATTTGTAATAGATAATATTACAAATGGTATGGTCATTTAATAATAATACAGCCTTATCACCATGGACACGCCCGATCTCGTCTGATCTCGGAAGCTAAGCATGAGACCAGGTGCTGTAGGCGGTGTCGGGTGGTGGTCAATAGGTGGCACTCTTCCCTCTGGCCTTAAAGATGAACTGAACTGAAATTTTAAGTTTAGTTGATATAACAGATGTATTGTCTGCCTTCTCATTGGTACAATAACTAAAATTGGCTGAACTTGCTAAAGGGGATTCATTTGTGCGGTGAAAATGTTATTGATGTTACTGGGCGCCCCTGTCATGTCAATCTCCACAAGCTAGCACTCCGACCATAAAGTGTATAAACTATTACTCTCCGACTATTATCACAGATCTATGTTTCCAAGCTGCTAATTAAACCACGCGGGTCTGTAAACAGAAGTTCCACAAATGTCTCTTTCTACTCACCCTGATGTTCACCGACTAGCCGATTGCTGATGCAGAGGGAGTTAAACTCAAAGAAGTCGTTTCATAGTTAGATGCATCTGTGCAATATCCATCTGTGCAATATCCATCAACATCCACCAGAAAGTAAACCTCCAGAATCCACCTATAGTAAACGTGACACTCGTGAATCCGCCCCGCACCTATGCTCATCCACGGGTGTATCTCCCAAAGTGCATCTAACATGTCCCGTCCACCCGGAGCCGATTTTTTGGTTAAACCAAGTCTTTAATAACCATGTTATTAGGCAGATAATAAACCATGTTCTTTAATAGGTCCATGGACCCAGGGTGGTTTCAAATAAAACCGGACCTATGGGGTTTCGTGTTAGGATCGTGTGGACGCCTGAAGCGACGTTAGAGTTGCGTTGAAAGTTATTTTTTTTTATTATTATTATTTTTGTAGTTTTAAATACAGCCCCTTGGTCAATTTAATTACTAACTGTACATTAAAAAGTATTTCTACTGAATCTAAAAGGTTAAACAACTTCTATCTCTGTTATGTTAGACGATGCTGAACCCAAGAGCAGACAGAGACGATGTTGAATGGATAACAAAAAGGGTTTATTGAACAAGGTGGGAAGCAGGTGGTGGATGAGCGAGCCGCGGGAAGAGGGAGGTGGGCGAGCTTGAGTGCGTGATCCGGGTAACTGCAGGCAGAGGAACAAAAGTTAGATGCGGTCCAAAAACAACAAGAGACTAGAGTACGAGAGCGAGGTAGCAAGTAACACTAGAGCCACGTATAGTTAACACGGTAGTGCGTAGTACGATCTGGCGCCGACACCAGGGAATCCAAGGGTTTATGAAGGGGGTTGATTGGGGGGTTGACCAGGTGAGCATGATTGTAGATGAGGGACAGGTGTGAGGTGAGACAGACAGGGGGCGTGGCAGACCAGGAGGATGAAAACACAGCAGACTGCTGTGACCACAACAATCTCCTCCTCGACTTGAATGTTATACAGCGGCGCAAAGGCTGGATGCGCGTAGGCTTGATGCGCTCACCTTTTCTTTGTGGAGAACCAGCGCCTCGAATGTGTAGGTACTACAGCATTTGTACAGCTCGATGCGTTTCCGCAACGAGTCCGTCTTCATGGAGATATTCCTGAAACGCATCAAAGGACAACGGAGGGGGAAAGATCGTTTTCGACTTGTGGTTGCTATTTATGGGATGCTCCAGCATCTCAGCTCGGATGTCCCTTAGAGAGAGCATGGCCACTTCCAAAACCTCTCTCGCCGCACAGCATCCGAAATGCCCTATGCATGGTTTTGCAACCTCATCCCACCATTAGATGGTCAAGGTTGACAGGGACCTCTCGGCAGCAGACCGATTCAACGGCAGTGTCCACGCTCCAGCAGCACCCACACGCACATCAGTCACACCCACACGATCCGAAGGTGGAGCTGTAGCCTGAAATTGATCCCTCTCCACCGGGTGGTAGTCGGACACTACAGGCATGTCCCTCACAGGCTCAAACGCGTAACCAGCCATATTAAAATCACTATTTTCCGGCGTGGAGCGTGTCTGTATTAACGACCTAGTCCTACCATGCCAGCGTCATCGAAAATGTCGGTGCTCTCATACTAACAGACACAATTTATTTTGTTGCTAAAAAAAAAAATGGTGTCATTTTTTTTACAATGGTCATAACTAACACGTTTTCGATGTTGATTATTTCAGTTCAGTTCATCTTTAACATCAATCCTGATGCCCCAGTGCAGTGACGGGGACTCTGTGCTGCGGAAGACGCCATCCTTCGGAGAAGTAAAACCGAGATCCTGACTCACTGAGGTCATAAAAGATCACATAAGGGCACTTATCGCAAAGAGTAGGGGTTTCCCCGGTGTCCTGGCACAACCAGGCTCATTCAATCTGGCCCCCTAATTATCCTCCTGTATAATTGGCTGACTCATTATTTCCCTCACTCTCCAACTCAAGCTGGTGTGTGGTGAGTGTTCTGGCACTGATTGGCTGCCGTGCAACACCCAAGTGGGTGCTACATACTGGTGGTGGTTAGTGAGGTCCTCCCTTCACTGTAAAGCGTCTTTGATTGTCTAGAAAAGCGCTATATAAATTCAATCCATTATTATAATTATTATTAGATACATTCCAGTCCATGCAGTAAACTGGAACTTGTACCATGTACGTTCTGCAACGCTACTAAGTAAAACATGACATTTTACCAAGTAAGCAAGCTGAAACTGTACTGTAAAAGGAAGCCTTGTTTGTTTCCATGGTATTACCAGGTTCTTGCCACATAATTTGCAATAGATTATTCCCTTTTCCATGCAATAACACAAATTTGTACCATGTATGTTCTGCAGCGTTACTAAGTAAAACATGACAATTTACCAAGTAAGTAAACTGAAACTGTACTGTAAAAGGAAGCCTTGTTTGTTTGCATGGTATTACCAGGCACTTACCATATCATTTGTAATAGATTATTCACTTTTCCATTGAATCAACACAAACTTTTACCATGTATGTTCTGCAACGTTACCAAGTAAAACATGACAATTTACCCAGTAGGTAAGCTGAAACTACTGTAAAAGGAAGCCTTGTTTGTGTCCATGGTATTACCAGGCTCTTACCATATAAATTGTAATATATTATTCCCTTTTCTATGCAATCAACACAAACTTATACAATATATGTTCTGCAACGTCGTTCACCAGCAGATAAGCACTTTCATTTTAGTTATGAAACCCAAAACCACTGTTGATGAAAGGTATATTATAATAAAACAAAATCAAAGGCTTATCTTTCAAACAATGCATATCTCTCAAACAGGCACTGAACACTGAAAAAATCTGACAAAAAAAAGAGCCGTCCACATCAACTCAATTTAAATGTTACTGATGGTGTTTTGATAAAACACACAACAGTGTTATGGCAAGTGACCAAAATGAAGACTGCTTCAACCTCTACAATTTGAATATGTGGCGAATGCCATGCAGCAATCTGCCAATGAGTCCACTCGATGAATGGGAGAAGTCTCTTTAGTGTCCTCTCTGTGCGGTATCCCTGCAGTCTCCACACCTGGGATTAGTTGGCTGACCAAGCCCTGACCAGGTACCTCTAAATCTCCCCTTTCATACTGTAATAAAGAATCAGAAGACAAGAAAATAAACATTGAACATTGACATGAACATTTCTAGAACATGTAAAACTCAAAGATTATTTTGTTTGCCAGTTAAGAAAGGATGCTGGTCCTCTGGCCATTGTGTTTGGTCATATTAAAAAGAAAAAAAGGCATAGCCATAAATACAGCTAATAGGACGGGAGGGGATAGGCTGTTAGCTCCGGTTAGCCCTTTAGCATCGAGCTAGCGGAGCTTCTGCATTCAAACAACTCGGACATGTTGTTTAAAACCTATAACACCCAAATTATTAAAGATCCCATGCCATTCTATTTATGGATGCTTTAATATAGGTATTAGTGGGCCACAAACACAGTATTCAAAGACGTCCCCGAAATTCAGCCGTGGTGCAGAGTTACAGTCACTCCGAAACAGTCGCACATTGAGCTTCCCCCAAACGCGCTGTTTCGGTGGGCGTGTCAAGGCAGGTCAAGGAGGGGGGTAGGGGTGTGGCCCTGAGCAGCTTGTAGCCACAGTACCATGCGCTCTGTATACGGTGGGCGTGTCAAGGCAGGTCAAGGAGGGGGGGTGAGGGTGTGGCCCTGAGCAGCTTGTAGCCACTGACAGTACCATGCGCTCTGTTTACGGTGGATGTATCGCAATGGCTCGTAGAAACCCATATTATACATAGATATCTATATCATATAATATATAATTTATATTATCACCTGGCCCTGAGCAGCTTGTAGCCACGGTACCATGCGCTCTGTTTACGGTGGATGTATCGCAATGGCTCTTTGAAACCCATATTATACATAGATATCTATATCATATAATATATAATATATATTATCACGGCCAAAAGCTGTGTGAGCCTCCAGACGATAGGTTATTATGAATCTCAAACGACCGCGTCTACTTCAGATTGATGTGGAAGTGGAAGAACCAGAGACGTCGGAGAACCCGACAAAGTCCTTTGTGATTCATTATATCGTCTGGACGCGCACACAGCTTTTGGCCGTGATAATATGTATTATTTGATATAGATATCTATGTATTATATGATATTATTTAGATATAGAGCTCCAGGACTGTAACGCAAGTGTTGTACACTTCCTTGTTATTTGGATAACCGTTCTGCTGTTGGTGTGATGGCGCATAACACGTCGGACTCTCGTCTGGTATTTCTACAACGAGACTCGTAGTGGGGGTTATCTCAGCCATGGTTGAGAATGAATCGGGGGAAAGGAACTTTGGCTTTGACTCCCTGAAGTAGGCTACATGAACCACGACATGGAGGAGAAAGGGATTGTTGGCCGCGAATGTATCCCGCTTGAGCCCTGCTTCCCGCCGCCTCGGCAGCGGTCAGCGCTAATCACCGCCGAGGCGGTGGTCCATCGGCAGCGAGGCTCCGGCGGGAGACGACCGCGGTCAACAATCCCTTTCTCCTCCATGTCGTGGTTCATGACTTCAGGGAGTCAAAGCCAAAGTTCCTTTCCCCCAATTCATTCTCAACCATGGCTGAGATAACCCCCACTACGAGTCTAGTTGGAGAAATACCAGAGACGAGAGTCCGACGTGTGTACAACACTTGCGTTACCGTCCTGGAGCTCTATATCTAAATAATATCATATAATACATAGATATCTATATCAAATAATACATATTATCACGGCCAAAAGCTGTGTGCACGTCCAGACGATATAATGAATCACAAAAGACTTCGTCGGGTTCTCCGACGTCTCTGGTTCTTCCACTTCCACATCAATCTGTAGTAGACAGAACCGCGCGCTGCCTGCTGCCTGCTGCCGGCGCAAGGCACCACCGCCCGGCTGCCCGCTGCCGGGCGGTGGTGCTTCGCGGCGGTGGTGCCTCGCGGCAACCGGCGACAGGCAGCATGTCGCAGTTCATGTAGTTCGATGTCGTTCTGCCATTGCATTCAAAATTCTGTAACTAGCCTGTTACTACGAACTAAGCAACTACCGTACACGTATTAGCATTTAGCACTAGCTCAATCACGACTCCTTCAGAATTCTTGTGGGTGGTTACGAACCAACCAAGTGGGCAGGGCCATGAATAATAATTTGACAACGCTACGTCACAGTGTCACCTTATCCAGATTAGCTAATTTCTTCTGCCTTTTTCCTTTCATTGCCTATTGCATTCAGCAGACAAACTGCATAGATTTCAAACTTACCACAGCTCACAAACTTATTCAGACCTATGTTATTTAACAAACAATAGGAAAAATGTGATTTTAATGGCATGGGCTCTTTAAAATATCCGGATTTAATCGGGCTCTCTCCCATAAGTACAGTTAATAGGACAGGAAGGGACAGGCTCTGTTAGCCCCGGTTAGCGCGATGCTAAAGAGCAGCTCTACCGGAGGGGGTCATCCTTATGTTCCCCGGGTCCTATGTTCCCCGTTTTTCCCAAAAAGGGTCCTATGTTCCCCTGTAGCCATACATACCGGGGAGCATAGGGGCCTTTTTGGGAAAAGCGGGGAACATATGCGGGGAACATATGTTCCCCGCATATGTTCCCCGCTATCAATCTTTAAAAATATTTAAACTTTGACGCGACATTCGCGTGATGACAGCCAATCGGCGTTCAACAGCGTGGCCTGGCCACTGAATGACATGTGTAACTTAACAGCCAATCAGCGTTCAACCGGCCAACTCAGTGCAGTGCAGTCCGGGGTGAACTGCAGCATTGCTGTGAAAAGTGTGGTAAAGATGGTTTTATATTGGACGTTGGATATTCAACACATTCGAAAAATCTATTTAGGACTGGCTTTGATGTACAAATTTGTGTCTAACTGACTTAGATGTGTTATTACAAGGCCTGTCTATGTAAAGCAAAAAATGTTAAAAAAAACAAACATTTTGATTTTATATAATTTTTAATGTTGATAAATGCTTTAAAACTATTATGTGGCCTCACATTTTTTACTTACCCTTTTCAAAACACATAGGGTGAACTCAGCTAACTGCCCTACTAAAAAAAAAAAACCACCCTTTGATCTTATACAATTTTTAAATGTTAAATGCTATAAATCTATTATGCGGCTTGACCTTTTGACCTACACATGTCAAAACACTTGTGATGAACTCAGCTAATTGCCCCACACATAACACAAAGCTTATTTTCTCAGAACACCTACCCTTTGATTTTATAAATATTTTTTACTCTCAGAAAATGCTATAAATCTACTATGCGGCTTGAGCTTTTGACCTAACCATATCAAAACACATCTGGTGAACTCGGCTAACTGCCCCACACATAACACAAAGCTTATTTTTTCCAAAAATCCACCTTTTGATTTTATACTATTTTTTTAATGTTAAAAAATGGCTATGAATGCATTATGCGGCTTGACCTTTTGAACTACCCATATCAAAACACATCTGGTGTAATCAACTAAGGTGTAATCACTGACCAACTTGAGTAACTGGTGCGACAGGCCTGCTATTATAGTAGTAAGATTATGTGAAACAAGCACATGTTTATCAAACATGTTCCCAAAAGGAACAGACAAGGTAGGTCAAAAGGTCAAGCCGCATAATAGATTTATAGCAGTTTATGAGAGTAAAAAATATTTAGAAAATCAAATGGTGGGTTATTGAGAAAATAAGCTTTGTTTTATGTGTGGAGCAGTTAGCTGAGTTCACCAGATGCGTTTTGATATGGGTAGGTCAAAAGGTCAAGCCACATAATAGATTTATAGTTGTTTTTAACATAAAATAAATAGTATAAAATCAAAAGGTGTTTTTTTGGAAAAAATAAGCTTTGTGTTATGTGTAGGGCAGTTAGCTGAGTTCATCAGAGCCCTGTTTCAGGTAGTTGGTTTTGAGGCAACCCCGAGTTTGTTCGCTCTGAGTTAATGGAACTCTGGGTTTTTCGTTTCAGGTAGCAGGTTCAGCGCAACCGAGAGTTAGTTGCTGCGGCAACATACGCCGTGGGTCTACCCTGCTCGGGAGGTGGTTAGACCTACTCTGAGTTTGTTGTCTATAAGGCTGAAGGCAGCTCTCCGACAGAAGGAAGTGTTAGAAATGGCATGTCCTTTTCTACGAGAGCCCGTGGACGTAGAGGCTGCGATCCTCAGAAGGAATCTCCGTGAGGAACGATTATTAAGACCCCGGTTAGATATACTTTATTTTCCTGATAATTTTCTTCACGAGCGCTATCGTTTTTCAGCGCAATCTATCATTTATTTAGACCACCTTCTCAGCCCCCATGTTAACTCTCAAACGCACCGGGGGCATGCTTTAAGTTTAATTTTTTATTTTTTATCGCAATTAACGTATGTGCAGAATGATCCGCCCCGTGCATCCCACCCGCTCTGTAGCCTACTACAGTCACTTCAACGTTGTGGCTTTCCCATGATCAGAGTAGCTGACTAACCACGGACCTATAACTGCTGCAAGTCAAGAAACTCATTTTAAGAATGCAAGGCAGAAAAGACCCTGGTACTGCTTTTAACCAGATGCTGTTCTTCTCTACATGCACATGCTCAGCATAATCGTCTGCATTGTTCACTGAAGTAAAACCCTTTGAGTAAACTGTTCAACAAAATAACTTGTCCCACCACAGCCCGTGTTCTAATAAAGACAATCTACTTATTATGAGGATTATTTTATTTCCTGAAAGCACAAAAAAAAAAACACCTTTAACTTATGTTCCAAAATGTGGATCTCCAAAGCATCCTTTTGCATTTTTTGAATTGTTATAATTGCATGGAGGTTGGTGAGGGCATCTGGTTCAAGTAGGGCGATGACGCCATCAGTAACTGGAAGAAGATGATTAGACAGTGCAATTATTACTTGAGCCAGAATATTGCCCCATCTAATTTGCAACGCGCTGGGTTGCGTGTACATATTTAATTATTTTGAATAACCAACCTCTTATACTGTAAAGGCACTTCTATCCTGGGGGGTGGGGGGGATCAGAGGAGCTCCCCCCAGGGCCACAGGACGCATACTCTGTTGGCTTAGGGCCATCTCCTCAGCCTCTGTGAGGGCTGCAGGTGGTGGACCCCCTCAAGTCTGCCGGGCCTCTGCATTTTTTCGATTTGCTAACATGGAGGAAAATGTTACCCTAATATTCAGTAAGCGCTATTTTGAAGACATATATATATATATATATATATATATATATATATATATATATATATATATATATATAATGCATTTTGCCTAGGTGTAGCCTTCTAATATATCTAAATCCTATTAAATATTGGCAGTGTTGGGGTGGCTGGGAAATGTACTACTTACATTTACTGCTTAAATATATAAATATAGTATACAAATATATAATACATGTTGAACATAGCTGTTAAATTAGGTAGAGCAGGCAAAACAGCACAATTGATTTGATTTCAATTAAACATTAGTTTACCTGTTTAAACTATATTTTTGTACATCATTTGCTGCCAAGTCCTCGTGGGGCAACTCGGGGTTGCCCCACGAGGACTTGTGGGGCAACCCCGAGTCCTCGTGGGGTTGCCCACACACACACACACACACACACACACACACACACACACACACACACACACACACACACACACACACACACACACACACACACACACACACACACACACACTTTACATATTGAATAAGTGGAAGATATTAAACTTTCCTCTTATTTTATTTTACTAATTTATTTTACTCTCTCTCGCGCTCTCGCTGCCGCGGCGGAATTGCTTTTTTTTGTTAAAATGGGTAACTGCTCGGCATAGGCGTTCATTAGAATTTCCAATTCCGTGGGGGAAAAGTAAGTGGATCTACGCTTTTGGTCCATGTTTGATCATGTTATCAGAGATCCATTGATGATGGCTCTTTATAGTCAACAGGCACGCCCCCAACCCAGAGTGAACATACTCAGAGTTGATTAACCCAACGCTGATCACCTGTTCTGAAACCAAAAACCCAGAGTTGCTTTTCAACCCTGAACTCTGAGTCAACCAACTCAGAGCGCAGGATTAAACTCAGAGTATGTTAAACCAGCTACCTGAAACAGGCCTCAGATGTCTTTTGACATGGGTAGGTGAAAAGGCAAAGCCGCATAATAGATTTGAAGCATTTAAAGCATTTTCTTTACATTAAAAAAATATATAAAATCTAAGTTTTTTTATTTGTGAGAAATTAAGCTTTGTGTTATGTGTAGGACAGTAAGCTGAGTTCATCACAAGTGTTTTGACATGTGTAGGTCAAAAGGTCAAGCCGCATAATAGATTTATAGCATTTAACATTTAAAAATTGTATAAGATCAAAGGGTGTTTTTTTTTTAGAGTATAAGCTTTGTGTTATGTGTAGGGCAGTTGGCTGAGTTCACCCTATGTGTTTTGAAAAGGGTAAGTAAAAAATGTGAGGCCACATAATAGTTTTAAAGCATTTATCAACATTAAAAATTATATAAAATCAAAATATGTTTTTTTTGTATAACATTTTTGCTTTACATAGACAGGCCTTGTAATAACACATCTAAGTTGGTTAGACACAAAATTGTTCATCAAAGCCAGTGCTAAATAGATTTCTCGAATGTGTCGAATATCCAACGTCCAAAAAATCAAATTTACCACGCTGAGTAGAAAGTGATTGTTGCCGTTTGCGACTCCCGGAGCTCTTTATATAATAGTATATAATATATTATAATTGTATAATAATATCACGGCCAAAAGCTCTGTGCGCCTCCGGATGGCCGTAGCGCGGCGAGCTCTCGTAGGGATAGGGCTTCTCGGGGTTTGTTTACGGGCGTATGAATAGACTGCGTCAGGTTCTCTGACGTCTCTCCCTCTTCCACAAAAGTTAAAGACATGCAATGGTACTTATCTCGGCCGGAATTTGGCAGTAATGGTGGAAAAAGTAACAGACCGGGGAACATAGAACCCTTTTTTTTAAAAAGGGTCCTATGTTCCCCAGTCTCATACAAAGAGGGGAACATAGGACCCGGGGAACATTGGACCCGGGGAACATAGACATGCAACCTACCGGAGCATGCTGCCTCAACAGGTACAAGGTAGCCTCTGATTTGATATTCGGTTTTGGTTTACCACGCAATCGGATTCATCAACAGAAGTGCACTACATTACGGGCTTAGTATGTTGAGGACAGTTTAGGACACGGTATCGCGAAAAATCACAGACATGTTGTTACTATCGATGTCTGTGCAACAACGTCATCTACGTTCTGGCTGCTACCTGTTATAGGGACCGTCAACAAATTACACACAGACTGGTGGCAGAGACGTTACCATGGAATTGTTTCAGGAAATAAATCATAAAAAATAAAATAGAAATCAATAAAAATACATTTCGTCATTCTGATTGGTGTAGTGCCAATGGTGGGCTGCTACTTACTACAGGTAACACTTTGCTAATATATTGCATTATTCTTAAACAGGATGCAATTTATAGTTTGGTCAATTTTTGTTGAATATTAAACTATTAACTGCATTCAGATTAACTATAATGCAATATATTTGTGTGATTTATTTCCTGAAAACAGGTCCCTAAAACAGGTAGCAGCCTGAACGTAGATGACGTTGTTGTTGCACAGAAATCGATAGCAATAACATGTCTTTGTGATTTTTCGCGATATGGTGTCCTAAACTGTCCTCAACATACTAAGCGCGTAATGTAGTGCACTTGTGTTGATGAATCCGATTGTGTGGTAAACCAAAACCGAATATCCGGCGAATATCAAACCAGAGGCTAACTTGTTGGTACCTGTTGAGGCAGCATGCTCCGGTAGAGCTGCTCTTTAGCATCGCGCTAACCGGGGCTTACAGAGCCTGTCCCTTCCCGTCCTATTGTACTTATGGGAGAGAGCCCGATTAAATCTGGATATTTTAACTAGTTGGGTGTTATAGGTTTAAACAACATGTCAGAGTTGTTTGAACGACAGAAGCTCCGCTAGCTCGATGCTGAAGTGCTAACCGGAGCTAACAGCCTGTCCCCTCCCGTCCTATTAACTGTATCTATGGCTATGCCTTATTCTTTTTAATATGACCAAACACAATGGCCATTGGACCAGCATCCTTTATTAACTGGCAAACAAAATAATAATGTTTATTTTCTTGGCTTCTGATTCTTTATTACAGTATGGAAGGGGAGATTTGGAGGTACCTGGTCAGGGCTTGGTCAGCCAACAAATCCCAGGTGTGGAGACTGCAGGGATACTGCACAGAGAGGACACTAAAGAGCCATCTCTCATTCATCGAGTGGACTCATTGGTTTGCGACTGACCACAAAGATGCTCCCATAGGCAGATTCCTGCATGGCATTCGCCGCTTATTCAAATCGTAGAGGTTGAAGCCGTCTGCATTTTGGTCACTTGCCATAACACTGTCATGTGTTTTATCAAAACACCATCAGTAACATTTAAATTGAGTTGATGTGGACGGCTTTTTTTGTCCGATTTTTTCAGTGTTCAGTACCGGTTTGTGAGATATGCATTGTTTGAAAGATAAGCCTTTGATTTTGTTTAATTTAAATATGCCTTTTATCAACAGTGGTTTGGGGTTTTATAAGTAAAATTTAAATGCTTAACTACTGGTGAACGACATTGCAGAACATCTATTGTACAAGTTTGTGTTGATTGCATGGAAAAGGGAATAACCAGTCACAACTTATATGATAAGAGCCTGATAATACCATGGAAACAAACAAGGCTTCCTTTTACAGTACAGTTTCAGCTGAATTAGTGGGTAAATTGTCATGTTCTACTTAGTAACGTTGCAGAACATACATGGTACAAGTTTGTGTTGATTGAATGGAAAAGGGAATAGAGGAAAGCTGTTCCTGCGGAGGTTGTTACTAGGTAAGTAGTTCCATAGTTTCTAAGGTAAATCTAATAAACCCTTTCTAAATTGGTGTAGCTATTAATAACTATGTAAGAAAAAGTAATTTATTGGAAAATACTATGCTAATTTCTAGATAGTACATCATTAAACTTGGATAACTACAAGTGTAAATTGAATTGGTAGGTGTTTCTAAGAATTGGTTGCCTAAATTCCTAGGAAGTACACAATAATATGCGAGTTATTACCAACTGTAATTCCCTCAGTACAAACGACAGCAACGAGTTTCCTTTTTGTTTACTGGCAGGATTTATTTGGTTCATCCAGACCGTGAAAACTGTAATCAAAAAACATAATACACAAATACAATAATCACTAGTCAAAATAATAACAAGCCATACAGTAATATCCCAACATTGTCCTGGTAATGTCGTCACTTTCAATTAGGCTACTGTATACACAATACACTTTGGTTACATATAATACAACAAAACACAAAGACCAATCTAACTAAGCCCAACATGTGTTAGCCCTTAACGGTGTTAGCCCTTAGCTGTATAAAAACAATTTAATACAAACAAGAACAGAAAACACACACAAAAAACGTCAGCAAAACATACCTTAGTAGCTGCATTGCAAGAGGAAAGTTGTGTAGCTTGGCATTACTCTGTAGGATTGTTTATCTTGATGCTAAGAGCTATTTTGCAGATGCATCAGCACTGAAAAACATGTACTAAATCAGCGGACTTTTTGATGAGTGTTACGCTAAAGTATGTCCTGACGGAAACGGGCGATACAAAAACAAAGGTTCCGCCTTAGAGAACTTTGGTTCCTACCAAAATAAATAACTCAGAAATACCGCGCTGACTGACACAGAGGCAGTTACACTCCCACCAAAACATATCACATGTATATGATTTTCTTCAACTATTGAGAGACAACATACTACTGCGTAGAAAGGATAAACAAAAAAACTAAACTTCAGTCCTTGGCTTCCCCAGAGAACGATCACCATGACTGCACCTGTAGTGAGACAGATAGAGAGAGAGAGGGGAGGAAAAGAAAGAGAGAGGTCGGAGTCTTCAGTCTGCTTCCATCAGCGTCACCGTCTTATGGATGGGCCTTTCCAGGTGGACAGGTTTGGAGATACGCTTTCCTTTCTCATCAAGGGTTGAGTCGCTGATGAGCAACTTGAGTCTTCGCACCTTCCCATCCTTTCCTGGGTACACTTCGATAACCTTTGCCATCCTCCACTGGTTACGTGGTGTAGTATCATCTTGCAGGAGTACAACATCGCCGACCTTTGCATTCCTGCGATCTTTGGTCCACTTCTGTCTCTGTTGGAGG
This sequence comes from Gadus chalcogrammus, assembly GCF_026213295.1. Taxonomy (NCBI): domain Eukaryota; kingdom Metazoa; phylum Chordata; class Actinopteri; order Gadiformes; family Gadidae; genus Gadus; species Gadus chalcogrammus. The sequence continues at coordinate 23,257,528 of NC_079423.1, forward strand.
CTCAGGAGGTACTCCTTCTTCCATCTTGTCCAAAAGTGGTTGGATAAGAATTGAACTCGACGCCATCTCTTGCGTAGGTATAGATCTTCCTTGACGAACTTCCCAGGAGGTGGAGCGAGTATCGTGGACTTCATGGTCAAAATGTGGTTTGGTGTCAGGGGCTCTGGACTGGATGAATCATTTAGACAATCAGTGCTCAGAGGTCTACTGTTCACTATTGCCATGACTTCATACAGGAACGTTCTTAGAGAGGAGCAGTCAAGCTGCGTAGCTGACTGTTCTAGAATGGACGTCAAGACACTTCTTATGGTGCGAATTTGTCTTTCCCAGACGCCACCCATATGACTTGAAGCTGGGGTGTTCATGATGAACTCACATCCAAGCTGCTTGAGCTCTTCCTGATCCATTTCTTTCAATGCTTCAGCAAACTCTCGTCTTGCTCCGACGAAGTTTGTTCCTTGATCACTTCTTATCTGACGTACCTTTCCACGAATGGCGATGAATGAACGCAATGCGTTAATGAAGGCATCCGTGGTCATATCGTCAAGCATCTCAACGTGAACCGCTCTGGAACACATGCAGGTAAGTAACAATCCATAACGCTTTAGCTCTTTCCTTCCTTCCTTTACGTAAAATGGTCCAAAACAGTCCATACCGCAGTAGGTGAATGGAGGAGCTGTTTCCATTCTGTCCTCTGGAAGGTCTGACATTTTCTGCTGTTCAGTGCATCTTCTGAACTTCCTGCACTTAGTGCACTTGTAGATATGGGATGATACAGCCTTGCTGCAGCCCAGTATCCATATGCCATTAGATCGGAGCGCATTCATGGTCATTCCTCGTCCTTGATGGTACACTCTTTCATGATAGTGCTTGACAAGTAAATTTGACACATGACTGTCCTTTGGAAGGACCGCTGGATGCTTCACCTGTGGATGTAGGGCAGCATGAGTTAAGCGGCCTCCAACTCTGAGGACACCTTGGTCATCCAGGAATGGACTTAACCGGTGCAACTTATTGGCTTTGCCCTTGACTGGCGTCTCCTTGTCACTTTGGAGTAACTGTATATCTTGTGAGAAGGTTGCTTCTTGAACCATCTTGATTATTGTCAACTCCGCTTCTCTCCTTTCCTCCAAACTGCAGGCTTCACAGGACTTTGGCTGAAGCCCTTTAATTTCTTTCACATGGCGCTGGAGTCTGGCGATAGTTTTCACCATTTTGGACCAGTCTGAAAACTTGTGTAGGCGATCTAGCAGCGACTTGACTTCTTTCGCCTGGGTGTCGAGAACCTGGACCTTCTTAAGCTCAGGATCGTCATATGTGATCTCTCCCACCTTGACATCTCCACTTGGTAACTCCTTCTGCCAAAGAAAGTCTGGGCCTGTGAACCAGTTAGAGGATACCAGTTGCTCTGCTGTGAGACCTCTTGAGGCGTAGTCTGCTGGATTATCTTCTGAAGCCACATACTTCCATTGTGTAGACTCTGTGCTTTGCTTGATGCGTTCCACACGATTTGCCACAAACACGTGAAATCTTCTGGCTTCATTATTGATGTAACCAAGGACCACTCTTGAATCAGTCCAGAAGACTTCTTGTAGGCATTCTATTTCCAGTTCTTTCTTGAGCATGTCACTGGTGCGGACAGCTACCACTGCTGCTGACAGCTCGAGTCTTGGTATGGTTGTGACCTTAGTAGGAGCGACTCTCGACTTTCCCATTACAAAGGAACAGTGGACTTCACTTGACGTACTCACTGCTCTGAGGTACGAGCACTCTCCATAGCCTGACTCACTGGCATCGGCGAAATGGTGGAGTTCGTAGTGTTGGACCTTGAAGCTTGATGGAACGTAGCATCTTGGAATCTTCACCTCGGCTAGATTTCGCAGGTCTTGAAGCCAGCTTTCCCACAGAGGTCGTAGGTCATCAGGTAAGGTGTCATCCCAACTGAGCTTGTCACGACACATCTGCTGCAGGATCTGCTTTCCCAACAAGATGAACGGTGCCACAAATCCAAGAGGGTCGTAGACTGAAGCGACTGTGGACAGGACTCCTCTTCGAGTAAGTGGATTCTCCTTGACGATTACTCTGAACTGGAACTTATCAGAATCCACGCACCACTGCACACCGAGTGCTCTTTCCATGTGCAGTTCACCCAGTGCCATGTCCTTGTCTTTGGCAGCTGCAGCACATTCTTCTTTTGGGATTGCGTCTAGGACCTTCTTGCTGTTAGAGATAAACTTATGCAGCCGGAGTTTGCCTGTGCTGCAAAGTTCTCTTGCTTCTTTCACCAGTTGGATCGCTTGGTCTTCGGATGCTACACTTGACAATCCATCATCCAGGTAGAAGTTCCGTTGAATGAACTTTATGGTGTCGTCACTAAAGTTTCCTTGTCCTTCAGCAGCGACATGCTTCAGCCCATAGTTGGCACAGCCAGGTGACGATGCTGCACCAAACAAGTGGACTTTCATCCGATAGATGGAAGGTTGGCTTTCGAGATCTCCATTGTCCCACCAAAGGAACCGCAGGTAATCTTGGTCTTCTGCCTTAACATGGAACTGGTGAAACATGCGTTCGATGTCACACATGATTGCCACAGGACCTCTTCGGAAGCGATACAGAACTCCCACCAAGGTGTTTGTCAACTCAGGACCCGTCAGGAGGTGGTCGTTCAAGGACGTTCCTTGGTACTTGGCGGAGCAATCGAAGACAACACGTATCTTCCCAGGCTTTTGTGGATGATACACCCCATGATGCGGAATGTACCAAGCAGGAGCTTTGTGGATGTCTTCCTCCGGGACCCTTTCTGCATCTCCGCGTCTTATGGTCTCATCCATGAAGGTCTTGTAGTCTTTGTAGTACTGGTCGTTTCTTCTCAGCCTTCTTTCTAGGCACCTGAGACGATGGATAGCACAGATCTTATTATCAGGTAAGTTAGGTCTTTCTTTCTTGAATGGCAGCGGCATTTCGTAATGACCGTCGCTCTTTAACTTGATGCTCTTTTCCATTTTTGACAGGAACCTTAGATCTTCTTGAGAGATGGGGCTGGTTTCCGACTCTCTTTCAACGAAGTCAGACTCCAGCATCTTGATGACATCTGCAGGTAAGAGAACTTCTTTGATCTGTGTCCTACAGACATAGTGCACTTCCTTTGTGAGGTCTGAAGAGGACGGTAGACCTGGCATCACTTGCTTCACCATGACTTGGTGACTTATTCCAATTGCATCTCCATAGTTGAGACACGGGTTGCCATATCCCACTACACTCCAGCCCAAGTCTGTCTTTTGTGCAAACGGCTGGTGTTCCTCACCAGGCACCACTTGTCTTGGAACGAGGGCTTGGGCACAGTTGTAGCCAATTAACAGGCCGACATCACAGCTTTGCTGAGGAGCGATCTCATCTGCAATGTGTTCAAGATGAGGCCATGCTTTCGCCGTATCTGGTGTGGGAATATGGTCTCTGTTTGCAGGGATAAACTCTCTTGAGTAAGTCACTGGAAGAGTGATTATCTTGTCTGAATAAAAACCTCTAACTTGTAGACCAGCTAGCTTCCGACAGGACACGATTGTGTTTCTTGAAGCCAACGTGGAGAGGTTTAGCTGAACTGGTTCACTCCTAGCATTGAGAGCCTTCGCTGTCTCGTCGAGGATAAAGGTTGTGTCACTTTGTGTATCAAGGAGTGCGTACACCAGAACTTCACGACTTGGTACACTTGTAGATGACACCCACACTGGAATTATTGTGGAGGTATGCGTGTCTCCAACATTCTGGATGACTCTAAGTGCCGTCGCCTCACGTGATGGTCTCTCTGACTGGTCTTGTGACTGTTCATTCTTCCTTTCTTTGTACTCTTCTTTGTCTTTGTCACTGTACCTTGCTCTGTCAGATCTTGTAGACATCCTTTCTTCCTTGGTGCGATCGTCATGAAGACAAGTTGGGTGTCTTCTCTCACAGGTGTCGCAGCTGTCTCTTTCTCTACAATCTCTAGATCGGTGGCCAAATTTGAGACAGCCAAAACACAATTTATTTTCTTGAACAAACTTGATTCGCTCCAAGATTGTCCCTTGCATAAACTTGTAACACCTTTGTAGACTGTGTCCTGCCTTCTCACAGAAGACACAGCTTGTGACGACGGCTTTCTCATCTGAGGTGGTTGCTAACACCTTTGCTCCAGGACCTCCGCTCTTTACACACTTGTCTGGAATCCTTTCACTTGAAGAGATGTTATTGGGCTGCAAGCGATTTTAGCTTCACGTGTGAGAAACTTGACAAACTGGCTGAAGCTCGGGAACATGTGAGTGTCTTCTTCTGCTTCTATGACTTTCCTATTCCACCTTGAAGTCACCCAGTCTGGGAGTTTAGAGAGAATTTTCTGGTTCTCGTTGCAATCATTAAGTATTTCAAGACCTCTGATCTGAGACATGGCTGCCTCACAGCAGCGCAGGAAGTCGGCGAGTTCTTGAAGTTCCATACTGCCTTTGGAGCTTATCTTGGGCCACGCGTCGAGCTTCTCTCTGAAGGCCTTGGCGATGAGGAATGGATTGCCGTATCGCTCTTCTAGGATGTCCCATGCTGCATAATATGCTGGCTCTGTGCCAAGTAAAAAGTAGCTCTCTATGGCCCTTTTAGCAGATCCACCCACATACTTGCGTAGATAATATATCTTCTCTTCAGCTGGTATGTTCTTCCTGTCAACGAGCGTCTGAAAGGACACTTTCCAGTCGTTGAATCGGAGTGGGTCACCACTGAACACTGTAGGTTCAGGTAGAGGAATGCGACTCGCACTGATGGCTTCTGCGAGCGCTTTGACGAGAGCTGTTGTGCCATCTTCATATTTGTTTTCTTGCCTTGCTTGTGCTACAGCTGGTGGTGTAGAATGGTGCCGCAGTGGGCTAGTTTGAGGCTTGACTTCTTCTTTCTTCACAGAGACACGATGGAGAAGAACATTTATTTCTTCATCTGAGCCGTCGCCCTTAGTTGCCGGACATGAATGTATACTCTGGTCATATACTTGCTGTCGTGCCTCAGCAGCCTTTAGCTTCTTAATAGTCTCCAATCGATCTAGTTCTCTGCGCTTGGCTTCTAGCACTCTTTGTCTCTCTGCATTTTCAGCCTCTTGTTTGGCTTTTAGCTGAGCGGCTTCAACTTCCAGTCTCTGAAGCTCTTTAATATAATGCTCTTGCTCCAGCTGTACTTCTAAGGTGGCTTTGTTGGCAGCAACCTCAGCAGCTGCACTCTTCCTGCTTGCAGAGGAGCACTTAGTGTGGCGAGAGCTAGTGCCTGTCCTTCCTGAGGCTACAGACATTACCTCTTCAATGACTCGATGTTCTTCATGTCTTTGACTTGTAGTATGCCTATGGGCTGTAGCTTCCTCCCTTGCATCTATAAGGTCCATTGCATCCTTAACCATCTTCTTTGTTACTGTTTCACAGGTGTCGATTTTGCGACGTGTGTTAAGGTCAGGAACCTCAAGGCGTTTCCAATCGTCATAAACGTCATTTAGACTCCTAGAGGTATTGCGTACTTTAGTAATTTGTCCATCTAGCAGGTCGTCTGAGCACTTTCCACTCAGCGCTTGCTTGGCTTCTTTAGTGGCATCCTTCCACTTCTCATAGCACACACTGAACCGATGTGCAACCTTTATTACTTGCTCATCATGCTGTTCTTGACCCTTTTCCGTCATTCTGCGGACTCTTTGGCCTAATGGTGGCTCTTCTGAGGAAGCGGGGTTGTCCACTATGATGCCTTCAGTCGCTTGTGGCTGCACGGTTGAGCTGTGCTCGTGCACACACTCTGTCTTGTCAGGTGCGTGTGACTCCATGTCTGGGAAATGTACATCTGCAATTGTGTGCTCTTCGCCATTTCGGGACATCTTACTTGCCTTACTGTTGTCATTCACTGCTCTTTGGTGCTGTCTTCGTGAGCAGCTAAGTTTTCACTGTAATTCCCTCAGTACAAACGACAGCAACGAGTTTCCTTTTTGTTTACTGGCAGGATTTATTTGGTTCATCCAGACCGTGAAAACTGTAATCAAAAAACATAATACACAAATACAATAATCACTAGTCAAAATAATAACAAGCCATACAGTAATATCCCAACATTGTCCTGGTAATGTCGTCACTTTCAATTAGGCTACTGTATACACAATACACTTTGGTTACATATAATACAACAAAACACAAAGACCAATCTAACTAAGCCCAACATGTGTTAGCCCTTAACGGTGTTAGCCCTTAGCTGTATAAAAACAATTTAATACAAACAAGAACAGAAAACACACACAAAAAACGTCAGCAAAACATACCTTAGTAGCTGCATTGCAAGAGGAAAGTTGTGTAGCTTGGCATTACTCTGTAGGATTGTTTATCTTGATGCTAAGAGCTATTTTGCAGATGCATCAGCACTGAAAAACATGTACTAAATCAGCGGACTTTTTTGATGAGTGTTACGCTAAAGTATGTCCTGACGGAAACGGGCGATACAAAAACAAAGGTTCCGCCTTAGAGAACTTTGGTTCCTACCAAAATAAATAACTCAGAAATACCGCGCTGACTGACACAGAGGCAGTTACACCAACCTTAAACAGTTACAACTATACAGTACTTAGTTGAGTTGATGGGTAATAGTGGAGATTTTACTTGGTACTTCAACTGTATTTTCTCTGTATTTAACTTCTTATTACCAGTTGTAATTACCCAGTAATACACTATGATTTACCATATATTTACCGGGTAAATACCTAGTAATTAGAGGACTGTAAAAGGAAGGGTTACCCATATGGGTAGTGCTAACAAAAGCTGTGACTAGTTTCTGCCTCTACACATTCTGCCTCTGATGTTGTTCAAGACAACACCATACAAATCAGATCCTATAGGCGTGGCTTCTTTACCATTCCGCCCATGCCATACAGTCTGAAAATTCACCTGGGTAAAATAGAACATGGAGGCTTGGCTTATTTACCATTCCGCCCATACCAAAATAGACAGAATTTGACCTGGATTCGGCAGATGATTCATGATCCAACTCCAGAGCAGGGGTGATTATAGGTTCTGACTTTTGGGGGAGCTCAACCCCAGGAAGCCACAGGGGTATATGAAGTATAAAAAGTCCTGTGCAAGATTTTTTTATTCCACAACCTTTGTTTTATTAGTAATATGCTGTTGTATGTCTAAGCCAAAAGCTGGCAGTGTCAGCTAAATAATGCAGTTCTGAATCACTAAACTGATGAAAGGAAATAATATTATTTGGATGAAGGAAATAATCAATGGATGTGAACTGTAATAACAAATTTGAGGTATATTAAATTTCCTTTGTGTAAGTTTCACTCAAAAATGACCATATTTCCCCCTTTATTTTTATTTACAGTTACTGAAACACATTGGTACAACATGTACTAGATTAATAATATGAGAAATATACCACTATTTCGGGAGTAATAAACTACGTTGTCTTACCTTCAGGGACCCATACATTTTTATAAAACTTTTGGTGCAGAAAAATCTTGTTCTGATGCAAAAAAAAAAGTGTGCTAATTTTCAAAAACAACAACAAAACCGCTGGCATTATTTTATCAGCTGTGGGCGTTTTCATTGCCATAACAACGTGAGCTAATCAACAAGTACAACATGTTCTAGATAAGTGGCTCTCAATTATTTTCTGTCATTCCCACCTTAGGAGACAGATATTTTTTCGCACCCTCCCTGAATTGAAATAGCCTACTATTGAGAACCTGCTAATATTTATTTATTTAGATTAATACAATTAGCGGAGATAACATCTGCAACAACATCAAGAACATATGATTCACTTGGGTTTGGTCACTTGTCAGCTTCATCAGCCCTTCTGTCATGACTTTGTACGATCAAAATTCTTGTAAAACTTCTAACCCTTGGTATTATGTTTATTTAAAATAAAATATGTAACTTATTAAAATAAATAAATAAATAAGACACTAAGTCCACCCCCTCCCCCCCCCCCCCAAATATAAGCTGAAGGCGTTTTCATGAGTCTCATAGTATTAGAACATGTGGTACTTGTTGATTAGCTCACGTTGTTATGGCAATGAACATGCCCTCAGCTGATAAATTAATGCCAGCCAACTTCTTCTGATCCTTGCCCCTTATCATGCTTATCATGCTACGCAGCATTATAAGCCCCTGCCGACTAAAACATGACGCAATTCAAGAGGAGGCATTGATAGAATCGCCTTGTGGTCAACTGTCATTTAATAGTCATTTGACAGATTACGTCAAGGTTTTAAAATTATTATTATTATTATTAGCTGGTCATGTTATAACACAGCTGGAAATCGTGGATTTTCTGATAAAGACTAGCAAGCCTTTTTGACAGACAGAACAGCAGAAACCATGTTAAGTGTGCAAATGCTGCCTTTTTCGTTTTGTCAAACAGGAGACGCCCACCCACCAATCAGAGGTTAGAGATTCCTGCAGGAAGGTTGCGCTCGATTTCACTAGCACATTTGTGCCTGTTCATTAGTGTACGGCATCCATTCTGTCATTGCTTGTGTAAAAAAAAAAGGTAGAATATTAGATTTCAGGACGAAATGATAGGGTGGGCTAAGGCAAATTTTGGGTGGGCTTGAGCCCACCCAAAAAAGGTCTAGCTTCGCCACTGCTCCAGAGTGCATGCCTGTTTACCATGTATCTCCAAATATATATATATATATATATATATTTTTTTTTATTTAAACATAAAAACACAATGACACAAATATCTACAGACATGTACGAGATCAATAACAACAGACATTTGACAGAACACAACAAGGGATGGGGGAAGGGAGCAAGGATGACACCTTAAGATACATAGACATTACTTTGAACAGAAATATGATAGTGACTATTAATTCTCCAGCATAGAAGCTGCGCGCTCCATGCACATCAAGTCCTGATATCCCCTAAGCCATGTTTCCTTACTAAAGCAATCCGTTTTGCGCTCCTTCCAATTTAGAAGGATGAGTCTTTTTGTGGCCAAACAGCCCAATGTCCAGCTATGGACAGCAGCCCTCCCCACAACATTTTCTGGCTTAAGGCCCAGTAAGCATATGTTGGGACCAACTGGAATGTTTACATCTGAAGACTCTGACAAAAATGATATTACATCCAACCAGAGTGTTTTAACAGCTGGGCATTCCCATAGCAGGTGTAATAATGTGCCTCGCTTGCCACACTCATGCCAGTATAGAGCTTGATGTTTTTTGTCCATCTTGGCTTGTGTGACAGGGGTGATGTATGCCCTATTAAGAATTTTGAATTGTATGATTCGTAGTCTCACACATTTCGAGGAGTACAAAGCCGAATTCCAAACAGATTTCCATTCAGACGCAGACAAAGAAATATTCAAATCATGCTCCCAGGCCAGCTGGACAGGAGAGTAGGCACTAGGGGCAGTCTTAGATAACAAACCATAAATATTAGAGACCACCCCTGAGGATAGACTTGCTTGTTTTAGACGCTGGTCTACTTCCGGACATGAAGCAGGTGTGGCTCCGTCTTTACATTTCTTACTAATAACCGCTGCCAGTTGGCCATAGGTAAGAAATGATGAATGTAAGAGACCATATTGATTTTTAAGTTGTTGAAATTGAAGGGTATGGTCTTTGTATATCTGTCCAACTGACATTATACCCGCCCTCTGCCAGATATTATTCCTTAGGGTACGTCCTCCTGCAGAGAGGATAGGGTTACCCCAAATAGGGCAAGATGGTAGAGAGAGCCCCTCAATACCTAGTCTCCTGTGCAGTTACTTTACAATAGAGCATGAAAACTGAATTATAATGTTATTCAGTAAGGGTGGTGGTTTTGGGCAGTACCAAATTGATGCCAGGGTTATGTTTCCATTTTCAGGCATGACAGATTGCTCCAACCATTGCCAACTACCTATCGGAAAGTCATTATTATAGGCCCACGATAAGGGGTACTTTGCATTAAAAGACAAATAATACTGAAATATATCCGGAACTCCCAAGCCTCCCATTGATCTCGGGATAATTAATTTGTTGTACCCAATTCTGGGCTTTTTATTATTCCAAAGGAACTGGGTAAAAAGTGATTTAATATCCTTAAACCATATTGGTGGGAATTTAAAAGGAATAGAGGAGATGATATGAGAGAGCCTTGGGAGAACATTCATTTTCAACGTTTCTGCTCTACCCCATAGAGAAAGGGGTATGGCCGTCCATCTACTGATGTCCCCTTTAATGGACTGGAAAATGCCAGGGCCGTTAAGGCTGAAGATTTTTGTAATAGGAGAGACAATGTTAATTCCTAAATATTTCATTCCATTTGTTTTCCAGATAAAGGGGGTATCCATTAGATCATGCTTAAAAGTATTTGAGTTAAGTGGAATTGCCTCACTCTTGTTCCAATTTATCTTATACCGTGAAAAGCTACCAAATAAGTTAATTAAATTAAGAACTGCGTGTATGGAGGTAGTTGGCTTACTCAGGGTGAGAAGAATATCGTCAGCATACATATTTAATTTAAAATCATGTCCATGAATATTTACTCCGTGTATGTCACCATTAGAGCGAATTGCACAAGCTAATGGTTCTAATGCCATAATGAAAAGTAAGGGACTGACCGGACAACCCTGCCTCACACCTCGTTGTAAGGGGAAAGGTTTTGAAATTAATCCATTAGTTCTGACAGAGGAGAACGGAGCACTGTACAACGCCTTTACCCAGCTAATAAGCTTGGGTCCAAAACCAAATTTTTTAAGCGTATACAGTAAATATTCCCATTCTATTTGGTCAAAGGCTTTCTCAGCATCTAAAGATGCTGCAATCACTGGCAAATTACTAGAACTTGCTTTTAATATAATCTGAAATACCCTCCTCATGTTGTTCGAAGACTGGCGGCCTGGGATAAAGCCAACTTGGTCTAAATGCACTACAGATGGTACCACCTTCTCCAGACGGAGTGCTAGTATCTTGGCCAATATTTTATAATCACAGTTTAAAAGGCTTAAAGGGCGATGGTTACCCATCAAGGCAGGATCTTTGCCTGGTTTAGGCAACAATGAAATAATGGCCCGGCTCATAGAAGGGGGCATGCATTCAGATTCTAATATTTCATTAAATAACAACAGTAAATATGGTGAAAGCTGATCTATAAAACACTTATAAAACTCTATTCCCAGGCCGTCATCCCCTGGAGTTTTTCCTGAAGACATCTTCATGATTGCGATCTTAATTTCGCTCTGCGTAACAGGTGCCTCCATATTAGCTCTATCCGCAGAACTGACCGTGGGGAGGTTAAGTCCTCCAAAAAAACAATCTAAGGCTTCTTCATTACAGTTATTCTTTGTGCTATATAAATTTGAATAATAATTCTTAAAAGATTCATTAATTGTAGCTGCATCACACTGTAGCATGCCATGTTCATCTCTTATAGCGGGAATGATCTGTCTGTTTTCTATTTGCTTCAGTCTGTTAGCTAGCATTTTCCCTGCTTTGTCTCCGGATTCAAAGTATGTTTTCCGCAAACGGAAAAGAGCAAATGCTGTCTCCTCATGTGCAAGTTTCTGCAAATTCGCCCTAGCAGTAAGGAGTAAGTTCCTCAGATCTAAGTTGGATGGATCTCGCATATGCAGCTCTTCTAGAGTCTTGAGTTCGAAGTTTAATTTTGATTTCATCTCTCTGCGTTTTCTATTCTCTCCCGAAGAAAAACTAATTAACCAGCCCCTGCATGTCGCTTTAAAAGCCTCCCAGACAGTGGCGATACTTGATACAGAGTATACATTTATCTCAAAAAAATCCTTAATTTTATCCTTCATGGGCAGTGTACAATTTTCATTTTTGAGTAGCATTGTATTAAGTCGCCACTGTTTGGATTTGCACGGGTTGGATGGGGGGAAAAAAGTGACGGACACTGCAGCATGATCACTAACTAAAATACTATTCATTTTGATCTCAAGAACATTCTGGATCAGATTTGACGACATCATTATGTAATCTATCCTGGAGTAGGAATTATGAGCCCCGGAATAGAAAGAGTACTCTCTAACATCTGGGTGGACTAGGCGCCATATATCAGTTATACCAAGCTCAGATTGGAATTCCCTCAAGGCTGTTGATATGTTTTTATCTGAAGGGAGAGGTTGACTCGATCGATCCACTATAGGGTCACACACAGAATTGAAATCCCCACCTATAATAAGAGGGCCTTCCATAGACCGTGCTATCGTTGGGCACAGAGAGGCAAAGAATTTAGATTGTAAAATATTTGGTGCATACACATTTACTAATGTTACCTTTTCATTCTGTAGCCAACCTGACACAATTATATATCTTCCCTCTTGATCAACATGTACACTAGAAGATTTAAAAGGCATGTTCTTAGAAATTAAGATACTGACTCCTCTGCTAGCTTTTATAACTGCCCCACCCAGTTCTGTCTTAACTTTTTAGCTTCAGTCACATTCAAATGAGTCTCCTGTAGCATAGCGATATCACAATTTAGAGATTTTAAGTACAGCAAAATCTTGTGTCTTTTAATTTTATTCTTGATGCCATTTACATTCAGACTGATCAAAACTATTTTGTTCAATCGTGTATCCATCTAAAATAGGGCAGCAAACATATCAGACTCAAAACTGGTACATATGCGACTCCGAGGGGGATGTAGGCACAGGGCACGCACCGACCCCACTGGGGGATTAAACATAGAATAATCAGGTGTCATCGTTGCATCAAGGGAGGGCAAGGGGAACATATAATCAACAATAAAAGACAGCACAAAATACAACACAAGCTTGTTCAAAACAAAACATAAACATATAACATAAAGGCTGACATTGCGAGGGAGAGGAGTATTTTCCCTCATCGCCAGCGCGTGTAGATTGTGAGGCTTCGTTCAGGCCGGCCCCAATTTCATAACATTTTTCTAATCTACACCTTCATTAGAGCCCCACCCCTCCCCCAAAAAAGAGGGTACTGCCTTATAGTCATCGAGGAGAAAATTAAGAGTAAATAAAGGGGGGCCTTTTCACCATCCCTCAACATAATGTATATTAGCCTCAGGCCAGAAATATGATACAACAAGCACACAAAACAGGATAGGCCCACGGCAGGCACAGTCAAAAACTCATTCGTTCACTCTTGGATGTAACTTTTAATAATAATTAGTAAATGAGAATAACTAAATAAACACCTTACAATAGTGTATTCAATCAAGTAATTAACGCCCTGTCTGGACCTAGTAGACATTATTTATATGATTATCTAGCACACTTTTCTTTTTCTTTCTTTAAATTAGGCTTTGACATTATAACCAATACAACAATAATATTTGATTATGAGGTATCATTCTTTCTTTCTTTAAATTACCTCTTCCAGAAAAGCAAAGGCCTTATAATCATTGAAGAGAAAAATAAGAGTAAATAAAGGAGGGGGCGATTTCACCATCCCTCAACATAATATATATTAGCCTCAGGCCAGAGAGTATGCAGTATGATTCAACATGCAAACAAAACAGGATAGCACTTTTATTTTTCTTTCTTTAAATTAGCCCTTCTTAACTCTAACTGAGGCTTTGATTATAACCAATACAACGATCATATTTGATTATGAGGTATACTACCTACTAACACAGGGAATGCATGAAGACAAGTCTTATAATGTTAGTTTGTTCAACGTCTTTTTCAATAGACCAAAAGGCTACCTTGGCTTCTTGTGCGCAGGGGTGGAGAGATATTACCGTCCGTTAACATCACTGTCACTGTGCAGGGTAGGTTTAATGACCTTGCTGTAGTGGGTCTCGGCATCTTTGGAGCTAGAGAACGACTTGGTCTCTCCTTTGAAGGTGATCAGGAGTGTCCCCGGGTGTCTGATACCATGACGTACCTTCGCTTCACGGAGTTTCTTCCTCACGTCGTTGAACATGGCTCTTCTCCGAGTTTCCTCTGATGTTAAATCCGGATAGATCCACACCCTCATCCCGCGAAAGTTCATGGATCCCTTCTGTTTGGAAATATTTATAATGGCTTGTTTCACTTGGAGACGCTGCATTCTGACCATCATGGCACGAGGTGTGTTCTTGTCTGGGCCTACTCGGTGCGCGTTCTCTACTGTAGGATCCCCAGGAAGTTCATCCGATCGGAACATTTCCTTAAAAAAGGAAGTCATCAATGCAGTGGGATTTCCCTTTTCAATGCCGTTGTCTAGCCCAAATACACGCATGTTAAATTTCCTGCTGTGCATCTCCAAGCGCTCAATTTTATCCTTCAGTTTAAAGAGCCCATGCCATTAAAATCACATTTTTCCTGTTGTTTGTTAAATAACATAGGTCTGAATAAGTTTGTGAGCTGTGGTAAGTTTGAAATCTATGCAGTTCGTCTGCTGAATGCAATAGGCAATGAAAGGAAAAAGGCAGAAGAAATGAGCCAATCTGGATAAGGTGACACTGTGACGTAGCGTTGTCAAACTATTATTCATGGCCCTGCCCACTTGGTTGGTTCGTAACCACCCACAAGAATTCTGAAGGAGTCGTGATTGAGCTAGTGCTAAATGCTAATACGTGTATGGTAGTTGCTTGGTTCGTAGTAACAGGCTAGTTACAGAATTTTGAATGCAATGGCAGAACGACATCGAAGTACATGAACTGCGACATGCTGCCTGCCGCCGGTTGCCGCGGCGCGAGGCACCACCGCCGCGAAGCACCACCGCCCGGCAGCGGGCAGCTGGGCGGTGGTGCCTTGCGCCGGCAGCAGGCAGCAGGCAGCGCGCGGTTCTGTCTACTACAGATTGATGTGGAAGTGGAAGAACCAGAGACGTCGGAGAACCCGACGCAGTCCTTTGTGATTCATTATATCGTCTGGACGTGCACACAGCTTTTGGCCGTGATAATATGTATTATTTGATATAGATATCTATGTATTATGATATTATTTAGATATAGAGCTCCAGGACTGTAACGCATGTGTTGTACACTTCCTTGTTATTTGGATAACCGTTCTGCTGTTGGTGTTATGGCGCACGTCGGACTCTCGTCTATGGTATTTCTACAACTAGACCCGTAGTGGGGGTTATCTCAGCCATGGTTGAGAATGAATTGGGGGAAAGGAACTTTGGCTTTGACTCCCTGAAGTCATGAACCACGACATGGAGGAGAAAGGGATTGTTGACCGCGGTCGTCTCCCGCCGGAGCCTCGCTGCCGATGGACCACCGCCTCGGCTTCAGGATGCGGTGATTAGCGCTGACCGCTGCCGAGGCGGCGGGAAGCAGGGCTCAAGCGGGATACATTCGCGGCCAACAATCCCTTTCTCCTCCATGTCGTGGTTCATGTAGCCTACTTCAGGGAGTCAAAGCCAAAGTTCCTTTCCCCCAATTCATTCTCAACCATGGCTGAGATAACCCCCACTACGAGTCTCGTTGTAGAAATACCAGAGACGAGAGTCCGACGTGTTATGCCATAACACCAACAGCAGAACGGTTATCCAAATAACAAGGAAGTGTACAACACTTGCGTTACAGACCTGGAGCTCTGCTCTATATCTAAATAATATCATATAATACATAGATATCTATATCAAATAATACATCACGGCCAAAAGCTGTGTGCGCGTCCAGACGATATAATGAATCACAAAGGACTTCGTCGGGTTCTCCGACGTCTCTGGTTCTTCCACTTCCACATCAATCTGAAGTAGACGCGGTCGTTTGAGATTCATAATAACCTATCGTCTGGAGGCTCACACAGCTTTTGGCCGTGATAATATATATTATATATTATATGATATAGATATCTAGGCCTATGTATAATATGGGTTTCTAAGAGCCATTGCGATACATCCACCGTAAACAGAGCGCATGGTACCGTGGCTACAAGCTGCTCAGGGCCAGGTGATAATATTATATATTATATGATATAGATATCTATGTATAATATGGGTTTCTACGAGCCATTGAGATACATCCACCGTAAACAGAGCGCATGGTACTGTCAGTCAGTGGCTACAAGCTGCTCAGGGCCACACCCCCAACCCCCTCCTTGACCTGCCTTGACACGCCCACCGTATACAGAGCGCATGGTAGTGGCTACAAGCTGCTCAGGGCCACACCCCCACCCCCCTCCTTGACCTGCCTTGACACGCCCACCGAAACAGCGCGTTTGGGGGAAGCTCAATGTGCGACTGTTTCGGAGTGACTAACTCTGCACCACGGCTGAATTTCGGGGACGTCTTTGAATACTGTGTTTGTGGCCCACTAATACCTATATTAAAGCATCATAAAATAGAATGGCATGGGATCTTTAATGTTTTCTACTTGTAGTCCAGTGGTAGATTCCTCGAGGTCAGTAATTCGACTGTTCATATTAGACAGGGCCTCGTCTACTTCGACAGACTTTTCTTTGCATTGAGTGATGGTTACATCCATGGCGTTCAATTGGAACTGCACCTTCTCTATTGCAATACTCATCTCCTCTCGTATTGCGGATCGGAAAACACAAGGCGTTCAGCTTGATTTTCTTCTCGAATAATAGTGCGGATAAGATTCGCAAGCTCCGATGGATTTAATTGAGCTGCCATTTCGATGGTGCGATTTCTCAGAGTTCTGGTTGCACTACTCGTGATGTGAACAATCTTTCCTTTAGTTTTCTTCGGTGACATTTAGCGACTACAGCACATTAAATGCATTTAACAGAGGTTTTGGCTCAAATGATTCTGTAGATCAGAATATCTAATTCATCCTAAATTGTTTGTCAAGGGGCACAGTGTTCCGTGCTTACTCCATGCCACCGGAACCGGAAGCATGTATCTCCAAATAAAGACATGTTGAACATTTACTACTCATGGGGGAAAATACCAATTTACCACAACATTTACCAATCAAATCCAGGCTCAAAATAATGATACCAGAGGCTTAAAATGACTCTTCATGGAGAGTCATACTCTTCATGGAGAGTCGGGGCGATTTAACTGAGACATTTATTGTCTCAGTGACTGAGCATAAGGAAGGCACGTCATTGAAAATCAATGTCTAGCGGGCCAGCATCACGCCCGTCAAAAAATAGGTCAGTACCTGCGACAAAAAAGTAGCGGCGTTGAAACAAATTTCAGTCAACGCCGTTATTATCATGTTTATCGCCCAGCCCTTAAATATAACCAAACCGAATAATTTTGTTTCCTTTAACATTTGGTCAAAAAGAATGTGCGTGAAACACTAACTATTCAAACTCAGTAACATTTTCAGAAAAAGAAAAAAACAACAAAGTGTAAAACTGACCGGTCCTCAATTATTGCCTCATCAGCACGCTAACCGTGACAACACATAAAGAAGAGAGGAAAAGGGCAGTGACCATACAAAGGATCAATTAAAGTTAATTTCTCTGGAGAGTTGAGGCTGCCAGAGGACGCATGTCTGTGGGAAGGAAACCAGCAGACGGAGGGGGTTATAGTCTGGGCAACATTTAGCATCCATGATGCACTTAGAACAAGCCAAACTACACACATGGGAACACTCTCTACATGCTAGTGTTGCTTGGTTTGTTTTTGTAATCATTTTAGTTCATTCACCAAGCAAATTCAGCTATATGCTGGGTCAACAGGAAATCAATTGGGGCAAAAAAAGACTGCAAAATAAATAAAAGGAATCCCCAACAGACGTTATTGACAATAAGGAAATAATACCCTTTTGTGCTAAAGCGGCCAATGGCTTCATTACCTCTAGCAGGCTTTGATCAGTGCTCAACTTATCTCCAGTAGAGATTGAAGATGTGTAAATCAGCCTCATGGGGTCAAAGGGGTGGTAATTTCAAAACGTGCAAGAAGATAAGGCGTCTTACTGAGTCATTTGGGATTGAACCGCTGCTCCCATGCGTCCATAATGAATTGAACAGATGGTTTAACATGTCTCCTCACAAAGCTCTCCTCAAGTGCCCTAGCAGCGGGAGATTCACACTTTTGACCAGCTTCTCTTCCGTTGTGCTTATGATGGATATGTCCGTGGTTTTATCTTTTTTTATTGATGAATACTCAGATCTAGCAACAGATATTTTGAGGCATGCTAGGTCTGTTGCTTCGTAAGCAACAGACCTAGCATGCCTTAAAATATCTGTTGCTTACTTCCTCAAATGTCTGGCAAGTTCATGCCAATTATAGGAAATATATAGATATAGATTCTCGCCAATTCCCTATACAAATTATTAGGGAAAATGAGTTACGCAATATATTCAACACTCTCATTTATCTTCCAATGAAAGAAAAAGATAGAACAGTACAAATATTTATCAAATCAAATAACACACAAAGACATAGACAGAGAGATAACAAGGGAGAGAGAGAGAGAGAGAGGGATCGGTGGATGGTTCAGGGGGAAAGAGAGAGAGCACAGTGAAAATATGAATTAAATGATATAATACACAGTAGCCGCGTTTACATGGCACATCTGATCCGCATAGATTTCTATCTGTCCCTAAAATGTGATCCGAATGTACTGTATACATGGCAGTAACAAAAGTGTCCGTTATGTCTCTCGCGCACACCTGACACATCTCTGGATCGGCGGCGACATAATGGACGTCTTATCACTATTTGGCATTGTGAATTTGATTTTAATGAAAGCACAGCAGGAGAGAGATTTTCTCTGCTTGCTCCTTCAATTAAGAAGGAGGACAGCACAGCTACATCAATTTCTCGTCTGATCTTTATATTTACCCCCACCTCCAAGAGGACATTTGTCTCCTTGTAGGTCCAATTGTGAACTACTGCAGCTGCCATCTCTCTAATGCCGCTTTTCCACCGCACATGTAGCTCGACTCGACTCGGCACGACTCGACACGACTCGACACGACTCGACCCTTGCTGCTGGAGGCAGCAAGGGTCGTTTCCACCGCAAATAGTACCTCCTGGACGTGGGCGGGGTCGGCTGTGCGAAAGGGCCGTGACGTATTTTTGTACGCGACGCAAACAACACCTACGCAACCCACACATGGACAGAACCCACATAACAACAATGGAGGACATCGATGCGATGGTATTCGTGCTGCTCGGTCTGGTGCTTTTTGTCAGACACAAAAGAGAAGAGAGTCAGAGAAGGCTGCACGCGAATGCCATGTCGCTCTCGTGACTTCGTCACACTCTCTGGCCAATCAGCGGCCGGCCGTCTGCCGACGTCACCTTTTAGCATCGGCTCAGCTCGCTTGGAACCTAGAGCGAGGCGGTACTAAAAAAAGCAGCCACTTCAGGTACCAGATACCATGTTTTCGCGGTGGAAACGCCAAAAATGCGAGCTGAGTCGAGTCGAGTCGAGCTGGTACCATGCAGTGGAAAAGCGGCATGAGTTAAGAAGTATTTTAACGTTCAGCCTGCAAAAGTACTAGTAGTAGCCTACTCATTTACATCTCGGACGCGCGCGGACACTACGATACGCAAACACGTCATTAATAAACACCCATGTCCCGTCGCTTAGCAACCGGACACGCTTACCGGACTACTTACGGAGCGGTAACAAAGACATGAATCAGGCAATAAATCCACATTTCTTGACAGCGGTCAAGTTCGGTGTGCATAAAAGTACCGACAGAGCTCAGTGGACCAATTGCAAACTACTGCAGCTGCTCTAAGTCAAACCCCAATTTATTCGGAATAAGTGTATACATGTCGATTAAAACGGACCACACCACCTCTTCTATTCGGCATAGAATTCTATGCCGAACAGATAATTGTATTCCAAATGAGGTGTATATATGATCATTTTCTATTCCACATAGAAATCTATGCGGATCAGATGTGTCCATGTAAACGCGGCTAGTGATAGATAGATAGTAAGAGGGAGAGAGAAAGTGATTAAGAGAGAGAGAGGGATGGCGGAAGGGATGGTGGGAGATATAGGGGGATAAGATATAGAGAGAGAGTGATAGAGGGGGACAAGGGGGGGAGAGAGAGAAGGAGGGATTGAGGGAGAGAGAGGGAGGGACAGAGTAAGAGAGAGATAGAGAGAGGGAGAGAGAGAGGGGGAACGAGGTGGATGGAGAGAGATAGGGAAAGTGGATTAGGGGGAGAGAGAGAGAGAGAGAGAGAAGGACTATGCTCATAACTCATCAATGTGTGCCTCTCCAGTGACAGTGGAGAGACACATGTGGCACCCTCATCCAATTCACAAATAACTGTGTAGGCTCCTTTACCACTGTTTCCACATACATTGCCCCCTCAGCTGAATAGGGTGACCATTGGCCTAGGGGATCTTTGCTGGAACCTGAATGTGTTCACACATTTTAATGGTTGGTATGGACCGAACCCTAGAGAGAGAGAGACATAGACAGGATGGAACACACAGCCTTTGGTAAACAAAGAGGAATAGATAATGTGTGTGGGTGACATGGAGCAAGATAATGAGCGTGTCAGGTTGGCTCAGCAGAACTTTTGTAACATTTCACTCTCAAACCAAGCATCTGGGGATTCACGTAACACACAGCTGGTGGATAAAGGACATCCCAATTTAAATTTAAATAAATTCATGAATTTAAGGTGTTTTTTTTCTGCGTGGTATGTGCTGCTACTATGATATATAGTGTTAATCAGTGACATAGATTGATCTCCCTTCGACAGATGTTAGGGCAGCAGTTTTAAACCTCAATGCTTGATGCTTTTCATAATTTGGTAAAAGAATGACAAGATTTTTAGCGATGTTGAAGGTACATGCATCCAACATAGACAAGCCTCCTCACATCCAAACTTGTGCTGCCTTCACACATGCACAGGCACACCCAAGAACGCACGTGGGTGCACACACACACACACACACACACACACACACACACACACACACACACACACACACACACACACACACACACACACACACACACACACACACACAAAATCTCTCTTTAATTAAATCTAACACTATCAACCTGGGCATGACTGGGAGAGGCAGTTCAAAGCGGATCAGATTGACTCTTACTTTTCATTTCTGTCTTGCCGGGGTTGCGGGGTTAAGGAGGCCGGTTTATAAGATGAAAGGGAAGAAAGGGGGATCAGTATTCAGAGGGATTGGAGGGGCTGGAGGTTTTCTCCTTGTACCACACATACATAGAAACAGCACAATGTCGTGGCAAGGTTATCTGCCCTGGTTATATCATGCGTAAGGTTCAGCCGCGATAGCGTAGCCGCGTTCGATAAGCGGCTGTGTAGCGCTGAGCTAAGAGCTGGTCTGGCAGGGTCAGCCGCTGATATAATCTGTGCCTTTGGAGCGGCTCGGAGATGAGATGGCCACTGTGACCCGGTCTTGACTTCTTTTTGTTTTGTAATGTATTGGCCCACACACAAAGCGTTGATTTCTGAACGGTATTTGGCAGTTCTGCGCTTCTTGGGCTGTTTGGTTTGGATTTGATGTATTTGTCTTTAAATATAGTGCCCCCCCCCCCACCCAGTGGATGAGGCAAACTAATTTCTTTAAGAGGTCGGTTGGGTTGTAGAGTGCCTAGGAAAATATAAAATGGATGATGAGAGGGAGGAAGTCAGACAGGTAACAACAAAACGAGCCAGTTCTTCTGGGGTACATGGAGTCAAGAAAATGAATGCCGATAAAAGCCATTCTTATCTATAAGATCAATTTGAAACACTTTTTGTTGTGTTTCCTATGCCTACAATTGAAATTGGACTGCCATCTAGCTTACAAACCTATTTTGCTAGGAAAGATCCAAAATATAGATAACGAATGTGAATCTTGGTGATTGATTTACATCAATCTCAAGAGCATAGAACATATGACAAACTTTATAACTACTAAGGTATGATGTCATGAGATTAGATTTCAAGAACTGAAATGGTGAACCCATTGAGTTTTCAGACAGGTACAGGTTCCTCATAGGGGAGAAAGAGAGAACATTTAGACATTGAGTGAGAGATGATTGAGGAGGGTGAATGGTGCCATTTCTCTCTCTCTCTCTCTCTCTCTCTCTCTCTCTCTCTCTCTCTCTCTCTCTCTCTCTCTCTCTCTCTCTCTCTCTCTCTCTCTCTCTCTCTATCAAAAGATCAAACAACTGAGATGCCAGGGACATTATGCTTTCCCATAGACCACTAATTAACCACCCACTGCCTTCAACGCAGGAAAAAAACTATGAAAAAAAAGGCACAATTAAAACTTTATCGCTGAATAATGGCTTTGCCAGACACTTTGCTATAATGACGGTGAGTGTTAAGGAGCAAGTCAACCCCAGGGAGCTGAGTAACCTGGACGAGAATGACACCTAGATTACTGGCACTAAATGATCAACAGACGATGCTAATTTAAGGTTAAACTAGAGGCTGTGTCAATGGACACACCTCGCATACAAATAACACAAAGACAGCAACCTTGGTGATGTATCAATGGCATTACTGTAATGTAGACCCTAATACAGATTATATAGATACAGATACATACACAAACACACACAACCACCCATTTCATTTGTAGATATTTCCATAGTTATTGAGGCTATATTGTATGCATATAACTGAAATTAACTTTTTCATCAGGAGGTGACTTTTGAACCCTCTTAGAAACTTCCTGTCGTTGGCAGTTATATCACAATTTTATTTTTCTCAGGAACACTAACTGCACTACGAGGACATCAAGACCAATATAATTAACCCTTAAGGTCTGCATACACACATGCCCAAACACACACAAACTATACACTGCTACAAATTACCAAGAACACACAGACACACACAACAAGATCGACAAGAACACCAGTAATCTGGTAATCTCAACCGAGCAGCTGTGCCCATGTATTTGTCCGGCGTGCTGCTGTCATAATGCGGGTCACGACGTGATGCATCCCTGGTTAATACGGGTCCCCCCTTCTAGACCCATCAGAGGGAACGCTAAATTGAAGACTCTCGCTGGTATAATATTGACACACAGACATTTTTATGACTCAGCTACACCGGGCCAAATTACATTTTCACCCCATGAAGTATGAATCACGGTGGTTAGAATTTCCCAGGAGGCTTGACCCCACTCAGCTTCTCCATGTCTTTGTACCTCATGATGCAAAGAACATTCCTTCAAATCGTTTTTTTCTGTCCTTCTCATTTAATTTAATTTACATAATTTTCTGTTAATCCAAAAATGCAATTTTAGATAGGCAGGTATAGACAAATCTATTGCAATTATAATTTGTAACCCACATATACAGTTAATATTGTGTGTACCCCGATCCACAAACATAAATTGACACTCCCCAAATGCAATTCTTTTACTTGAGTCTCATAAAATGAAATATATTTCCACGCTCAATCCCAGAACAGAATTTGACGTGTGAAGCTGTCTGTAATTGACCACATTTTACCGACCTGTTTCTTTTGCGGATCAGGTGCGCTGCAATGGCACAAAGCGAGGTCCAAAAATGAAAAATTTGCCATGTGAAGTAGTCTATACTCTTTTGGGGAAATTATATCCACACTCAATCTTATACATTTCTAGATTGCATAGCATTTTGCTAGCTGCCTAATTTTGTCCAATATATCTCATTGCTGATCCGGTAAAGAAAACTGATCTTTACAATTTTATTGCATGGTTACGTCCCTTTTGAGCTTGAATATGTATAACCAACAAAGCAAATTGCATGCACTATGATCCACAATACATATTTTCCACTTTTACGCATTTGTGGATCTCGTAGAGTTTTGTCCAATGTGTATCACAGCGGATCTGTAAATTGTGTCTGTGTACATAAAGCTAGAGCTTTAGCCCTGTCTCTAGAGGTGTGTGTGATACTGATAGTTGTGTGATAATGTTACACACACACACACGCGCACTCACGCACACCAGACAGCACTTTATATAGATTTTTTATATTGACTCTTTTTTTAAAGTCTAGAGTCGTGTTTAAAAGTAGTGCAGCTATACGAGACTTGGAAGATGCCATGCAAAGAGTCTGCTGTGAGGAGAAGGTTGTGTGTTTATTGGACTACAGGTTGGTGCCATCTTTCGTGATCTTCTCACCTGCCAACGGGAATCATGTGTTGTTCAACTGAAGATAAGGATTGCTGTATAAAGAGCCAAAACAAAGAAGTCCTACATGTTATGAAGCCGAGCAGGGTTTTTACCAGAGGAGAGTCCCATGTCAAAACAGCCCCAACAGTTACGTCATGGTCCTGGTCCATGGTCCTCCTCTTTACCAACCGACAATTAGGATTAGGGAGGAAAGGAGATCATGTCAATCACTGAATGTGAGTGTGTACATGTGTACATACATACAGGCTTACATACGCATGTACATAAACACATACAATACTGCGGGCACATCCACACACGTGTGTGTGTGTGTGCGTGTGTACATGAATGCAAGCATGCAGTATAAGGAGTGAGAGATAAAGAGAGCGAGTGAGAGAACCACTAGCATGTTATCATGACACCACACTGATAAAATGCTCTACTGTCATCTAGTCTCTGGTAATGCTTAAACAACATAAAAAAACAGGAAGGCACGAGGCCCGCCCAGCCTGTCACCTCGCCACCACACACTAAAAACATCACATAAACTCGCCGTGCCAAAGGATGGAAATACATTATTTAGCTTACAACAGGGTTGGATTCATCCACCATGACATTCATCTGCATTCTTTAATCCATTCTTGAGCAGGGGGGACACAATTGTGGCTGCTCCGGTGCCTCAATTCGGCAAGGAAGAACATTGGGAGAACAAGTTACATTCTATGAGTCGCTCAGCTTCCAAGGCTCACTCCAGCTGCCAACTTCAATTGTGTAGCGATAACACTGAGGGAAGAGGTTGAGTAAGGGGAGGAGTAGGGCTGTAGTAGAGATGACCCTGAGAATTATTATTATTATTTTTTTTGCTTATGAAATAACTCTAGCAACACGCAATGCAAGCAGACCAGTATCTCAGCAGTTCATGCCCTCTCTCTAGACAAGCAATAGTCCATGTCTGTGTTATTAAGTAGATCCGTTATGGTACGCTGCTCAAGTGCAACACAGCCTAAGCTTTGGCCTTGGATTACGTCTTCCCTGACTGCAGTGCCGTCTACCCAGCTGTGGGAAAGCAGCTTTTGCAGGGAGGGGAAATGAGCCACATAGAGTGCAGGGTCTCAAATGACTTTCATTGAACATTCCATTCTCACTCTCTCTCTCTCTCTCTCTGTTCCTTCTCTCTCTCTCTGTTCCTTCTCTCTCTCTCTCTCTCTCTCTGTTCCTTCTCTCTCTCTATCTGTTCCTTCTCTCTCTCTCTCTCTCTCTCTGTTCCTTCTCTCTCTCTCTCTCTGTTCCTTCTCTCTCTCTCTCTCTCTCTCTCTCTCTCTCTCTCTCTCTCTCTCTCTCTCTCTCTCTCTCTCTCTCTCTCTCTCTGTGTATAGCTGTGTGTGTGTGTGTGTGTGTGTGTGTGTGTGTGTGTGTGTGTGTGTGTGTGTGTGTGTGTGTGTGTGTGTGTGTGTGTGTGTCTCTCTCTCTCTCTCTCCTTGAAATATTAGCCTCATAAATCTGAATTATGTATGGGACAGTGCTTGAAGTGGAAAAATAAAAAGTGTCAGTACTCCCCTTGATCAGACATAATAAGACACTGGTGTTATACCTGGTTGTCAGGAATATCGATCTGAGATGCATTTTATTTATGCAACGAGTCCCTGCTGGGTTAACCTCATTCCCAGTCCTTCTCATCTCATAAGGGAACGCCTGGGAATGGGGTGATTCAAATGTGGGTTATTGGCAAGACTGAGGGCGGGACCTCTGAGCATGTGTCGGAGAGAACAGGATCCGTTCCCAGTCACATTGGATTAGTGGCGGGAGGCGAGAGAGAGGGAGGGACCTCTGATATAGGGATATTGTTTCCATAGTGTGTATCGGATATTGCTTTGCAAAATTACAGGCAAACACAGCCCACCCATTCATGATATTCTCTTAGCCTACTGCTGAAAAGGAAAACTGACTGGTGGATCATCAAAGGAACATTTTAAATAGGTATTCAGAGAACTTGACCTGGCTGATGCTCCCCTTCCAGGGGAAAAGTATTCCTCATACTGCTATCATCGGTGCACACATACAGACACACACAGACACCCAAACACAGACACATTAACACAAACACAGTAAACACAGACAGGTTTTACAACTCAAGCGGGGCCTCCTTTTGCAGCTCTGGTTTCCAGAGGAAACCAAAAAGGTAGACATGAGCCAGTAACCATCCACACATATCGAAGAAATACAGACACATTTGACCGAATTTTCCAATGATGTAGTAGATCCCATAGACCCGAAGAAGTAAATGGATCCGATGACTGATTTGTACAAAAAATACATTAAAAAAAAACTACCAAACAAACACACTCTCCCTGACATCCACATCAAAGCCCTGCTGAGCCTCATCTCGGGTATACTTCATCTTTAATGGTCCTCGGAGAATTGATCTGGTTGCCAGCGAGAACTGGGAGAGACGCCATTGAAGAACTCGCCAGGGAGGAGGCAGGGGGGTTGATTCCACCCTGGCGTGCACACAGATCTCGCTACCGCAGCGTTCTGTTACTGTTAAGTCAAAGGGAATGAGAGATGCCTTTGGAGAAGCCAACGATGTCTTGGGAGAAGCCATGCTGGTGGATAGGGGTCTTGACATCGGCCCAGAGGTGGGCATTAACAGCATAGAGGGGGCTTTGATGATATCCTGATTCTCGGGGTCAGAGTTTAGCCTTTTTTTTGCTGTCACCAACGCTGAGGACCAGTGGTGTTCATTAAGAGAAGAGGTCCACCCGTCACTCTCTGCCTCGGAGACTGATCAACACCAGTCACGGACCCAAAGGTGCTGACTGGAAACTGCTGTGGGCAATGTATGAGGACTAGGAAGTCTATGTTGGTGGATGCAATACGCAAATAACGTATAAAAATAATATAATATGATAATATTAAAGTTTATATAAAAATATATCTTTGGATATCTTTCGAAGCCTTGATTTTGTGTCTAATTAGAGGACTGGTGCATGATATATCAAAACTGAGGGTACAAATAAGGATTTCCAATAAACAAGAAGATAATGATCAGCATCCTTTGATCTAGTTCCTACTGCACAGCTTGTTGACCATCAATACATTTGCTAACTGATCAAGAATCTGCTGCTAGTGTTTGCTGCAAAACAAATGTTTTGCTCATCATCTAATGGGTTCTCTACCATGGGTAATTATCATCAACACTGCCGCATGATAATAAAATAATTTGTGTCTTGTCCAGGATTTAACTGTTAGAGAGGCACAACCTGCAACATGTGATATGTTATGTCCATCAGCCTCTATCAGATCAAAGGATTTTGTTTTAATTGCAAGCTCAAAACAAAATGCAGCAAGTAAGATTTCATAATGTCTCATGCCATTTTCTTGAAGCTTCAAAGTTTTTAATAATGTATTAGGACTCTTGATTCCAACAGAGCTGTTATCACCATAGAACAGACTGCGTTCTCATTTCTATTACAAAAGGATGAGGGGGCAACACATACAAAACAATCTTCCTGGCTAATAGCATTTTATTATGCGTAATTGGCAAGTGGTCAAAGTTCTGTCAATGTTTTAATCCTATGAGCCAAAACAATATTCATTTCTAAATCCCTCACATTTCTCTCATAGAATTTGAAAGGATACAAACAACTGCACCTTTGAGTTTTCTTAAATTGATTTACAGAAAACAGCCTCAAGGCAAAATAAATGGAAAAGAAATATGGCAGAGCAAACTAGATGCAATGCTATCGAATATATAGATTATGCTGCCACGGCATGAACAACATTGCAGTCATGGTTCAGTGACGCCTTGTCACGAGTGATGAAATATGGTAATTGATGTTGTACTCTATATCTGAGCCTGTCTTTTTTTTAATTGATGAAGCGTGTATAGGAGGGGCCATTGGATTAAATCAATGGTTCAAATCTTTTAAACATTTCCATGGCATTTTTATTCCAATTTTGAATTTTCTGATTAAAAAAAAGGCTGATCCTATGGAGGATCAGCCTTTCCTTTGCAGATATATGCTCCATTCAAATATATCTCAACTGGAAGGTTTCTGAACATTATAATATGCCCATCCACAAGTCAATCCAGTTGGGTCGACAGCTCCTCAAACCACTAGAGGTTTCTAATGGGAAAAATTAGTTTAATTTAATTAAGAAGATAAATGTGTAAAACGAAACTTGAAACAAAACAAAATATATAATGACATTATCAAAATCTCAGTCTAAATAATATATTTATATATATATATGTATATAAAGAGAAAATCAATTGTGAATCTGCCAGGCTTCTAATGCATGTTAGTTCACACGTTTTTATATATTAATCTATTCATTCATTTATTACGTTTTCCATACAAGTCTGCTGTTCAAGCCATTACCACTGAACATTCTGTTGTCACTGACGCATCTCCACAATTGAAGGCCTGTTGTTACATCGCCGACTCCCAGAATGAAGTGTCTGGCCACAGAGGTCCACCTCACAACATTATCCCATGGCTCTGTTACTTAATCAAGTGTTTGGGGGGTGGTGGGGGTTCTCTCTGATAGCCAAGAGGAAGGGAGAGGGTAGATGACGACACTGGATATGATCAGGGAGATGGGAGGGTCATTTATCAACTTGGCAGCCCTACATTTTCGACCCAGAGTAATTTGGAACATTGGTTCTTGAGGATGACAAATTGCTGAATCGTTCAAATATATATGGGTATTTGTTTCGGGAAGTTTGGTAATTAAGTGTTTGTGAAGAATTATGCCAGGTGATCAGACACAGGTTGCTGTCTTTGCATTTGGTACAACTTGGAAGGACGATGCTTGCGTGTTGTTGCATTCATTTTTTCTCAACTGAAAGGCAAAGATTCTCACAATGCTGGCTGGCCAAGCATATCCCATCCTCCTGATTATTAGGTAACTAAACCAAAATACATTGCTTTCAGCAATGGTTGTTACTGAATATAAACAGTGAGGAAAATGGCATCAAATATCAAAGGCTTCTATTTTCCACTTATTTAATATCCTGAATGTTTTTTTATCGAATGAATGTCTGGGGTTTCATTTAACCTCACATATTCAGCCATGCTTTTTGCAGCAGTATTTCCTCCCCTTCCCCAGCGTTTTAATTATTGAATTAAGCGGCTATAGGGCACATCACAACACAACCTCTAACCTATCCGAAACAGATGTGTTAAGAGGAAGTACATGTTAAATCTCTCTTACACACTGTAAACCCGAACAGAACTAGGAACTTATAAGATTATAAACACTTTAATTAAAGGAGACATATTATACCACCAGGTGTGACGTGTGATTAGCAGCCGTTTCGAAAATCTGCCCCATATGACATCACTAGTGGGCGTGCCCACCTAGATCTGTGCTGTAGTGATGCGCGGGTCAGGTTTTTTTAACACCCGCCCCAACCCAACCCGTTAGGAGATCTGAACTGCCCCGCCCAGCCCGCAAAAATATGCGCCGATAATGACCCAAACCCGACCCAACCCGAGAAAAAAAAAAAAAAAAAAACCTTAATGCAGGCATTAAGGGTTGTTCTGAATGAGCTTGTGTGGAGGAAGGCTTGTTAGGCTGTGGAGCCGACCAACGGCATGGATGCCGAAGTAGGTTCGATGTACCTATTTTATAGCATCTCACACTCAAAGCAGACAACGTAGTCTGTAACGGTGTCATCGGACAAGACGACACTTCCAAATGTTTCCCAAACCTTGTTTTTTGGCCCACCTTCGGCACAACCCATCGCCCTTTTTTTAACTTTTCTCGAATCAAGTTAGCCATGTCTTCATCGGAGATCTCTAAGAGGTTTTGGCGGCGTAAACAACTACGGATACCATATAGGGAAAAACAATTCGATTAAGCAGGTGGAACGCTGCCGCCTGGTGGTCGTTGATTGAGAATTAGTGATTTCAGACTTTGACCCAAACCCGCCCGCAACCGCAATATTTTATAAATATCAAACCCAAACCCGCCCGACCCACGGGTAACCCGCGGGTGTCCGCGGGTCACGGGTCGACCCGCGCATCACTACTGTGCTGGATAGATTAGTCTACCAGCATACCCAGTGGACTGAAGTAAACGTTGCTTATCTATCCAGCACATATACCATTGCGGACATCGCCAAGCCTAAACAACGTCAAGAAACTGGCGCTAAAATGACTAATCAATTGAAAAGATGATTGTTATATATCGGGTGTTTGTGTGTGGGGCCCATTATATGGATAGAGGCTATTTGCTTACTACATATGCGGTTTACTCCCGGCAGAAGCTAATTGCGAACAACAACAATGCGCATTATCTATTTGTTTAAATCTTCACTTTATTTCAACCATTTTACATTTATAAAATGTGTTAATGTTTGGAAGATTATCCGTTTCCCTCCTCACATCACAAACCCAAGAGCCACGCCCCTTATTTGCCCATTTTCCCAATTAGCCCACACAAGATACAAGATGTTTACTGTGTTTGTTTTGTTTTGTCTTGTTTTTGTTTTATTTATTTCTTATTGCTTATGTTTATTTATTTATTTATTTTATTTTTTCCACAATGTCTTGTTTTTTAAAAAATGTATGATGACTATATGCTATGTAAGGTGACCTTGGGTGTCTTGAAAGGCGCCTCTAAATTAAATGTATTATTATTATTATTATTGTCATAAATACACAATGGAAACATAGTTTGCACCAGGTAATGAAATTCTTAATTTGCAAGTTCCCTTCACACAAAATATACTTAAATTAAAGTAGATTAATAAACTAAACTACAAAAAAATCTGTACAGAGACAAAATTTTGTTAAACAAAAACAGTTAAATATAATTAAAATGAAGGTGCTGTCTAGCATGTGCAATGTTCGCATACAGCAGAAAGCACTGAAAGACATTGAAATGTGAGATGTTTGATATATACATTAGATATTGAATATTATTATTAGGTAAGTACACAGTGCAAATGTAGTTCACAGTTGAAAAGAAATATAGTTCACAGTATTGAATATAGTGCAAATACAGAGTTGTCATCAGTGTTTGATAGTCATTCAGCAGCCTGTCTGGTTGTTCTGGCTGTCACGCTCCTGTAGCGTCTGCCAGATGGTAGCAGTGTGAACAGTGTGTGCTGGGGATGTGTAGTGTCCTTGGTGATGTTGTGTGCCCTCGTTGTGACCCTGGTGTTGTAAATGTCCTGAAGTGATGGGAAGGCTCCACAGCTGTATTGTGCAGTTTTAATCACACGTTGGAGAGCCTTCCTTTCCTGTACCGTGCAGTTCCCAAACCACACTGTGATGGAGTTGGTCAGGAGGCTCTCCACTGTACACCTGTAGAAGTGGCTGAGGAGTTTGGTGGACAGTCCAAATTTCCTCAGCTGCTGCTTAGATTTCTTGGCAATGTGCTGGGTGTTGTGTGATCAGGAGAGGTCCTCGCTGACGTAGGTGCCGTGGAATTTAAAGGTTTTCACCCTCTCTACCTAAGTCTCGCCGATGTGTAATAGACTCTGCTGGTCTCTACTCTTCCTCAGGGTCGATAATCAACTCCTTGGTCTTCTCTGTGTTTAAGGAGATATTATTTGTTTGGCACCAGGATAAACAAATAATCTGAGCCACCTCTTCCCTGTAGTCTGTCTTCACCCCACCAGTGATCAGTCCGATGACTGTTGTGTCATCCGCAAACTTCATGATGGTGGTGTTGTGCTGGGTGAGGCACAGTCGTAGGTGAAGAGGGTGTATAGCAGAGGACTCAGAACACAGCCCTGGGGGGTCCCTGTGCTCACCGTCCTTGTGCCTTGAACATACGTGTCCTTGTTCACCAGATGTTTGAGAGCTGTGTGGATGGCGGTGTTCACTGCGTCGTCAGTGGACCGGTTCCGACGGTACGCAAACTGTAGGGGGTCCAGGGTGTCTGGGATGGTCTATTTAATGTGGTTAACATGCTTATCCTCTCAAAACACTTCATCACAATTGAAGTGAGTGCGATGGGACGGTAGTCATTTAAGCAGGTTATGGTGTTTTTCTTAGGGACGGGCACAACGGTGGTGGTCTTGAAGCAAGTGGGCACAGAAGATTGGGAGAGGGACAGATTGTAAATATCTGTTAGCACCTCAGCCTCAGCTGATGGTAGAATCCCTCTGTTGGTGTTGAGGTCATCGAAGCGAGCGTATAACTCATTCAGCTCATCTGGCAGTGTGCTTTGGCTGGTTGTGACCCCCCTGCTCCGCCGCTGGTAGTCTGTAATGTATTGCAGGCCCTGCCACATGCGCCATGGATCCACGGTGGTGTAGTATCCCTCCAGATTCACTTTGTACTATCTCTTGGCTTCTCTGATGGATCTACGTAGGTCAGATCTGGCCTTTTTGTAGCCTTCAACGTCACCAGAGGCAAATGCAGTGGAGTGGGTACGCAGCATGGACCGTACATCACAGTAATGTGATGTACAGGGTTAATCCAGGGGTTTTGGTTTGGGTATGTTTTGCAGAACTTGGTGGGGCCAATGTTGTCTATGCATGTGCTGATGTAGCCAGTAACCACTGAAGCATATTCCTATAAGTCCACAGTACAGTCCTCTCGCAAAGCAGCAGTCTTAAAAACATCCCAGTCAGTACTGTTAAAGCAGTCCTGCAGCACAAGATCAGTCTCTTCGTTCCATACTTTAACAGTTTTACTTACTGGAGGGGCCTGTTTGAGGAGCTGCCTGTAAGATGGGCAGAGGAACACAGAGATGTGGTCCGACTGTCCGAAGTAGGGCGGGGGGGCAGCCTTGTAGGCGCCCTTCACGTTGCTGTAGACGTGGTCCAGAATGTTGTTTTCCCTCGTTGCGACGCTCACGTGCTGGTGGTATTTGGAGAGGACAGTCCGAAGGTTGCAGTGGTTAAAATGCCCTTCCACAACAAACACAGCGTCCACAGCGTTTCTCCACCACCTGAACGTCCAAACACCATCCGTTGTTGATGTAAACACAGACGCCGCCGCCTTTGTTCTTCCCCAAAGCCGACATGCGGTCTTCACGGTGTACGGAATGGGTCTCAAGCTGGATGGCTGAATCTGGTGTGTTGTCTTTGGTCCAGGTTTCCGTAAAAATCAGAGCACAGCACTCCGTGATCTCACGTTGTGTTGTTGTCTTGGCTCTCAGCTCGTCCATTTTATTTTCGAGGGAGCGGACATTAGCTAGCATTAGACTAGGTACAGAAGTGGGTAGTAACTCGCTACATTTACCACGTTACAAATACTTGGGTTAGGGTTACTTTTTGGATAAATTGTAATTTTAGGAGTAGTTTTATTGCAACATACTTTTATTTCTACTTGAGAATATATTTGAAGAAAGAACTGTACTTTTACGCCATCCCATTTGGCTACGTGGCGGTCGTATCTTTCTTTTTTTATAGATATTTTTATTGCATGATCTATTTCCTTCACTGAGGGACGTCTTCATCCAACATGTCTATCACGTGACTATTTCAACCAATATAAACCTGACTAAATGATCTTGCCAATCAAATGCAGCCACTTGAGTCACATGACAAGGGTTGTCATGTGGCTAAACAGTGTCCCACACTTTTTTAATGACTCCTGTCCCGCGCTCATGTTGTGTCCATGGCTGTGCCGTGCTACGTTCACAGAAGCAGAACACGCAGATTTTAGCGACTATCTGGGTTAGTTGTAGCCTAGAAATCTAGACGCCCCTAGCGGCAGCAAATTTAATTTGCAGCCAGGGAGGTCTAGCCTTCTGTCGTCGTTTTTCGCTGCTGGAAACAGAAAATGGGACAGGCCAATCAGATCGTGAGGGGCGGTATTGAGCCGAATGATGATGATAGATCATGAACTTCTTGTGTGCGTATGCTGAGCAGTGTGAGTTGTTTTGAGGTCAATTCATTTTGTTATGTAATCTTATAAGGCTTGTTGAAAGATTTATTATTTAACTGAATTGTGGCAATTAATTGTGGAGCTGATTGTTGTACTTTTTCTTGCTTCCTAGAAACCACACACTCCACACAAACAATCTACCTACCTACACACACAAACACACAGCTACTAGAGGAAGTAAGGAATCAGGGAAGGCTGATTCAGCGGTGCATGATCAGAAGTAGTCCCCACTAGTTTTGGCGAGATGAGGCCTTATAACACCTTCAAGCCTTCCAGCCAAATGTGTGGAAAAGAGGTTAATTTTTTAAAGGTCCCATGACATGCTATTTTATGTATTCATTAATATAGGTATTAGTGGGCAACTAACACAGTATTCAAAGACGTTCCCTAAATTCAGCCGTGGTGCAGAGTTACAGCCACTCCGAGCCAGTCGCACATTGAGCTTCCCCCAAATGCGCTGTTTCGGTGGGCGTGTCAAGGAGGAGGGTGGGGGTGTGGCCCTGGGCAGCTTGCAGCCACGGACGGTACCATGCGCTCTGTTCAGAGCCGCCACTCCCATAACGCGCACTACGCGCTGCGCGTAGGGCCCCAAGTCCTGAGGGGGCCCCCCAAAAAAAAACAAGAAAAAAAAAAAACAATTTTTATTCTTACTTCTGGTTTTAAGTTTTTATTTATGGATAGAGGGGGGGGGGGCAAGGCAGAGGGGGGGCCCATGGCAATAAAAAAAATTATAATATTGAATTATCCACCAGCCCAGTGTTAGGAGCCGCACATGACCCCCCCCCCCCCCCCCCCGGTCAACAATTCAGCACAGGGGGCTGGTAGGGGGAATTCGGGGGGGGGGGGGGGCCCATAAATGAGTTATGCTTAGGGCCCCAAAATAGCTAGCAGCGGCACTGGCTCTGTTTACAGTGGATGTATCGCAATGGCGAGGCGCACACAGCCTTTAGCCGTGTTCTGTAAATATTCTAGAACACACGGGAGTCCTGGAGCTCTATATCTAAATATTATCATATAGCCTACACAGATATCTATATCATATAATATATATTATCACGGCCAAAAGCTGTGTGAGCCGATATTATGAATCTCAAACGACCGCGTTGGGTTCTCCGACGTTCCTGGTTCTTCAACGTCCACATCAATGTGAATACACACACTGTAACGCAAGTGTTTCTTGTCGGTTCTTTGACGTGTCTTGTATTTCCACAACGAGACTGTCGTGGGGGTTATCTGAGCCATGGTTGAGAAGGAATTGGGGGAAAGGAACTTTGGTTTGACTCGCTGAAGTACATGAACTGCGACATGCCGCCGGTTGCCGCGAGGCACCATCGCCCGGCAGCGGGCAGCCGGCAGCAGGCAGCGCGCGGTTCAGTCGACTTCAGGTTGATGTGAAAGTGGAAGAACCAGAGACGTCGCAGAACCCGACAAAGTCGTTTGTGATTCATAATATCGTCTGGAGGCGCACACAATATGTTTTATGATATAGATATCTATGTATTATATGATATTATTTAGATATAGAGCTCCAGGACTGTAACGCAAGTGTTGTACACTTCCTTGTTATTTGGATAACCGTTCTGCTGTTGGTGTGATGGCGCATAAAGGTGCGGCCACACCAGACGCGTATCTTGCGTACCTCGCGTATAAAATCGCCATTTTTTCCATAGGGAACCATTGGTTTACGCGCGTATGAGACGCGTACACGCGTTAAAGCAACATTTTACGCGGGTAACGCGCGTATGAGGCGCGTATATTTACGCGCGTACATTTCAAGAGTTCAACTTTTTACGCTCATACGCATGACGATTAGCCGCGTTGCCCAATCAGCGTTGAGCTTGACCCGACGTCACTGGCAGAGAGTAGTGAGCTTGGACAGAAGCATACGGCCGACATCTTTCTTTATTCTGTGTGGAAATAGTGACAGTTACGCCATTAAATGCTTTTATGGAAACATTTTTAGCGAGAAATGTGCATTTTACTTTCAGAATGTTCGCTCGGTGAATGTGAAGGATGTTTGGTTTGATAGTTATGACGAAGAGGGAACGCTCCGTTCACTTGCATGGACAGAGTCTCTGGTTAAGCAACCTCAACGTCTTGGCGGACTATATATCTGCTGATCAACACTACGAATGCTGGAAACACACCAGACACACCATGTGAAGTTATTTAACCCGATTATTGTTATTTATATCCGAGATTATTTAATCTAACCCGATCTAAACTCTATCACCCAAACACGGCGGCGTTTGGGTTTCCTACCTCGGACTCCAGCGCAGCCACGGCCGACAACTTTCTTTATTCTGGGTGGAAATAGTAACATAGTTACGCCATTAAATGCTTTTATGGAAAAAATTTTAGCGAGAAATGTGCATTTTTCTTTCATAATGTTCGCTCGGTGAATGTGAAGGATGTTTGGTTTGATAGTTATGACGAAGAGGGAACGCTCCGTTCACTTGCATGGACAGAGTCTCTGGTTAAGCAACCTCAACGTCTTGGCGGACTATATATCTGCTGATCAACACTACGAATGCTGGAAACACACCAGACACACCATGTGAAGTTATTTAACCCGATTATTGTTATTTATATCCGAGATTATTTAATCTAACCCGTTCTAAACTCTATCACCGAAACACGGCAGCGTTTGGGTTTCCTACCTCGGACTCCAGCGCAGCCACGGCCGACAACTTTCTTTATTCTGGGTGGAAATAGTAACATAGTTACGCCATTAAATGCGTTTATGGAAACATTTTTAGCAAGAAATGTGCATTTTACTTTCGTAATGTTCGCTCTGTGAATGTGAAGGATGTTTGGTTTGATAGTTATGACGAAGAGGGAACGCTCCGTTCACTTGCATGGACATGGACTCATCTAGGCGAGTGACCTAGGCGCGTTAGGATCGTATGGCGCGTATGCGACCATTTTTGACACAAAATGGTCAAGCAACATTTTACGCGCGTAAAAATTACGCGAGATACGCGTCTGGTGTGGCCGCACCATAACACGTCGGACTCTCGTCTCTGGTATTTCTACAACGAGACTCGTATTGGGGGTTATCTCAGCCAAGGTTGAGAATGAATTGGGGGGAAGGAACTTTGGCTTTGACTCCCTCAAGAACATGAACCACGACATGGAGGAGAAAGGAATTGTTGGCGGCGAATGTCTCCCGCTTGAGCCCCGCTGAGGGACCACCACCGGAGGCAGAGGTGCATAAGCGCTGCCCGGCAAAGATCCCTTTCTCCTCCTTGTCGTGGTTCATGTTCTTGAGGGAGTCAAAGCCAAAGTTCCTTCCCCCCAATTCATTCTCAACCTTGGCTGAGATAACCCCCAATACGAGTCTCGTTGTAGAAATACCAGAGACGAGAGTCCGACGTGTTATGCGCCATCACACCAACAGCAGAACGGTTATCCAAATAACAAGGAAGTGTACAACACTTGCGTTACAGTCCTGGAGCTCTATATCTAAATAATATCATAATACATAGATATCTATATCTTATAACATATTGTGTGCCAGTGTGCGCCTCCAGACGATATTATGAATCACAAACGACTTTGTCGGGTTCTGCGACGTCTCTGGTTCTTCCACTTTCACATCAACCTGAAGTCGACTGAACCGCGCGCTGCCTGCTGCCGGCTGCCCGCTGCCGGGCGATGGTGCCTCGCGGCAACCGGCGGCATGTCGCAGTTCATGTACTTCAGCGAGTCAAACCAAAGTTCCTTTCCCCCAATTCCTTCTCAACCATGGCTCAGATAACCCCCACGACAGTCTCGTTGTGGAAATACAAGACACGTCAAAGAACCGACAAGAAACACTTGCGTTACAGTGTGTGTATTCACACACACACATGTGGCGCTCGCACAGTCGAGTCTCATTGGCGGGCCAACGTCTCTGGGCGGGCCAGGCAGAGTAAGGGGAGGAGCTGAGATTCCTGATGACGTCATGAATACAGACATTCCAAATCAGTGCGCTTGAGCCTCCGTTTTTTCAAAGGCGAGCAGAACAGCTAGTGCTAGTTTTACACCAAACGCAAGTTTTAGCCGCTCTGGGACCATAGGCAGGCTAGGGGAACTCATATTTATGTTAGAAAACCTCACAAAGTGAAATTTTCATGTCATGGGACCTTTAAAGCTTCAAATGCACAGTGGGGACACCAACTGGTCAACACAATGCAAGAAAAAAAATACTTTGGTCTGAACACAAAACCAACCCAGTGTGCTGCGTCATCCGAATATCAACAAAGTGTTCATACAGTGGCTTTTGGTCATGCATATCGAGATGTTTTGTGTATATGAGAATGAACGTGAGTTATTAAAGTTCAAAAGAAGAATCAAACTAACGTCATAGCAAGGGCACCACAACAGCACATCTTGAATTGCCTCATTTTATGGCTTAATTCTATAACACATCGTTTGACTCTTTAGATGTAGGCCTATTAGATCTATGGTTATGACATTAAATTTAACATTACTGTGTATAGTGCTGTTGAAGTGCTTTTGTAATGAGATCAGTATTTTTGATGAATATGAAAATGCTTGTGTGACACAGGGAAAGAGGTACAATGCTTGGTGTAACTGGGGAGGTGGGATTATTTTTTCGTTTTAAACAGTAACTAACAGTAACAGTTGCCATGGTTATCGCTGTGTGGTTAATTTGCAGATGCGGTGTTGTCAGCTTACTATATATAACGCGGTTATATGCTATAGACCGGTGGTTCTCAACCTTTTTTGAGCAAACGCCCCCCTAACCTTACCCTGATCCTCTGGCGCCCCCCCCCCCCCCCCCCCCTGATTTTGCGTTGGTCACCAATAGCAATGACTGCCCTCTGAGTCTGTTTTGGTACAAAAAATATATAAAAATATTCATGAATATTCATGACATTAAATTAAACTGACCGAGAGAGAGAGAGAGAGAGAGTGAGATTTGAGGAAGAAATGGTTGGATTGAACATTCATTCACCGTGACCGCGTTGCGGGCACTCCCGCGACTCCCGGCCGCCACGTCTCCCGTCGTGCCCCGGCCGGGGCACCCTACGACCCGGGCAACGTGACCTTGGGCACCACGACCATTCCCGCGTCTCCCGCGACTCCCGCCATGCCCCGTGAAGGAATGAATGAATGGCCCGGGAACCACGGGCACCGCGGTCCGGGCAACGCGGACTCCACGAAAACAGATCGCACGCAGAGGCCTAATAAGGCCTATATATTTTGTATTTGAAATGCAACAGCCTTTTCGTGGAGACTACGCTCAGAGCAGCTGGAACTGAACAAGAGGGAGGAGGAAAACGGTCTATGAAACAAAATTTGATATTTTTTGGTTACTATAGAGATCATGACAATAGCTGATGTAACGGGGGTCCGGGTGTGTGCAGGACTGAACCGCGCTGTATTATCACTGTTCCACTGCGCATAGACAGTAAAAAGTAGCTGAGACGGTAGAGGGGTTAGAAACCAATAAATGAAAATAGGCTATTTATTTCAGGTAGCCTATTTTGTCACCCAAAAAAAATAAAGAATAAAAAAGTTTAAAATCTCCCACCAAAAATGGAATCACGTTCCCAGCGCCCCCCTAGGTTGTGCGAACGCCCCCCAGGGGGCGCCCCCGTTGAGAAACCATGCTATAGACCCTAGTATCTGTGGTATAAAGGCTGGGACGAATTTCAAATTATAAACATGTACACTTTATTTTGAAAGTATAGACCTTCGTGATTCCCATTGAAACGAATGGCGCGGTGATTATTCTTCAAAACGAGAGCTGGTAAATTGTGAAAAATCAATTAAACAGTAATCAGACAACGCGGTTATATGCTATCGACCCTAGAGTATCTGTGGTATAAAGACTGGGACGAATTTCAAATTATAAATATGTATAATCCATAACGTTAGCTCACTCTCTGGCTCATAGCTCAGCGGACTAGAATACCACCTAGAATCATTGCTTGTTGGCCGGAAACGGAAAGGGGGGCTGTTTACGTTTGGTTGTAGTCCTTTTGCTCGGTTCTCCATCTCAACAGAAGGGCTAGAACCAAGCGAAAAGACTACAACCAAACGTGAACACCCCCCCTTTCTGTTTCCGGCCAACGAGCAATGAGTCTTCCAACAGAAATCAATGGGATTTACAAAATGCGCTAAATGTGCAATAAAACATGATAGAAACTGTATTTCCCTACGATAATGGATTCAACCACTCTATTTCATCCTAGACGAACCAGAAAGGGGGCTCAATGTTCAAAATACAGTAAAAAAATAATAGCTCACAGCAACATACTGAAAAAAAGGACTATGAACTAGTTCATTTTTGGAACTGTGAACTTAGTTAAAAAAAATTAAATATGAACGTTTAACCAAACTAGTTCAGTTTGAAATTTGTGAACTGAACTTTGAACTAGTTCACGTAGAAAGTGAACTTGCCCAACACTGCTCACAGGGCACTGAAGATGCCGGTGTACATAAAAATCTTTGACTAAGCACAAACAAGTTTGGGTAAAGTGTTGTGTGTTTTCCAAAATGTCAGTGGATTTTAAGTTCTTTGTATGCGAGCTTCAGTCATTTATCTTTGGACTTCCACTATGGCATCAGCGGTTGAGATGTGAGTCTGCCTGTTATGCTACACAGTGGCATCTAAATGGCGACAGAGATTACCTGAGAAAAAAAATAGAAGACGGTTATTAAATGTGAAAATGAAATGCCATCATAGATTGCCGCACTGAACATACCAGTAGAGGTGGTAGGTCCTTCATCTTCACCAGCTGTTGGTAGCTGCGTTGATAGAGGACTAGTAGGTGTTTGGGTGGAAACAATGAACATGTATTCAGCAGTCAGTCTTT
This sequence comes from Gadus chalcogrammus, assembly GCF_026213295.1. Classification (NCBI taxonomy): domain Eukaryota; kingdom Metazoa; phylum Chordata; class Actinopteri; order Gadiformes; family Gadidae; genus Gadus; species Gadus chalcogrammus. The sequence continues at coordinate 23,298,157 of NC_079423.1, forward strand.
GCACTGCCTCATCGGCCTTGGCTGGGCTGAGAAGCTCAAGTGCTTTGAACCTTGGGTCCAGCAGAGTTGGCAACCTAAGTATGCTCATACTTTCAAATTAATTCAGTTTCTGCCTCATCTGGCGATTTAAATGTTCTGCAAGCTGCTTGGCTATGGTAGTTTGCTCTTGTGGAATCTGTTATCAAATAGCGAAGTCCAAAATCTTCATCTGTGGAATGACCTTGGAAGCGGACACCTTATTTTCTACGGATGACTATTGTAGCCTCATTAAATGGGGATATTACACCAAGGCACTCAACAACATATTCTGTTGAGTTTAAAATGTTACCTCAGTCTAGATGGAAGCCATGGTTGCACTAACTGCTTTTCGTTCTCCATGCATCCTCTCCAACATGTGGAATGTACTGTTCCACCGTGTGTCCACCTACTTCAAGTCTTTCCTTTACACAGATCAATAAGAATATCAGTGAGACAAAACTATAGTCAGAGTCTGTCACATAATAATACATGTATGTATATGTGTATGAGATGCTCGTACAATATGACATACCTTAGCAGCGGTGCTGCATCTGAAGAGATACACCACTTTCCTTGCACTGTTGCGCAGTTCTGGAAGTCCAGGTGTCTGGTCAAGAGCTTTTTTTACCATCAGGTTGAAGGTGTGGGCAATGCAGACGTCATGTCAAAGGTTGAGCTCCCTTGCCTGCGGAGAGCATGTTGGATGCCGCATCTGGTACTAGGCATGTTACTTTCTGCTTGACCCCCTATTCCTCCATAATACTTGCTTTGGCAGCTGGCAAGTTTGTAGCAGTATGGGACTGTGGAAAATGGTGTACCCCTAGATCTATTGTGTGTAGTTCATTGCTATCATTGAGGAAATGACAAGTGACGGCCAAATATGCGTCCATGTTGAGAGACATCCACATACCGACTGCAGTAGCCTTCAGGACACAAGCTTTGGTATACTTTTCAGCAACCATAGCCTTTAAAGCCTGAGGAAATAAGAAAACTTATAGAATAAAAGTTTAGACATTTTGTTCACAAACTGCAAATTTTAATTATTCCATATACCTGTCTGGTTGGAGAACATAGGTAGGGCGAAGTTTATTAACGAAACCCCTGAAGCCCTCATCCTTGACCAAGGAGAATGGCTGGCTATCCTTAACCACCATGTTCACCAAGGCTTCATCCATTTTTTTCCTGGAAACTAAAGCAAAGGGGATAAAAACAACTGAATGAGATCACATTCAACAGTTATGTGCCATACATAATAGACACATAACAAAACACACCTTGGCAAGTGACAGCAGGTCCAGAATCTTCTCTCTCATGCAGAGCAGGGTAATGCCTCAGCATGGATGAGGTTGTGTTGTCGCATCTAAGTTCCTTGGCAAACACCAAGCATTTCATCTTGGAAAGACAAAACCCTTTCTATAAAAATAAACAGATAAATTATAGCTTATCAAGGAAATAATAGCCATGCTTAGGAAGGCTTGATGTACTCGACACACACTTCGGAGCCTCGGTATCATGCGCAACATCACTAGTCCCGAATCATCACGGTCATCCGGCTCATGATCAGCCTACCCTAATAACCCTTGCCATCAGGTAGCTGCATCTTCCTTCCAGTCACCTGCCCAGCCCTGTCTCTCCTTTAATCCTCTGGCCCATAGTCCGGCCCCTGCCATATCTCTAAGATATGAAATCTCATAATAACCCTCAACCCCCTGCCCATCCCATGATTTCCTCACATCCTCCTGCCCAGAGCTATCTCTCAAGTCTCAGACTCCCATAACCCTGTGCTTTCTGCCCATATTCTGCCATCTCAGCCCTTGTCTGGCCCATTGTCCAAGACTGCCCAGCTAGCGTACCAGCCTCCGAATGTGCAACCACACCACCTGACATATGCTGCTCATTCAGGCCCTCTAGCTCCCTGAGAATGGCCCTATCCAAATTGATAGTCCCGGGTGATTCGGAGCAGTTAAAATAGTACATTTTATTGGTTTATTAAAAGCTAGACATGCCAGTCATCAGACTAGGTGATGGTAGAGCCCTAGATCAGTTAGCCTTTAGAATTCAGGCCTGAGTGGGTGTCCTCCAGTTCATGGCTAGTGAGGGTTTAGTCAGTTTAAACGTTGCAACCAATGCAACGGGAAACCTATGCAGCATCAATCAGAAGAAAGTGTAGAATGTGTAGAATGGATGCCGGCCCCTAGACACCTATGCTATACTAGATGATGGGTCTCAATGGACCATCCTCCTGCATTCTGCATCCCAGAAGCTCCAATTAGCAGGTTAGCCTCAAAGCCTGAAGTTGAGAACTTTGAGACAGGATGTCCAAACTCTTAATGGAGCTGCCGTGTCCTTCACTCTAATTCCTAAGGGCCATCCAAGGAAATCCTATGCAATTAGCAATGCTTTCATTGGAGACTAGCTTTCCCAGTCGGAGCATTCTCATCCTGTAAGATCACTTCAGCGGCACTATGCCCAACTTAGACATCTACTTAAAAAGCCTGACCAAGTAAGCCCACTGCTCCCCATAGGAGCATACTACACCCACCTCATCACCCCGTTACAGTCTGTGAAGTTAGGTACCCCTGCAGTGATCCAAACCCTGCTTGGCTGGACACTGCAGGGCCCTGCGAGGGATATTGCTAGCTCCCCGGGTGTCACTATATCTCCCACCTGATGACATCCATCACAATGTGCAGAAACTATGGCAGCTGGACGTGTTGCCACCGAGAAGCATCAGAGAGGTGGTGCGCTCTAAACACGATCAGCAGACAATCCAGTAACTGGAGACACAAACCATAAGGGACCTGTTAATGGAGTCCTACGGTATACCAATCCTCTTCTCAGATCACACCCCTGGCTCCCCCTCAAGGCCCAGAAGGAGCCGGCTATGTCCCGTCTTTGCAGCTGTGAAAGGAGACTCCCAAAACCTGCAACAGGCAGAGACCTATAACGAGAACCAGAAATGTATTACTGCCGGGTATGTCAAGAAATTGTCTTCATCTGAAATAGTAGATTCCACTGAGTCTTGGTGCATACCTCACCAAATTGTGGTGAGGTATGTAAAGGTTGCATTGTGTTTGATTGCTCCTTTTCAAACCAGAATCAATGCCTGAATTTTCAGCTGCGTTTCATTACATTTTAAGCTATGCGGCTTTACAAAAACATTTTTTCAACCTCACTTTGCATTACAGCACTCATTGCATTTTCTGCCAGAAATCTATTTTAACTGTGAAATTTGGTTGTTTCCAGTGGCGATTTTGGTTTGGAAACTCTGGTGGGGCCCATGCAGGAAAATATTATAACGCAATCCAGAAATACCACATATTACTACCATCACAAAAAAAACAGTAGCAAGTGACAGAGGGGACCAAAATTGCAGCTGAATAATGCCATCACTCAAACGCGAATCTGACGACATATATTAGGCTATTATAGCAATAGCACCACCAAATGGCAGCGTTCAAGATCTCACAATATCAAAACTCAAGAAAACAACAACGTGGCAACAATAAAAACACAACGGCGCACACCCTTTACACAGCAATCAATATACAAAGCCACCACTCACAATATACCAAAAAAAGAAGAAGTATGGTTTAAGTTGCATTAAGTTTGCAGGCCACCATACTGTACAATTAACAATGAATCTAGCCTGATAGAGTGGTTGCCTATTCAGACCTGGATAATCCTGGGTGAAAATTTAAGTAAGTTTGGGCTAAGATGGTAATTACCTGTGCTTTAAGGACAGTGCTGTCTGGTCTCCTTTGTGTGGCTGAGGTGAAACACAAGCATTTTTTTCCGCTTGAACCAATCCTGGTGGAACGATCTATTCTTGTCCTTTCCCTCTTGAATAATGATTAAATCCGTCGGGCGATGTGGTCCCAAACGTTTTATCTCCAACTTCTGTTCAAGTGCTAAATCTCACATGAGACAGATACTCAACACGATTCATCATTTAATGAATGAAACGTCCATTTGTTGTTATTTACTGTAACAGTAACTGTAACAGTAACTACGTTAGCCAGCTAGCAAGATCTGATCGGCTCCCGCCGTAAACCCCGCCCTTTCTACAAATCAGCCAATGAGAAGAGCTTTGGGGCACTACTACTTCTGGCCCCACCGCCGAAACAGAAGCGGGCATTCTGTTTTCGGGCGCACGCGCTTGCTCGCGCAACAGCACCAGTTTTCTACACTGCAGCAGACGGGGCCATCTCGGCTGTGCCCCACCGAGCGGAACAGACGAGACGGAGCAACGAACTATTTCACACACAACTACTACACTACAACAATTGCGTTCATCAAATTAAAACTGCGGACATGTAATTAATTATTAACAATTAATGTATTATTAACTTATGCTCAATGACATTTTTGAAAAAAGAAAAGAAAAGTATAATCGTGCCCTGCACGGCAGCGTTCTCTGGTGGGGCCGTGCCCCACTGGCCCCTAATGCAAAGACGCCACTGGTTGTTTCTGTGAAATATAGAATATGTATGAGATGTTTCAAGTTTGATAATATTAATATACTAATAATGTTTGTTAATGACTTTGAAAAGGCATGCTGTTTTATTGTTTAATAAAACAAAACTTGAATTGTAACAATGGAGTTGTATTCATATTTTTAAGTATTAATAACTGAAATCAATTCATCTTGTACAATTTAAGGTGACTAGTTGTTCTAATTCTGTTAAAGGAACACTCCACCCATTTGCAATAAGCTTTCCATTGTTAGAAACCCAGTCATACTTTTGAATGGTCTTGCTTTGCTAATGTTCTTCTCTTTCTTTCTTAGACAGTATCCGCTTCCTGTGTTGTCCAGGCCATCAGAGCTAATAACCCAGCACAAGATGGGCAGTACCGTGGCTACCAGGAGAGAGTAGATGCTCAAGATGAGCTGTGTCTATTTTGACTCTAGCAAACACACACTACACGTTTTATTTTTGTAAATAGTTCATAATTTTGCATGAATAAAACTTCAAATTCTTGTTGGTTGTTGGTTGTTGTTGAACCCAAGTGCTGTTATACTAAAGTAGGCCTACTGTATAAGACAAACACTTATTTCAACTGGGGAGAAAAGGTTGAGTACAAATGCTTGATATGCTGAGTAATGTACAGTAATATACAAATAATGCGTTTGAAAAAACGATGGCAGAAGTCTAAACTGGTCAATGTATCATATCATGGGGATAAGTTTACACAAAGTTTGCTCACGCTAAGACTCGCGCTAGAACCATGGGTCCTTCCCCCTCCAAACGGAAACAGGCGGGCGGGGCAGCGAGCACAATTCACTGTGGTAGTTGGAGGATTTCTTACTTTTGAGCCAGAGAGACACTTTCTGCCTTTTCTCAGGCTAGGATGAACCGATTTCAATTTTTTTTGCACATTTAATAATACATATGATTATTTACCTCATCAACCTTCAAATTTCCACCGGTGAAGTATCCCTTTAAGCATGTTTCCATCAGTGTTTGAGCGTAGCACAATTTAATATTTTGAGTTCCGCCAGGTTATAAGTTGTGCACAATTAAATGTATTGAGTTAAGGATGAGTTAGTGGAATTTAATTTGAATAAGCATCGTTGAATCAATTACATTTAGTATGTTCAAATAAAAAATAAGAACCTAGATTTAAGTTCAGGGAAAATATCAATCTATAAAAAAATAACTTTAATTGAATTAAGTTAACTGAAAATAATTAGTTTATTCTATATTTTACTCAACCAAAAATACAATTATTACCAATACTTAATTCTTAGGTAATCAGTTCAAAAAACATTTAGAGTTAGGCTAACTAAAGTTGTTCGGATTTACGGTGCACTGATGTCTGTTTCCAACAACCTCACCCAGGGCAGCATACAAACTAGTCAGTCCTATAGTAATGAAAGACAATACTGAAGGCGTGAACAACTGAATACAATGAAGAGATCAATCAATGGATCAAATTAGTAATCGTGAATAAAACAATCAACCAATAAATAAATCAAAGACCGAATTAGAGTGAGAAAATCAATGAAACAATCCCAATTATTTTGCATCAATCAATCTCATCAAACTCATATATCTTGATTAGACATTAGTGTGCAGAAGAAAATCCGATGCCGCAGTCCTAATATGTTATATGGCATGCTAGAGAGCCTTGGCTGCAAACCGAAAACGGAAAGGGGTTGAGATACGTTTCCTTTTTCATTATTCTACTGCAGAAAATTAATTAGAGCGAGTAGATGAAGTCTTCGGAATAGGATTTTGTAAGTGTATTTCTATTGGTCACTAAAGAGCTGCGTTTTTGTACAGTATTCTAGTTCTGGCCGGGTTTGTGTTTGATGTTAATGTAAGGTTGTTAATTAGACAGGCAACCATGTGGTGCTGTTTTCCCACGATTTGAATATTGTGCCCCTTGTGCACCAAGGTAGCTCATGTGTGCGCCATCTTGTTTCATGTTTTACTCTAATGAATACAAGGTGAGCAGCGTTTTAGTTATCTTGCACAATCTGTTTAAAATCTAAGTTCAAACCACCCATCCGTTCAGTTTGTTTGGTTGCATGGGATATTCGTTTACCTGTTGAGTGTTATAGGTGATGTGTGTGCTTGCGTCTTATATGATCTTATACGATATAATTTTGTCTACTGCTTAATTTAATGTTTTTGTCATTTTCTTATTTTATTTGAAAGAAAATGTTTATTTAATTATTTCGTTTATTGTTTACATGTATTCTTTTTACATTGTTGTTTGGTCAAAATGTAGCCTATTGGTAGAACTAGAGTAATTTCTAACTTTTGGTTTCATGTTTTACTCTAATGAATACAAGGGACAACTATTGAAGAATTTCCACTGTTGGGGAATAAATAGCTAAGGCGTCTTCCACAATCCCGAACTGTCTCCCGTGGTCCTTCTCTACCCATCACACTAACCATTAAACACAACGCAGAGTCCCAGGATCATAGAGAGGCAGCGGGACATTTGGGTTACATTAATAAGCAATTACGTGCAAACAGACCCCTGCCTCCAGCAAAATGTTTAAAGGTCCCATGACATGCTATTTTATGTATTCTTTAATATAGGTATTAGTGGGCAACTAACCAGAGGTGTCAAAAGTATTCACATTCATTACTCAAGTAGAAGTATAGATACTAGCGTTTAAAAATACTTCGGTAGAAGTTGAGGTATCAACTCAAGCTTTTTACTTAAGTAAAAGTATAAAAGTACTGGTTGCAAAACTACTTAAAGTATTAAAGTAAAAGTAATGCAAGGGGGAAAAAATGCCATTAAGGACAAAAGCGTAGGCCGTGCCACAGGGGTCTATAGAATTACAATCAGGCTTTTTGCCTAGTATGCTCACACATACAAGGAATTTGGTCTCTGCATTTATCCCATCTGTGAATTAGTGACACACACACAGCACACCTCTATAGCACACTGCCCCACTTCCCCCCAAAAAACATTTTTCTAAAGGCCATCTAATGACTATAATATTAATGTTGAGGAAATTGGGATGCACCTGTTTCAGACACATTTATACCAATTGACGCAATTAGTACAATGCAAATACATTAAAGAACCACATATGTGTACTGAATGTAGACGGGCTCTGGTCATGCGCAGGTGCCATGTATCGCGTATCAACCAATAGGGTGCCAGAATGATATATGTTTCTATTCTCATCCAACCAATCAAATTCACTCTATCCTATGGCGCAAATTATCTAGATGGGTTTTTTTTGGAACGCCGGGGAATAAAAACAAGCCGAAATGAAATAGGAGTAACGAGGCCATTTTTAAAAAGTAAGGAGTAGAAAGTACAGATAAGTGCGTGAAAATGTAAGAAGTAGAAGTAAAAAGTAGGCTGAAAAATAATTACTCCAGTAAAGTATAGATACCCAAAATTTCTACTTAAGTAATGTAACAAAGTATTTGTACTTAGTTACTTGACACCTCTGCAACTAACACAGTATTCAAAGACGTTCCCTAAATTCAGCCGTGGTGCAGAGTTACAGCCACTCCGAGCCAGTCGCACATTGAGCTTCCCCCAAATGCGGTGTTTCGGTGGGCGTGTCAAGGAGGAGGGTGGGGGTGTGGCCCTGAGCAGCTTGCAGCCACCATGCGCTCTGTTTACAGTGGATGTATCGCAATGGCGAGGCGCACACCCTTTAGCCGTGTTCTGTAAATATTCTAGAACACACGGGAGTCCTGGAGCTCTATATCTAAATATTATCATATAGCCTACACAGATATCTATATCATATAATATATATTATCACGGCCAAAAGCTGTGTGAGCCGATATTATGAATCTCAAACGACCGCGTTGGGTTCTCCGACGTTCCTGGTTCTTCAACGTCCACATCAATGTGAATACACACACTGTAACGCAAGTGTTTCTTGTCGGTTCTTTGACGTGTCTTGTATTTCCACAACGAGACTGTCGTGGGGGTTATCTGAGCCATGGTTGAGAAGGAATTGGGGGAAAGGAACTTTGGTTTGACTCGCTGAAGTACATGAACTGCGACATGCCGCCGGTTGCCGCGAGGCACCATCGCCCGGCAGCGGGCAGCCGGCAGCGCGCGGTTCAGTCGACTTCAGGTTGATGTGAAAGTGGAAGAACCAGAGACGTCGCAGAACCCGACAAAGTCGTTTGTGATTCATAATATCGTCTGGAGGCGCACACAATATGTTATATGATATAGATATCTATGTATTATATATTATTTAGATATAGAGCTCCAGGACTGTAACGCAAGTGTTGTACACTTCCTTGTTATTTGGATAACCGTTCTGCTGTTGGTGTGATGGCGCATAACACGAATGAATGAATTGGGGGGAAGGAACTTTGGCTTTGACTCCCTCAAGAACATGAACCACGACATGGAGGAGAAAGGGATTGTTGGCGGCGAATGTCTCCCGCTTGAGCCCCGCTGAGGGACCACCGCCGGAGGCGGAGGTGCATAAGCGCTGCCCGGCAAAGATCCCTTTCTCCTCCTTGTCGTGGTTCATGGTCTTGAGGGAGTCAAAGCCAAAGTTCCTTCCCCCCAATTCATTCTCAACCTTGGCTGAGATAACCCCCATTACGAGTCTCGTCGTAGAAATACCAGAGACGAGAGTCCGACGTGATGCGCCATCACACCAACAGCAGAACGGTTATCCAAATAACAAGGAAGTGTACAACACTTGCGTTACAGTCCTGGAGCTCTATATCTAAATAATATCATATAATACATAGATATCTATATCATATAACATATTGTGTGCGCCTCCAGACGATATTATGAATCACAAACGACTTTGTCGGGTTCTGCGACGTCTCTGGTTCTTCCACTTTCACATCAACCTGAAGTCGACTGAACCGCGCGCTGCCTGCTGCCGGCTGCCCGCTGCCGGGCGATGGTGACTCGCGGCAACCGGCGGCATGTCGCAGTTCATGTACTTCAGCGAGTCAAACCAAAGTTCCTTTCCCCCAATTCCTTCTCAACCATGGCTCAGATAACCCCCACGACAGTCTCGTTGTGGAAATACAAGACACGTCAAAGAACCGACAAGAAACACTTGCGTTACAGTGTGTGTATTCACACACACACATGTGGTGCTCACACGGTCGAGTCTCATTGGCGGGCCAACGTCTCTGGGCGGGCCAGGCAGAGTAAGGGGAGGAGCTGAGATTCCTGATGACGTCATGAGCACAGACATTCCAAATCAGCGCGCTTGAGCCTCCGTTTTTTCGAAGGCGAGCAGAACAGCTAGTGCTAGTTTTACACCAAACGAAAGTTTTAGCCACTGGGGGACCATAGGCAGGCTAGGGGAACTCATATTTATGTTAGAAAACCTCCCAAAGTGAGATTTTCATGTCATGGGACCTTTAAGTCCAAACAAATATGAAAGATAAAAAACAAACAGATTTTAGCTCGTCTTCTATCAGACTTTAGATTATTAGACTGAAGTTCTGATTTGAGAGACTGTGGATGTGGACAAGAATTGCCTGGAGTTGGTTTGCCTTGTCTGAAAACCAACCATCTTTTGTCAAGGGTTTCCAAATCGATACTGACTTGTTGAGGAATAAATCATGTAGAGCTTGAACTGAGACGAGACATTTACCTCAACAATGACCTTTGTCGACTGTGATGACTCATGTCTTTAGCGGGGAGCATCGGGGGGGGCTTCAGGGGTACCTGCCGAATCACCTACAGTGGGCCAGAAGGTGCAAGTATAAAATCGTATGAAACAGCGGCTTATAACAAGGTAAAACCTCTCACCTATAATATAACAACGTTAAAGTATGAGGCAATGTCAACGGTGAGATGAGACTCACGTGAAGAGCAATGAAGTTTTGGTGGGGGGAAATAAATCTCCAAGAAATGAAATAGTATCTTTCTCTATTCTCTATGGACCATAAGTCTGACCTTGGTTTTATTAGAGTACGGCCTTAGACCTGTCCATATTTTATGACTAAACCAGGCCATCAAAGCTGCCATCCACAGATGAAAAGGTCTGTCTTTTCAGCACACCTGCTTGATTAGGAGCTATACCATGCGGAAAAATCCAAACCGCATGGACCTGAACACCACAAATTATGTGGTTTTGCATGGCAAAGTCTACGAGGAGAGGTGGTGGTTGGGAAGGAATTTAGAACCCTGTTCACACCTGTCAGTAGGATGCTTCCCTATCAACAGCTAAAACAAGCAGGTGGGAACGCTTCTATGCATCCTGAAGCTTTCATTGAGCATTCTTATCCAATCACAAACAACATATTTGGAGGCGGTCAGTGACGCATTTGAACACATTGCCCATGCAGTCAACACATTCCTATCCATGACTTCATATCAGGGACTGTTTGTCACAAACACAACCACATAGAGTACTCTATTAATCCTCCATTAATTTTCCACTCAAATAAAATAACCTAAAAGGTTTGGTAAAAAAAAATGAATAGCCATTAAGGACATCATCTGTCTCAAAGGGTATAAAGAAGGCAAATTTTAAGACAACCCCAAAACCAACCCAAAAGGAAAAGTCCCTTATTGTCAAGGAAGAAACCTTGAGGCGGAACAGAGTTAGAAGGAAAACTCCTAACCAAGATAACGTTGCATAGCACAATGAAAAGTTCTTGAGCAAATCACCTGAGAATCCCCACCATAGACAGACACAATACACCATTTGTATTCTTCTGAACAACATTCTCAGATGAGTTGTCATCACAAACTCTCAATAACCATGGCCATTTCTCATATTATGACATTTATGAGAAATTTGAAAAAAGCCATTTCTGAATGGGAAATCATTTCAGGCAATTAGTTGGTAGAGTTCTCAGTAGCCCATTTGAAAAGGCATAAGGTTAGATGAACAGTTCATGGATTTGCTAAAAAAAGAAGAAGAAAAACCGTAATGACCTTTTTTGTTGCACAAGGTGGAGTTTTGCACATTTGATAACAAATATTAAATTTTTCATAGAGAAAACAGGTACTGCTGTAGCATACATTCATTTAAGATTCAGATATATTTCTAGCATCCACATTGTTCAATGTTCTTATTTTATTATATATATTCTGTTAGAAAAAAATACAACTGCTTCAATGCTGAATTATTTTATCTTTTGCAGCAGTGTCCAGTTGTGCTGCAGCTCTAGAGTTTGAACACACCTAAGGCATGTTACCCAGGGGAAGAAGCAGGTCTTAATGAGCACACCATGGAGGAAGAAAATCCCTGGGAGTCTGGACTGACCTGCTCCCCCTTCAGCTGCCAGTGCAGCAAGCAGAGTTCGCCCAGGTCAGGGAGAAGCTGAGGCACCATTCTGTTTTTAGCCATTATTTGATGTCTTTTTTTATTCTTTATTTCGGTGCACATATAAACAGTTTCTTTCTAGAAGTAAAACCTGAAGACTCAACCGAGCATAGGAGTACACAGACCTCCATCACCAGGACCCGTATGATCATAGGCGTCGATTACACCGGGGACGCGTCCCCACCAGATTTCGTCAAGATTCATTTAGTACCCACCACTTAAAAATTGAGTTGAACAATTATGGATCTTCTCAATGCCTTGGAACGCTCCGTTCACTTGCATGGGCTCTTCACCACTTCCGGCGGTGAATCCGTTGCTAAGTATAATTGACCTGCAAAGGAAAACAAAGGACTTTTTGCCTCTAATGACGTCTTTGGTATCACTCCTCAAGTAGTCCGGTAACTTTTCAACCCCAGCGTCTTTGGTTGCAAAGCGACGTCAACGTGTTTGGTGGACTATTTCTCTGCTGATCAACACTACGAATGCTGGCTAACAAATAAATTGTAAAAAGACACACCATGTGAAGTTATTTTTTCGTTTTGGCAAGTAGCCGTGTAATAAGCGGGGTAATGTATAGAACGTCGCCGGTCAATAAGCCCCTTCAGGGCGAAGCAAGACACCTTCGCTGTGCGTCGGTGTCCTGTCGGTGCTTATTTTCCCGATAATGACCGGCGTTCTATATATTATCCCTTACTTATTACACGGCTCTTCTCAATGCTTTAGACTGCTCCACTCCCTTGCATGGGCCTTCCTAACGTTCAGCTGTCAATTATTTTTGTTGGCTCTTCTCAATGCAGTGAAGTGCTCACGTCCAGCATATATGACCGCTGTCAAATAAAGTGTTTATTTTTGCCTCTGATTCACCTCATCTGCATCACCCCGCAGTCTGTTAACTTATCAACCCCAGCGTATTCGGTTGCTATGCGACGTCTACGACTTTGGCGAACTATTTCTCTGCTGATCAACGCTACGAATCATAACAAATACATTGGAATTTTTTTTTTTCGATTTGGCAAGTAGCCATTACTAATAATACCAATACTCTTTGGCTGGGATGATGAGGCATCAGACAATTTAGCCTGATTACATAGGTAAAAAGCACCAGAGCAGGTTGCTAGTTCCATGGAGAGTATCAGAACGATTACCTGTTGAACTAAATGGATGTGGTAGGCTACACCACAGGATGCATCTGCAGACCACCACATAAATAAAGGTAAGACCCGATATTTGTTCCTTAAGATTTGCTGATGCTCTGGCGAGGACTTTTGTGTTTTTTGCACTCAAGTGGTTGGCTGTTTTATCTTGCAATAGTCGTGGAGTCAGTCAACAAATATTCTTTTCTTTTTCAATCTTGACGACTTTTTTGTGCTGTGTGTAGCCACACGTTTGGCCCTTCTGAACTTAAACACGCAGTTAATTTCCTTTCCTAGCTCCTCTTGTTTATGTTGTTAGCTTAGCCATTTCATGTCACGTTGTCTACATTGGATACATATGGAGCAGAACATAGTGGGTCATATGTCCGATGCTTTTTGGAAACGTTTTCTTCATAAAACGTGCCAGACAGATTTTGTATACATTTTATTCCTTAGTAATAAGCTAAATGGGTATGCCGTCTTTCAGAACCTTTCATTACCGGCACAAAGAGTGCGTCCTCATTGTACCCAGCACTTCTAAAAATGCACTTCCGAATGCGTCTCTGTCCCCAGCACATTTCAAACCAAACTGACGCCCATGCGTATGATGCTTGACTCAAAACAATTCAGCCACAAGTGTTTGGGGTTGAAGCAGACACAGCGACAAGCCCTGCAATCAGACATCTAATTGGATCGTGCTGGCTAATGATAGGCGGCGTGGCATGGGATGGTGCTGGCTCATGAGCCCAAGAACGCAGTGTACTTTGCAATTGCTGTGCTTTGGAGGCGGTGGTGGCAGGCTTGCTGCCAGTCGATGCCCGGAGACACAACAAGCTGATGAGGAAGGCTGAACCTCTTGGCCTCCTGGGGCTTCTTAGTGGTGGTGATAGATGAAGCTGCAGCCGCTGTTACGGCTTGATGCTGCAATCAATTAGCCTCGTGAGACCATTCTGATCTCGCAAGCTCCATTGTATTTACTCGCAGATCAGTCTGGTAACCTGCGGAAGAGAAAATTTGGAGCCGATCGCTAAATGAACTGCCAATCAGCTATGGCTTTGTGGCGGGTTTAGGTGTGACGCAACGAGAAGCGACTGTTCAGTCTAAAAACGTTCAAAGGCTTCCATTGATTTGATTGGTTGATTCGGCCCATCCATCACGGTGATAGACAGATGGTTTATCCAATCAGCTAACAAGTATTTTCGCCCCTTCCGGTTCCCAGATTGATATGCTGAGCAAATGCGAATCAATCCATCTGGAGTCAGGTTAGCAGTCAATTGGAAGATTCTGTGCTTCTTTTGATGGTTTAGGATGGTTTCCTGCGAAGTCACAAACTATTTAAAGCCGCCATCTTAACACTTGTTATAGCTTAAGAAAAAAGAACTGGTGGCTTGGTTATTCTAGAATTTTCTGTCAAGAAGGACCAAGATGGTGGCATTGAATGTGCTTTTGAACTTCATCATATGTGATATAAATAACTGTCGCAAACATAAAGCAAAAACGTGGGTTTACGAAGGTCATTCAAATTGTTATATCTCTGCTTTAAAACGGTCTCTGTATTCTTTACAATAAGGCTACACTACCAAACCATGATTTAGCATTAGTTAATGCAATAATAAGCATTAATAAACAGTTATCTTATGTATATAGTAATCGATCATATTAATGCTTTCAGAGCATATGTTTTTCATTAAAGTCTGTCTGACACTTTGTTTTGGACTTTAACTCATTCCACCGGTTTCCACCATGAGAATCCATTCAAAATATTGCTACTACTTTTCTACTAAAATTAAGATATACATTTAAAAGTACTCAACTTTCAAATGTTATCATTAAAGTATATTTTTGTGAGACTTCACAAATCGTTCAATCTTTAACCTTTGAATATTAAACAAATCAAATCTATGATTTATCCGTGTTGTGATTCAACAGTTTTAGTTTTGTACACACTTCATATTGATTCTTGCTTAGATGTGTGTGACGTCACCCCCACTGTCACCCCCACTCTAGACCAAGCTGGCTTTTACAAAAGCTAAACATATCGAACAGTCTGGAGCATATTGTCAATATTGCACCTAGAAACAGCGCAATGTCATGGTGGTTCAGTTTTTTTTAAATGTTGTTAGAATCCTTTGTTAGGAGGCTAGGTTCTACATACATGGCTGGTTGTCTGCTTCAGATAGAAGAACACAATGAGTAAGGCTATGTTTCTTACTGCTAATGTACTTCAAAACAATCTATTCATGTTATCTACACAAACGATATGTCATGTGAAAGCCTCCACAGATACCAACAGCAAAAGCCTTTTGCATTCTATGACCTAAACTCGACAAATTAGACGTGAAAAATGTCCAACTAGCAAACATAAATTTCTTAGCTTTGTTGTGATCATTCTAATCCTAATACTTATTGTACTGACACTGTATGATACGGATGCTACTTCTACTCATGATAGTTATGCGACTACTTCATCATCAACAATCATTCCAATGCTTACTATGTATCATAGTACTACAACTACGTATCCGGAAGACTTCCACACTTATCAGTGCACTTCTAGTACTGATACGTATCGTACTAATACTATGTCTACTATTTTTCCGACTAATACTTAATAATAAAATAATAGGCCTAGGTTCATACTGTTTAACTTAAGCTAGCCATTTTTTTTAACTCTTAAACTTCTTGCAGCCTTTCACAGCCAGCATTCACTCAGCAATTGTTGAAGAAAAGGCCTTTTCTATGTTTAGTAATGGTGTTCTTGTAAAACTAAGGTAATTATTTATACATTATTTGATCAGGCTAGGGTTAATCCTAATTAACCCCTACATTTTTACCCTAACCCCTATGCTTTATAATAATGCTAATTACGGCCGTAACTACTTTTTATTTAAGTACCCTGATTATAAAGTATATCCAACTGTCAGGTTGAGTGGTCCCCAACCTTTATCTTTTTGTGTACGACTAAATTGTAATCTAGAACTTTTGCAGACAACGTCATATCTTCACATGAAAAATCGATTAATGCACATGCAATGGCTGAGCAAAGAATGCCCTCTCTTAGTACTTCCTTATAACTGCAAGAAGGCCATGGCCAGTGGAAAACTGTGGAAAGAAAAAGTCAGCAGCATTGCGGATGCTCTCGTTAGGTTTATTTTTCAAACACAAATCAACAAAGAAAAAAAAAAATGTAAGGTAAAAAGCGATGATGGAATGATAAACTAGTGTTTTGACATAATAACAAGACATTATAAATATGAATATTTTATTTACAGAACAATGTTTATAGTTTATTTATGGCGATCCATAATTGTTTTCATATATTTGTTAATGCGTCTATTTTAAGAATTAAAAAAAGGGAAAAACTGTAAATGTACTGTATACGTTATCCTATATATTAATTCATTTCCAGGTTCTATTATTCTCTCATTGTTCTCTTAGTCAGTTATAGATGGCTCAAAATAGAACTGACACAATAGATTAATAGTTTGTTGTCAACTCCTTGCAAAGCCCTGATGTTTGGATGTGGCAATAAATAAACTACAAGCAAATAAGAGAATATTCACCCAGAACCCATTTGGAGCTATTTTCATTGTTGGTCCAACTTGTTTACACTTTTGGCTATTCTGTGTGTCCAGTAATGACCTCTTTGGTGCCTCCTCATCTTTAGTTTCATCCCTGGATGCTCATTAACAGTCTGGAAGCAATATGGCACACATGGATAAACACGTGCAGAAACCCACATACAACAACACACACAATCAACTACACACGCACACACGCACGCACGCACGCAGGCACACAGGCACACACGCACACGCACACGCACACACACACACACACACACACACACACACACACACACACACACACACAGCCATGCTAATTAGGGACCATGGGAGAAGGAGAGTTGAGGTCCTACACATCCTGATTATATGTTTGGAACTGTGCTGATGGTGCTTCTACATAATTTCCATTTTTAGTAAGTAAATGCTAATGAGCATTGCAGGTACAGTAAAACCTAAATATATAACTTTGCATACTTTCCCTCTTCCCAGGAATGCTCTTGAATACAAATCAACTATTGTGTGGGAATGTGTAATGGGTGGTGCCTGTAGCCGTGTGTGAGTCAATTGATAACTCACGATCAACTAGGACAAGAGATCAATATGAATGTAACATCGGGTGTTGTAAGGGTAGTTGTGTGAAGGTGTGTTTTGGTTCACTCTCCGAGATAGAATGCACACGGTGAATGCATGCAAGGAAACACAGTGTGTGTGTGTGTGTGTGTTTGTGGAAAGGTCATACCTTTGCTCATGTTCCAGTGACTGAACACATTTCCCACTTCCTACATCTTGTAGACTTCTCCTGACCTCACTGCAATAAACCCGCATAGTACAGATCTAAGGAAAGGGGAGCAAAGTTGCCGACTTCTGTAAAGCTGCTAGAGGCAGTTACCTCTAATTAATTACTATCGATTTTTCTTTTGGATTAAAAGTTTTCGGCTACAGAGGAAAAGGGAAGCTTCTCTTTGTATATGTGTGAAGCTAATCGATGAATGCTAAATGGTCATGAACATAATTTGACACCATTTCATTTCCAAAGTTTTTTTTTTTACCAATAAAGGGGTATTGTGAACGGTACACAAGTAGATATATATATATATATATATATATATATATACATACACAGTATAATAGAACATATGTTTGATTTAGTTTATTCATATTGAGGACAAGGCAAAAATAAATAAATAACCTGACTTTCCGGCAGGATTGTCCCTGACAGTGTGGTGCTGACGGCAGTAATTCCAAGCTTGGGGTGCGGAAGCTCCTGGCTCCTGCATCCTAATCTCCTCCTTATCCCTCCCCCCTGGAGGTCGGCCCAGGAAGCCTCAGAGCTGCAAACCTCTGGTGGCCTTCCAGCTGCTGTCTCAGCTAGGTCAGGACCTTAAATCCGCTACATCGGGACCGCTCCACGGCCATCCTCCTCCTCCTCTGAAGACCCCCTTGATAACCACAACCCCAGTCATGTTGCTCACAACAATAAAACTAAGGATTCCTCTCCTTTTATGGTAGAAATCACGGTGGTAAATACAGAGCAAAGTTGTTAAGAAGCAGGTAGCCGTTTTCAATGCAGTTTTCCCCTTTTGTGCTGTGGACGGGTTTTTCTACCCCTTACTGCAGAGGAATTTTATGACCCAACTTCTAAGTGTGACTTACCGCTGGGGCGAGTGTCCCAAATCACGCCCGAAATCCCAGATGAATAACCTTGGACTGAAGTAAATCCCCCCCCCCCACTTACTTCTCCCTAGCTCCTCCCTGTCTCCCCTCTGTTTACTCTTTTTTTTCTAGATGTCAAGAACAATGTGTATTCCTTTCCCCAGAGAACTGCTAGCCCTGCTCTGGTGGTTCTGGGATGCTGGGATTCTTTAACATATAACTTTTTCAACAAAGCCAACATCCTTCTTTAATTATTATAACATATAGTCAAAACATAATGGGCCGAAAATGTACCAGGGACATTGGGGTGACATAAGCAGAGGCCTGACTTAATATTGCATAGCAGTATTGGTAATTTAAATGCACAGACACTAGAGGAAGAGAGACCTTCTCATGATATTTTATTCTTCTTTTGTTTATTTTTTATATTACTTTAATAAATTTAAACAAATTCAGTTCAGTGAATCTGAGAGTGTCTGAGAAGAAAGAAAATATAGCGTTTGGTGACCTAGCTTACAGTGTTTTTAAAATGTCGTGCCGCGGGGTGAAGAAAAGCAAGGATTGTCTTGCAAATTTTCAAAAGCTCCGCACTGCGGAAGGAGGGGGGACCCCCCCCCCCCCCCCCCGTCAACAATCGCTCCATACCCCCCCCCCCCAAAAATCGCTCCATACCCCCCCCCCCCCCCCCCCCCCGTCAACAATCCTCTGCCTAGGGCCCCCACACTCCCTAGAATCGGCCCTACCTTCGCCATTGATGTTTTCCCCCTTGTGAATTTTTTCTAGAAAAACCCCTGCTTTATTGTCAGACATCATATAACACCACTGTATTAGAAGCTGTTCCGGCTGTATCTCATTGCCACGCAACTTTAGGTTTGCCCAAGATAAAATGTGACATAAATTCTACAGTTGTACAGAAGGATTTGTAACAGTATATTATCAGGCAAATGTCACAATATATGTACATTTGTACCAATGTTACATTTTTTAATTTTGTAAGTAATACTTTCAAAATAAAGTGCCGATACATTTTTGGAAACACGCTCCCTGTCCGCCTCTTTCATTCAATGCTTATTGGAGCTAAGTGGTACTATTACAACTGGATTTAGAAGTGAATTTAATGGAACTCTTTCTTTTCATCTGGGAGAGCAGTTTGTAATTAATTCTAAGTGCCTCTCAATTAATCCTCTAATTAGTCATGTGAATAAGCATTAACAAACACACAAAAGACGCCTAAATCTTTGGCCAATGTCAGTGCGTGCAAACAGTTTGAGGCACAGTGTCACCATTAACTGGTAATCACGCACGCTTGTACTTCTTGAAGTACAAATCTCAATAGTATCTGTGAGAGAATCTGTCAAATAAACACAAAGTAAAGAGAAAAACAAAACATAACTTGTAGACCTGTTGAGGTATAGATGCTTAATATACAATTCTATTTACATCCCAGGTGTGATGTTGGAGATCCACTGAGGAGTGCAGGGGTGCGGTTGGAGGAGTGTGTGAAGATGTATGTCAATGTGCATGTCACAACCTATGTGTTGGTGTTCGCCCGTACGTGTTCCTGTGAGTGTGCGTGTGTATGTTTGTACATTGTGTGTATGCGTGCATTGGTGAATGAGTAAGTGTGTCTGTGTGTGTATGTCTTCAACGTGTGTGTGTGTGTGTGTGTCGGCCAGATGCTGAGGGCAGCCGGAGGGCGTCTCTCTGGGCGTCAAAGTCTGACACCATCATCTCTGATAATGTAAGTTCCACCCCCCGCCGCACGTCTTGTAATATATGTACCTATGCAAATTAATGTTAATGAACGACTTGCAGGTGCATTTCTTTGTGCTCAATGTTATTCTAAGACACACACCCACACACACATAAAAACACACACATGATTATCAAAAGGAATGACTCAGGAACGTTATTGATAAAGATAGCGCCCCTTAAATGAGCATCTTGTAAAACAGATATTTTCTATCCAAAACACATCGCTGCTGTAAATACCCTTGCTGTAATACTCTGGTGATGCGTTCCCCCTGGTCAGATTTCAACCGATCATGCGGTCTGAACACGTGTCACCTTGACAGGGGTTAGCTGTGATACCTCGCTAATTATCCGCTCTGGGTAATCTAAGGAGGGTGGCGAGGGACAAGGCACACGAGACATTAAAAGGCCTCGTGAAATTTATATCGCAAAGCCAGCGTTTGCTTTAAGGGGCGATGGGTATAGACAAGAGTGCAAGAGCTGGTGAAGCGGAAGTGACAAATCAGTAGGGCCGACACGATGTCAAAGAGCCGCGTCCTTCATGATCCACAGAACACTGCCTACAGCCAGCCCACGTAGGGCACGTTCCGGGCTGGAGGCTGGCCCTCGGCAACTAATCAAAGTCTCGTACTCTTTCACATGTTTATTCACTGTTACCTGTCCAATTATTTCTCTGCTAAATGTTTAGTCTATCAGAAGGGAAGGAAATTGCTTCCCTCTCACACCGCAGCCTGGCTTCATTTAGCTGCACATCAACCGCTAGCTTACGGCCGTACCAGAGCAAGGCAATTGCTTAAATATCTGCTCATAATCTCCCCACCGCCCCCACCCCCCCTTCTGCATTAAGTTTGTGTGGCCATATGGTGGCATTTTACAATCACAAATGTAACACCAATTGATGACTGATTGGTCCACGTATAAGTGAAAGGGGGGTTGAGTGGTAAATGCAGGGGTTGGGGGGGGGGGGGGGGGGGGCAGGATTTCATTATGGGATGCCCGTATTGACAGATGTCCGGTGGTTCATTAAAAAAGGCTCATCTTGGATCCCGGAGAATGAAATGTGTGAGTGGGTGGTGATGCGCACACACACAAACTTGCAGGCACAAACGCACATGCACACACACCTTGGATCCAGGGGAAATAAATTGGGTGAGTGGGTGGCCACACACACACACACACACACACACACACACACACACACACACACACACACACACACACACACACACACACACACGGCTAAACATCGATGAAGGTGCTTGAAAGAAGAAAGGAAAGGAAGAGAATGTCACCAGCGTTCATAATTCCAGACCGCGTCAGTATTAGAAGAGCCAAATAGCGGCGGCGGTACACTTGCAGTTGCCATGGAAACTGCCATGGGGACCTTGGTGGTTTCACTCGAGTGTGCTCCCTGTCTACTCTTGACTAGCTGTTGAGGACAGGCAGGGCCGACAGCTGACAGCTGGGACGCTATGAGCTCCACACAGGTGGCTAAAGGCCTGATGGACACATGCCTGGACTCAGGGCGGCTTATGCTGCACATGTTTCCCGTCCCTGTGTCATGGGCCTCCTGATATCTTTGAGACGCAAGAAAACACTCCTAAGTAGTCCCTGGTGAAATACAATCTCCTATTGACCCAGTAAGAACCAAAATGCTTTGGTCAAAAAATTTACATCTTGACAGTTTTGTGTTGTCACTCAAACTATGAGAATTCAATACAAACGAAATGGTATTTGCTTGGGTGTTTGAAGGGATGTATAATAGAGCAGTATGCTTTGGGGGCATTAAAAAGATTTAGGCTGTGGCACAGCCATGCTGCTTGCCAGAAAACCTTCTCAGTAAGGATTTCTGAGGAATGTCCAGCTCCCGATGTCCAGCCACAGTCCCAGGTGATTGGGCCTTATCCTCAGACCCCAGTGTTCCTCAAATGGGTATGGGTCTGGGTTATCTTTAGCCTTTAACCTTCTGCCGTTTGTTTCAGCTCTGTAAAGGTGGCAGTCCCTCTTCTCGCCCAGCCCCAACTCTGGCAGGCATGCAACATGAGTTCTTACTGCAGTGGACCCATGCTGGATAGATGAATGTTGAATGACATTGAAAAAAGGCTTGAAGATCTAATATTTCATTAATAGCGTTAATTGATTGATTTGTGCAGTCTTTTCAACCAGACTTAGAGATTCAAGTACTAGAGCATCATTGCTTTGCATAGCAGGGCATCGAGGAGAGAGATGGAGGCCTTGGCGGAAGTCACAGCTCATGATAGCTTTCTCTGGACCAGAAACAGTCATGGCGATGACAGAGGGCCTCCCATCCGACAACAGTGAAGATTGACTAAATCGGTTGCATGAATGAAAATGAAAATCCAATCGAAATAACTGAGGTGCCAGGGTGTGGTATGGCAAGGCCTAGCCTATGTGGAACCTGAATAGAGCCCTGTCTCCAGGCCACAGGCCCCATGCAACCCGCGTGGCTTAGCATAGCGTGGCTTGGCACACAAGGACACACAGCTGTGTGCTGCCAGCCAGTCATCACAGGAAAGAAATAAACATAAAATAAAGGCCAGATTGTTTGGGTGTACTTTGGAGCCCGGCCCGGCACCGGCGTCAGATTTGCCCTGTGTGCCGTTCAGCCGATTACATCTGCAAAGGGGATTAAACTGTGATTTTTATGTAACGCCGTCAAATGGCTTAACATTTCTGCGTACGACACATTGGATTCTCGGAGAGGACAGCTGATGGATTCCAATTTCTTTGAAAGGCTCGGAGCATAGCGCAGGCGAACACAGGTTTTGCAAATAGCAGATTACACACATCCAAGCACGCACACACAAACACACGCACGCATGCACGCACACACACGTTAGCATTTGGATGCACTTATATTCAATCACTCTTAATAGCCACATTTACAATTGGGATTAATGCACATTACTAAAAAGATAGTTACTGTAATGTACACCATACATGCATTCATTTAGGGTGTATGTGTATGTTTTTAATTTTAAAGTTTTGTATTTAATCATGTTTTGAGCATGTTTTTGAATAATTCTTTATCTTTGTCTTCTAGAAATAATTTAAGCACAACATTACCAATGTATTTTATTGGGGTTGCACTGTGGAAGTTAATGCTATTCCATCTCTTAAAAAAATCGTTTTTCTTTTATTCCAAACAGATTAAATTAACATATGCTTTGTAGCGCAATAACATTTATGTCAATAAAAACAAAATTATACAACAGGGTCACAATCATTTCCATTCATTACTTTGTATTATCTCTTCTGCTAAATGCTAAAATGTGGATAGTAGTTACTAGTTAATTGTATAATGATCACCACCCTCAATTACTTATTTGGGAGGTTTTTGACTATGACTAGGTGACTACATGTAGGATTTGTACTTGCATAAATCACAAAATTGGTTGTAATTTAACTTAAAAAATGAGTCCTTCCCTGACTCTGTTGCGTATTACAGCTTGTGGGCTGATTCATACTGTATTTAAACCGGGACAGTTCCGTCAGGAAAAAGGTAGGAAATTATGTCCAAGCACGGGTAATTTAACATGTGCATTATATCCCGACACATTGTCTGTTTATACCTGACATTTATTTCTGATTATCATAATCATTAGTTACCGTTGTATGCTGTATTGTCCTTAACACAATTTGCAGGCAAGGCTTCAGCTTCACCAGACCGTGCAGGGGGGAGGGGGATATAATATATCTATTTTTTACATGGTTCTTCTTAATGCTGTAGAATGCTCCATTCACTTGAAGAGGCCTTTCCAACATTTGGTGTTCAATTCTTCTTGCGTAATTCACTGTTTCAGGGCGAAACAAGACCCCTCTGCTTAGCGTCTGGGTCTGGTTCGCCCTGTCGGGGCTTAATGGCCGGCGTTCTATACATTTTCCTTATATATATATATATATATATATGATGTATATTATATCACGAGAATAAAATAAATGCAGCACAAAATATATCGAATGAGGTAGATATTTTTAATAGAGCTGTGCAAATGGCATTTTAAACAGGGAAGTAGTGCAAAAGACGCCTTTAATAGAGCTGTTCAAATTACATTATGGCAGTGTTGCAAGAGGAGAGCTGTAAAAGAGCTGCAGTTGCATAGTAAACATGGCGGTGGTGCATTAGTTGAGTTCAAAAGGTATCTAGGCTCAGATAGGTTACCGAAGCTGTTTCGAAGCATCGTTAACAGGCTCTGAGGCTTCTGTAGTGCCCCCCAGAGGGCAGGGGGAGAACAGTCCAGGGATCTCTGCTGGTGCTATGCCCTCTGTGTAGGCAGTGTTTGTGGTACATGTCCTTTAGGGCTTTGAGCTAGGTACCTTTGACATGCTGGGTCACCTAGACGACCTGCGGCCAGACTTTGTGTGGAAGTTACCCTACCACACTGACCGTGTGTCAGGATGCTCTTAATTGAGCATCAGTAGAATGTGGTGAGATGGGGTGTTGTTGGGCCTTCTTTATGAGGAAGCGGTTATTCGATGTCCAGAGAGGTCCTCGTTGATGTGGGCTCTAAGAAACTTCGAGCTAGGGAACTGCTTCACTTCCTCCCTGTTGATGTGTTTGTGGGAGTGGCTGCAGCTTTTCGCCATCCTGAAGGCCATTGTTAGATCCTCTGTCTTCTGCACATGGAGGACCAGATTGTTGGAGGTTCACCAAGATGTGAGATGCAGGATCTCCTCTCTGAAGATATCCTGCACCCGCATCTCATAGTCGTTTCTGATTTGGCCTACAACTGAGATGTCATTTGCAAACTTCATTATTAGTGTTGCATGGTGCATCTGCAGCTTTGCTGAGGGTCAGGGTGGAGGGCGAGGGTTGGTCACCTTACCTGCGACACTGTGGTCTTTTGGTCAGGAAGTCCATGTTCCAGCTACAGAGAGAGGGGGCCAAGGGAGAGGAGTTTGGTGGTTAACTTGCCGGGATGACGCTTTTAAAAGCAGAGCTGTAATCTATGATCAGCTTCCGGATATATGTGTTTTTATGACCCTGGTGGGTCAGGTTAATGTGCAAGGCATTGGCAATGGCATAGTTTGTCAGGAGCCGTAAGAAATGCTGCCTCCTGCGCGCCGCCATCTTGCTGTATCAAACACAAACATATGCTGATTGCAGCTGCCAGACAGGTCACATCTTTTAGAAGACTAGAAAATATCAGTGTGGCAAAAAAGGAATAGAGTGCCAAACATAAAAAAGGGTACATTAGAAAATAAATACAAAAAAAGATAGTTGTATGACAGCCAAAACGAAGAATACAATCCAAGTTAGATAAATCCAAATGCTTCCTGCCATCAGTTTATGACTCTCCTTATGGTGTATCATTCTTACATACTTAAGATTAACCATTTCTTTGACTTTGTAATGACAACATGATCAAGACGAAAAGTCTCTAAGAGACACATAAAATGCTTTCCATTTGGTAGATATATATACCAATATATATAAAAACAACCTGATACTCTCTCCTGGGATCTTGGCCACTTAAAACACACGCACGCACGCACGCACGCACGCACGCACGCACGCACGCACGCACGCACGCACGCACGCACACACACAGTAACAATAACTAAATGACACACAGTAGTTGTTCACCATATTGCCATTTGGGTTACGTGCGAATGACATTTGAATGCACAGACATTTGTTCTCAGTCACTAAAAGGATCTGATGTTCAATTTCCCTTGCAGCTACAAATGGCAAAAGGTAATAAATGCAAATAGTAATAAAATATGCATTACCGCTCTGCCAATCTAGGTGCAGATAACCTTTTGAATTTTAACACAGCCCCAAGGTTCATGCAAATGAGCACGAAGAAACTATATGCAATGCACATGTTGACAAGAGAAATATTGCTAGGATACTTGCCAGTATAATGAATAAAATAAAATCTGCTCTTACCCTACCAGGCGAAATGGAAGCCATTGTGTTGTAAGATTTATGGACCCATAGTTTCAGTCATATGAGCTACATATGAGTGTGAGAGTGTGTGCGTGAGTGCATGCGCACGTATTTGTAATGGAAAGGTACACTATTGTATCGTATAGACAATTACTCATTGTTTGCATACAAGGTTATCAGTTTACCATCTAGACATTGTGAAGGCCGGTGTGTGAGGTCAGCCGGCAAATGCCACACAACCTCAACTCTAGTCCCCTACAACCCATACTCTAGTCCCATACAACCTTGACCTTAGTCCCCTACAACCTCTGCTCTAGTCCCCTACAACCTCTGCTCTAGTCCCCTACAACCTCTACTCTCTTACCCATACAACCTTATTTTTCCGTCTAGACGGGATGTACCCGAAAAGTGAAAGTGAGGAGCATTTATGGGTACAAGTCGGGAACCGGCCTACTTTACATATTTCAAGGCTGCTGAAACCAAAAACAATGGTACCCAAGCGAAATTGTGAGTTTTTGACCTTCTAATTTGCATATCAAAATGGCTGCCAAATTGCCTATCTTGCTCAGTTGTTGGACAATTTTCCCCTAGTGTTTTTGTAAGTAGGCAATCAAAGATGAGGAAATTAAGTTTCTAGATCTATATAGTCTAGGGTTAGAGGAAGGATATAGTGGAGGCTCAGTGGCTTTTTTACGTGTATATATATGCAAAATATATTTTTTTAAGGTGAAATTAAGCATTATTTGTGTCATTTTTTAAGGCCGAAGTAATGATTCAATCAATATCAATCATAAATGTTCCCAGTGTATATATCAGAATCAGAATCAGAATCACTTTATTACATCTTATTGTACAGTACACAAGAGTAAAAATCTTAGGCTTGGTTCCTCAACATTCACATAGCAGCAACAGTAAAAGATAAAATAAATAAGAATAAGAAACCATATGAAAAGGAACGAAGTAAAAAAAAATATATATATATATATAAAATAAGTATAAAAATAAATAAGTAAGTAGCAGCATCAATAATACTAAAAAGTAATGAGGTGTAATAAAGTGTGAAGTGTAGTGTGTTCAAGTGTTAGTGATAGCAGCCACAGGTAGGGTTATTGTACAATAGACAAATGCTGGACAAATACAATAGATGGTTAAAAACCTGTCTGTTGCTGTAGTGTGCGTGTGGATGGTTGGGGGGTAGTGTGTTTTTCCAGGAGTCTGACTGCTTGGGGGAAAAAACTGTTTGTCATCCTCTGGGTTTTGGCCCTTAGGCTTTGGTACCGCCTCCCTGATGGCAGTAGCTCAAACAGTTTCTGGTTGGGGTGGCTGGGGTCCCCAATGATTCGGAGGGCCTTCCCGACACACCGGGCCTAGTACGTGTCCTGGATGGAGGGAAGCTCACATCCGCTGATCCTCTCAGCTGTCTGCACTACCCTTTGCAGCAATTGCGGCTTTGGGCAGTGCAGTTCCCGTACCAGGCAGTGATGCAACCAGTCAGTATGCTCTCCGTTGTGCCTCTGAAGAAGGCCCCCAGGATCATGGGCCCCACGCCAAACTTTTTCAGACGCCTAAGGTGAAATAGGCGCCGCTGTGCTTTTTTCACCACCTGGTTGGTGTGCTCCTCCCAGGAGAGGTCTCTGGTGATGTGGACCCCCAGGAACTTAATGCTGTGTACCCTCTCCACAGCAGACCCATTGACGGAGATGGGGTGTTGAATCTGTCTCTTCCTTCTAAAGTCCACTACGAGCTCCTTGGTTTTATCGGTGTTGAGAATGAGGTTGTTGTCCTGGCTGTACTGAGCCAGACAGTCGACCTTGCTCTTATAGGCCGTCTCATCACCATCAGTGATCAGGCCCATCACTGTTGTGTCATCGGCGAACTTGATCACTGCATTGGATCCGTGTGTAGCCACGCAGTCGTGGGTGTATAGGGAGTATACACATATATATGATATGTGATGTATTCCATATTACATAATAACTAAGAAAAACACCAGTGCAATTTGTCTGAGATTTCATTTTGATCAGTATTTCTTTCTGCAGTCCTTTTCCAAGTTCTTTGGTTACCCCTTGCCTTGGTATGCTTGAGGACTACAATTCCACATTTAAACAAGGACATTGGTCATCACTCTGACATGCAAACATTGCAGTGCATAACAGCCCCGATTTTCGGCATTTGCACTGGCGTGTTGTGCATTGTTTTTTACAGGCACACAGGATAATTTCCAGGCAACTTTCAGGCATTGGATTCTGTGTCATAAGAATGGGCTGTAGTCCTGAATCGCCATGTTTCCATCCCAGATCACAGGGGTGAAGGAAGCTCAGGTGTGGCATAGTGAGCATTTCTCCAAACCATTGCCTGGAAGTGTACTCTCAGCAGATGGAAGTGGAGCACATCGCTTGTCAGCAGCATTCCATCTGGTTTACCTGTCCTGGAGAAAAGTATATGCCTTGCTGCATCAACAGAGTCTGTTTTATGCACATCATATATTCTGCAGACAAAAGCTTCTGAAGATCTTTGAGTCTCCGCTGTGAGATCACCAATTCCGATGTTGCTGAGCAATTGATGGTGCACTTTCCAGACTTTCCACAATGTACTTTTGGTGTGACTTGCAATATATGATGTGGTATCACAAACAAAAAAATCTTCAGATTTACTTGCGATGAAATCTTTGAGGAGACTGCCAAACTGTTTCTACTTCAGATATGTTATCAACTGAGGAATAATTTCAGGATTGTGATCAGCAGCCATAGCAGAGATCTCATCATGGCATTTCTTGTTTGTTTCTGCAGCAAAACGCGAGGAATGTTGGCAACAAAAGCTGCCATAGGGCCTGCAAGGTCAGTTTGTGAGCTCAGCTAGACCAGACCCAGCCATGTGATCTCCGATAGTCTTCAGGAATTTCATTGCAATATGAAGTCCACCAAGCCAAGGGATTAACTTGCCCTGAAATTCCTCAACACACCACTTCAGTTCCATGAGCTGGCAGTAAAGAGCTTGGTCCACTGTTATGACAGTATGTTCCTGGCCAAAATGTGATGATATTGCCATGCACCTCTTCACAACTGTATTGAGCGTATCATACTCATGAGCTGGAGCAAGGACTATTGGCAAATATCCTACTGCTGTCTGCTCTGGTTCCTTTGACGAGACTGACTGATTGAATATGGTCCAAGAAGGTTTGGGTTCAGAATCCTGACGTCGCAGGAAGAAAGCCATGTCTGTTGCTTGTGCTTGTTTCACACACTCACTGTCTCCTTTAGGTTTTGTAAACCAGGTCTTGTTAACATGTGATGTGAATACTGGCTTGCTTGTGTCAGAATGTACATTGACGTGGTGCAGGTTCTCCAGGATATCTGGCACAACCAGTATACGGCTAGTGGAGGGCTTCAGCATGTCAAGTTCTACATCTTTTTGTCCCCGTTGCCAGGCTGCCATTTGGGTTGCATGAAAGGTGTTCTTTCCATCTAAGGACTCATCAAGGATGTCAATGTTGTCAGCAGTGTACTGATTTGCTACCATGTTTGGTGGAATAATGGCACCGGTTGCTGGGTCCATAGATTTTTTAGGTACTCTCAGCTAAGGGCATTGTCTACCTTCATCACCTGCTCATAGTGCAAACAGTGGCCGGCCTTGTTCAATAACTCTACTAGCTGTTTTGATAGTGTAGCCTGATGTAGTGTAGTAGCCAGTCAGATATGTTTTGGCAACCATTTTCTGCCGCGACTGACACTGTTAACCAGGTCCTGTGCTATGCTCAGCACTCATCTACGGAGAAGGTCTTCATTCATTTCAGAATTGTCATTTTCAAGTGCCTCATGACCACCAACGATTAGTCTCAGTAGCATATGTAAACTATCTGGGACACATACAATAGCGTCATCCTCACTTACCGAGAAACCTTTATGGCACTGGGGTTTCTATCAACTCTTGACAAATTTTCAGCGCTACATGTACAAGTGATAAGAAACTGTCATCTGTAGACAGATATGGAGGCAATGTTTTCTCACTCTCATCCTCAATCATTTCCAACACTGCCATATTTGCCACGGTATTTGCGTACTTTGTCGGAATTAGTATGGTTTTTCGCTCAGATGAACACCTATCAAGAGGTTGAAAAAAGTTGAAGATGTCACCAAGCTGTGAGTGCAACTTTTCACGAAATGTTGCCCTTCTACTGCAGTAAGAGAGTGGTATTGTGGTTGATGATTTTTCACTGAGTACCTTATACTGTTCCCAGACATCATCAAGAAGAAGCAAATGTTCTTTATCTGCTGCCACTTGCAGCTCTTTGCATAGCCATGTCATCGCAAGGTCTGGGTAGTCTGAATTTTCAGAGTGTTCTATGGCCTTCTTTGTCTTGTCCGTAGATCTGATGAATGCTCTTAAACATGTTAAGTGATATTTTGCCGCAGCTGCAATTAGATCAATCACTCCAGCCAGCCGAACATAAATGTTATGGTCTAAAGAAGAAGCTTGAATGATTTGATCACTCAGTTTTGTTGTCATTACTGATCTCCATGGTTTGTTCAAAACATCTGTTTAGCAGAACAGGCATAAACTCCAATCTACTGGATCCATTTGCATTCGCAATGAACACCTGCTTCTGCAAGGTTGTGCTTGTGCAGTTTGTCTGCTGCTACCTGCATGTTCAGAGTCATGTGCTTGTGCTGTTTGTCTGCTACTACCTGCATGTTCAGAGGGATGTTCTTGTGCAGTTTGTCTGCTGCTACCTGCATGTTCAAAATCATGTGCTTTTGCAGTTTGACTGCTGCTACCTACCTGCATGTTCAGACCCCAATGTCTTTTGCAAACGTTCTAATTTGCTTTTGTCAGTAAAGTGGGAATAGCACATTTTATGCCATACAACAATCTGGGCTGCAGCGGAGTCCAATACATCTGCAACACGATCATTGAAAACACTGTTCTTTGAGTAATTTACATTTCTCCTGTTTCTGCATGCCTATCTTCTGCCAATCCTTGGTCAGATGCATTACTAAGACTCCCCTTGCTGCTTAAACAAAAAAAGGCAGACAATGCTGTAATCTACCGGCCTCAGGTTTGTTATTGGATCCATTCGAAGCTGAAAAGCAAAATCAAAGAAGAATAACATTAAACAAGTAAAAGTCGCAGCTTACACTCTCAATGCTTCAGACATATGAAAGCCTCCTTTTGAATGGCTCCATCCCAGCTGTAGATTGGAAAATGAAGGAATGTTACATGAACGTTTCATGACTGGTATGGCCTTTCAGGATATATCACCTCTGTTGACACAAGTGTATTTTTGATAATTCCTTACCCCAAATCTAGCCCTGTGGCAGCAGTCACTCCCGAGCATCCATTGCCCTATGATAGCTTGTAAGCTAGCTAGCTATAGTGTAGGGGGGTTGATGCTGCCACAGGGCTATGTTTGGGGTGGAATTATAAGAAATAAACTTGTATCGACAGAGGTGGTAATCTTGAGGGCACAACTGGGAAAGTAATAGCTAATTGTTTTTCCCTCCAAAACTGTTAGTTTGTTTTCTCCCAGTTGCTAGCCATCTCAATATCATTGAAATACACAATTTTGACCCACTATGGTTGAAAAAGTATCATTTTGGATAAATAGGGTTAAAAAGTTCAATCAATAACTAAGGAATATTGACATTGTTTGTCTAAAAAAGTAGAAAAACAGGAAACTTACCAAAGTGGGTGAAACTGTTACGATCCTCTTTGCTGTTACATTCACCTCAGGCAAAGGTTCATTAGAGATGGGACTGACCATGCTATGTCCTGATCTAAATATTCAACTTGGGAAGTTTCATGGTGGTCTCTTTTTGAATATTTTTCCCTATTCACCTGAGTTTTTCCCATCTTAGAATTTAGAGAACAAATGCTTAATTTGCATAAAAACATGAAATCTCAGGCAACTTCAGGCGATTTTTTTTCTTTGTTTTCATGTAATATAATAATAATACATTTAATTTAGAGGCGCCTTTCAAGACACCCAAGGTCACCTAATATGGTCTACATCATATGCAGTGTTGGGGTAGTTACTCAAAAAAGTAATTAGTTACTTATTAATAGTTACTTCTGTAAATTGTAATGAGATTACTTTAATATTTACTGCATTTAAAAAGTAACTTCACTACTTATTACTTTACTTTCCCATTTCTTAATTTACTGAAGATACGTGGACAAACATCATAGCCCTATCATCACTTAGTCTTTATTGTATAAATCTATACAAAATAGCCTATAAAACCATATGAAAGAACAATATCCCTGTCTGCACAAAGAAATGCCTCACTGTAAAATTCACAAACAACAGGATAAAGTAGACTATGGTGAGGTCAATCAGTAGCAACACACAAGTTTCGAAACACAGGCTTTGGTAAACATGAGGACAAAAATTAAGTGGTCAATGAAAAATATAAAAAGGTCACTTCAGAGTAACCTTTATTGAATATTTATGTTCACCTAAAAAATGACACATATAAAGCTTAATTCCACCCTAGAAGTTGTACATTTGCATGTATATACATAAAAAAGGCAGTGAGTCTCCAGTATATCCTTGCTCTGACACTTGACTATCGATCTAGAAGCTTAATTTCCTCATCTTGATTGCCTACTTACAAAAAAAACTAGGGGGAAATAGTCCAATGACTGTGCAAGATGATCAATTTGGCGGCCATTTTGATATGCAAATTAAAAAACAAATAATTTCGCTTGGGTACCGTTTCTTTTGGACTCAGCACCCTTGAAATATGTAAGGTGGGCCGGTTCCCGACTTGTACCCATAAATGCTCCTCACTTCTTATAGAAGGCCTTTTTTCTGAAATCCGTCCAGACTACTAGTTGAATGTTGTTCAGTGAATTTGTTACGCAGTGCACCAGTTTAATTAGGTGAGTTAGGTGAGTGAATTAGATGAATTAGGTGAGTGAATTATTGTTCTTTATACGTTTTATTCTTTCTTTCTTTATTATTCTCTACAAACTTTGGGACCTATCTCCTTCCTAAATTTTTCACCTAGAGAGAAATATTCAGAATAGCTTGAAATCGCAATCTTCTTTTCATATTTTTTTGATATTTAATACTTTTCAAGATATTCTACTGTTCTTCTTCTTTTCGTTTCACTGAAGTGTTTATATGACAGTTTCCCATTTCATTACACAGTCCTTTGCATTGTTGTTGAAAACTGCAAGGTCTTTTGGGCTGCAGGGGTTGGGTAGTAGAGTGCAGACAAGGCAGTGCTCCATTGTGTGGTCTGCTTCTCCACATTCACAGGTGGTTGGGCCAGTCTTGTAGCCCCATCTGACCAGAGCATCTTTGGATCGTCCTGTTCTTGTTCTGAGGCGGTTTAGTGTTTTCCATTGGATCCATGATGCTTCTGCACCAGGGGGTAGTTTTTCAGTGGGGGGTATTCCCATGCCAGTTGGAGGTGGGTCATTCTCAAGTTTTTCCATCCAGAGTTGGATTCTGGTTTCTTCCTGAGACTTTGTTAGGGGCTGGACATGGCTGAGAAAGCTTCTTCTTGACTTTAGCCGTTGGGCCGGAGGGTGGCATCCATGGAGGAGATGGCGTTCATCGATTGCAGATTTTGTTTTCTCGACTCGGCTGGTAACTTTCCGTCTAATATCAGAAGGGGCAATGCCAGCAAGGAGGTGGAGGTTGCTTGTGTTGGTGGGTTTCAAGCAGCCAGTGATCAGACGGCAGGTGTTGTTCAATGCTGAGTCAAGTTCCTTGGCATGGGTTGACCTCTCCCAAACAGGACATGCATATTCCGCAGAGGAATAGCACAGGGCCAAGGCAGTAGATTTTAATGTGTGTGCTGTGGCTCCCCATTTGGAGTTGGTCAGTTTCCGTAGGATGTTGTTTCGGGAACCGACTTTGGATTTTGTGTGTTTGATGTGTTCCTTAAAGGTGAGGGTACGATCCAGGGTTACTCCAAGGTAGACGGGGTTGGTACAGTGCTCAAGTGGTGTTCCAGACCATTTGATGCTAAGTGGTCGGTTGGCTTCACGATGGAAGGAGCAGACTTGGGTCTTTGCAGGGTTGGTGGTTGGTGGTTGTGCTCGTAATAGAGGAGTAGCTGATCTAGGGCTGTGGTGAGGTTTGCTTCTACTGCTTCAAACGAGTTCTCTTCAGATGTTACACAGAGATCGTCGGCATAGATGAAACGCTCGGTGTCCTGGTCCATTGGCTGGTCGTTGGTGTAGATGTTGTATAGGAGTGGGGCCAGCACGCTACCTTGAGGTAGGCCATTTCGTTGTTGTCGCCAGCGACTCTGCTTGTTATTCAGGACAACAAAGAAGCGCCTGTCTTTCAGGAGGGCTCCAATGAGGTCTGTGAGTGCCAGGTCTTTTGTCAGCTCCAAGATCTTTTTAAGGAGGAGGCGATGGTTCACAGTGTCATATGCGGCAGACAGATCAACAAAGACAGCTCCTGTTACCAGTCCTTTCTGGAATCCATCCTCAATGTGTTGAGTGAGCTTCAGGAGTTGGCTTGTTGTAGATTTGCCAGGTCGGAATCCGGCTTGTTGAGGGATGATGGCTGGTTCAGCAACAGGGGCAAGCCTGTTGAGAATCAAGCGTTCAAACAGCTTGTAGGGGTGGCATAGCAGAGAGATTGGGCGGAAGCTCTTTGCATGCGCTGGATCTTTGCCTGGTTTGAGAAGGGCAATAATCATGGTTTTCCTCCAGATCTTTGGGATGGTTTTTGTCAGCATGCATCTATTCATCAGCTGGAGAATCCATTTCCTCATCAGAGGTCCAAAATGTTTTATCTCTTCCGTGAAAATGTTGTCCAGTCCGATGGCTTTACCGTTTTTTAAGGTGTTGATGCTGGTATTGAGCTCTTCAGGGGAGAACAGCTTAGTCAGTCCCATAGTTTGGGAGTGCTTTACTCGGTCTACCTTTGGTCTGGGCTGTTTGGTGATGGATTTCCCATTGAGCAGCAGCTGGTGCGCAACTTGGTTGGCTGTGGTAGTATACTGTTGCTGGGTTGGGGTTGAAGGGTCTTTGCTGATTTTTCGGATGAGGCTCCATGCCTTTTTGCTGTTCTTTGACATATCAGTTGTCTCCAGCAGGTTTTTCCACTTCAGCTGGCGGCATTCTGAAATAGAGGTCATGAGTCTCTCATGACCTCGGTGGTAGTTTCAGCAAAGGGGTCCGATTCATAGAGCTGTTGGTATTGC
This sequence comes from Gadus chalcogrammus, assembly GCF_026213295.1. Taxonomy (NCBI): domain Eukaryota; kingdom Metazoa; phylum Chordata; class Actinopteri; order Gadiformes; family Gadidae; genus Gadus; species Gadus chalcogrammus. The sequence continues at coordinate 23,333,127 of NC_079423.1, forward strand.
TCATACAGGTCGGTACTTGTGGCGTCCAGGCCTGGGATGTATTGAGTGCGGCAGCCTCTTGGGATGTTCTTGCGGGCTGCTTCGTGCACAAGCTTGGTGAACTTGTCATAGTTCCTGGGGTTTGCTGGGAGGTGGGCAATCTTCCTTTCGAGATCTTCTTGGAAGCCAGGCCATTTCGCTTTTCCAAAGTTGAATCTTCTTTGGAATGGAACTGTTGCTGGGGTTATTGCAGCGTTGACTGTGATGCCGATGGGACGGTGTTGGGTCCTTGGCAGTGGCTCCAAGACTAGCTTTTTGCTTAATCCAGCGATCTTGTGGCTGACAAACGCAATATCAGGGTTGTAGCCTGCTCTCCATCGTCCGCTGTTGAAGGACTTTGGTTGTTTTGCGTCGTGGATCAGATTAAGCTGGCAGTTTTCGGCCCACATTTCCACTGCATCTCCATCTTCGTTGTTGTTGGCGTATCCCCATTGCGTGCTGTGGCTGTTGAAATCTCCTATCACAATCTGCGGTTTTCCAGATGGTGGTATTTCAGGCATCTCCATGGGTATGGGTGGTGGTTTGTAGACTGAGGTGACGGTGACTCCTCTCAGCTCTGTGGTTAGGACTTCAATGTTGTTTTCGTCGCTCCTTGTTGTTGATTCGACGATTGTGCCATTTTTTGCTAGCATGATGCTGCCATATTTTTCATGTGGTCTTTCTATGATGGCGGTGAGGGAGGGGTTTTAGGTCCGCGGTGGGTTTCCTCTAGGCAGAGAATATCGCACTGGTATTCTTTGCAGAGTTTTGCAACAAGTTCTTCTTTAGTTGCAGACAGTCCTTCAACATTCAGAGATATGATGGTCAGCGCTGGCCTTGGAGGCTGGCATTGGCCTCTCTTCCTGCTCCGGACTGGAGGGCTCCTGTCATTTGTTGAGCTTCTTGACATCATTGTCTTTCACTCGGCTTCAGTGTGTTCGGTAGAATTCGCAGGTTTATTAAGACCTGACAGGCCAGACCTGACATCGCGAACGTGAACGCTTCTACCATGGTCCCCATTCTACTGTTAGCAGAGTCACACTCTCACGGCAAAATAATAATTCTACTACATGACAGATAACTTCTCTCTTTAGCCGTATACTGGCGTAGTTTATTGTACATCGTGAACAGGCAAGTGCAGAGAGGGTAATTGGAGTGAACATCCCCTTATATAGTCACAGACATGTAACTACAGTTACATGCAATCATACATATATAAACATACATATATCAACACTCCCACTTATGAATTTCCTGGGGTCATCTTCGTTGTTGTTGGCGTATCCCCATTGCGTGCTGTGGCTGTTGAAATCTCCTATCACAATCTGCGGTTTTCCAGATGGTGGTATTTCAGGCATCTCCATGGGTATGGGCGGTGGTTTGTAGACTGAGGTGACGGTGACTCTCAGCTCAGTGGTTAGGACTTCAATGTTGTTTTCGTCGCTCCTTGTTGTTGATTCGACGATTGTGCCATTTTTTGCTCGCATGATGCTGCCATATTTTTCATGTGGTCTTTCTATGAGGGCGGTCATACCTTCCACTCGAGGGCGAGGATTTTTAGGTCCGCGGTGGGTTTCCTGTAGGCAGAGAATATCGCACTGGTATTCTTTGCAGAGTTTTGCAACAAGTTCTTCTTTAGTTGCAGACAGTCCTTCAACATTCAGAGATATGATGGTCAGCGCTGGCCTTGGAGGCTGGCATTGGCCTCTCTTCCTGCTCCGGACTGGAGGGCTCCTGTCATTTGTTGATCTTCTGGACATCATTGTCTTTCACTCGGCTTCAGTGTGTTCGGTAGAATTCGCAGGTTTATTAAGACCTGACAGGCCAGACCTGACATCGCGAACGTGAACGCTTCTACCATGGTCCCCATTCTACTGTTAGCAGAGTCACACTCTCACGGCAAAATAATAATTCTACTACATGACAGATAACTTCTCTCTTTAGCCGTATACTGGCGTAGTTTATTGTACATCGTGAACAGGCAAGTGCAGAGAGGGTAATTGGAGTGAACATCCCCTTATATAGTCACAGACATGTAACTACAGTTACATGCAATCATACATATATAAACATACATATATCAACACTCCCAATTATGAATGACATGTAAACTGTACAACTTTAATTTAGTCAAATAAACAAACAAGAACATGGCAGTCATGACCCCTGAAAATTTCATTAGCTTGAGTTTGGAGACAGGCTTGGTCATAGCACCTGCAACCATGTCATCTTCTCTTCTCTTATGGTGGACCTAATGAAGTGATACTTAATGTCCACATGCTTACACCTTTGCCTGCACACAGGGTTCCTAACAAGTGAAATAGTCCCCTGGTTGTCCCCATAAACAATAGTTTTCATGTACCCATAGGTATCTATACCTTTCAGTAGTTGCTCAAAATAGATACACTCGGGTATTGTTAGAGCTAGAGTCATGTGTGAAAAAGAGTTTCCTTGACGCACAATGTTGTTGGTAAAAACATATTTTTACTTAAAAACAATACCACAACAGTCGAGTCACTTGCACAACTCAAGCCTCCCTCCAGTCTAGAACTCTGGCCCTCTAAAGGGGCACCAGAATGATGCAGCCACAGCTGCAGACTATTACAGGGCTAACAGCCGGACAGGAAAACGTGAATCTTTTAAAACATGTTAAACACAGTGAAGATGCCATTCACATCTTCACATTACCTTCCCCCTCTTTTAAGCTTGCAAACACAGTTTCAAATGCATTAGATAAAAAAGTTACAATATTGTGCAAGTCAGTTGTGCTAAAAAATAAACAGTTCAAAAAGTCTCTCAGGTGACCTACAATCTTCATTCCAAGATCACTCCTTCTTGGCCAAACACTGCAGTCTTCACAGTACACAGCCCAGCGCTGTGACATTTCCTCCATCCAGACCTCCAGACCACCTGCAAAATCCGGCAGATAACTTGGCCTCTGAGTACCGGCCCTTCCCCTGAGCTGCAAACTGGTCCTCGACGGGATGTCATCAGGAGGTCCTCAGCCATTACTGTCCTCTGCCACTGCTGTTCTGTTAAGGCTTGGCAACACAAGGCTCACGTCAGCAACAAGGAGTTCGTGAGCTATTCCTCCTTCAGGCTTTGGCCAACCCCACAGGACAGCAGTTCAACTCCACCAGTGATCTCTTCTCCTAGCAGGTTCTATGTCGTATAGGCTTTGCCTTTTAAGGCTATCGCTATTGGGTTATCCCTAGGCGTGAGCCGTAGCACTGAACAATTTGTAAACCCCGCCCACCAACAGCTTGGGCCTCAATTACGTCCGCGTGCCTCAACGACGTCCGCATTTCGCAGATATAGTCGGGCGCCGGCGGACGTTCTGCTCCCATTTTCTTCAGGACGATCCTGTAGCATACTGAAGTAAATAAATAGATATTATGGACTCAACGGCGAACGGCATCTGCAAGACATGTAACGCGGGTTACATCTTGCGTATGGCGGCCATGAGGTGTGCGAGGGCTGCCTTGGGCATGAACATGCCGTCTTGGCGCTCTCGCCGCCCTGCCTGTGTCGGCATTATGCTGCGAGGAGCCGACACTGCCGCCGCCATTGCTGCACGGGCCATTTACTGTCCCACTCGACGATGCCCTCTCTCTCCTTGTGAGCTCGGAGTCAGACGACCCCGACTGCGACGAGGAGGGGGCGTCTCCCCCGGCTTCCCCTCTCCAAACGGAGAGGCCCGGGGCAGCAGCATTGCCCGTCTCTGCCGCCACCTCACTTCCAGTGGTTGGAGCTTTGGTGGACGAGCTACCGGGCATTATAGCCAGCGCAGCCGCAAACCTTGGCCTTGCGGTGCCCATGCCTCAGGGCCCCCAATGCCCGGACCATCTCCGTGGCATCTGGGGGCTCGAGGCCGCGACACACCCCGCCCGTCTCGACCCGATCTGGCCGATGTTTCCCGCCATCAGCCCGTACTTCAGTGGGGCTGCGGCGGAGCCCGGGAGGCTCGGTGCCCGGGTGAACATTTATCCAGGTCACGAAGACGGAGGGTTTGACAGACCGGGGTTACAGGGCGGTACCGCCGCTGGATCCCGCTCTGTGTGCTGTCTTTGGAGTGAAGCCGGGGCTCATCGACCGCTGCCCCACTCCCAAAGACCAGCTGACGGCCAAGCTTACAGACAGAGCGCATCGTGTATGATGCAGCAAGAGGCTGTTATGAATAACATCGCCCTGCTGGCGCATAACATCTCCACCATGGCGGTTGACCCTCATCGTCTGGCCTACAGGCAGTCGACGTGGTGAAAACCGCCGGTGTCATCCTCTGCCTCTGCTCCACCGGCGCGTGGCAGCGGCCCGGACGGCGGCATGGCAGCACCTCACACAGAGGAACCTGTGGCTGCAGCAGACCCCGGGCATCCCTGAGCCGATGAGGCGGCAGTTACTGGAGTGCCCCATCAGCCCGGACGTTCTCTTCGGGCCCCGTCTGTCATCTATGATGGATGACATGCAGGCCGCCTCCGAGGAGGCAGAGAAATTCCGGAGACACGTCTCCCACTCTCCGCCTCCACCCGGGCGGCAGCACTGAAGAAGAATTTGCGGGATTCGTGGACGGGGAATGAACTGAAGAAGTGAGCTTTACGTGTTATACGTAACTGAACAATGTTGAGTTATGCAGGTATCAGACTGTGTTTCTTTTACGTGTTTACAACTGAACAAGGCTGGGAGATATTTTTAATATGCACATTAACGTTTGAACATCGTTACCATGGGAGTGAACAGAGTTGTCGGAAGGCTTAATAAAGTTTGACTTTATCAGACTGTTTTGCTGACATTCCCTTTAGCACAGCTCCATCTAGTCGATGCATAACGCAACCCCAGTCGAACGTTTGACTGCAGTATCTTCTATTCTATGCGCCTTATAATCCGGTGCGCCCTATACATGAAAACAGTTCTAAAATAGGCCATTCATTGAAGGTGCGCCTTATAATCCGGTGCGCCTTATAGTGCGGAAAATACGGTAGTCCTCGTTTGTATTTCTTTCGAAATGGTGAACTTTTGCATGGTGCCATCTTCTATGTCAGATCCAGTACCCTCCGCCATTGTACTTCAGTTTTATCAACAGCCTCTCTTAGCTTAGCTTCAGACGCTGTGGTTGTTAGTTTCTGCTGGTGAAGTCCCACCCAATGGCACTGCTCTAATAGGTCTGTAGCGTCAGTGGGTCCCACCCCCTATAGAGGGGTGGGACTAGTGGTTGTAGTCTTGCGAGAATCCTCCCCTCTTACACGTCCTATTTACTTCTACGCAAAAATCGTCATATTGTGTCATCTTAAACAGGAAGTGTTGGAGATCGATACAGATCTCTCCAGTCTCTCCAGAAAATAAGGGAATGATGCACGACCATTCAAAAATATGAGTGGGTTTCTAACGATACAAAGCTTAATGGAAATGGGTGAAGTTTCCCTTTAAGTAAAGACAACGTGGTGCCTTTACTGTGAAACAGACTGAAATTATTGACATTTCAATGATGCCCCTCTGGAGCGACTAGAGCAGGATGAGCTGAGCGCCGCCAGCCAGTGTGTGCGCAGCTTTAGAGATCAATCCTTCAGCAGAAGCGCTAGCTCGTCCATACAGCCATGGTAATTATTCTATAGGCCTATCTAATTAAAACAAGGTACTCAAAGAAGTCATTGAATAGACATTTATCGTGAATGGTTGTGCACCTGACTGCATTTACTGACTGGGGTTTACAGCTCTGGGGAGAATTTTTAACCAGATTTTCATTAAATAGCCAAATTCGATAAATGATTAGATTTTCGGGGGAAACTAGATGAAAGTAAATGATATTATTTAGACGTTGGTGCAATTCAATGTTTGGCGGGCTGCCATGATTCATATCTAACATGAAAGGGTTTGCTTTGAAAAAATTTCTGCTCTAGTCCCTTATAGCCTCTGCTCTAGTACCCTAAGCCTCTGCTCTAGTCCCCTATAACCTCTGCTCTAGTCCCTTATAACTTCTGCTCTTGTCCCCCTACAACATCTGCTCTAGTCCATTATAACCTTTGCTCTAGTCCCCCTACAACATTTTCTCTAGTCCCTTATAACCTCTGCTCTAGTCCCTTATAATCTCTGCCCTAGTCCCCCTACAACACCTGCTCTAGTCCCTTATAACCTCTGCTCTAGTCCCCCTACAAGACCTGCTCTAGTCCCTTATAGCCTCTGCTCTAGTCCCTTATAACCTCCAGACTCTAGTCCCCCTACAAGTTTAGACTCTTGGTTCCAATTATCTCTGCTATAGTCCCTTCCAACCTCCAGACTATTCCCCCTACAACCTCCATAATCTAGATCCCCTACGACCTCCAGACTCTAGTTCTCCTGCAACCCCCAGACTCTAGTCCTCCTAAAACCTCCAGCCTCTGGTCCCCCTCAAGCCCATTACACAGCCATGGAATGAATTCTCACTAATGGAACACTAATTCAACCCCTTCTTCTCCGTTCTCTTCCTTGCTCTTAATCATATGTGTTGCTGGTAGGCCATGCCTCTGCATACCCCTGCTCAGATGAAAACTCTTTACATAGTACAGGGTGGCCATGCCGTCTCTTGAGATAGAGAGGGACTGCTGTGTGTGTGTGTGTGTGTGTGTGTGTGTGTTTGTGTCCATCTTCAGGTGGAGGTCGTTCAAGCACACCTATAGCAGGAGGTTGAGTGAAACATAAAAATAAAAGGCGAGGGTGGGGTTGATGAAAAGATATAGGGCTGGGCTCTAATGCATCAATCGTACTCACAATCATGTTTTATGTTCCTCCCCGCCTCAGTCTGCTTCCGGAAGTCCCCCCCCCCCCCCCCACACACACACACACTTCTCTAAAGGGCAGGAATGACATCAAAGCCTTTGGGAGAAAGCCATTCGGCTGTCCTTGGACAGATACAAGGATTACAATTTGACAGAAGACCTGACAGATAAGAGGAGGAACAATGGTATAATGTGCGCCGTCGAGATGAGAAATATTTGAAAAAAACTCAAACTCTGTCGTTACAAGAACGTTTATTTTCTCTTTTCATTGTTTCGCCAACATTTCAATGGCTCAGCCTATTCTTAATACCTACTTTTTTGAGATGAGCTAAATGCTCCATGTTGTTCTGCACTGTTCGTCATCAGTTAAATAAATGAGCAACTGTTTGTATTATCCAGTGTAGACAGTGTAATTTTGAAACCTGATAAATCCTTCTTAAAGTGTATTATCACAGTGGGATACTTTGTCAGGGATAGTTTTTTTTAAAAAAAAGCACATTTCATCATTCCCCATAATGAATATAAAATTACTCTTTTTCCAAGTCATTAAATTTCAAGTTGTACCACAACCCAATAACACCAATGCCACTAAACGTGCAATATCTGTGCGAAGACAGTCTACGTTTTGTAGCATGTAGTTACTATAAGATGCCAATTTATGAACCTGCACAAACTGTGAATATGCTTCAGTAGAGCCATGTGCATTTTAACGGGGTCAAATGAATTTGCCTTCAAACAGATGCAATTGTGCCAAATCTAACGATCGTCATCTAAACAAACAGCCAGCAAAACCTAATTACGCCGCACACCCCCGTCTGTAACTACCATCTTTGTAACTTTTACACAGCTTTTCTTTGACTCTATTCGACACAACATTTTTGGTGTAAGCAGCCTCCTTGTTCCTTTCTATCCCCTTGTCATCCAAGCTAAGGCTTCACATCTGTTCCTCCATCCCGGTCTGAGGCCTTGCAGATCGCCCCCTCCTGGCTGTGCAGCGCCGCCAGTCATGTTGATTAGCTTGAATAGTGGGGGCCGAGCTGCCAAACAGATGGGCTTGCAATCAGTGGCGCGGTGCAGCACAGTCTAACAAATCTGGTGCCTTTTTTTTGGGCAGCGGGACGTTGATGCTCTGATTTCAACCCGACATGTGCACGGCTCTCATTGATGAGAGATCGAGGGACGAAAAGGAGAAGTAGAGAAAGAGCCAGAGAGAGAGAGATGGCTGGATGTGGTAAATTCACTGCTTCCCCCTCCCCAGCTGACAATAAAAGCCCTATTTTAATCCAAAGTCTTCTGCAAAATAATCAGAATGAATAATACTCAAAACAAGAAGCTGCTGGAGCCGATAACCATCCCGTTGGCCCGGGCTCAGGGACGGTTGTCTGGTAATAATACTAAGCTGCATTCCCGGGGAAATTGCCTGCAATGGGCAGGCCCCTCTTTGTATTGCTGTAGAAGGGGGGAAAAAGGCTCATTTAGCGGAATCTGAGCATATTCAAGTGAGGCGGCGCCAGGTGCCCTCACACAATGTGAGGGGGATCAAGACGTTGGCTGTCTGGAACCACAATCAGCCATCCCCGATGAGCCTCCGAGCTATGCACCGAGCTCTCCTGCCTGGGCGATCATCTCTCGCTGATTTATAGCCCTCTACGTCTACTACACACATTTATATCAATAAGTCTATAACAGAAGGAATATGAGTGTGCATGCCTGTGTGCTTCTATTGTTTATAGGGCAGAGGCATCATAACGTAAAGGTTAATCAGAGCTGGAGGACGTCCGTCTCCCTCTGTTGTTTACTTGCATTCATTCTATAAATATCGCCGACGGAGAAAAACTACAGAAGCTGGATTTGATTGTATCAGCATTCGGGAGCGCGCACACACACACACACACACACACACACACACACACACACACACCAGTGTTTCCCGCAGGATTTTTTTCAGCAGCGGTGGTGTGGTCCCCGATCCCTCTAGGGGGGTCCGGGGGCATGCCCCCCCGACCGAATTTTTTTTGTACCCTTTACATTGGAATGCATGAATCTGGTGCACTTTGAGAGGAGAATATGCACTTAAATCCTATTCAAACAGTCCTGTGTAATACTGTAGATGGGATTATTGGTGTTGTAACTTTGCCTTTTGTGTCTTCATTTACAGATTTTTATATTCTTTGCATAGTAATATTTAAACAAAAAATGCCACAACGCAAATATAATTTGCACAATTTATTTACAGATTTTTGCCTAATGCTTAAACACTAAACATGGTTGCTATGCCCAAAGCATAACTATTTTTTACATAAAACACTTTGTTCAAAAATGAAATCTCCTGCAACAATGGGCCAAACACATCTTTTTAAATTATAAACCTAACTAAAATTTGAAAAGAACACAGACTCACACACATAAAAAATAAAGCTAATTGAATACCAATCAGTGTGAGCCTTAGCACTACAAATAGACCTCAGGTGAGCTCAGCTCCTTTGTGAGACAGTGAGAGTCAGGGGAAGAGGACAAGAGAGCGATGATAAGCTTGTTATTGCTTAAAACACTTCTTCTTAGTCTTGGGAGTCAAAAAGTGATGAGAAAATTATAAAATAAATATAAGTCATACATAATAGAAACTATTCATGATCTTTTAAGAAGTCCTTAGGTTTTTTCCCTGCATTTATGCTAATGACCACATGCTTACAGGCGATTAGCATAAATCCCTAACTAAAATACGCGATGAAAACGGATTTTATATGGCAATAAAGAACAACATCGGATCTAACAGTATGAATTCATTTTTCAAAGTTCCCGAAAATACCTACACTGTAAAAAAAAATATGCTGTTTTTACGGTAAAATACCGGCAGCTGTGGTTGCCGAAACTGTACCGTTAAATTACGGTAAAACATTTTTGTCATATACGGTAAAAAAATGTATTGATACTGTTGATTTTATAGTTAAAAAATTTGCTTAATTCAATATTTTAGCGTAGTTAAAATATTGAGTTTTTACATAAAAAAAAACATTTTTTTACCTGAAAATGTACATGAAAAGTTGTTTTATTTTACAGTTTAAAAAAGTGCTTAATTCAATATTTTACCATAAAAATTAAAGTTTTTATATTTTAGAAAAACATTTTTTTACCTGAAAATGTACATGAAAAGATGTTTTATTTTACAGTTAAAAAAAGTGCTTAACTCAATATTTTACCGTAAAAAATAAAGTTTTTACATTTAAAAAAAACATTGTTTTACCTGAAAATGTACATGAAAAGTTGTAATTGTTTACAGTCAAATACCGGCAGCTGTGGTTGCCAGAACTCTACTGTTAAATTACAGTAAAACTTTTTCTTCTTTTATGGTAAAAAATATATTGATACTGTTGTTTTTACGGTTGAAGAATTTGCTTGTTTTTTTAACAATAAAAAAAACTGAAATTCCGGGAAAAAATTTGGTAAAAAAATATATATATTATATTATATATATTATATTTTTAAAAATATCAGATATTTATTTTTAGATATTTTGTAAATATACTTAAAATATTCAGACAAATTAGCAGTTCGATTGTTGGCAGAGGATGCAGAACTTGCCAGACAATAGTGTATTCTGTGCCACATTCTATTCTGTAAAGTTAATACACAGAGCATGAATTAATATTGTCAAATTACTATATGTACCAAAACAGCCAGAAAAAATATCCACCTTAAACTTTTCAAATATATACTCTTTATTTGAAATTTGTTGTAAACATCAAGTATTTTAAGTTGATCATATAACAAAATATATATGAATGATGGGTGGGTCATGAAGGAGAGCCCATGCTCTCGGGAGAGCAGCACAAAAGCAATTTGTAGTAATGATACGCGTTGTGGATTATTGCTATCGGCCATCTGTTTCTATGGTGTGTTCTTTTTTATAGATTTACTGATCTTATTTGACTGATTTCTCATGCAATTGAAATTTGGAACATTTGGATTATATGTATAAGCAAGCATGGCTCAAAAAAGAGAATCAAAATTGTAACTATCTAAGAAGGAAAAAGAGCATAGAAAAAAAAAGAGTTTAACATTGTAATCAATTCCATTTACTGATGGTTGGCCAGCGTAAGTACTATGTACCAAGTACTATGGGGCGTTCAATTGAAAGCGCTATGTTAAATCCACATACCTCATCTACAGCAAGCCCAATTGGAACAAAACAGTGAGGTTAATTAAATGTATCATAATAAACTGTTCCAATTTGAAAACCAGTGTAGTAAGCGGAACACACTTTACTTACACAATGTAACAAGATACCTTTACACTTAAGTGAAAGTACAAAACCAGTGCAGTAACGCTGAACATGTACAAAGTGTACCAGACAATTTTTCTTGTAAACCTTTCAACAAAAACACAACACTATATCTGCAGTGTGTATAACATCGAGTGTACCTTTTATCATATTGTCCCTCAACTTCACTGGAAGGTCCACTCATGGTCAGCCAGGTCTGAGATCAGAGTGAGGACTCTGGGATTGACTGAGAACACTTTTCTCTTCTTGTTCCACTCGACTTTGGTGCCGTTCTCAGGATTTATTGAAAAGAAACACCTTTAAGAAAGAGAGAGAGAAAACATCTCAGGTGGGATATCTTATGCCTTGCATTTTCTAATGTTAAATAAAAAGAAAGGGTAACACTTTACAATAAGGTACGCAAAAACTTGTGTAGTTATTGAGGAACAAATGAGTAATGAATGATGAACGACCAGGGCCCTAACTGGGGCCCTAACGGGGCCCTAACAGGACCCTAAGTTACTGGTAAACAGACTGGGGGACTAATGTATTCGTTAGTGAGTAACGAATGATGAACAACCAGGGCCCTAACAGGGCCCTAAGTGACAGTTACTCAGTAACTACTGAGGAATTACTGGTAAACAGACTAGGGGACTACTGTATTTGTTACTGAGTATCGAATGATGAACAACCAGGGCCCTAACTGGAACCCTAACAGGGCCCTAAGTGACAGTTACTCAGTAACGAATACATTAGTCCCCCAGTCTGTTTACCAGTAATTCCTCAGTAGTTACTGAGTAACTGTCACTTAGGGCCCTGTTAGGGCCTCAGTTAGGGCCCTGGTTGTTCATCATTCACAGTAACGACTTTATCAGCAAGTACATAACAGCCCAAATGCCTGATCCAAACACACACCCAGACTCAGTAACGAATAGAGTAGTCCCCGAGTCTGTTTACCAGTAACTCCCCAGTAGTTACTGAGTAACTGTCACTTAGGGGCCTGCTAGGGCCCCGTTAGGGCCCCAGTTAGGGCCCTGGTCGTTCATCATTCGTTCCTCAGTAACTACACATGTTTTTGCGTACCTTATTGTAAAGTGTTACCAAAGAAAGAAATGTTACCGTTGGAGGAACTCCAGTGTAGACCGTAGATCCACCGGGTAGTGTATGTTCAGGCAGTAGTAACTGCCAAACATCAGGCAGATGGCAGATGTGAAGGAAGTGATGTGGTCATTGACAACCTTTCTGTCGATGCTCAACATAAATGTCTCAGAGGCAAAGCAGGAGGACCCTAAGAATAAACATGAATAAAAAATGTACTTAAATGATAATGACAAGGGCTTCAATAACAGCCATAAATTCAAATTAGCCAGTGTCTCAAAGTGGGCTAAAAGCTAACATGAAAATAAACAAGCCAAGTACAAGTACAAGTGGGTGTTAGTACACCGATCTTGCAGGTTTGGTTCAGTTTACTTACCACACACAATAAGGCAGGGTGTTGGTGGCACATTCTCCATCTGAACCTCCTCAGCAAGGCTTGTCTTCTCAACGTAATGGAACAGATGCTGTTCCTTCTCATCAAAATGAGCCATTAAAAGAAGCACCATCTGTATGACCTCTTCTGAGCAACCAGTGGACTGGCCTCTTTCAGTTTCAAGCTTAACCCATTTAGGCCTAAAGCGCCTGGAAAAAATGCCTGTAAAACCTATAGGCGATTTCAGAAAAGCCCCCAAAACCTGAAGTTTTTCTAGAAATTCAGCAATTGTGTTAACGCCTACAATATTTACATACAGGTAGAAAAGTAAATAAAAAAGTAAAAAAATATGTAAAAGTGCAGGAACAGCACAAAACAGTAAAAAAAATAAAGTATAATAAAGTGAAATAAGTATATAAGAAAGTAATAAAGTATATAATAACAAACATTGGAAGGGGAACAAACTGGGACTAAAACTGTAAACAGTCTGCGTTTTAAATTACATGCACTTGTATGTGATGACTACTGAATAAAAGTATTATGCATAATACAAATACAATTGCATTCCATCCTAAGAAGTAGCGTAATTAAAAGATACAGGCTATCATTTGGGAATGTATAGTAGCCTAGGCCTTATTGTTCTGGAGATCGCAGTTAGGTGTGAAATTCCAAAGAAGCTCTATTCTTTGGAAGAGCCTTGAACATCCTGCATACGGGCCCGTCGTTGCCTTGTTACGCCACTGGTGACATTCCAGAGAATTTTATCTGGTTTTACGGGTGCTTTACGCATCTCCGGGACAGTAATACATCTCTTACATATAAACTGTCGTAATTTCTTATTACAGCATCATCACAATCAATAAGTATTACTATTGATAAGTATAAGTGACATTCCAGAGAAGCTTATCTGGTTTTACGCACCCGGGTGCTTTACGCATCTCCGGGACAGTAATACATCTCTTACATATAAACTGTAGTAATTACTTATTACAGCATCATCCCAATCAATAAGTATTACTATTGTCCTTGCCTCCAGCTGGCCGCAAATCTGTCCCGGGACATATTTCTGGCGAATTGCGTCCGAAAGAGATTCTTACTCTGTCGCCAGTAATCTCTTCGCACCGGCAACACAAGCAGCCCCATTCCCATAGCCCCATTCCATACTTCTTCTTCCTCGTCGTCATTCACGAACATGTGCCTTAACCATAATTCCCGGTCAATCGGTTCGTATTCGTCATCAAAGTACTCGGCCTCATCAACATCTTCGAAGCCGAGAAACTCCTCGAAATCGCTACCGTCAGAAAAGTCTTCAGTCTCAAATTCCGCCATACTTGCTTGAAGAAATTTCTGAACTAAACTCACGAGGAACAAGTTGACACCTATATGTGTCTATATTGATGCATTTCATTGGCCCAGAGGCCGACACTTTGGGCAAAAACCCCCCTTATACAGAAAAACTACGAAAACGCTTTCCCGTCCTTAAAGGTAGAATGACGCAACAGCGCCCCCGGCTTTAAAGGTAGAACAGCGGCAATGCTTTCCCGGCTTAAATGGGTTAAGAAGAGCATCCAGAACTTGTTTGTGTTTATGTGCATCAACACGTTTGAAGAAGTTTAAGAGACGTGCCCCCTTTTTGTCCACATTGGCAAGGAAGGACACAATCAAACTCACGCCAGTCAGTTCCTGGAAGTGTGCTGCCATACCAACTTCCTTAAACAAAAATGGCCAATCCTGGCTTAATTTCTGGATACTAGCACCATTATTGATCTCTTTACGCTGCGTGAAATATGTGGACTTGATTAAGTCTTTCACAACATCTGAATTGTAGTTCATATCTTCAAATGTCTTCATTTTTTCTTTTTTTTCTAGCTGACTCTCCACAGTCTCAGGGAGTGGCAGATGTTTCGGCATCCAGTTGACACAGCCATAGGTGTCTTGAACACTGGCTCTTTGTTCAGCAGATATTTCATCTGTGTCATCATCTGATGCTGCTTTGCGTTTCTGTATCTTTGGTGTGTCAGGTCGTTTGACATTTTCAACTCTTGACTGGAGTTGCTTTGCCAGGGAATGATATCCAAGTCCAATAACATCACCATCAATCACATCTTTAAGAGACTTTGGATACCTGGCCACCATCCTTTTTACTATCTCTGTGGTGTTGTGTTTGGTTGGATTCTTACAAATCTTGATCATCTCAGAGACCACAATCCTTATCATTTCTCGTCGTAGTTTTGGACTTGGTCTTTTCTCTCTTTCCAAACTCTGTAATATCTCTTCAGAGAGCTTCTGCCATGGTATCTGAAAATTGTCTATCCAGTTTGGCGCAGGTCGATAACTTCCTGAGGGTGATGATGTAGCTGTGGATGATGTTGGTGAGGGAGTGACTGAGGACAGAGAGGATTGGAGAGACACTGGAGGGGAACATGCCGGGGCTGGAGTTGGAGTGAATGAGTCTGTAAAAGTACAACAAAAGAGACAAAAGAGAAATCATTAAACCTTTAATGTTTTTCTATTCTTAAAGAAATTATTAAACTATTACATTACTTGTGCAGTCCTGTAAGAGAAGTGTGCTGTGTAGTGGTGTCAATGTTTTACACTCACCCTTTTGGGCCCAGGCAGCAACCAGTCTTCTGGCTTGTATGGGCTTTAATACTGGCAGCAAGTCTCCCTCTGCAATGTACTTCAAATCATCTGTTGTTACTGCACCAAGTGTCTTCAAAGCATCTTCTACTGACTTGACAACTTGATCAGGAAGATCTGGAAGCACTGCTGCTATGGCATTGCTTATCTGAAGTGATTCAGCCATATCTGTAAAGACAGACAAAATAATCTGGCCTGCTGATTCAGTGTGACAAGAGACTGTGCTTCAATGGGACAATATGGTATCCATTGTTTATGTAATATGATAAAGGCCACATGTCAATTAGTTCACTAACAAGTCTGCATTCTAATCTTCCAGTGTTTTTTACACAGTACATGTGGTAGTGTGAAAGAAATTCCCCATCATACACTCTCATCAGAAAATGAAGTGCAAAATCATCTTTCACAAGAATGAGGATGATTTCACCAAACTCCACTGAATCATCATTCTTAGTGACAACAAATTGGCCCTTTCTGTAAATTATCCCATTATACTGCACATCACCAGGATTTTTTGTATTTCTTTCAGTGAAGCCAAAATGGAGAATTGTGCCTTTAACTTGCTCACTGTAAAGCTCTGAGTAAAATGGTGACCCATCTTTTATTTGCAAGGCTGGAGGACTCACTGACCCAGCGGAAAGAAAGGCCTGAAACATTTGATGCCTCTCTGAAAGAGTCAAACACAGATTTTTGAAATTCTTCAGATGCCTTGTACATCTTTTGAAGTAACTATGTTTGCTCTCAAAACGCATAGCCCATACCCTCATGAGTGGGCCAAATTTCAGGATCAGTCCTGGATAATGCCGCAAAAAATGGTGTTTAGGTCTCAAGTTGATTTCTGGAAATAGTGCCTTCCTGGTTTCCAAATATTCTTGGATGAGAACATCTAGATAGGCAACCTGAGCCTTGGAAATTTGCTGAGCACAAATCAGGTCAACAATGTCCTTAAGCTGCAAAAGTAACTGCCACACATTATCTTCGGGGTCCTGCACTGTGTCTCCAATTATCAGAGGCAACAGTCTCAAGAAGTTCCAATTTTGGACAGCATGTCCACTCAGTTTCAGTGTGTGAGGACTGACCTCACAAGGTTTGGAGGAAGCATCTGTTGCTTTGTATTTTAACTGCTTGATTCGCCTGTTCAAAATTGTGTAGGTGAACCATTTCTTTTTTTTGATTGAATACTTGAGGTAAAGAGCAACATCGTATGAGAGGACACCCTCAAAGATGTCATGACCGAGACAGGGGGGCAGGCCAGGTGAACAAACATCAAAGTTTTGTAGAGTATTAAATAGTGACCTAAACTTTATCCCTTGTACTTGTGGAGAATCCTCTGTCTCCAGCTGTTCAATGGCAGAGCTGTACGTTTCTGGAGTCCGCTCCAGTCCACAGATGTTAGGATCAGCACCCTGAAGTTCAGTTCGAGAAATCAAACAATATCTGCAGAAGTACTGAGATGAACTGAAATTTTCTGTGAAACCACCAATGGCGTGAGAGCCCAGGTTGTCTCCAGCAATGCAGTAGAGAGCTCCCTTTACTACAAGTTCATCTCCCATTGTTATCCCATTTTCCTCCAGTTCTTTCAGATCAGTAAGGAGTTCAGAAAAAACCTTGGCCTGGCCAAATTCCTTAAAATCCTTCTCTCTACACAATAAAACCAGCAGCATGTGGTCAACATTTGATCGTACATGGGGGGGCATGTTGAGAAGAGAGAAGTACACAGCTAAAACCTTGTGCTTCTTTTTTGCAGATCCCAATGGGTTCACAACTTCGAATGCATCCTGGTACAAAACCAGCTTGAGACAACTTGGGATTTCCTGAAAAAATGTGTTTGACATAAACACCTTACCATCACAACAGTCAGAGAGAACATCTGTTTTGGAAACATTATTATGATCCACTGACATGAGGCCCTGCCAAAAACTGGACTCCTGCATAGCCTTTAAAGTCTTAAGCACAGGAATATAATAGGCACACCTCTCTATCCTGTTCTCATCTCTGCCCAACAAGATTTTTTTGGGCTCCACATATTTGAACACGTCTTTAAAGCACTGGGTTCTTGAGTAAGCAGTTCTCATTGGCCCTGTGTGGCAAGCTGTAAACAGGTCAGATTGTTTGATTGTGTCACTAATTTTTACAATGTCTTCATCTGAAACTGACATATCTTTTAGAAGCAAGTTTAGACGATTCAAAGTATATGTCTGTCCCAACTCATGTATATTCTGTATTTCTTCAACAATGTTTTGAATGGTAGACACTGGAAGAAGATGCTGTCCCTGAAGTTTCATGTAAAACATACATATATTTCTCAGATACAGGTCACAGAAATTAGACCCATCCCCTACAGTGTCATCAGCATCTAACACACTGGCAGGTTCCTGTATGGTAGCAGTTGTAGTGGGAGTCTCACAGTGTGTATCTTGGATTGATGCACAAATCACATTTTCTGCCCAATGTCTGTGCTTTCTGGACATGTGAGAGGTAAAAGACGTTTTTCCAGTGAACACACTTTTGCATCCTCTCACTGGGCAAGCGACATGACGGCCTTCTGCTATGTGCTCCTTTAAGTGAGCAACCAACAGTTTAGTTCCCTCACACTGGCGTTCACAAAGTGAGACGGTGCATTTTAATGGCGTTACGGTCACATTCTGAGCAACGGTTGATGTACTGTTGTGGTGGCGATAGAAGTGCGACTTTAGAGCTGTATAGCCTGAAAACACCTGCTTACAACTTGCTCCAACACATTTAAAAATATGTCGGGGTTCATTGCGGTGCAGTTTGCAATGCAAAACATATGCTTTTAAAGACTGAACGTTTTCTCCACATATGTTACAAGAATACATCTTCGATGGACAAATACGCCGTCATATCCACAATAAGCTTCAGCACATAGACGGATACTGCTTTAGCCCGCCAGGTGGGTAAACTCACACCGCAAGATAACCACGCACATAGACGGATCCTGCTTTATCCCGCCAGGCGGATAAACCCACACGCAAGATAACCGCAGGCTCCAGCACATAGACGGATCCTGCTTTATCCCGCCAGGCGGATAAACCCACACGGCATTTTTCAAAAGCAGTCAAACTAATGTCTCCTTAACACGTCTGCACATATATTACATGCGTTTCCAGGCTGTTCTGAAAGTCTAATGTAGCTAAAGGTACAGCTATGGGGACATTAACACAATGTTAACTGTCTGTAATGCAACCCTCTTGATAAGCTGAATAAACACAATTCAACTAACGCCTTGATTTACATACCGAGGTAACTGAAAAACAGCTCCAACTTCTGGCTGAGGCAAAGTCATAAAAAGTCGCTGATGAAATTAAACTTCACTCCGATGAAGACCGTCGATTTGAACGGGTGAAGTCCGAAACGAAGTTAACCAGCTCCGGAGATGCTCGGAGTACAGCCAGGAGTCAGATACAGTGCGCTGATTGGCCTATTTAAAACTCGGCGCGTTAATGTCAACCGTCGAGGGGAAATAAAACTTCTACATCATATTATTTATATCAGTTTCGATATAATTCGTTTTAAAACCATTCCCATAATTTGAGATGCTTTTAAATATAGCAGTATTGAAAAGCTATTAAAATCCATCAGATGTTTTCAGATGCTTTTAAAATCATTAAAATGGTTTTCCTTATATAAATTGAATTTAGGGCCTACCTCTGGAGGACCATATTTTTTAACATATTCTTCCCGTAGAAATGAAGGTATGATTTTGCTGAATGTTTCTCAGTTCTATACTGTAAATTAAAATGTAAACATCAGAAAAATCTTTAGTTTAGGCAGAATAATGCCGTTAATTTTACGATAATTACTCTTTTGTCACTTTACGGGAATTTTCCATGAATTTTACCCTTTTTTAAATTTTCAGGAAATATACTGTGTTATCTACATATTACGACTGTAAGAATTCAAGTTATGTATTGTTTCTTGATTTACGGTTACTCAATGTATTTACTACGGTTGCAGAGTTTACCTCCGGCCACTAGGGGATAGTGTTGTATTGCAGACCGCTGACCGGCTGAGTTGGCGGTCTACCTTGTTGTGTTCGTTAGCATTGCAGACGTTCCCGTTGCATAGCATGTTGAGCTGCTGGCATGATTCATGTGAGTCTTTCCTGATTAATACAATTGTTATTGTTTGATACTTGAGATGCTTATGTGTGTATGCATTTATGTGAATGTAGGAATTACTGTTGTTATTACGTTTGTAGCTTACATTGTTATTGCGTGTGATTGCTGCAGGACTTCTTCATCTTTGTCATTAAATCCGAACTCTGACATCGAGGAGTGTATTTCTTCATGAAGAAGTCATGGTTGTCGTTGGATGTACTGTTCCTGGCTGCGCTTTCGAGACCGGAGATGTGTCTGAAGCACTCGCCATTGCGCTGTTGACGAATCACAGACTTGTCCATCGAAACCCGCCGGCCCAGATCCCGACTACGCATGGTCCGAAACTTGATCGGCCTAAGGTCGATGTTGGCGTGACGATAGAGGAATGGAACGTTTTCATCCGTCGCTGGGACGTCTTTCGCACCGGTTCAGGCGTCGGGGCTGCCCACGCCCCTTTCCAGTTATTTCAGTGCGCTGGGCCTGAACTTGGAGATAGCATGTTGAAGGCCAATCCCAACATCACCTCCGGACCCCTGGTGGATCTGATCGCTGCCATGCGTTCACTAGCCGTCATTCCGGTTGCCACATGTGTCCTGCGCACCGAGCTGCTTCAGTTGCACCAGGAGCGTGATGAAGCATTCCGTGCCTTCACCGCCAGGGTGCGAGGGAAGGCGGAGACATGCGCCTACGTTGCGGTATGCGACTGTGGCAAGGATGTGGACTATACCGACCACATCATCCGTGATGTTCTGATCAACGGGATTTACGACTCAGACATACGCCGCGAGACACTGGGGATACCTGACATTCTGACAAAACCAGTGAACGATGTAATTGCAGTCGTTGAAAACAAGGAGATGGCCCGCAATGCTCTCCCGTCGTCCACTCTATCAGCCATGTCGTCATTCCAGCGCCTACGGAGAGATCAACAGACGGGCCCCGTCCCGACCCCAGCCCCAACAGACAGGGCTAGGCAAGCCTCGTGCCTGGGCTGTAAAAGCACCTTTAAGGTCTTCACGGAGGGACCTCGGGGTTGGAATACCAAGCCTCACCAGATTTGTGTCGGTTGCTATAGGGCCCGCCGACAGAAGAGGCGTCAACAGCCATCAAACGACGGTCAGCAGGCTGCCATGGAATCGGTGCCGATCTCCCAGATTTCATCGGTTCAACTCAAAGCACGCCCTGGCCGACGCTGCGGGGGCCGTCGCCGCACTCGGATGACACACAGCACTATCGGTGGTCCCACACCCATCAGGCTCGGGCACCACATTTTCTCCAGGGGGGAATGGAGGCGGGCCAAGCTAAGAGACCACCCCCGAGTCTTAATCACCATCTCGGTCGACAGGTCAGTCGGGCCGCGGGGCAGCATCAACCACCGAGGCTCGGACAATGAGGTGAGCATATCCGCGATCGCAGACACTGGCGCACAATCTGATCTGTGGTCTCTTGAGGAGTTCCTCGCCTGCGGATTCTCGCGTGATGACCTGCGTCCTGTTAATCTTAGCCTGTCAGCTGCCAACCGCTCCCCCATAGCCATTGAGGGAGCATTCTTCGCTAGGCTCTCGACAGCCCCCAGCGACAGTGGTGTTACGTCCTTCCGCTCGATGGTATACGTGAGCAGCTCAGTTCGAGCGATGTACCTCTCCTACGAGTCACTGCTTAACCTCGGCCTCTTCCCTGCGGACTTCCCATCAGGTAACAGTGGAGGACCCAGAGACGAGCATGGCCCTGGCGCACGTGACATACCAATCAAGCCCTTGTTTGTGAATGCTACGAGGTCTGCCGACAGTGGCTGCACAGACCAGGGTAATCCCCAGGACGCTCAGTGCTCATGCCCCAAGCGTACAGCCCCTCCACCACGGCCTCAGGCGTTACCGTTCCCCTGCTCACCGGAGACCAATGGTCGGATGAAAGATTGGCTACTAGAGAGATACGCCTCATCCACATTCAACACTTGCCCTCATCAGGTTTTGCCTTGCATGGAGGGGCCCCCTATCGAAATGCACGTGGACCCAGCAGCCACGCCGAAGGCATGCCACACCGCGGCTAATGTGCCTTTGCACTGGCAGCAGAAAGTCTACGACGACCTCCTTCGGGACGAAGCCCTTGGAGTCATTGAACGTGTGCCATACGGTGAGCCAGTGACATGGTGCCATCGTATGGTAGTCACAAGGAAGCACGACGGCTCCCCCCGCAGGACCGTGGACCTTTCACCTCTTAACAAGTTCTGCCAACGTGAAACCTTCGCCACTGAATCCCCATTCCACCTTGCACGTCGCATCCCGGGGGACACCTGGAAAACCGTCACGGATGCCTGGAACGGCTACCATAGTGTGCCCCTGCGTGTGTCGGACCGTCGTCTGACCACCTTTATCACGCCCTTCGGCCGCTGGCGCTACATCAGGGCGCCGCAAGGTTTCCTGTCATCTGGGGATGGCTACAACCGTCGTTTTGACGCCATCCTCTCGGACTTCGAGCGCAAGGAACGTTGTGTGGATGACACTATCCACTATGACACTGACCTGGAGCATCACTGGTGGAGGACCATCGACTTCCTGACACGTGTCGGCCGGTCGGGCATTGTGTTGAACCCAGATAAGTTTCAATTTGCGGAGAGGTGCGTAGACTTTGCTGGGTTCAGGGTGTCAGAAGCCACCATAGAGCCGCTTCCGAAGTACTTGGACGCCATCCGGGACTTCCCCACCCCGGACTCCACGACGGATATCAGAAGCTGGTTTGGCCTGGTCAACCAGGTGGCGAACTACGCCCAGTTGCGCGACACTATGGCACTATTCAAGCCGTTCCTCAGCCCACGCTGCAAATTCTCATGGTCCCCTGAATTGGAGGAAGCCTTCCAAACATCCAAACAGGCAATAATTGGGGCCATCCGTGAGGGCGTGGAGATCTACGACATGCGGAGGCGCACCTGCCTCCGCCCTGACTGGTCCAGGCGTGGCATTGGCTACTTCCTGCTCCAACAACATTGTAGCTGCGCTTCGGGCATACCTGACTGTTGCCCCGGAGGATGGAGGATCACCCTCGCCGGTTCGCGGTTCCTATCCTCGGCGGAGCAACGCTATGCGGCCATCAAAGGAGAGGCCTTGGCCGTGGCCTGGGGCCTGGAGCAGACGCGATACTTCACGCAAGGATGTGACAACCTCGTCGTGGTCACCGACCACAAGCCCCTTGTGAAGATCTTCGGTGACCGCACACTAGATGAGATAACAAACTCACGCCTGTTCAGACTCAAGCAGCGTACCCTCCCATGGCGCTTTGACATTGTGTACCTACATGGCAAGAGCAACCATGCTGCTGATGCGACTTCGAGGCATCCTTCCCTCTCGGGCTCTGCGAACGGCCTCTCATTGGGATCGCCTAGCGTACCTGACACTGTAGAATCCGCACTTATGGCTTCCATCCGCGACGATGCACAAGAACTAGGAGCCATCTCATGGTCCCTTCTCGCACGAGAGACGGCAGCTGATGCGTGCCTCGGCCACCTTCTGTCCCTGATCGAGCATGAGGGTAGGGTTGATGTTAATGACCCTGCCCTAGCGAGTCTGTCACCAGTCTGTGAGTCAATCTACGCGCAGGATGGCGTCCTCCTATATCACGACCGTGTCGTGGTTCCACCGTCCCTCCGTGAAGGAGTCCTTCGGCACCTCCATGCCGCCCACCAAGGAGCTTCCGCGATGGAGCAGCACGCCCGGGCCATAGTCTTCTGGCCCGGGATGTCGAGGGACATCCGAGCCACCAGGTATGGATGTACAGACTGTAACTGCAATGCTCCGTCACAGGCATCCACACCCCCCCTACCATCCTCACCGCCATCCACCCCGTTTGAGGCGGTGTTTGCTGACTTCTTTGATTATGGAGGCCGCCACTACCTGGTTGTCGGTGATCGACTCTCGGGCTGGGTGGAGGTCCTCTGCTCCACAGCGGGCACTGATCTGGGAGGCTCGGCTGGCTTGGTTCGCCACCTACGCACGTTCTTTGCCACCTTTGGCGTGCCGGAGGAACTTTCGAGCGATGGTGGTCCAGAGTTCAAGGCTAGCCATACAGAGGACTTCCTCCGATTATGGCACGTCAGACATCGCGTGTCCTCGGTTGGTTTTCCACAGTCGAATGGGAGGGCGGAAGTTGCGGTGAAGACTGCTAAGCGTCTTCTGGTGTCCAACACTGGCCCAACTGGCGGTCTTGATCATGATCGTTTTTTGCGTGCCATGTTGCAGTTGCGCAACACACCTGACCCCGACTGCAACCTCTCACCGGCGCAGATTATATTTGGTCGTCCCCTTCGAGACTCTTTTTCTTTCGTCAACAGGCTAGAGAAGTTTGCGAACCCTCATATCCGACCGCTCTGGCGCCAGGCATGGGCCGCGAAGGAGGACGCCCTTCGGACCCGGATGTCCCGCACCACTGAGTCTTTGAGGGCTCACTCGAGACCGCTCCGCCCATTGGTACTTGGTGAGACAGTATTCCTCAAGAATCAGCAGGGCCCGAGTCCACACAAGTGGGATCGGTCAGGGGTCGTGGTGGAGTCACTGGGTCACGATCAGTATCGGGTTAGGGTTGACGGGTCGGGGCGCCTGACTTTGCGCAACCGGCGATTCCTTCGCAGCTACACTCCAGCCACCCCCTACGCCCGGCAGCAGCCAGCTGCCCTGTTGACGCCGCCCGCGACCTTGGGCCGCCAGCCCCTGCCTGTCCACCCTGGGCTAGTGATGCCCCGGGGTGTCGTTCCTCAGGCAGCAGACGGACCCCGTGACGCGGCTTTGGACACCTCCCCGCCGGAGCCCCCTGGTGAGGCATCCTCTGGTCTCGAGGCCCAGGAGGCCCCCGTTCCTACGGGCGTCAACCCAGATGCATCGCTTACGGCGTCGCAGTCGCCCCATCTTGGACAGCCGTGCCGCGTGAGGAGGCCACCCAGCCGCTACGAGCCCGAGACGGGCCGTTGGATACAGGACTGAGTCCGTTAACCTATTCCCGTTCATAGCTTTCCGGACTGGGGGGGATGCAGAGTTTACCTCCGGCCACTAGGGGATAGTGTTGTATTGCAGACCGCTGACCGGCTGAGTTGGCGGTCTACCTTGTTGTGTTCGTTAGCATTGCAGACGTTCCCGTTGCATAGCATGTTGAGCTGCTGGCATGATTCATGTGAGTCTTTCCTGATTAATACAATTGTTATTGTTTGATACTTGAGATGCTTATGTGTGTATGCATTTATGTGAATGTAGGAATTACTGTTATTACGTTTGTAGCTTACATTGTTATTGCGTGTGATTGCTGCAGGACTTCTTCATCTTTGTCATTAAATCCGAACTCTGACATCGAGGAGTGTATTTCTTCAACGGTGATATACTATTTTAGATTTTACGGCCTTTGATTGCTGCTATTTGACCGTTTTTGACCGTGATTTCTACTGACTTTTTTTACAGTGTAGGCTATAAATTCCTGACTGGATATAAGCTCCTGTAAAGGCTATGAGTGATCCCAAAAAGAGCGACAACACGCACACACACACATAGGCCTACACACACACAGACACACGCACACACACAATACTAGAGGAAAAACGGCACGGAGGTTGCGGTTTATAGATACAATAAAATGATTGGGCTAAGAGGGTTTTTAACACTGGTGGTCATGTAGCGACACATTTTAGCAACTTACTTCTCTCACTTCTCTCACTTTCTCTCTCTCTCTCTCTCTCTCTCTCTCTCTCTCTCTCTCTCTCTCTCTCTCTCTCTCTCTTTCCTTCTTTCATCGTTCTTCCGCTTCACTCGCTACTGCTAGAATCAATGTAACTTTGCAACCGTGTAGGGTAGCCTACTGCCAACAACTGCCACACTCGCTGTGTATTTAGATGTTGGTTACGTGACGATGTGCCGCGTGCTGCGTAATTGACGTTACGCGCTGTACATTTTCTAAAAGGAGCTACGTAAAAAAATAAATAAAATAAATAGGAGAAGGATTTTTATTGCAGCGGCGGAGAAAATTCAGCAGCGGCGGGGCGCTGTCACGTTAAAATTGTACCGGGGGCGAAAATTGTACCGGCCTACGTCATCGTTTGTTTACATCCTGACAACCTGACAACCTGCCCTGCAACAGACGACGCGATGCAGAAAACATGTTTCCAAACGACGAAATAACATAATACAGATAGCGGATCGCTATCTGAATTATGATAGATAGCGATAACACTTGTTTTTACTTTATATTTGTATTGTATTTAATTGTTTAATCGAAACAATAAAGAAAATTGCCCGCGAAACGGGCGATCGTGTCAAATGACGCGTCAAATCACGTAGGAAGGTTCTTGAACATTCTAGACTATGAAACCTGCTTAAAACACTCAGTTTACTAGCTAAATTCGATTAAACAATTCAATACAATACAAATATAAAGTAAAAACAAGTGTTTTCTAGCGATCCGTTATCTGTATTATGTTTCAAGAACCCTCCTACGTCATTTGACGCGATCGCCCGTTTCGCGGGCAAAACATTTGTCATTTGACGCGATCGCCCGTTTCGCGGGCAATTTTTTTTATTGTTTCGATTAAACAATTAAATACAATACAAATATAAAGTAAAAACAAGTGTTATCACTATCTATCATAATACAGATAGCGATCCGCTATCTGTATTATGTTATTTCGTCGTTTGGAAACATGTTTTCTGCATCGCGTCGTCTGTTGCCGGGCAGGTTGTCAGGATGTAAACAAACGATGACGTAGGCCGGTACAATTTTCGCCCCCGGTACAATTTTAACGTGACAGCGCCACTGCTGTGTGAACGTGGGGGAAACACTGCACACACACACACACACACACACACACACACACACACACACACACTCATTTAGGCCCCGTCCACACGGACCCGATTTTTGGGTGAAACCGCATAAGTCTTGTGCGTTTCGGCCGACCATCGAGACGGAGTCGGCGAATCCGGTGTCCAAAACCGCACATTTCTGAACCCTCGGAGGTTGTTTCAAATCTATCAGGACCTACGCGGTTTAGTGTTAGGAGTCGTGTGGACGCCTGAAACACAAACGATGATGTCATTAGCCCCCCACCAGCTGGGGGACGTCAGAGTTGCGTTGAATTTTTTATTGATTATTTTATTTGTATTATTTTTGTAGCTTTAAATAAAGCCCCTTGATCAATGTAATTACTAACTGTACATTAAAAAGTATTTTTGCTCATTTTAAAAGGTTGAATCTCCTCGTGACTGAATGTTTGTATACAGCGCGCAGGCTGGATGTGCGCAGGCTTGATGTGCTCCAATTTTTTCTGTGGAGAACCAGCGCCTTGAATATTTAGTACTACAGCTTTTCTACAGCTCAATGTGGTTGCGCAATGACTCTGTCTCTACGGAGATATTCCTGAACCGCATCAAACGAAACCGGATCGTTTTCGCCCATTTCGGCTTCGTGTGGACGGGGCCTTAAACACAGACTCGTTGCTCTCACTCCCTAACCAACGCGCACACACAAATTCTCACTTCACACACATTACGTAATTTGTGAGTGCTCACATAGTCACATATACACAATGTATGGAGACTATAGGGGCCGGTTCTGGCTGCACATTTCATCTAGCCATTTCTTATCGAGAGGTTCAATGTAGCCTAGTCTTTCTTACATTACGAACGAAGAGTGCCGTACACACAATTATGCGACGGAATGAAGAAGGAAGTACCAGCAAAGGAATAATGGTATTAACATGGCCTCAGGTTAACGAGATATGCAGCAACAGCTCTGTGATATCATTTCAATATATGACACCTTGCGCATGTGTTACCCCGACCCAGCCGTTAAACCAGAAAGTATGCAACTCTTACACCTCGCCTCAATTTTTGCCACACCGACACCAAGAGTGATATTAATGGTTTAAGTGCTGGCGGGGGAGATATTGATTAGCAGTCAAGCAGTCACAAGAAGGTGGAAAGAAGGAAGCACAGAGACACACACATCCATCCACACAGTGTTAATCTGTCGACTCCCTGCAGATGGGTTTAAACTAATTTGGGAGTTAATATCCTTCTCTGACATACAGCAACGTGAACAAAACCGCTGCAACCCATTACCAGTATAGTATGTAAGCATGTGACTCATGCTATTATTCAGTGTTTGATGTGAAACGCATGACACCACATTAGTCAGACTAAGACATGAAGCATTAATGAGCTCGTTTTGAACTGGCAAAAACTAGAAAAATAAATTTGATTTTTTAAAAGCAAAAATGAAAAGATATTGCATACCATGTAAAACAAAACAAAACAAACCTTCAAAACAAAACTTTTCCTTGTTATTTGTCTCATATCTGAATATACCCACTAAAGGGAAATGTGGGTCACAGCAGGGAACCAAATCAGTGCCTTTGTTCATACTGATGATGCTACTTAGCATCTTGTTTGCCCTCCTTTGCTAGCTGTCCTACAGATCCTCTGACCTGCACTTACTGGCTGCTCCCAAACCTAAACACAAATGTAGAGGACATAGGGCATTTGCTGCTGTTGCCCCTAAACTATGGAATAGCTTGCCACTGCACGTTAAATTGTCCCCCTCTGTAGCTATTTTTAAATCAAATCTTAAAACTCATCTCTACTCTATTGCCTTTAATTCAGTATAACCTTTCTTTTACCTCATCTTTTAGTCTTTTGATCCTGATGGCACATTGATTCATTGCATTGTGGCAACGTCTAGCCATTATCATTGTTATTACTATTGTTACTGTTATTATCGTCGTCACAAATGTATGATTGTTACATGTTTTTGTTGTTTTTTTGTGAACACTTTGGTCAACTGTTTTTTGTTTTTTTTAAATGTGCTTTACAAATGAATGTACATTTACATAAATTTAAATCTAAAATTGTAACATGATATACATGGTCATCATATCATTTTGAAAACATGGATACATTTATGAGACCAAAAATAAAAGATTTCAAACCAAACTTGCCAAAAAGCTTTGCTAGAATTACTTACTAAAAAACATTGTTATATCGTTGCTTATAAAAAGCTTACGTAAATCCTCTAATCTTTTTTGCAGACATAGTGTTCAATATGCTTTATTGCAACTTTATTCCTCTCTGGTTGTGTGACAAACAAGCGTGTGAGGTGATTAAAATGAAAAAGCCTTTTCATAGCCCTGAATGGCACTGCAATGCCAAAGTTATGTGCAGAAGAAAACAAAAGACCTCCCAAGTGGGGGGCTAAGTCAGAGCAGAAAAAGTACATCCACCACAAGATACACCTTGTGTGAGCTAGAGTTTAGATTTTCTGCCCGCACCCGAGCCCGAACTGAACCGACCAGACCCGCGGGCCGGGTCGGTCCAATATTTCCCGCCACTATCCTCGGGTCGGATCGGACCGGGCGTGATCAAGCTTCTTTTTTTTTTTTTTAATCACTATTAGCTTAATTGGTACGGGCAAAATTGTCTATTAATCAGACGAAATATTCTATATAGGTAGATAATATTCTTAATGTATACAAAGTTGCAGAAGTCAGACTACGAAATTGCAAAAGGCAACGTGTCATGCGCAGTTTTCCTCCACTGGCAAGCGTAACACCGAGCCTGCCCTGCTGTGCTGAATTGGCTGGCGTGCAACATTGAGCCTGAAGAAGTAAAGAAAAAAATAAAAACTGGAGAATTAAAAGTGAGCAAGTTTGAAGGAAAGTCGGAGGTATGGACATATTTTAAACAAGTCGTGGGTAGTGACAATGTTTGTGTCGGCTTTGTGGAGTGCAGCAAGTGTGGCATGCTGTTCACTTATGATAGCGAAAAAACGGGTACTTCTTCCATGAACAGACACATGAAGCAGGTTTGCCATGCAAGAAAGGATGATAATCAGCCTTCAATGTCATCTTTTGTTACTTCTCCAACCATACCCATGATGAGAGCGAAGCAAGCCCTCACAGAGAAATGCGTTGGGTTTTGTTGTAAGGACATAAGGCCGTTTTACATTGTAAGTGGCCAGGGCTTCCAGGAGCTAGCTCAAGAACTAGTCAACATTGGCGCTACATATGGTCGTGTATCAGCGCAGTCCATCCTTCCTCACCACAGCACTGTTTCCAAGGCTTGTATAGTAAAGGCAGAGGAGAAGAGGGAAGTTCTTGTACAGACGCTCAAAGATGCTCTGAAGAATGGAGACGTGGGAATGAGCACAGACATGTGGACCGATGACTACAAAAAAATAAGCTACATCGCAATAACGTGTCATTACGTCACCGACGACTTTGCATTAGTTGGTAAAACTCTTACCACAGCAATGTTTCCCATTGAGGATGCGAAAACAGGGAAAAACATCAGACGTGAAATAAGCCGCCTGCTGGTGAACAAATTTGGCCTCGACCCTAGCTCCCTCAATCGAATAGTGTGGGTAACAGATGAAGGTAGCAACATCATCAAAGCCCTGGAAATATATAGGAGGCTTTCTTGTCTCGATCACTTGATCAATACTATCTTTCGCCATGGCCTGCAGTCCGACGCACTGGCCGACAATGCGTCAGACATAGGAGAGACAATATCTGCTGCGAAAGCACTCGTGAAACATCTCAAACAATCTGGCCTTGTTGCGCAATTATCGAAGACAGTGCTACAGATGGGAGACACGCGATTCAGCACCGTTTATCTCACACTGAAATCAGTGCAGGACATCTACCACGAACTATGGGAGAAGCTGGAGACGCGCGGTGAGCTTCAGCGCATCAAAAACATCGCTCCAGACTTATTGGACTTTCTGGTCAACTTTTTGGAGCCTTTTTATAATGCCCAGAGAGAGCTGGAAGGCGACAAATACCCAACTATCAACCTGGTCTGCCTCTGGGTTGAGAGGCTGAAGAATCACTGCGAGCCCTCTCCCATCGACTCTCCTCAGCAAGCCTTTGTGCGCCAGAGACATGCTGAATTCATACGACAAAAAATCTAAGTGGACATGCTGCACAAAGTTGCTCTTTTTCTGTGGCCAAAGTTCAGCAAGTTGAGGATGATGTCTGTCGCGGAAATATCCGAAGTACACGTCTATGCTCGCACCCTACTCTTGCCTCTGGAGGATGGTGCTGCAGGTGCTGCAGCAGCTGAGAGCACTGGCCTCACACCACCAGTAGCCAGGCCCAGGAGAGACGCTGTCTTTGCCGAGTGGGAGAATCAAGATGACGACATTGATCAAGATGACGATGAAGTTGCCAAATATAATTCTCAAAGGCATGTCATGGAGGACGACAGGGACCTATTGAAGTGGTGGAAGCTCAATGGGTTGGTATACCCAAAACTAGCCAGGCTGGCACGGTCCGTCCTCTGCATTCCAGCGAGCAGCAGCAGCAGTGAGCGCGTCTTCAGCGCAGCCGGACGGACCATTGAGCAGAGAAGGACGGCTCGAAAACCTGCCACTGTCGACGCGATCCTGTTCTTACATAACAGCATGTAGAACCTTGTAAGTAAGCTATATCTTTATAATGAATGTATGCTACTATTATTTGTTACGTTATAGCAGGCAGCATATTTGGCCTAATTAATTTCCCTTCATCTATCCTCATACAGGCAGGAGGCTACAATCAACAGGCAGGACGTAAACCTGGGGTGGACATGCTCAGTTTAATAAGCCCCGTTTTTATTTAATCCAATAATTACTTTGTTAATTCTCTATATTATTTTTTTTGTCTTGAGTGTGTTGGCTTAACCACTGATGCCTAGCCCGCCCCAATCTTGATTCTTCGATACTCGAGTTTTTTTGCGCAAGGCTACTCTATGCCTATTTTAAATATGAGTAGGCCTATTGTTTTGTCAAATTGTTCTATTTTATACTTTGCTAATTTATTGTTATTTCGTGTTAATTTTGTAGCTTGGCTATGTTGTAGGCCTACGTCGTAGTGAAAATATGGACATTAATCACGTTTGCACTGTGTTTTATAGCCCATAGACATATTTAAATATAGGCTACTTATTTATTTTACTTACAAATATTCTGAAACTTTCTGTAGTCCTACTGTATTAGAGTAATAGGCCAACTTAGGCCACCCAAAATAGTTGATTTTTTGTGTTTATCATCGTGGTTATTTTCTGTGTTTATCATCATTGTAAGTCTCTTCATTTGGATGTACGCTACGATCCAATTACGAATAAACACACATTTAGGCTACAGGTGTTGTCCTTGTTGCATTGTTCATCTGGATAATTGTTAACCAATTTCTGTGATTCACTTCAAGCAACTCAAAATTGTTGTTGACAGCGTCAGCTATAACCGCCCACATATTAAGAAATGGTCGGGTTTAAATCGGTCGCGGGCTCATCATTACAGTTAATGTACCGGGCCGGGCCGGGCTCGAATGAGCACGGGCTCGGATAGGGTCGGGTTTGATTTTTCGGCCCGATCTAAGCTCTAGTGTGAGCATGAGAAGACGCAAACTACTGCGATTGAACTCACGTGAACGAATGGCAGGAATGACAACTTTTATAATTAACTTGGAAATAAGTCTGACATCAACAGTTCTAATTTATTGGAGTTATATCCAGCAAGAACATTAACCTTTGATATCTTTGGTTGAAAGAACACTAAATAACCATAAAGTGGAATTACTGTGTTCAGACAATCTGCAAACTGATAAAAAATGCATTAACATAAAAATGACCTATCTTCTGTTGGAATCCCAAGTACAGCCAAATGGGGGCACCGCTGACCGGTAATCACAACCTAGGACCCTGGGAACGTAGGGCCCTTGGAACGTAAGGCCCTGGGAACAGTCCTTTCCATTTGGACAAGAGAAAAATATTTTTTTTCTGCATGCTGCAGCACTGCAGGATTAAATTGACAAACTGTAACTTTGTCAAAGAAACAAAATATGGTGTAAGGGTTTTGTGGTGTGCAGGGATGCAGTCATTCTAAAAGGTTTGCAGGGGGGAACCTGCTTCTTGTACCACTACCCGCCTTGTCTTCATGTTTACCCATGCATACCAAGATGAGGGAGCCAAATCTCCAGTGTCTTCTGCTGGCCTAGATAGGATTACAATCAGAGAGAGAGAGAGAGAGAGAGAGAGAGAGAGAGAGAGAGAAAAAAAACAGAATGAGTAAATGTTACTCCCCACACTGCACTCTCAGAGATCTGGAAAGAGAGAGGGAGAGAGACCTAAAACAGTACGTTCTGGCTGTACATTCATCATCTGCATCGGCCTCTGAATACATGGTCATCTGTAACTGTCCAAATAAGAGCCACTGAAGATTTGGGTGCAGCTGTGAAAGTCTTTAATAGGTGTTTGGGTGCTCTGTCCCGGGCGACACCCAAACTATGTTGGGCAGCACAGATTAGGAAGCCGCAGTGAGAGGCAGTTTTCAGTCAGGCCAGGCATGCATCAATAGATAATGATGTACACTCCAACCTGGAGTGTCTTGACCCACAGTACAGCTACCGGTAAGGACCCTTTGAATATTAAAGAGGGATGGCACATAAATGATAAAAAAAATGCATGAACAAAAGAAACTCAGAAACCTTACGCTTCCCTTAAGAGAATACTTGGATGTTTTCAGGTTAATACTATAGAGTTGGGTCCAAAGAGGCAATTGACCTGGAGCATGAGTCACGCATAAGTTGTTCAAACAAAGTACTGCATGTCAAATATGTAGGCAGATGGCTGGTGTAGGTTTAAAAGGAGAAGGAAGCAAACATTGTCCACATCCGGCTTGAAAAGCAGAGGTATAATTGGGAATTTTCATGTGGCCCCTATGTATCATTTGCTTTGTGTGATATATCTGTGCCCTAAAATAGCATAATGTATTAGACCTTGTTTCGATAATTCTATGTGGAGTTGGTTGTGTTTCCATATGGTTTAGTTGCTTTGCCTATGATCCAGAACATGCATGGCCTATGCATGAAATTCAAGAGCATTAACAGACACATCTGTCTTTTCGGAGGCAACAACATCCTAATATGGATAACTCCACATGTGTTGAAACAAGGTACAACATATTGTGTGTATTGTCACACAGATACGCTTGCATGTGGGAGATTGAAATGGAGTGTGTCTCACGCAATATTTCCACATTACCAGGAATTGGCTGTGTACTGGAGGCAGTAATTGTATTTCCTCCATCCAAGGAGTAAAAAATGGTTTCTCAGAAACCTAAAGAAATTGCTTCCATCTGTCACAATTTCCAGAGAACTGTGACACAGATACAGCGATTTCCCCCCCTTCAGAGATTTCCCCGATGCATTTGTTATAAGGATTCACCTCACTGTGGAGTCCCCAATTTTAACATATTACGCTGAAACACACTAATGGAAGCGTTTTGCTTTAGCTAACACCTAAAAACATCTGGAGAAAATTGAAGAAGGCTAGCCTAGGAATATGTGTGTGGGGGGGGGTGGGGGTAAATAGATGACACCTCCTTCTTTTGAATGACGGGGATACAATTGTAATAACGATGAAGAAAGTTGAATTACGAACCTTGCAGCCTAAGCGAAGAAGCATTTCACATACCTGCTCCTGTAGGTATGTGAGGGGCTTGCCTAGAGGTGTTGCTGCATTGTCGAGACAGAGACAAGCGAGAGATTGTTGTTTTTATAATTGCCATTTCACTATTTTCCCCAAATTCATGCGCTGAATAGTGACCTGGTTGTGCATGCGTGGTTGCGTGTGTCTGTTGGGTTATCTGGATTATATAGGATGTAGCAAGCAAGTGATAACCAGTGATAACCAGATAAGACAGTGAAAACCGTGAGCTGCTAACCATCATGGGAGAGAAGGTAATGCAGGCGCATTAAACGGAGACGGGGAGAGATGATGCGTCATACGAGAAAGACGCAGAGGAATTTTCCTTGCGAGAAGCCCCGACCAAACCGGCTGGGCAGTGTAAAAAGCAAGAAGAATGTTGGGAGGCGGTACCGAAGTGGGAATTTAACCCTTTGTGCACCGCATGAGGTGCTTTTTTTTCCATTTCAACTTGAATATTGTTTGGGACATTTCAGTCCTCATTTGACATTGGTGGGGACACGACCCCTGGTCCCCATGCAAATCTACGCCCTTGCAAGGAAGGTTTTTTATACTGATCCAGGTGAAAAAATGTGTCCCTTGACACGCACCTTGGATTTTCCTGTTTAAAATTGAGCCGGCAAGTGGTTTGTCGTTGCAACCCTGTCTCGTCAAAATTACGTTCCCAGAGAACTATTCGGCATTCTCAATTACGTTTGTCATAAAACGTATTTTGTCCGCGATTACGTTTTATTGAACGTATTGCAAATACGTTCGTCCTCAGCCTATTTTTTGCCATTTATTAACCTCTAGGATTATGTTTGGTTGAAACGTATCCCAGATAGGTTAAATGTCAACGTATAGCACATTATTGTCATTAAGGCATATCTTCCTTTCAGGGAACGTTTCATTTAACGTATTTTGTCTGAAAAATGTATCTTGGCCGTGAATACGTTTTATTGAACATATCGCAAATACGTTCGTTGTCAACCTATTTTTTGCCATTAATTTACCTCTAGGATTATGTTTGGTTGAAACGTATCCCAAATATGTTAATTGTCAACGTATAGCACATTATTGTCATTAAGGCATATTTCCCTTTCGGGAAACGTTTCATTTAACGTTATTTTGTCCCTGATTACGTCTTATTGAACATATTGCAAATAGGTTCGTTCTCAACATTATTTCAACGTTATTTATTTAAGCTACCTCTTGGATTACATAGGCGACATTTAATTGAAACGTATCCTTAATAGGCTACGTTAAATTTCGATCACACATTATTGTCAGCATATAGGCATAGGCCTACCTCTCGGGGAAGCGTACGTTTGATTGTAATGTTAATAGTCCAACGTTATATCAACATGTCACAAGAGGAGAAATTAGCTGCTGACGGGGTAACTGTAGGAGCGGGGGTTGCTTTGTTGATTTCTTTATCTAGGGCTATAGCTGTGGTCAAAGCGGGAAGTGTGCGTTGTCTGGGCGGCTGCCTGAACTGAGCTGCAGGAAATTATGTTCACATGTTTCTTCATTCATTCATGAAGGCTATACCGGTGAACGGTGACGTCAGACTCACGCCCACCTACAAACCAATCAATGTCCAGTATCAGCCTGTCCTCTCGGAAAATACGACCACGTAGGTGGTTTGTTCCGCCACAGATTACGACCCATTGGAATTTATCCAAAACGAGCGAACGAGGCCCTCTACATGTGCGGGCAACCCTTTCTCATCAAAATTACGTTCCCAGAGAACTATTCGGCATTCTCAATTACGTTTGTCTAAAAAACGTATTTTGTCTGTGATTACGTTTTATTGAACATATTGTAATGACCTCGCCGGTGACATAACGATGTCGAGTCATTAGTAATTGAAGGAACTTTTAATGGACCAAAACCAGGTCACTGAAACCCGTAACCAACGGCAGAAATCCCACCCAAAACAAACCCCGGTTACCCCGGCAACCCCCAACACGGTCTCACTCACGTGCAGGCCCCCACCCTCGTGTTCTTCCAAGGCCCTCCCCCAGCTGACCTAATGATTCGCCCCCACACTGATTGACAAGAAGAACATTACAATACATGCACACAGAACAACTGGCATAACGGACAATGAAATACAATGCAACACATAACACACAAACTATTTAACTGTCCCAGGGTCGCTACAATATCGTCAATACGAATTCGTTCTCAGCCTATTTTTGCCATTTATTTACCGTGTTACTATGGCAGAATAAAGAATAAATTCATGCATTATCATTCAACTTGAACATGTGTTTTTACAGTATAGAGTGGTGGAGAGGGATGACGTATGTTGGCAAACCCGGAAGTGAACGTCGCCCTAGGTTCCCTTGACAAAAAGCCAACGGGTTTTCCATTGGATTTTGGATTATTGCAAAAAAATCCTCAACTCCTCAAAAACGGAGAATAAATAAATAAATAAAAATAACCGTGCTCCAAAGAAGGAAGTGTAAACCAATGCATTCTGAATGGGAGTGTTTCTCCGATTTCTCCATGCTACACAACGAAATGTAAACCCATGCAAATAAAGACTTCATGGTCATAATAATTTAAATACCATTAATCTACTACTGAGTGTGTAGGGAGGTATTCTATTTTTTTCAACGGGGCTGAATCCAGTCACTTGACCGTCATGGTTGCTATGGTGGTTGCTATCGACCGCCCCCTCTAATACTCGTGGCTCTAAAAACCACGCGCAAAGGAGCTGCCGTCAATTGGGTTGTTTTTGTCGTAAACTAGGGTCCGATGGTTGAAAAATAGACAGATATTCCAAGGTATCCAAGGCAGCTTGGATGTGTTTATTTTCTGCAGTTTAGACTTCTCCTATAACTAATTTTTGAAAGCAAAACACCAAGCTCATTGATTTAACGAGGGAGGGTTATTTGAAACAATTTATTCAATAAATATTTGTGAGAGGTCATTCCTTCTCCTGATTTTACTTCCTATTTATGTCTAGGATAAACCCCTACTGTCCACAAGCATCCCCCCCCTCCCCATATGGATTTGGAGAATTGTTGCCACGTCCCAGTGGTGGAGGTATCATATATATATGAAAGAGGGCATTCAATTATAGCCTACTACAATGATCAATTAGGAGGCCGAAGCCCTAAAGGAAGTGATGCAATAGGTGACTGAGTCGACAACATTTAAGTAAGCTGTATAGGGTCTCTTATATATCAAAGGGGGTCTCAAAGGACGCATACACTTCAACCTGTGGCTCCAGCACTACAGGAAATGACTCAGCAAGTGCTCCATCTCGTTGCAACTCACCCAGCGGCTCGCTTGCTAGATTTTGGCCTGAAGTTCTTCCCAGACCTACACCCTAGCCATCCAACATGCATGTCTGAGAATCAGGCCTCTCTTTAATAATGACAAAAAGTTATGAGAGAAACAGACATTAACTTTTTGTTATCTCATAAGCGGCGTGGTGCCGGCTCCTTTTGACCTTTTGACCCCCGACTTCAAAAACGTGGCCACAGGCCAGCTGTGTCTACACAGCTTTAGCCACAAATGTACACCTCGATCCCACAAAAAATGGGGACTAGAAACTAACCTCTGTCTTATGTACATTTACTGTACTGTTGGAGGTCACGCCCCTTTGCCGACCTTTTCGAGATAGCTAGGGATGCTAAAATGTTTACACACATTTCCCTGGGCCCTATGAACGACATATCCAAGATTTGGAGTTCTAGCCCTTAGAGAATTTTTTTTTTCCCAAATGGAATGTCATTTGGACAAAGCCCCTCAGAAGTGTAGCCTGCAAGATCTAATGGTTCAGAATGTGGTGGAAAAACTGTTTTTGTGATAGGAAGGTCCTACCGCCCTGAAATTTGAATACCTTATTCTAGGGTCTAACTGGGACCTCCGCACCGAAACTTGGCCCGGTCGGACCCCGAGGGCAGGAAGGGGGGGCCCTTCCTGCCCGAAACTTGGCCCGGTCGGACCCCGAGGGCAGGCTCCGACCGGGCCAAGTTTCGGTGTGGAGGTCCCAGTTAGGCCCTAGAATAAGGTATTCAAATTTCAGGGCAGTAGGACCTTCCTATCTCAAAAACTGTTTTTCCACCACATTCTGAACCATTAGGTCTTGCAGGCTACACTTCTGAGGGGCTTTGTCCAAATGACACTCCATTTTGGAAAACTTTTTTTCTCTAAGGGCTAGAACACCAAATCTCGGATATGTCGTTCACAGGGCCCCGGGAAATGTGTGTAAACATTTTAGCATCCCTAGCTATCTCGAAAAGGTCGGCAAAGGGGCGTGACCTCCAACAGTACAGTAAATGTACATAAGACAGAGGTTAGTTTCTAGTCCCCATTTTTTGTGAGATGGAGGTGTACATTTGTGGCTAAAGCTGTGTAGACACAGCTGGCCTGTGGCCACGTTTTTGAAGTCAGGGGTCAAAAGGTCAAAAGGAGCCGGCACCACGCCGCTTATGAGATAACAAAAAGTGAATGTCTATTTCTCTCATAACTTTTTGTCATTATTAAAGAGAGGCCTGATTCTCAGATATGCATGTTGGATGGCTAGGGTGTAGGTCTGGGAAGAACTTCAGGCCATAATCTTGCAAGCGAGCCGCTGGGTGAGTTGCAACGAGATGGAGCACTTGCTGAGTCATTTCCTGTAGTGCTGGAGCCACAGGTTGAAGTGTATGCGTCCTTTGAGACCCCCTTTGATATATAAGAGACCCTATACAGCTTACTTAAATGTTGTCGACTCAGTCACCTATTGCATCACTTCCTTTAGGGCTTCGGCCTCCTAATTGATCATTGTAGTAGGCTATAATTGAATGCCCTCTTTCATATATATATGATACCTCCACCACTGGGACGTGGCAACAATTCTCCAAATCCATATGGGGAGGGGGGGGGATGCTTGTGGACAGTAGGGGTTTACCCTAGACATAAATAGGAAGTAAAATCAGGAGAAGGAATGACCTCTCACAAATATTTATTGAATAAATTGTTTCAAATAACCCTCCCTCGTTAAATCAATGAGCTTGGTGTTTTGCTTTCAAAAATTAGTTATAGGAGAAGTCTAAACTGCAGAAAATAAACACATCCAAGCTGCCTTGGATACCTTGGAATATCTGTCTATTTTTCAACCATCGGACCCTAGTTTACGACAAAAACAACCCAATTGACGGCAGCTCCTTTGCCGCGTGGTTTTTAGAGCCACGAGTATTAGAGGGGGCGGTCGATAGCAACCACCATAGCAACCATGACGGTCAAGTGACTGGATTCAGCCCCGTTGAAAAAAATAGAATACCTCCCCACACACTCAGTTGGTAGATTAATGATATTTAAATTATTAAGTCTTTATTTGCATGGGTTTACATTTTGTTGTGTAGCATGGAGAAATCGGAGAAACACTCCCATTCAGAATGCATTGGTTTACACTTCCTTCTTTGGAGCACGGTTATTTTTATTTATTTATTTATTTTCCGTTTTTGAGGAGTTGAGGATTTTTCTGCAATAATCCAAAATCCAATGGAAAACCCATTGGCTTTTTGTCAAGGGAACCGAGGGCGACGCTCACTTCCGGGTTTGCCAACATACGTCATCCCTCTCCACCACTCTATACTGTAAAAACACATGTTCAAGTTGAATGATAATGCATGAATTTATTCTTTATTCTGCCATAGTAACACGGTAAATAAATGGCAAAAATAGGCTGAGAACGAATTCGTATTGACGATATTGTAGCGACCCTGGGACAGTTAAATAGTTTGTGTGTTATGTGTTGCATTGTATTTCGTTGTCCGTTATGCCAGTTGTTCTGTGTGCATGTATTGTAATGTTCTTCTTGTCAATCAGTGTGGGGGCGAATCATTAGGTCAGCTGGGGGAGGGCCTTGGAAGAACACGAGGGTGGAGGCCTGCACGTGAGTGAGACCTGTTGGGGGTTGCCGGGGTAACCGGGGTTTGTTTTGGGTGGGATTTCTGCCGTTGGTTACGGGTTTCAGTGACCTGGTTTTGGTCCATTAAAAGTTCCTTCAATTACTAATGACTCGACATCGTTATGTCACCGGCGAGGTCATTACAATATGTTCAATAAAACGTAATCACGGACAAAATACGTTTTTTAGACAAACGTAATTGAGAATGCCGAATAGATCTCTGGGAACGT
Organism: Gadus chalcogrammus; assembly: GCF_026213295.1. Lineage (NCBI taxonomy): Eukaryota > Metazoa > Chordata > Actinopteri > Gadiformes > Gadidae > Gadus > Gadus chalcogrammus. The sequence continues at coordinate 23,372,999 of NC_079423.1, forward strand.
AATTTTGATGAGAAAGGGTTGCCCGCACATGTAGAGGGCCTCGTTCGCTCGTTTTGGATAAATTCCAATGGGTCGTAATCTGTGGCGGAACAAACCACCTACGTGGTCGTATTTTCCGAGAGGACAGGCTGATACTGGACATTGATTGGTTTGTAGGTGGGCGTGAGTCTGACGTCACCGTTCACCGGTATAGCCTTCATGAATGAATGAAGAAACATGTGAACATAATTTCCTGCAGCTCAGTTCAGGCAGCCGCCCAGACAACGCACACTTCCCGCTTTGACCACAGCTATAGCCCTAGATAAAGAAATCAACAAAGCAACCCCCGCTCCTACAGTTACCCCGTCAGCAGCTAATTTCTCCTCTTGTGGCATGTTGATATAACGTTGGACTATTAACATTACAATCAAACGTACGCTTCCCCGAGAGGTAGGCCTATGCCTATATGCTGACAATAATGTGTGATCGAAATTTAACGTAGCCTATTAAGGATACGTTTCAATTAAATGTCGCCTATGTAATCCAAGAGGTAGCTTAAATAAATAACGTTGAAATAATGTTGAGAACGAACCTATTTGCAATATGTTCAATAAGACGTAATCAGGGACAAAATAACGTTAAATGAAACGTTTCCCGAAAGGGAAATATGCCTTAATGACAATAATGTGCTATACGTTGACATTTAACATATTTGGGATACGTTTCAACCAAAGATAATCCTAGAGGTAAATTAATGGCAAAAAATAGGTTGACAACGAACGTATTTGCGATATGTTCAATAAAACGTATTCAAGGCCAAGATACGTTTTTCAGACAAAATACGTTAAATGAAACGTTCCCTGAAAGGAAGATATGCCTTAATGACAATAATGTGCTATACGTTGACATTTAACCTATCTGGGATACGTTTCAACCAAACATAATCCTAGAGGTTAATAAATGGCAAAAAATAGGCTGATTTGCAATACGTTCAATAAAACGTAATCGCGGACAAAATATGTTTTATGACAAACGTAATTGAGAATGCCGAATAGTTCTCTGGGAACGTAATTTTGACGAGACAGGGTTGGTCCCTCTACCTTATTAAATCCTTTTCAATTATGAAATCCACCAGCTGACACCCGAGTTCCTCGGTACAAATATTTCCATCTAACAAACAAATGCCACAGCTTATCATTTGTAAAGCCTTGTGATATCACCTCAATTAAGCACTGACTTTTTTTTACTTTTCACGCCGATCTGCCAGAAGGGAGCGTGACTTTTAACCTGACGATCACAAAATGTTGTATAACTTCTCATTGATTTGCGGTAGAACACAAAAACATCCTGAATGATCCTGGTTTGTTAAGGGTTCATGATGATTGCTTGGTGACCTCCCCCATTCCTGCAAACCTCCTGTTCTTCAAAGTCTCTTACGGGGGCCTTTGTGGGGTGTCAGACTCAACCAATTGACTCCCTCCAAGCCAGGCCCCTTTCAATAGAGCTGATTCCTTGGTAGAGGTCTGTGCTCTACTCAACACATTTTGTAGTATTGATGAAGGAAATTATATCGCCCGGGGGGGGGGGGGGGGGGGGATGTGATAACACAACAGCAGATCAATGGCATCTTTTGTGGGGGTCATCGCGGTTATGCTCAAATTTGATAGCTTAGTGACAGCGAGGGAATGCTCCCATCTCTGCCACCTTCTTGATTGTGATATCCACATTAAAGTCCGCCCACCCCACCCCCAGCACAGCATCCACACACCCTTTTGTCTCCTTCCTTTACGGATCAATACAGCAAGGTTGAAATGCTGGTCTGCACAGCAAGAGGGAGGGAAGGAGGGAGGCATGAAGGTAGCTACAGAGTGAAGGAAGGAGAGAGGGAGGGACGGACGGACGGAGGAATGGAGTTGTCTATCAAGAGATGACGGGGGGCCCGTGAAGCATGGACTCCCACCGCGAGACACATGGGACATCCGGTGGGAGTATGTGTATGTGTAACACTAACACAGTCATGTAACATTCATGCATTTTTTAACACATATCCGTGATTATAACCTTGAGTCTCTCAAAACACGAAAAAAGACCAACAAATTCTTCAAAACACCCATTAGTAGTCAGCAGCATTATTTTATTTTTTGTCAACCCAGGGTGCATGCGCGCACAAAAACACTCACAAACACACACACACACACAAACAAAAATACACACACACACGCACACCATCCCTAGCCTGAGAGCCTGATCAGGATTTACTGAAATTAGTTTCCTGTTTTATTTCTGCGTCAGCCGAGAATAGATGGTGTGGGGGGGGGGGGGTTGGTCTTTGAGCTGATCTACGTCTGTTTCAGAAGAGATCCGGGTACTTGACAGCCATGTTATCTGTCACATTGCCATAACAACAGCAGCACAAACAGGTGGCAGATGGCGTTTCCCAGTTTTTTTTTCTGTTTTTTTATTGACGCCATTGGAGTGTCAGCGACAGCTAGGGCCCCCGCGCTCCTCACACTGACACGCTCGCACGCTAATGGCGACGTACGCCGGAGCCAGGGTATGTAAATGGGTGACACTTATAGACAGGAGGGTCGAACGGTACGTGTCTGATGTGTCAGTGTGAAAGTGTTTAAGTTTATGTGTGATTGTCTTGCGGGGGGGGGGGGGGTGATGTGAAATCAAAAGAGTGTCCCTAGTCCTTTGGAAAAAGTGCGGCAAGTGTTGGGGGGTGCAATACTGATATAATTTTGCGTGCTGTGATTACACCGTGGTGATTCAACCCGGTATCACGCGATTTCGTGCTCATGCGCACAAACGTTAATCTGTGCGCATCGTGTCCCAGATCACGATTGTCCGACTTTTTTAGTGCTGCACAGAACGAAATGTAAACCAATGCATTCTGAATGGGAGCGTTCTCCGACAATTAACGTCGTTTTTGAGGAGGTCTGCTTACAAATCAGAAATGTTGACATATATATAACTAGATAATAATATATACAGATATATAACTAGAGGGTGCACTGTAGCCTACTATCCCTTTCTCTCTCTCGTTTCGTTTTGTGGAGCACGTCAATTGTTGGAGAACGCTCCCATTCAGAATGCATTGGTTTACATTTCGTTCTGTGTAGCACTAAAAAAGTCGGACAATCGTAATCTGGGACACGATTCAATAGATTAATAACGTTTTTTGCGCATGAGCACGAAATCGCGTGATACCGGGTTGCGTGATTATAGTAGGCTGTAGAGGTAGACAGGGTCCGAGATGAAAGGACAGACGGACAAGAGAGGGTGAAGGTGAGACAGTGATAGTCTCACCCCCACCCCCCCACCACAATAAATCCAACACATGAAACAAAGACAGCCATGTTCTATTGTGAGCGCTTCTCTCCATAAACCTCTCATTAATGTGGCCAGTCAAATCAGTCAGAGGGAAATACATCCCATAATGTCACAGTCCTAACGAGTCTCTGCTCATCACCTCTCTAGCGAATGCAGTCAGAGCATGAATTATGTACCACGCATTACACACACAGAGAGAGAGAGAGAGAGAGAGAGAGAGAGAGAGAGAGAGAGAGAGAGAGAGAGAGAGAGAGAGAGAGAGAGAGAGAGAGAGAGAGATTCCTTTTTGCTGCAAACAGAATAACTAAATGTTTCTCCCAGTACTGCGCTCTCAGAGATGAGATCTGGAAAGGCAGACTCGCTGCTCTATGAGACTTTCCCCCCCGATGAGCTCACTTGATGAGCTTCACGGTAACGAAATAGAACAGAAAACAACGACAACCACAGGAACAAAGGAAGAACCTGAAGAAGCATTACAGATTTCGGTGTAAGCAATGAGCACATAAATAATAGGAGAGAGCAAGGGAGAGAGAGAGAGAGAGAGATTTTTTTTTAATGCTGCCTTCTCCTTACCCTTATTAATTAACAGCACAACCCTCAGTCAAGCAGATTTGTCCTTAAAAGCTGTTTAATATTGATTCAGAACAAATACATAATTTATAATAGCACTGAATAATCACAATAGAATCCAAAGCATGAATAAGTAAATACATGAAGCCAGTAGCATGGTGAAATGATATTCCAGTATATAGTCATGGCCTCATTACGTTGGCCTGCTGGGTGCTCAAGCCAGGCCGTGGTGTTGAATAATGAGGCTATTAAGGAGATATCCTCCAAGAAGAAAAAACAAGCATAGAGGCCTACGCAACCAACCAGCAGCCTCTAATCTGCAGCCATTCAAACACGTTTGTTTGTATTTATGTGCACACAATACTGCCTCTTTGGATAAAAGTCTTTCTTTAGGCGTTTGGGAAAAACAGTGGTAAGTTTTCCCTGAATCATGTCATTTTCTGAATCTAATTTTTCGGATGCAATGTGATCTGTGTTGAATAAGACAAGAGGCCTCATTCTCTCTCCCAACACCCCTTCCCCTCCCCTCTATCTATCCCCCACTTGTTTTCATTTCCTGTTGGCTTCCATTTCCAGACAGTAGCTATGGCGCGGAATTAAAGTCGCGGGGCTCTGTTGGGCGCGCACTAGGGGAATCGGGCCTCATTATCTATGAAGCTGCTTACACTCGGCTGCTTAGCTCATTACAGATGGCAGAGTGGAAAGATGGATGAGACGGCGCTACCCAAAGGAGAAAAGAGAGAGAAGGAGATGGAGAGGCTGTGCTCTTGCGGATGAGAGGCGTTAAAAGATTCTACACACTGCCTGAGTACACACCATTTTCCTTACAGAACTGCAGAGTAGATAAATTATAATTAGCTGCATTTTTCTCCAAACACATGCCATACCTATAGACTCGTTGGAAGTAGTCTCTATTTTGCCAAAGTGCTACACTGACTCTAACCCATGGATAATTTAAACATAACAAAGGGAACCGGATTGGTGGAACAGTTACGCAATGCCATTAGTGAAAAACACAATATCACAACAGATCAAAAACAAGACTTGCGGGTAAAAACGACAAAATATTTTATCTGAAGTGCCTTTCGTTTAGACGGTGACAGCGTTTTTGGGGCATGAAAACGCATAAATCTGAAACCACCCTCCAGAGTGGAAAAGTTGAATACGCTCTGCCGTAGCATTTCCGTCTACACTGCCAAGACGCAAAACACTGCTCAGATCTGCTCACGTTGCATACGCGTTTACGTCACATACATTGGCCAGTACAAGGAAATGAACAAACATGTCAGATTATTTCCATGCGTCGGACCTTCAAGCTGCTCTGGCAGCTTTAACAAGCGTACAGGAGTCTTTCCACAAAATATACAGGATATGTACAGATAGAATTACTGAACAGAGAAGGATCTTTTTGGTTTTTGCGGCACGGATAAGAGAAGAAGGAAGATTCTACGCATGCGCTCAGACATGGCGGTGTTGTGTGATAGTGTATCACAGCACCACCTAGCCGCCTGGCATGCATACCCAATCGAATTCCACACACTTTTGCGTCACCGTATGCACGCAGATTTCCTCCCGAAAACGCTCGTCTAAACGCGGAATAAAACGTGAATACGCAACGCCACACGTCTTCTGTTCAGACCGTCATCGTGTAAACGTACCCTATGTTGACATGATGACCGTCTGAACAGAAGACACAAAAGTGGCGTCGCGTCTTCACTTTTGGTTACAGGTTCCTTCTCTGTTCAGTAATACTAGCTGTACATATCCTTTACATTTCGTGGAAAGACTCCTGTAAGTTTATTAGAGCTGCCAGAGCAGGTTGACGGTCCGACGCATGGAAAAAATCCAACATGTTTGTTTATTTCCCTGTACTGGCGCATGTATGTGACGTAAACGCGTACGCGACGTGAGAATTTCTGAACAGAGTTTTTTGCGTCTCGGCAGTGTAAATCAAATGAAATCAAATGAAAATGGACAGCAATTGCTTCCAGTTCCACAGCAACCCATTAGTCTACGTTATTGCTTTGTTCACCATTTTCTTTTTATAATAATTGAGATAATGTGGTTGTGCTGTGATGACCTGGTCACAGAAGAAAAAGACACATTGAGGTTACGAACATTATGGCTAGTTCAATCAGAATGCATCACTGTCAGGGAGTCATACAGGGTACAGGCACAAACATGTCTCCAAAGAAAGAGTCCGTACTCTTTCCAAACCAGAATCCTACATTGTATTCCAACACTGGCCTGTTGTGATAGGGACCCCATCGCTATAATTTACTAACACATAGATCTTAATGGAAAATTGTTAGACCAGCCACAGTGAGGACTGGGACACTGTATCTTTGAGCAATTTGGCGGACGTGGGATAGCCATTTTTAAAAATATGTCATGATGCTGAATGTATTCTTTTTGTCACCTTCCCAAGATGGCTAGCCTCAGTTTTCCTTTGACGTTTCTGCGGTTCATCCGACAGGCGGTTGTTGAAGACATTTGTTTTTCCTCCCTCCTGCCCCCATATCTAAAGAAAGAGGAAGAGTCAGAAAAGAGACGGTTTTAAAAATAGATGATGGATCAAAAGGCATGACAACCCAATGCGAGTGCTGCAGCCCTGAGAGAGAGAGAGAGAGAGAGAGAGAGAGAGAGAGAGAGAGAGAGAGAGAGAGAGAGAGAGAGAGAGAGAGAGAGAGAGAGAGAATTTCAAAAAGACTGAACAAAGAGAATAACAAACTCTGTGCCGACTGCAATATCACATATTTGGAGATTATCTCTCACCAGGCAGAGATGATGCAGACAGTCCAAGTGGTTGTGATGCATCAGTGTGAACACAATTTGAAAGCCTTAAGAAACTCACAAATAAAGGAACAGAGATTTGGAAAATGTTTTAGATCAGAGGCATCTTGGAAGTTTGGTAGAGGCAAAAACAGCTTTTAATGAAAAATAAAATAAATGTCAGCTTCATGCTGTGCTGTTACTTTGTAGATCTCTGCAATTTGCTAAACAGAGTTTAGCACACATATTTAGCCAAACACCACCGTGCAATATCTGTCGGCATGCAATAGTTTTTTGCATTACCGGCACTTCAAAACAGTATGAATAATAATTTCAATTTTGAGTCAAATCCAAAATACTGAGTTTGTAAGAACGATTGATTATTTTCACCATTGGGGTGGTAGGGGACGCTCGACAAGGCACAATTCTTATTAAGTTTGTTTGCCATTGCTTAAGCTTCCTGCCCCACTTCTCTGAATTTCCTCCACTAGGATTCAACAATGCATTTCAAGGATTCTGGCTGCAGAAATAGTTTTGTTCAATACCAATTGTCATTTATTTTTTCTTTTGTTAATTTTAATTACAATGACAGCCAATCCTAATTCAGGCCACAATTTCACCAACCTTTGAAGGAATGGAAGGCTGAATTTATGAATCAACCTGGCACTGCCTCTGATTTTGCAATCTTGGGTAATATTTGGGACATTTCGAACAATTCAGACATTTCAGATAACGCCGCTGTACAGCTCAATAGGAACTGTCCGGAACTACAAATGGCATACATGTCCCCAACAATGCTGCAATAGCTTAGGTTGTGCACTAGAAAAACAAGCTCCATACATAAAACACCATGTAGAAAAGAGTTTAAAGGGAGAGAATTGAAAAGTAATGACTCTTCAAATTAAATTGAGGATACAACACAAATAAAAAAATAAAGAATAATTTCAGATTGAAGAGACAGCTATTGTTCATTGTATTTAATCAAACAGTAAAAAAGCAGTCAAAAGAATAGTTACTCAAATCTGCAAATAACATGTGACCCAGAGAAATGGCCAACACCTTCATGGACTCCTTGATGCCACATTTCAACTGATGAATATTCTCTATTTAATTAAAGACTTTGGTGCAGTGCCTTCATTTTAATCAGTATTACCTTCTTGCTTGCTAATAGATCTGTTTAATCCCTTCCATCTTCAGATGGATAGCATTGAAAATTTCATGGAGGGAAAATAAAAAAGCCCAGATGTTAGTCGCCGTCGTTGGAGACCACTTTAATTACAGCCTAAACACGCAGATGCTATGTTTTGATGTGAGTAACAGCATCTCAATGCAACAAATATAAAACACAGATTTCTTGGATAAAAAGCTGCCAGTATCCCAAAGGTGTGTAAATATAATTATCCAATATCATATTTCTCAAAACCAAGTAATTAAATAATAGATGTTAAGTTGCAGCCTTTTTCTCTAACAGACTGAGACAAGGAGCACAATATTTGTATTTACTATGTCAGTCAATCAGAATCAAGTAATTGCCAGGCTGCTGCATTCAAACCCCGTCGCGGTCAGAGGTTAATGGTAATTGCATGGTTGCTTGACAAAACATCTGATCGTGTTAGACAGTGTCGGGTTGCAGCCAGCTGGAATAAAAATATGGGCTCAATTTCACCCGCCCCCCGCTCAATCTGAATACTTATTTTTATCTTGTTGGGATCTACCATTCACGACGTTGCACAAAATCGAAAATGTCAGCGAGGACTGAAACACAATGTTTCGTCTACTTCAAGTCCCAGAGGGGGTGGTTTGGGACTTGTATGCCCTTCCGTCAACTGAAACTCCAATCACACATCGATTTATTCATTTTTTTACATGCAATGTGTGAAATGAAACAAAGCACCGAATGTGCTTGCACCATGGCCATGTCAAATTGGTTTCATGGTTTTGAAATGGAATCATAGAAGAGTTGAAGACTGTGAATCCTTTGAGAGGTTTGAAATGTTGAAAATGTATATGTGTCACGAAATATATATTTCCTTGTGTCTTTTGTGTTCATGAACCTTGTAATCTAACTTTATAGGCGAGCAATGATTACATACAATTTAGGAAAGAAATACAGCTTGTAGCTGCAGAAATAGGTTGCGTTGTGTTGTTGCACTTATACAGTAATTCAAGAGAATTGTGTCCAAGTAGCCCCTCCAAAGAGCATTATTCCTGCAAAGATATTATACATAATATAAAAATTGCAAGAGTAAATGATGATGTAAGCAATGGTTTTCATATTATTGGCAAGGATTTTATGCTCACAGATCCAGATTTGCATGAAAAAATTTGGTTAGTTCCTACCCTGGCCCACCATTGTCCCTTAAAGCTAGCGCACGCTGAATTGTTGGTGATGGACAACCATCGCCTGATACCAAGTACTGCTTGGATATATTGGCCATCCCATCTAATGATGAGGCAGTTAAGCGTTGCGCCGGGAACAGCCTGAGCCATTTAGCATACAACAAGGTTTCGCCCTCGCAATGGGAATGTAATGGGCTGGCTGTGTACATTTTTCATAGGTCAGTGGTCAGACTCAAAGCCATGTGGCTAAAGCGATGGGGAACGGGCAAGGAAAGGGAAAGCGATGGGTGTTTGCTTCACGTGCCCAGCCACCACTCATAAATTGTTTGGTAATTAAAAGGTGTGACCTAACGAGGGGGAGCAGAAGGTGTCCAACGCAACCGATGGACGGCTGGGCGGCCCGTTTTGGAGTCATTAGGCGCAGCTGTAATCATGCCATTAAGCTGCTCATTATGGAGAGGCTAAGGCTTAATCTCCCACAGGGGCCCCCCAGTCACTGCTCAATTCCATTAGACACCAGCGCTTCCCAGCCTGGAAGTCGCCCCCTCTGCTCGCCACCACTTTCAGATAATGGTCCACCCCCTCCTTCGCCAATCCAAAAGCCTGGGCTCTGTAACTCTAACACGAGGCGTTACGACTGGAGGCATCAGGCCAAAAATAATATATATATATAAATAAATAAGCCTTGCAACCCCTTCGAGACTGGCTCCCTTTCAGGCTTATTGCGGGATACAAAGTAGATTATGGATGAGGCGCTCCAGCGAAAGACCCAGTTGCTCGGGAGAGGAGAGTCTAAATGGCGCAGCAGACAGTTAGCGGCCAATCCCCTGTAGCCCCGGGTTCTCCGTCTTGTTCTGGAGCAAATGAATCGAAGACACAGGTTCATTTGAGCTGAGGGAGAAAGTCAATTACAAATATATGCAAACAACCCCCTTTTTCCTTACATAGAAAAAACCCTCTAAAGACAAATACATGAAGTAAGTAATACAGTGAATAATAAATGTATCTGACAACCGAAGGAAAGAAAACCCTGCATTGTTTCTTTCCTTTCCGATGTGCCTGTGTGAGTACCAAATGTGTTCGGCTGCCAGATCGGCTTGGGGTCCTGCGCTTACAGATGACGTATCGACACTTGAATTATCGACCCAAGCCAACGGACAAAACCCGGAAGGGTTGTTTATAAACGGTGCTCAATCAGTTTTGGTTTTTATTTCATTGAACGGAGCCCGTTCTCTCACAAAGCCATTGGAAACACGTCTAAAAGCACTGATGAATCCATATTTTTATTTTCACATATGTTAAAGTAAGGATTGGCGTTGTTAAAGTTAGATATTAAGACAGTATTTTCTAGTTTCTATTAACTGAAAATGAAGAACTTGGACAGTCTTATGATGAAATTTTATTTGCTCATACAAAACAGAATAAATAAGACAATTGATACAACTGAAGAACAGCTAAATGTAAATCCATAAAAAAACGGCATGTGTAGATCCCATGGTGAATTGAGGAAGAATTCATGAATGTGTTCATATTAGATATTCATCCTATTCCTTGAAAATAGATTTTTTTTTATGATTTTCCAGATGTTCAATAAATTGTATCCTTGCCTATACAACTAATAACAATAAAAAAATGTAACATTTTCCTCGTTTCCACTAGGGGTATCTTTGCTCTATAATTTAACAAAAATCTGTAAAATAGTAACAATTTTAAGGTAGGCCTATAAGAATGTATATAATGTGTTACCACATTCATGAATATATCCTCAATTGGCCGTGGGATTAAAACATGATGTTTTCATGGATTTACATTGAGCTGTATGTGTGTATGTGAATTGCAGTGTATGTGTTTGGATACACACACGAGCACACACACTGAAATATTTCTATATTATTATACATTTTTTTATTCATGTGGCCTGCAGTGGTGATTTCGCACAGGTGATTCCCACAGGCTCTGAAAACAACAGTCATCAAGCCATATCTAATTTACCATTTTTAAGCAAAATCATTACAAAAAAGCTGTTTATCAACAGCTAAATAACTACTTCAATCACTGGATGTGGCAAATTATCTTCAATTGAACAATGAAAAAACTGATGTAATGGTCTTTGGTGCAAGGGATGAACAATTAAAAGTCAGTGCACAGCTGTTATGTTAGAAAGCACACACCAAGACAGAAATCTTGGTCTAGTCATAGACTCGTAATTTCTAAAACCACATTAAATGCCATACTGAACTAACTGATGTTACGTATTTTAAGAATCTAAGCTACCCACATATAGACCCAATGAGACAGGACCAAACATATAAGCCGTAAATACTATACATAGCCACAAGGGGAGCAAGACCTTATTGGAGGCTGCTCCAGCCACAGTTAGCAGCGCTTTTATATATACGAAGAAGCCGAAGCCAGTACGGCACCCCGGCCACGCCCACTAGGCCACGCCCACTTGACGGTCTACCTGAGGACACGAGGTGGGGATCGAGAGAGAAGAGATAGAACAGAACAGAACAGAAGAGGAGAGATTTTCAGCGACACCCGCGAAGGGTCACGGGCCTCTGCCCGTGGCCCATAGTAGCCAGAGTTATTATCTCTCACACGTGTTCTACACGATTCCTAGAATTCCCTCCGTATAGCTTCACTTACCATGCCGAAACATGCCGACGACTTTAAATGAAGTGAGTTCAAAGCAACCCGGGATTGGACAACTTTCTTCGAGAATATGCAATACTGACTAACCCGGGGATTCCACCGGACGCGTTAAGGCCTCCACACACCGGCGCCGCAGCGGCGCGTCAAAAACTCCGCCCCCATTATTCCGGGTGTACTAGCCCACACCGGCGCCGACTAGCTGCGTGGCAGCGTTTCGCGCCGCGCCGCCCAACTACTCTTCGAGCCAATGTTCTATTCCCGAGCGTAGCCGCCCCTGAAAAAGCGCTTTGTAAAAGCTGGTTTGTACATCCCGGGTCCCGTAGGCACCTCCATATCTACCCCTCACCACTGGATGTCGCCCTCTTTCGTTTGTGAGAAACAATTACGAGAATGGACGATGAGAGACTGGTCGTCGAGGTGGAAAAATATGTCGAATTGTATGACCAAAGTTCCCGTCATTACAAAGACAACTCCAAAAAGGTAATTGCCTGGCGAGCCATAGCTCTGGAGATTGGATCTTCAGATGAGAAATCAACAATGGTGGACTAAGTACCCAAACCATTAACAATAATGGGAAATAGACAAAATCAAGTCACATATAATCACACCATGTAGGTAGAAACCAGATTACTTTAATATATATATTTTTATTTAAGGCAAGGCAACTTCATTCATATAGCACTTTCCTACATGAAGCAGACTCAAAGTGCTTCACATAGACACATTCTCATACAATAAAATAGATAAGTTGTGGAGTATGTAAATGATGAGACAAGAGACGGAGATGGGTCGAGTCAGCTTTACTCTCCACTTCAAAACAAACGAGTGATACTCGCACATGAGTTCAAATCGAAACTGACGTAAACCGGAACTGTTTATCTTAAAGGTACAGTCCCTTGAATGTGAATGTCTCACACAGTAATTGTGGGTCACCACACAGGCCCCCCCAGAATTCACCCAAACCAACAGGTCCAGACCGAACAGGTAACACACAGAGAACATCGGACACCCACTAGCGTTAAACAGAATACACTAGTACAAAACAGTCCCTAGAAAAATCAACGCCTAGGGGGGCGGACCAGGCGGCCAGAACGGCTGCGCCTAACAGGAGAAGGGCAAGAGGCAGGAGCAGGTGTCGAGGCCGCCGCAGGATCAGGGGTCGAGGCTGCCGCAGGCGGGCGCCCCCGCCGCGGGGGCTGAGCCAGCTGGAGCGGTTCGCCAACATCCACATGAGCAGGCTTGAGCCGGTCTATAGCCACCCGCTCAGGCCTGCCCCCCATATCCACGACAAAGTTCTTAGGCCCACCCTCCAAGACGCGGAAGGGCCCATCGTAGGGGGGCCGCAGCGGGGTACGGTGGCCATCGTGGCGGATGAAGACGTACTTGGCCGACGGTAAATCCCTGGGAACGTAGGACCGGGGGAGGCCATGGCGAGACGTCGGAACGGGAATGAAAGCGTCCGCAATGTCCCGGGACGCAGCACGATGGGAGGCAGCCGACCAGGGGGCCGTGGCGTCCGGAAGAAACTCCCCAGGGACGCGCAGGGGCTGGCCGTACACCAGCTCTGCCGACGAGGCCTGAAGATCGTCCTTGGGGGCGGAGCGAAGGCCCAGCATAACCCACGGGAGGCGGTCAGCCCAGTCGCCGCCCGTAAGGCTGGCCCTGAGCGCGGCCTTCATGTCCCGATGAAACCGCTCGCAAAGCCCGTTGCTCTGGGGGTTATAGGCTGTGGTGCGGTGGACCTTCACCCCCAGGACCCCGGCGACCGCAGTCCAAAGCTCCGACGTGAACTGCGGCCCCCGGTCTGAGGAAATGTCTGACGGTGTGCCGAAACGGGCCACCCAAGCCATAACGAACGCCCGGGCCACCTCAGCTGCTGTAGTGGAGGAAAGGGGAACCACTTCTGGCCACCTGGTGGTCCGGTCCACCATGGTGAGGAGGTAGGTGTAACCACGGGAGGGTGAAAGCGGGCCCACCAGGTCCACATTCACGTGGTCGAAACGCCTCTCCGGCACTTTGAAGAGTGCCAAGGGGGCTTTGGTATGCCGAGTCACCTTCGCACGCTGGCACGCCACACAGACAGCAGCCCAGGCCCTGACGTCCTTCCGCAGGCCCGGCCAGACGAACTTGGCCCCCACGAGCTTGGCAGAGGCCTTCACCCCAGGGTGGGAAAGGCTGTGGATCGTGTCGAACACCTTACGCCTCCAGCCAGCAGGCACCATGGGGCGCGGTTGGCCAGTAGAGACGTCGCAGAGGAGCGCGGTGTTGGCCGTGCCAAACACCACATCCTCCATAAGGAGTGCCGTGGGGGCTGTCCTGTAGGCCTGCACCTCAGAGTCAATAGCCTGATCCCCAGCCATAGCTGCGTAGTCGAGGCCCAAGTGGACGGAACCAACAACCACCCGAGAGAGGCAGTCGGCTACAAAATTGTCTTTGCCGGCCACATGCTGAACGTCGGTGGTGTACTCCGAGATGGCGGAGAGCTGACGCTGCTGTCGACCAGACCATGGCTCCGAAGATTTCGCCATGGCGAACGTCAGCGGCTTGTGGTCAACAAAAGCCGTGAACCGACGGCCCTCCAGCAGGAAGCGGAAATGACGGGTGGCGAGGAAAAGAGCCAGGAGCTCCCTGTCGAAAGCGCTGTATTTCCTCTCGTTGTCGCGGAGCTTCCTGCTGAAAAAGGCCAGCGGTTGCCAGGCTCCGCCCACCCACTGCTCACACACGGCCCCCACGGCGTAATCAGAGGCGTCCGTAGTAAGAGCAACAGGGGCGGTCGGAGACGGGTGCGCCAGCAGAGCAGCGTTGGCCAACGCGGTTTTGGCAGCATCGAAAGCAGCCGTCATTTCCGTGGACCAATCCAACACGTCTGCAGGCTTCCTGCCCCGCAAGGCGTTGTACAAGGGTCGCATGAGCTGGGCCGCATGGGGAAGGAAACGGTTATAGAAGTTCACCATGCCCAGGAACTCCTGCAGGGACTTCACAGTGCGCGGACGTGGGAAACTGGCGATGGCGTCCACCTTGGCCGGGAGGGGAACCGCCCCCTGCGGAGTGACGTGGTGGCCGAGGAAGGTAATCGATGACCGGCCAAACTCGCACTTGGCCGGGTTGACAATGAGACCATGCTCACTGAGCCGACCGAACAGCTGCCGTAGATGCGTCAGGTGGTCGTCCGCGGACGCACTGGCAACAAGGATGTCATCCAGATAGACGAACAGGAACGGCATGTCCCGCAGCACAGAATCCATGAGGCGCTGGAACGTCTGCGCTGCACCCTTGAGGCCGAAAGGCATTCTCAGGAATTCAAAAAGTCCAAAGGGCGTGATGACCGCCGTCTTGGGGACATCCTGCGGGCGGACGGGCACCTGATGGTAACCGCGCACCAGGTCCACCTTAGAAAAGACGGCGGCGCCAGCCAGGTGGGCGGTGAAATCCTGAATGTGCGGTACCGGGTACCGGTCGGGGGTGGTGGCGTTATTCAAGCGACGGAAATCACCACACGGACGCCAACCGCCATCAGCCTTGGTCACCATGTGCAGGGGGGAGGCCCACGGACTTTTAGAACGGCGTACGATGCCGAGGCGCTCCATGGTGGCAAACTCCTCCCTGGCGATCGCGAGCTTGGCGGAGTCCAGGCGGCGGGCCCGTGCATAGACCGGGGGGCCAACCGTGGTGATGTAGTGCTCCACACCATGCTTAGCCACAGCCGATGAAAACGTTGGCGTGGTGATGTCAGGAAACTCAGCCAGCAGGCGTTGATACAGGTCCCCGGTGGCAAACGTGTTCGCAAGACAAAGCCCCCCCACCCCCCCCAGCGTGCAGGGGAACGAAGCAAAGGAGAGGGCGTCGATCAGGCGGCAGTTCGTAACATCCACCAGCAGCCTGTATGCGCAGAGGAAATCCGCCCCCAGGAGTGGCGTAGACACGGCAGCCATGACGAAATCCCAACCAAAACGCCGGCCGCCGAAACACACATCCACATACCTCGTGCCGTAGGTACGAATGGGGGTGCCGTTGGCGGCGTCCATCGGGGGGCCATGGCCGCCAGCCATAGTGTCCACAGGCGTCGCCGGCAGGATGCTGCGCTGAGCCCCAGAATCAACCAGCAGCCGCCGGCCGGACAAGGTGTCAGTGACGAACAACAGCCTGCAGTCCCGACCAGCGCTCACAGCTGTTAATGAGCGCTGGCCCGGGCTTTTCCCGGGGCCCCAAAACTGCAAGGCTGGCGACACTGCTTGGCTTTGGCCCCGAACCTGGCGTGGTAGTAACAACACCCGTCGTCATGCTGTCGGCGGGCGGTCACAGCGGCTGCGGTGTCCGGGTCGTATCCCTGCGGCGGAAACGGGGCCGATGTGTGCTGGGGGGGCAACAGCGCATGAACAAACTGCTGCCTGTTGGCGAGGAAAATCCTGTCGGCCTCTACAGCCACCGCCCGGTAGTCCTTGGAGGCAAAGAGGGGTGAGCTGGCCAGTGCGGTGCGCACGGGTGCTGGAAGCTGCCGCAGGAAGATGTGGGCGAAAAGGAAGGAGGGATCCGCCGAGCCCAGCACAGCCAGCATCCTCTCCATCAACTCGGACGGCTTGCCGTCGCCCAGGCCGTTCAGGGAAAGCAGGCGGTCCGCCTTCTCCAGCTCCGACAGTTCAAAGAGGTTCACGAGGAACGCCTTGAGCGCGTCGTACTTGCCGACAGCTGGAGGAGCCTCCAACCGCGCCATACACCTGGCCGTCGTCGAGGCATCTAAGGCTGCTACCACGTGGAAATACCTAGTCACGTCCTGTGTTATTCCTCTCAGCTGGAACTGGGCCTCGATATGCTGGAACCACGACCGTGGGTTGTTCTGCCAGAAGTCCGGTAACTTGACGGTGGCAGCATAGATAGCGCCGACGTTCGCCGCGTCGATAGCCGCACCGCCAGCGGCGGCCGGCGCCGCGGCGGGCGCGTTGTTATCACCGTCGATGTGAAACATTTTACAGTCGTATCCAACTCGCGTCGGGGGTCACCAATTGTGGAGTATGTAAATGATGAGACAAGAGACGGAGATGGGTCGAGTCAGCTTTACTCTCCACTTCAAAACAAACGAGTGATACTCGCACATGAGTTCAAATCGAAACTGACGTAAACCGGAACTGTTTATCTTAAAGGTACAGTCCCTTGAATGTGAATGTCTCACACAGTAATTGTGGGTCACCACAAAGTAAAAGAAAACACAGGCAAAGCTCAAAAGTGCATTGTCATGTATTAACTGTCTCTCTGGTATCAGATCATGTATTAACTGTCTCTCTGGTATCAGATCATGTATTAACTGTCTCTCTGGATTTAAGGAAAAATAACATTAAGTGTCTCGAGCACTCAAATAAAATACACTGGCTACTGATTCCAGCACAGCAATAACATCACTGTATTTATCCAGAGGGATAAAAAAAAATTATATATATATATATATATGCAAAAGAGTATACCAGAGAGGGATAATAACTAGATTATAGGTCACCATATAGGCTGCACCATATGGTTCTGCCATTGCACACTTAGTGGCGAATTGAAATATTGGCGTGCCTCTCAGGATCTGCACGGAGCTCCTGGACCAGATTGTGGCATACCCCCTGTTCTTGTCTCTGTTCATTGATGGGGTGCACCCAAACCCTTCGTCTTCTCCTTGCCCGCCTACAGCGCAGGAGAAGAAGGGCAGCCCCCCTCTGTCTGGCAACAGTTATTTATTCTGTTGAAATAAAAAAAACTCAATAAAATGTAAAAGAGCTTGCTCAATTAAAATGGATAACTACTGGCTGCATACATGTAAATGTGTGGCTATGTTAAGGCTATATAGATGGATGGATAGATAGATAGATACTGTATTGGTCCCAATGGGGATCAATAAAGCCATCCAGGAGCTCAATACAATAAATACACACAATAACAATTGGCCTTAAAAGGTGACTACACTATATACTAAAAAGGCTTAATAGAAGGTCCTGCAGTTATTGAGCTTGTTGATGCAGCAGATGAATAATGGCAAAATATAAAATAAATAAGAAATGACGATAAAGTGCCCTACAAACTAAGTTGATCTGATGCTTGAAAACATACTTTCACTTCGCAGATTATACATTTTTCAAATTATTCAGCCAAAAAGATGGAAAATAAATAAACTAGGCTACAATAGGCTACTCACCCATTGCGTTTCGTCTCTTTGCTGCGGTTGATTGACAGGTGACTTCCTGATTTTATACTGCAGCGCGGCCGTTGCGCCGCCTCCTGTTGGTGCTAGGGGCGTGCTTTTGACGCGCGTAATATACGCGCCGCGCCGGTGTGTGGAGGCCTTTACGGCTGCGTTACAGCTGCGGCACGTCTTGGCCGCGTCTTTAGGCGGCTGCATGCTTCAGCGTTGGTGTTACGTTGTTGCGCAAAATGTACTCAAAGCAATTCATGCTCCCTTTTAGGTTGCGCGTGTTGCGCGTGTTGCCAAGCAATTTACCGCCAGAACAGTAGGTGGAGTAATATGTGGAGTAAAGTTTTTCGTTGAAGACGACCTCGAGAATGACGTCTTTGTCTGTGGGAGTCGTTGGTTTGTTTATGTGCCAGATCGTGTTCTCCCCATACACAGTGAATGATGGCAACAGACAGAGGAACAGGGGTGATGAAGTTGTTGATCATTAGGGTTGTATAAATGTGCATATCTCTCTACATTTTAAAACGACATAATGTGTTGTTAAAACGACATCATGTCCAGACAGGAAGTAGTAACCAGACCAGCAGACCAATCACAGCCTTGCAGGCTGCGCGGCTCGCGTAAAAGCTTACGTAAAAAATGACGCAAGTCTAGAAAAATCGCCCGACGCACGCAAGACGTGAGAAGTCGCGCAAGGGGTGCGCAAGGGCCTCTTGCGCTTGCGCTTACGCTTACGTAACTGAGCATAAATCGGCCTTTTGCCCTGCTTGCATTTCCACCGGGCGCGTTACGGCAGCGCAAAGCTGCCTAGCGAGCCAGCCGTATTCCCGCGAGATCACGAGATCCCGCGATAATCCTAAACCTAATGTACTCACCTTCCACTCCCAAAACTACTGCAATTAAATGCCAGGCTTTGTCCTTTCTGACATTGTTCTTATAAAAAGGATGATTTGAGACCCTTTGATTGATTGACTGCTGAC
Organism: Gadus chalcogrammus; assembly: GCF_026213295.1. Taxonomy (NCBI): domain Eukaryota; kingdom Metazoa; phylum Chordata; class Actinopteri; order Gadiformes; family Gadidae; genus Gadus; species Gadus chalcogrammus. Next base: position 23,391,797 of record NC_079423.1, read on the forward strand.
CTGGTGCCACCGGTCATGACGTAATAATGTTGGTGTTTTATTTATTGTGTTTTATTTTGAAAATTTACCGGAATGCTCCATGGCTTTTACTTTTTCACTTCCTGCCCTGATCGATCTGCTCTGTTGAAATTGACGCGGTTCAGCAACGGCTTGGGGCAAAAATAGAATGGCTACGGAATGATAGCGCTGCGGCACGACGAGCCGCTCCTTGGACGTTGCTGAGACGTTCCGCAGCCGTGCCCTGTGGAAATGGTCTCATTGATTAGAGTGGAACCTATCTGCTGCGGTGACCGCGGCCAAGACGTGCCGCTGCCGTAACGTTGCCGTAACGCGTCCGGTGGAATCAAGCCTTAAGAGTAAATGTGAGATGCATTTTTGACTGATAGATGCTTCTGCTTAAATTATTTGGGGATTTATAAATAACAACATGAGAAAAAAATGTCTGACAAAATCCCAATCCCAATGTATTGGCATTTTTAAGGCTTTTGAAGGACTGAGTAAATACATTTTAATACCAATACCATTTAAGGTATTATTTTAAGCATCTGTATGACTTGGATTTATTTTATACATTTGCATATCAATTCAATGCATGAAATCAATGCTTGTTAAAAACAACAGTCATCAACAGTCATCAAGTCACTTCTAAGAAAATAACAATATAGATACATCACTCATGAACAATTATAAGCCCATATCTAACGTACCATTTTTAAGCAAAATCATTGAAAAAGCTGTTTATCAACAGCTAAATAACTACTTACTTCTTAGCAATGAATACATTTACATATCGCTGCTACTGAGTGACGCCCATGCGCATTTAATGACATCGTTTACAGGAAGTGCGTCATTATTGCGCATCTAGGACCCCCGAGCCGATATGGCAGCCGAACACATTTGGTACTCACACCTGAACGCGGACATCCCATTAAGTACCGACATTGCATTTAGTATGAACAACATGGCTTAAAAGATTCTTTAACAGACCAGGCAGCCGTTACTCTTTATTTTATTATTTGTTGTTATATAAATCCCATAATAAAACCCACCTATTTCGATGGTTAGCAACAAAGCTACTGCTGAAACCCAGATTTTAGGAGTGAACACAAAGGGGAATGACTCGCAACTCGCAAGGGAAGCTTGCCGTGCATCAAAGCAACAGCATCATTTGTTAATGATGCCAGGCATCTATTATTTGTCAATTGTTTTTTTCATGGGGGTTTCAGCAATAATAGGAAGACGCCAGCAGCATCTTTTGAAGGAGAACCCAACCTCCACACCAGGCGCACATTGGTTTGTATTACATTGACACGGTGGCACAGCGGTTAGAACTGTTGCCTCACACGTGAAGGACCTTGGTTCAAGAAGATCATTGTTGGGGGGGGGGGGGTTGGTATGTTTGTGTTGAGTCTGTATGTTCACGTGGGTTTCCGCCGGGTGCTTCGGTTTCCTCCCATACCAAAGAAAGACTTCTGTGTTAGGTAATGATCCTTCCGCATCCCAGTTTTTAAAGTTGGAAACAGGGGTTTGGTTCTCTTTCAAAGGCCACACCCTCTGTTCCATGAAAAAAAATCAGAAAAATGGTAATTAGGGTTATTAATAGTAGCAAACAAAAAGATAACTCGAATTAGCTTTTGCTTGCTCCTTTTTAAGGAAAACATATGGTAATAAAACGTAACTACTTTAAATTAGGTTGTGGATGTGCAGAAGTAATTTCTCCTTATCTTCCACACAATGTTTCATGATACCAGCTGAACAGGTTTATATTGTATCTTTCAGTGGAGTAGGCGTATTGGAGGCCCCCCACTGTTTGGGCATGCCGCTCAGCTGTGAGGCACCTGTCATGTTCTGACAGCTGTGAATATCTGCCGTCTCTCTCTGCAAATCTCAGTATGCTGCCTACCATCCAAACATCACCTCTCCTCTTCCTCCCCCTCTCACCACCTCTCTCTCTGTCTGTTTTTAACCCCACCTTCACTATACCTGCCCACCTGTTTGTTTTCTTCCTTCCTTCTTTCGTTCGTCCTTTATTTCTTGGTTTGTAATTTATGTACTTATATCTTACACTTGGTGTGTTAGGTGCAACGCATTCTTGATGAGTTAAAGAAATGTTTTGACAGAACAGGTAATTTAGCCTTAGATTTTTTCTCTCTATTATTATCATCATCTAGAATTATACCTTATTCATTATTAAATTATGCAGCAGGCTGTGCGGGAGTGAGAGCTTTGACATTGATGCACTTTATATCCACAGCTGACAGTCAACATCCCAGTCAGAAAGATAGAGTGAGATAGGGCTGTATATTGCAACCAATTTGAAGAAGACAATGGTTACTGCAGCGCCCGATATTTGCTTGCAAGACAAACGATTGTTGGTAAATACGATTTCTCTCAGATTAGTCTTTAATATTTCACACTATTAGATCATTGTGATGGAAAATCTACATGTTGTATTGTTTTGGTCTATATGAATTTAAGTTTTGTTGCTATTCTGTGTAATTTAAGATAGGGCCTACGTTCTACTCCATGCGGGTCATTTAAAGTGTAAACCGTCAAGGGTAGAGTGATGCATTTTTATTGCCTGCCCTTTCCTATGTTTCTTGTCATGTAAATCACCCTCCATGCAATCCTTTGATGTGTGGGCCTGTTTTCTCGACCCCCTGGCTAGCGTCAACCAAACCAGGGGTTTAGATGACACGGCCGCTACCCCCTCCAATGGCATTCCCCACAGCTGCAGTTGTAAAGATAACCATCTGGTACACAAAGGCTTTTGGTATTGGGGGACCACCCCCTAATAAACCCAAACGAATAAGAACTCATTGATTGGAAGACTCAGTGGACTTCTCCCCAGCGTACCGTGAGTATGAAGTAACACGCAAAGAGAAGCTCCCATCTGGGGCCTCAGATTATTGTAATGTATGCCTGTTATGTTGTTTGTTGATGCATGTTGTGATGTATCTTTGTTCGTACTTTTAATACAAATATATATAACCACTAATTGTCAACAGTATTGTGTGCTTTTTGCATCTAAATATCTCATCTGCTTAGACGCAATATCTGATACAGAAATTGCCACGACATCATTCATATTAATATTCAACACAGTTTTTTCACAATATCAAGGACATCGTGTGGCACTCTGGGAAAATATGTGTGAAACATTGTCCAGGGTGTAAACTAGACTAATCTGCAATAAATCATCCCTCAATGAGCTGCTGTGATTAGGAAGCTAAAACTGAGAATATTGAACGTCAAACCGAATTCATCATCATGGATATAATTGTGTGTGTTCTGCCTGTCTGAAACAACCCAAATATATTAAATGCGTCTTAAACAAATCAATCCAATTGTACAATAGGATAGTGTGTTGTTGTGTCGGTATGACAATGCTATGCGCGCAGAGTTGGGTTATCAACTGCTTAATTAGTTATTATTTCGTTCTTGCATATAATATAAAGCCAGTGTTGACTTGTCGCTCAAACAAATATTAATTATTAATATCATTAAATATCGGCATGTGCACAAAGTAGAGTACTCATCTGCACGATTCATTGTTAATTGATATTTCATACAATTATGTAATCAAAAAAAATTGTTGATTGCCGTCATTATTATTATATACTAACTTATCTCCCATTAAAAAATAAGGGCCTTATAACCAAAAAAAAAACTAAAACACTACAGCTTTTCTTTCTTGGGCATAATATATAACGGGGTGAACGCTGGCGCGATAAGCAGCCGCTGCTCTCCGGTTCCTTTGACTGTTTTTAACTGTTTTAATTGTTTTGTTTTTTAACCGATGCCCACTGACTCAGCTACTGCAAGTGATCTTTTGCATCTATTGACTCCTGCTAGATTTTATTATGTTAAACAGCGTGTGTCTTAGCCTGGACTAGCATTACCTGTTGCACCGGGCTGTTGGGCTGCCCTCACCTCCGCTGCCTGAAATCTTCCCGTGGATTATCAACAATGCTGATCGACACGTATTTTGTGTGGTATGTGCTCGGCTGGACTTCCCTGTCCTTCATATTCAACCCTTCGTCAGCGGCAGTATTCCAATACACAGCCGCTGAGTTCCTGCAGCTACATTTCCACCTGCCAGAGGCAAGGGTCCTCTCGTCCAGGAGCTCCTTACTGACCGTAAGCTTGATTTCCTCTGTTTGACTGAGACTGAGACTGAGACTACTAGGGGACTTCAACATACACATGGACAAAATCAGTAATCCCCTCACAAGTGAATTTACATCCTGCCTGGATAGTTTTGGACTGCAGCAACATATTCATTTCCCCACTCATTCCAAAGGACATGTTCTGGACTTGGTCTGTTGTTCTGGTGTCACTCCTCTTGCCTGTACTGCTGCTGAACTCCCCATTTCCGACCACATGTTTATATCTTTTACTGTCAACCTTACACTTTCCATTACAAACCTGCCTCGTGTTATATCATTCCGCAACATTAAGAACATTAATTTAAATACACTCTCTACTGGTATCAACTCCCTCCCCAGCACTGACAGTCTGTCCTCCACCGACGATCTGGTTTCACTTTACAACAACAGTCTTCAAGATCTCCTTAACACCCTGGCTCCCCTTAAATCCCGCTCTGTTTCCTTCACTCACTCTGCCCCATGGTATACCACTGAACTACGCAAACTCAAGGCGAAAGGCCGTCAACTGGAACGCCTCTGCAAGAAAACTGGACTTGTTATACATAAAGAAATATCTCTTTCTACAGCCAAATCTACCCACTACGCCAATTTGATCAGTTCAGGTGACGGAAATACACGGGCCTGTTCTCCACTGTCAACAAACTTTTACAACCACCGGACTCCATTGCTCCCCATCTATACTCAACTGATTATTGCAACTCCTTAATGTCATTCTTCACCACCAAAATAGAAAAGATTCACCAGCAACTGACCCCTAACATCACCCACATTCCGTATTTTTCCACTTTCTCAGCCCCTGTCTCCCGTCTACTCTCAAGCTTCACACTTCCCTCCGCTGAGGAAATCTCTGACCTCATCCGGAAATCCAAACCATCCACCTGCCAGCTGGACCCTATCCCTACTGTTTTAGTTAAAGGCTGCCTACCATCTCTTTCCATCCTAATAACGTCCACCATACACTCCTCCCTCAGCTCCGGCCTCGTCCCCTCTTCCTTCAAAACAGCTGCAATAACCCCCATACTCAAGACACCTGGTGCTGACCCCAATAACCTCAACAACTTCCGTCCTATCTCAAATCTCCCTTTCATATCAAAAATTCTGGAAAAAACAATAGCATCTCAGGTTCAAGCTCACTTATCCTTCAATAATCTTTACGAACAATTTCAATCTGGTTTCCGCCCCCTCCACAGCACAGAGACAGCCCTGGTTAAAATCACCAATGACCTTCTCATGGCAGCAGACTCCGGACACCTCACTATTCTCATCCTCCTTGATCTGAGTGCGGCCTTCGACACCATTTCACACAACATCCTCCTTGACAGACTGGCCTCCATTGGTATCACTGACACACCCCTGCAATGGTTTAAATCATATCTCTCCGGCCGTACTCAGTTCATCCAACTCAAAACTTTCAAATCCCAGTCACTTCCAGTCACTACCGGTGTTCCCCAGGGTTCTGTTCTAGGCCCCCTCCTGTTCATCATTTATCTACTTCCACTTGGCCATATTTTCCGTAAATTTAACATTCATTTTCACTGCTATGCGGATGACACCCAGCTCTACATATCCACCAAGCCCACTTCTACCCTTCCTCCCACCTCCCTCTCCGATTGCCTACAAGAAATAAAATCCTGGTTCACCTGCAACTTTCTCAAACTCAACAGCAATAAAACAGAAGTCCTCCTCATCGACACCAAATCAACCCTCACAAAACCTGACAGCTTTTCCATCACTATCGACAACACCTCAGTCTCCCCCTCCCCTCAGGTTAAGAGTCTGGGTGTCATCCTCGACAGCACACTATCATTTCAAGCACACATCAATAACATCACCAGGTCTGCCTACTACCATCTACGCAATATCAACCGCCTCCGCCCATCCCTCACACCCCATAGCACAGCCATCCTTGTTCACACCCTGGTCACTTCCCGCATCGATTATTGTAACTCCCTCCTCTTCGGTCTCCCCCTCAAGTCCATCCGCAAACTCCAACTGGTCCAAAACTCTGCCGCCCACATCATCACCAGAACCCCCTCCATTAATCACATCACCCCTGTTCTTCAGCAGCTTCACTGGCTCCCGGTCAAAACCCGCATCCACTTCAAGATTCTGCTCCTCACCTTCAAGGCCCTCCACAAACTCGCCCCTCCATACATCTGTGAACTCCTACGCACCAACACACCCACCCGCACTCTCCGGTCCTCCTCTTCCATTCAATTCACTGTGCCTCCCGCACGCCTGGTTACCATGGGGTCCAGAGCCTTCAGCAGATCTGCCCCCCACCTCTGGAACACCCTCCCACCTGACATCCGTAATTCCGACACTCTTTCCACTTTTAAATCACGTCTCAAAACACACCTTTTTAAACTGACATATTCCATCTAACCCATCTCACCCCACTTATGTAAATTGTTCAATGTATCTTGTTCTTGTGTTTTTTTATGATTGTTGATTATGTTTTCTGTTTTTGAACTGCCCTGTAAGGTGACCTTGGGTGCTTTGAAAGGCGCCCTCAAATAAAATGAATTATTATTATTATTATTATTATATACTAAACTTTTCAGAGCTAATATGCTACAATGCATGACTTAGTGTTCTGATCGTAATTTATATGCCTTTGTGACTTGCAAGACCCACCTCGAAATTGAACTAAAGTCAATCGGTTCTGTCCTCGCTGTAATCATTTAAAAAGCTTAACAGGCAGTTCGCTGAACTGTTTCCTTAAATATTCAAGCTTGATTCAGAGAGTCTGGACAACTTATTTTACTGTTTGATTGTTTAATCCAGGATACGGATATGGTATGCAGAAAAAACAACAACAATGTCAATGTCAGAAAACGTAATATTTGTCACAATAAATACATCTATTTATTTATATTATCTATTTCCTTAATTATATAAACATAGAACTGACAAATGGCATTAACCTTATATAAATACTTATACTTGTCGTCAACCTTTCAAACCTTTCAAGCCCTACCTATTTCCTTGGAAATACTTACCTGTAGGTTTATCTATCCAACAGGTTATTCAGTTTAATTTGAAAGATTTAATGAGCACAATGCTCTCTTCAGTGAAGTTTGTCTTCCAATTCCTTTGTGTAAGGATAGTAGACCGGTATTGTTTCACCACCTGTCTCAAAAGGTGTTGGCGAGGCTCTGCACTTGTCTCCGTTGGTGGTTGTACAAATCCTTGGATTTACCAAGAGGAGCAAGCGAGGGATAAGAAATGCTGCAGTGGTGAGTAGGGCAGGATCCTCTGGGTCTGTAGTCACTGGTGTGAGAAGTCTATTTGGATGTTGTGATCATTGTTGGATGGAATCCACAGCTCATGGCAGGCTCCGTTGCATTTCCACTCAGGCTGTGACAAGAATGCAGGACGGTGAAGGTATCTGTGCAGGGCTGTAGAAGGTGTCACTAAATGTTTTAACACTGCCAAATATGCCCATCTTATGCATGCCGTTTTCCTGGCATGGTCCGCGCATTTACACTGACTGAGGTAATATTCGGCCTAGGTTCGCACCCAAATTTACCCTGCCGGACCCAACACATATTGGCGGTTTAATTTTGATGTAAATGTAAATAGACGCCTCCGTGCTTCTAGGGACGGGACTTGGGTGGAGATGCTGCTGCGTTGAGAAAGAAGCAGAGGAACTTTCCTTACAAGACATTTGTCGGGATAAAAAACAAGTGGTCAGCAAAATAAAGAATATGTGGCGTTTTTGCACTTGAAAAAAGTGAATCGCATTTGTAGCCTACACTCAGATATGTACTCATTCTTGCATGTGAGTCTCTTGAGTCATAAAAAGTAAAAACATTCATAGTATGCAAATTATTCTGAACAGGTCTACTCTCCGTGCTTAGCCCACCCTTCTCTAGTGAACCAAGAAAGCTGGCTCCATGACGACGGGGCTTTTTACCCCCTTGGTTTTGCACAGGCAAGACAGGGAAATTGCCGGGCGTGCCAAGCCACGACCGAACCGGCTTGTCAGTGTAAAATTGCCTTCTCTCGCATAAGACCGTGGAGACTGCAGGTTCTGGAAAGTGTGGAGAGAGTCTCTCCACAATTTGCATAGATGTTCTTTCTCTGGGGTACAGGTGTGTCCCAGTCTAGAGAGTCAATAGTGAGGCCTGGAGTATTTCCTTTCCTTGTATTACACAAATCCCCAGTGATACAGACTGTTTTTGAATGGGAAGTTTGTCATTTCACAGATCCAAGTATTTCAGGTAATCGGCATAATCCTTGGTAGGGAACGCTGCCATGACATCTCCATAGTCACAGGTTATTTTGTGCAGCCTGAGGTTCAAGCATGCCCCCATCTCTTGAGTCCTTTTGAGCTGGTTGAGAGCAGCATTAGCACGAGTTAAAGACTACAGTCCATCACCAACGTACAAGTCTCTCTACACGCATCTTCTAGCATCTTAGCCAAAGTAATTTTCCTCCGATGGTGCTGCTATTCTGAGGCCATAAATGGCAACAGCTGGGGACTGGCTCTTGCTAAAGACATGTACCCTCAACCTATATTCCATGACACCCTTGTTGTAGTCATTGCCTTTGTACCAGGGGAAACAATCACAGGACATTTCTGTGATCTGGTCTGACGACAAAGTAGTGAAACATCTGTTTGATAAGCCATCCGTAAAGGCTTCTGTTTAGATCAGGGCCCTTTAAAAGGACATTGTTCAAGGATACTCCATCATGTTGGGTGCTTGAATCAATAACGACCCTGATCTTGGTAGGTTTCTTTGGGTGGTACACTCAAAAGATAGGCAGGGATCAGCCCTCTTCTTCCTGTTTTATAGCCACCTCTGAATTGCCATTTTGGAATATATTTCCATAATTGAGAATAAATCTTCCTTCATCTCCAGTTTACTTTTTGAAGGAGCGTCCTGAAATGGTCCAACGCCTTGGCTTTGTAGTTGGGCAAACGTCTTTGCATCCTGAAAGGCAGAGGAGCTGTCCAGCTGTTTTCCTCATCTTTGTAATACCCTTGCTCTATTTACTTCAGAAAGGCCAGGGGTCTCATTTATAAAACTGTGCGTGGGATCGTTACTAAAAGTGTGCGTACGGCCAGAAGCCAAGTTTTGCGTGCGGCAAAAAATATTTGGATTTATAAAACACTGCATACGCACACCTGTACGCAATCTTTGCTTTATAAATCACATAGTGACTACAATTGTGCGCAGCTGAATCAGCTTCACATTCCGCCCTCTATATGCCCCTTTTTAACCATAAATGGTCAATGCAAATGACCTCATGAATGCGATCTGCATATAAAACAGACTCAGATGCAGGTATGATGTCTTGTTGGAAACAATGGCAGGACAGAGAAAAGCCAAAAAACGAAACTTCACGGAGGTTGAAGTGGAGACAAATACATTTTGTTTGGCGGTCACGGGACTGGGATCAGCAACATTAAAAAGCAGAGTGAGTGGCAACATGTTGCTGCGGCAGTGAACTCTGTCAGTGGCACGGAGCGCACAGTACCAGAATTGAAAAAGAAGTGGTCTGACATAAAGGCACATTTTTATTTCCTCGCGCACAGCACACAGTTTATAATTAATTGCTCAAATGTTACTGATCGTATAGTGAAGATCGTTAATTACAGGTGGGTGCAAAGCAGAGGCTGTCCTCATACCGCCAGAGCGTGACTGCAACTGGAGGGGCACCCAGTACTCCTGACCTAACACCAATTGACACGAAAGTTGCATCCATAATTGGCACCGCAAGCATGAGTGAGATCGTGTCCGAAAGGGAAGACAGGCAACACAGAAGAACAAGGTAAAGCTGATTTCTGTTTTTTATAGATTTATTATCGATCATCGACCTAGTGCAAGCTATTTTGCTTGTGCGTCCTCCAGAGTCAGCGGTCGGTGGGGAGGAGGACGATGATGCCGGCGAGGGGCCCTCGGCCGCAGGTCATCCGGCTGCCGCCACCCCCAGCACCAAGCGTCAGTCCGCTGGTCGGGTGCTCGCAGACGCAGTTCTGCAGCTACAGAGGGAAATGATAGATGCAGTCAACAACTTGACTGAGGAGATGAGGCAGATTCGAAATGTTATCACCGAAATTGCCACAATATTAAAAGATACTTGCCTCGGAGGGGGCTGGGCCTCCGGGTCAAGCTCGGGGGGAGGGAGGTCGGGGGGGAGAGGGATGCCGTTCCTCTGGGACAAATTGTGCAGCACGCCGCAAGCCCTTATAATGTGGCACACTTTGGCAGGCTAGTGTAAAAGCCTCCCCCCCGACGCATCCAGAGCGCGCCACCGGCACTTCAGGAGGCCGATGGCGCGCTCCACCACTGAACGAGCACGGCCATGGACCTCATTGTATCGTTGTTCCTCTGCGCTTTGCGCGTTCAACCGGGGTGAGGAGCCAGCGTCTCAGGGGGTATCCACTGTCCCCTGCAATGCAGAAAATCATTAGTTATTTCAAGAACCACAATGTTACATTCCTCTTTAAAAAAAATTACCTAGAAGCCAGCCATCCCGCCCCGCGCCTGCCTGTAGTCTGTTCCCTACACTACTGTGCGTCAGAATAAAGGAATCATGTGTTGCACCAGGCCAACGTGCCACTATGTTTGTCAAGTTCATGTGGGCATCACATATAACTTGAACATTAATAGTGTGCACGTCGGTTGACGTAAGCGAACTCATGTTCAGATGGAGCCCGTATCGCAATATGTGTGCAGTCAATTGCGCCGATTACGTTTGGGAAATCGGACATTGCTGCAAATTGCCTTTTAATCTCGGCCTGTTCTTCCACTGTGTAGAGAAACCTTATGTATCGACTGCCCATATGTATGATGCCGTTCAAAACGCTGGGCATTAGGGCACTGAGGGATGGCTGTGATATACCGGATCTACAGGGTGGAAAACAAACAAAATTGAGCCAATTATGCTTAAATGTGAAAACAGGTTGTAAGATGCAGCTATATGAAAAACCCGGTCTCACGAAAATACGTGACACTGTCACGTTATTTAATCTATAGAAACGTCAGGGACACGTATTTTCAATTTTTCTTGTCAAAAAGCACAAATTTCAAACCCATGTATTTCAATTGGAAGTATTTGACGTGTCACTAAGCACGACCTCCAAACTAAGGTTCTGTCCGGGAGCGTTCTCCCTAATGTCCCTCCGTACAGAACATTTAGTGTTAAAAATTGTCTGTGATAACTAACAATATGACAGCTTTCGCGTGTATATAATAGCGTGTTATACACACACACACACACACACACACACACACACCAGGGCTCTAAACTAACATTTTTCACTGGTTGCACTGGTGCGCCTAACTTTTTTTCTTAGGTGCACCAGCACAAAAGTTAGGTGCACCCAAATTGTCGACCATATCGCATTCAACACTGCAGTTTTACAGGTTTTACAGGTCCATGTAGGCAATATTGACTTGTAAATGATGAACTAAGAATCTGGTCAACCTAATGTTCTTTATTTGAATATTTGCACAAGAAAGGTAATTTCACTGAAACATTTTGGTGATTTAAGTGCTTCACTGAGCTGCAATTTAAACTTAAAACATCTGAAGATAAATGAAATAAAAAGAAAATCTAAATTAAAAGTGCAAGTGTTTTAAACTGAAACTTCAAACTGAACATCTCATGGCTCCAGGTCTTATGGACTATCCTCAATTGCAGTCACATGCCCCTCTGATGGCCAACTCATGTAGTTTGGCCTTCTTGATCTTTGGCAATAGCCCGGGCTATTATTTGTTTTCTATCACTGAACTTTCGAACAAAACTCTTGCTCAGCAACGATGGGAAATAGCCTACTATCAAATGCATTATTTAAACCAGTATGAATATTACCGTAGGCCTATATGTTTACCAGGCAATTTAATAACGCCTGCACACACACACAGGCACGCACGCACGCACGCACGAACACGCAGAGTGGTAATCGGGAGAGTTGGGAGAATTCCCGGTGGCCCGTTAACGTTTCAGGCGGCGCCGGGTCAACGTCGCAACCAATTCCGTTTTGTCTAGAGGGGAGTAACTGAGCGCCCCCTCCCGAAGTGGAACAGCCCAGGTCGGCCTTGAACTGCGATTGGTCAGAAAGACGTAACAGCTAATGACAACATTGAACTCTCATGCAGGCTCGAACAGAGTGACACACAAACACACACATCGTTTTTCATCCACTCCGTATCCAGCTTATTCCATGCTTAAAGCACCCAGGCTACTATGCGGCGAGCTGGGGCTCTCATGTTCTCCCCTGCGGTGTATACCTTGTCCGCATCCCCTGCCATCCAGTTGTCATACGATTCATGCAGACTGGTTTTCAACGGCTGATTCCATGGATGTAGCCTACTTTGCGTGTGCCGTGTTTTCCCGCCGATGTGGCGAAGCTGTATGGTTATGCTGTTGAGAGCTTAAATAAATGCACGATATAAGTTGACTGAACAATTATTGAAGTTTAACATTTTGTTCAGCAAATTTGACAACTGACAGATGCAATATTGTAGCCAGTGAAAATCGCAAAATTCTGACGAGCATTCTTAAATGAAGTAGAATAAACAGGAATATCTGGACCACGGCCAATCAGAGGGGGGTCCCGCTATTCATTATCTCTGATTGGATTGGACCATGATATGGGCCTTTCAGAGTCGCAGAGTTTTTTTCTTTTTGAACGGCTGGTTGCACCGGTGCGACCTCCGATTTTTTTTAGTCGCACCATTGAGAAATTAGGTCGCACGTGCGACCAAATTGGTCGCACTTTAGAGCCCTGCACACACACACACACACACACACACACTTCGCTGCTAAAACAACAACAGATATTCCCTCAATTATTATTACTTTCAAAACGTTGGCCAAGGTGGAATATCTTTTTTATTTGGGCTGCTTCTAGGACATTTTGGGTGGATTTTGAACGGTATGTGGGTAGGACGTTTTTTGCAGGACCTGGCAACCCTGCGCTGTTGCCCGAGGTGCTGAAATGCTCCGGAACAGATCTGGATCCACTATGGCCAAAAGACTTGTATGCCCCCCCCCCCCCCTTAAATAAATACTATGGCAGAATAAAGAATAAATTCATGCATTATCATTCAACTTGAACATGTGTTTTTACAGTATAGCGTGGTGGAAGGATGACGTATGTTGGCCAACCCGGAAGTGAGCGTCGCCCTGGTTTCCCTTGACTAAAAGCCAACGGGTTTTTCCATTGGATTTTGGATTATTGCAGAAAAATTAGCATCTTTGAAGCACCTCCTCAAAAACTGAAAATAAATAAATAAATTAAAATATCTGTGCTCCAAAGAACGAAATGTAAACCAATGCATTCTGAATGGGAGTGTTACTCCGATTTTTCCATGCTACACAGAACGAAATGTAAACCCATGCAAATAAAGACTGGTATTCTATTTTTTTCAACAGGGCTGCATCCAGTCATTTGACCGTCATGGTTGCTATGGTGGTTGCTATCGACCGCCCCCTCTAATCCTTACATGGTTCTAAAAACCACACGGCAAAGGAGCTGCCGTCAATTGTGTTGTTTTTGTCGTAAACTAGGGTCTGATGGTTAAAAAATAGACAGATATTCCAAGGTATCCTTAAAAGGCAGCTTGGATGTTTTTATTTTCTGCCATACAGGAAATGACTCAGCAAGTGCTCCATCTCTTTGCATCTCACCCAGCAGCTCGCTTGCAAGATTTTGGCCTGAAGTTCTTCCCAGACCTACACCGTAGCCATCCAACCTGCATATCTGAGAATCAGGCCTCGCTTTAATAATGACAAAAAGTTATGAGAGAAATACACATATACTTTTGTTGTCTCATAAGCGGCGTGGTGCTGGCTCCTTTTGACCTTTTGACCCCAGACTTCTGAGGGAATAGCTGAATCAATTCATTAGTCAATCAGAAGTATATAAATATCTTCCCGGTGGCGTAAGAGGGCGACCAAGGTGTCCTTCAACATCTACGCTTCCAGGCGATTGCAACGGTGCCACACATGAGCATATTCGAACATGTTTAATTGTAGTAATTAGCTGTTGAAATTGGCAGCCTTAATCAATAATGAGCAGCTATTGATTTGCTTCCCGATAGAAATTTGTGACAAATGACATGTTATTTAGCATCTAGGCAAGGCAAGGAAAGGCAACTTTATTTATATAGCACTTTTCATACACAAGGCAGACTCAAAGTGCTTCACATATAAACATTGTTATACAATAAAATAAAATAATAGATAAGTAAAAGAAAACATATGCAAAGAAATGAGTAAAATAGAAAGTTAAAGTATTTTTAGTAAGTAAAATTGAAAGTGCAATGTATTTAAGAAAGTGAGAAAATTAAATTGAAAGTTATTTAAGATCAGATCAACAGTCTCTCTGGAACCCAAGTCGGGACTACAACCCGACCTAAAGGACAATATTCTAGGACTCTAACCAAGCTTCTAGGACTCTAGCCCAGCAACCTTTCTCTCTGGTATCAGATCATGTATTTTTCTGGTAAAAATAGAAAATAAAGGGAAAGTTAAAAAGGCATTTTAGTAAAATAAAGGTAAAGTATTTAAGATTTAGCAGAAAGCTAAAGCAAACATAAAAGTCTTCAATCTTGTTTTGAAGGTGCTCAGAGTTGGGGCAAGTCTTAAATCCTCAGGGAGTTTATTCCAGCTATTTGTTGCATAGAAACTAAATCCTGCTTTCCCATGTTTCGTGTTTACTCTGGGGATAATTAACAGATTGGTCTCAGAAGATCTTAGTGTTCTAGAAGGCTTATGTAGTGGAAGCATATCAGTTATATATTTTGGGCCTAAACCATGTAGGGATCTATAGGTTAGCAACATGATTTTAAAATCAATTCTCTGACCTACAGGAAGCCAATGTAACGATTTAAGAATTGGTGTAATATGTTCAAATTTTTTGGTCTTTGTTAAAACTCTAGCAGCAGCATTCTGAACAAGCTGAAGCTTCCTTAGAGTTTGTTTTGGGAGACCTGTAAGGAGACCATTGCAGTAATCAAGCTTACTAGTGATAAAGGCATGTACAAGTTTTTGTAAGTCTTCTGTGGACATGAGCCTTGTCTTGCTACATTTTTAAGGTGATAATATGCAGATTTTGTAACTGATTTGATGTGACTTTCGAAATGTAAATCAGAATCCATGATAACCCCTAGGTTTCTGGCTTTGATTGAGGTTTTCAGGGACAGAGAGTGAAGGTGTTGGGTTACTTTAAGCCTTTCTGTTTTAGCACCAAATACAATCATCTCTGTTTTATCCTCATTTAGCTGAAGGAAATTTCGGCACATCCAGTCTTTCACTTGCTCAATGCACTGGCACAGCAGATCTATGGGCCGATAGTCATTTGGTGATAGCGATACATAGATTTGCGTGTCATCAGCATAGCAATGATGGTCAATATTGTTATTATGCATGATTTGCTCTAGTGGGAGCATGTAGATGTTGAATAAAGAGGGTCCTAAGATCGAACCTTGTGGGACTCCACACATCACGTTGGTTGATTCTGATACAAAGTCGCCGATGGAAACAAAGTAGTTCCTATTTTGTAGGTAGGATCTGAACCAATTTAAGACAGTGCCTGAAAGCCCCACCCAGTTTTCTAACCTTTCCAGAAGTAATGTATGGTCTACAGTGTCGAATGCAGCACTGAGGTCAAGTAGCATTAGTATTGAGGTTTTGCCAGAGTCTGTGTTAAGACGGATGTCGTTTACAACTTTAATAAGGGCGGTCTCAGTGCTGTGCAGGGGTCGAAATCCTGATTGGAAGGTGTCATAGCAACCAGTTGATGCCAGGAAGTGATTTAGTTGCTGGAGGACAACTTTCTCAATGATTTTACTTATGAAGGGTAGATTCGATATTGGTCTGTAGTTGTTAATAATAGAGGCATCTAGGCTCCGCTTTTTTAAAAGGGGTTTAATAACTGCAGTTTTCAAAGCTTTTGGGAAATTGCCTGACTGGAGAGAGTTGTTAACTATCTGCAATATGTCTACTGCTAGGCAGTTGAAAACATTCTTAAAGAGGTTGGTAGGTATAGTATCAAGGCAACAGGTGGATGGCTTTAGTTGTGTCACAGTTTCCACAAGATTTTGAGAGTCTATAACATTAAAGCATGCCATCCTTGCCACGTAATTTTTGCCTGAACAGGGTGGTAGTCCAACATTTTTGTTTGAAGTGGAGATATTGATGGCGCGTCTGATACCTTCAATTTTATCAATATAAAAAGCTGCAAACTCATTGCATTTCTGCGTGGAATGGAGATCAGGTGGAATTTCTGTTGGGGGGTTGGTCAGTCTGTCAACAGTTGCAAATAGGGGTTTTGCCTTATTAGTGTTGGTTTTAATGATATTGGAGAAAAATGTTTCTCTAGCATTTTTTAAGTCTAAATTGTAGGCACGGAGGCTCTCTTTATAGATATCATGGTGAATATGAAGTTTTGTTTTACACCAGATGCGTTCAACCTTTCTGCATTCCTTTTTCTGTGCTGTTACAGAAGCAGCTTTTCTCCAGGGTGCCTTTTGCTTTCCAGAAATCGTTTTAACCTTATAAGGTGCAATGACATCTATGACTTTCAAAATTTTCAAATTAAAGTTTTCTACAAGATCATCAGGAGAACATGGGTTTAGAGGTGGTAGCAAGGAGATGGCCTTTTTAAAAAGTACATTAGAATCTTCATTGATATACCGTTTTTTGACAGTGTTTGATTTTGTCTGCATTTGTCTGACAAGGAAGGATCAGTCACAGAGAGATCCGAAACATTGAGGCCCTTTGTGATAACCAGGTCTAGAGTGTGCCCCTTACAATGAGTAGCCTCTTTCACATGTTGAGACAGTTCAAATGTGTCCAAAATCGCAAAAAGGTTTTTTGCACAATTGTCATTCAAATCATCAGTATGAAAATTGAAATCACCAGTTATAACTAGACAGTCAAATTCTGTGGAGATGCTAGACAATAATTCTGTGAAGTCATCGAAAAAATGAGGGTGGCCTGTAAATAATTAATAGGAGAACTCTGGGGGAGCATTTCAATACAGCACTAAGGTATTCAAACGATGGAAAATCACCAAATAACATCTGTTTCCCCTGAAACACATTTTTAAATATAGCAGCAACCCCTCCACCTCTTTTTCCAGATCTACATGCATCAAAAAAGTTATAGTTGGGAGGAGCTGTCTCTATCAGAACGGTTGCACTGTTAATTTGTTCCAGCCATGTTTCAGTTAAAAACATAAAATCCAGTTTAGAAGTGGTAATAAAATCATTAACTAAAAATGATTTGTTATTAAGAGACCTCACATTAAGTAGAGCCATCCTGATGGTGTTGTTGATAGGCTTTAAGGTTGTTTTTGGTTTGGAGGCAATAGATATGAGATTTGTGAGGTTAGCAGTGTGTCTAAGTTTCCCTTTGTTTACTCTCTTAGTGGTTACAGCATGAATGCGAAAGTTGCCCTGCTTTGACGTAGGCAACCTTGGGTTCAGCAGATTATGTGAAACTTCCTTTATACTGTGTCTACGGCTGAACCCTTTTTTGTCTCAGTAATACTCATGACTACTATCAGTATAGTGGGGGGGCTGGGGCGCCATCCTCTTGGGTGTTATCAGCCTGTCGCCATGACATGGCGATGCTATCAATGACCCAGATATAAGTTTGCTGCCAACATATTCCAGTCTCTTATATTCGGCTGGAAAATCGCAAAGGGAGGAGATATTGGGGCTGGAGACCCCAATGGCTGGAGCCATTGGGGCTGGAGGCCCCAATGGCTGGAGGTCATTGGTGCTGGAGAGATAGCTAGGGGAGAGATGAGGCTGGAGGTCACCACAAAGGGAGGAGACATTGGGGCTGGAGAGATAGCTATGGGTGGGGCAGGGTGGCAGGGTAAATTTCAGTGACGGGCTAATCCGGCTGATACATGTCTTCTTCTCAACCTGTGCTCTGATTGTGGCCTGTGCGTCAGACCTTGGCAAGGTCTGTGGGCTGTCTGCTATCCGTGTGTCAGATAGTGGCAGAGTAGGAGGGGGGGGGGTGGCCGTTCCTTGCCAAGCCAGCATCAGCGATGGGGGAAGGCACTGTGTTGATGGCGTCGGGCGGACTGTTGTCTCTCTTCAAGGTCTTCTTCTCAACCTGTGCTCTGATTGTGGCCTGTGCGTCAGACCATGGAGGGGGGTGGCCGTTCCTCGCCAAGCCAGCGTCAGCGATGGGGGAAGGCACAGTGTCGATGGCGTCGGACGGGCTGTTGTCTATCTTCAAGGTCTCTGGGCTGTCTGCTATCTGTGTGTCAGATAGTGGCAGAGTAGATGTGTGGTGGAGGCTGTAGTCTCGCTTCTTCTCAACCTGTGCTCTGACTGTGGCCTGTGCGTCAGACCATGGAGATTTGTGGGAAAGGGAGAAGAGAAGATTGTCCCTCAACAGTTTTGAGCCTAACCTGTTTGGGTGTAGGCCATCTGCTCTGAAAAGATATTTGCGCCCCCAGAATAAGTTGAAATTGTCAATAAAGCCCCTTCCTCTTTCATTGCAGACTCTGGAAAGCCATGTATTCAGTGCAAGTAGACGACTGAATCTGTTTATTCCCCTGTCAACTGCTGGTATGGGTCCACTGATGAATGACTTGATGTGTATTTTGTCCAGTGAATCCAATAGATCAGTGTAATCCCTCTTCAGAAGTTCTGACTGTTCTCTTTGAATGTCATTAAATCCTGCATGCACAATAATCTGTGAGATTTTGGGGTTTTCCAATATGATTTTGGCTAGTTTATGGTTGATATCAGTAACCATTCCATATGGGAAGATGATGTTTTGATCTTCTTACCGGTTATATCCTTGATGGTTGAGTCTCCTATAATCAGAGTGTCTGGTTCATCTGCTTTCTCTGAGATGGGCCCTTGTTGAACGGTGGCAGACACATGCACAACCCGCCACCGTGGCGACTGGTTGTTCCGTCTCTGTCCGCACTGTCCGTCCGGACGCATCTCGGGGCTCAGGGGTGCATGGGTGGCAGGCGCGTTCGTGGACTCTTGAAGTGGCAGGAACAGGTTCTTCAGTGGCAGGGTTAATTTCAGTGACGGGCTAATCCGCCTGATACATGTAACTTTAGCTTTGGGTAGCTTAGCATTTGGCGTTGAGTGAACTTGTTGATTCACTTTGGGATGTTGTTTTGGCTTAGCGCCGACTCTGTGCCAGTGAGACGCAGCTGGAACTGTCTCTCTCTTGTCCAGCTTCGGGAAGGATACAGTGTAACTTTGATCATCTTGCTGTATCTGAGTGAGCTCAGCAAACTCACCCATCGGCACTGTATCCTGTAGGAGTCCTTTGCATTTTTCTAATGCTGCTAGTCTCGTTTCAAATAAAGCCACTGTCTGTTGCAGTTTGGTGCAGTCTGTGCATTTCCCAGTCTCCGTGCCTGAGATATCCGAACACAGAGGCATGTTGGTGATAGGAAAGTCCAAGGCTTTTTCTGCGGTCTGATCCGGGAGTAAAAAGTGCCAAAATGTATTGTTGAATCGAGCGATTGAGGACGACTGAAACAAACTATATACTGTAGAGAGACTCTATATATATAGGTAAATAAAATAAGATAAAGTAGATCTGAACGATGAATTAAGTAGTTTTTTCCAATGCCTAGCGGAGCTTCGGGAAACATGTGTGTATAACACGCTATTTTATGTTGAAATGCGACGTAATCCAGTGTTCACGAAAACGTACACTGTCAACGTGTGCTTTTGGCGACTGGGTTGGCTCTCAGATATACGTGTTTCCAACAAGATGATATCATTAAAAGGTAGGCTACATAAAGTAACGGTTTAATAACACAAACGCAGGAAACACGTGAGCTGCTAGTTTAGCGAAAACAGCGTCCCTAGCAACCTGACGTTGTTGAAACATGCGAGCGAGCCGATAAAATCTTCCTAATAACTATAAAACTAAAGATCATACGTAATCACTGACTAAAGATTATACAAGTAAAAAGTATATTTCTCGGTAGAAATTTTATTAGAAACAAGTTTAACGGTGATTCGGTCCTAAAATAGGCCTATTGCATTTCCCATTCGATTAATAAAGAAAATCAAGCCCGAGCCCGTGCACGTTCTGTCCGAGCCCGCCCCGCCCCGACAGATTAACTATAATTATGAGCCCGAGCCTGATTTCAACCCAACATTTTTTTTAATACATGTGTAACTTTGTTCACATTTAGTCTACTCTGCTAAATATATATGTAAGGGATAATGCATAGAACGCCGGTCATTATCGGGAAAATAAGCCCCACCAGGGCGAACAGCCTACACCGACGCGCAGCGAAGGTGTCTTGCTTCGCCCTGAAGGGTCTTATTTTCGATATTGACCGGCAACGTTCTATACATTAGCCCGCTTATTACACGGCTACTGCCAAAACGAAAAAATAACTTCACATGCTGTGTCTTTTTTACAATTTATTCGTTACCAGCATTTGTAGTGTTGATCAGCAGAGGGGTTGACAAGTCACCGGACCCATGCAAGTGAACGGAGCGTTCCACGGCATTGAGAAGACCCGTGTAATAAAGACCTATAATATTTCTGTTTATGGCATAGATTTCTCCTCAGATTAGGCCAATAAACCAATGATAAAATAAAAATAAAAACGCTCGATCAAAGGCCCGGCCCGAGGATAGTGGTGGGAAATATCGGCCCGATCCGGCCCGCGGGTCGGGTCGGGCTCGGGCAGAGAATCTAAACACTGACTGGAACTACTTAGCAGGTGTCTGTAGGCCTATATCAGGAGATAATACACACCCTGCAGCCAATCAGAATACGAGTATTCCCCCAGACTGTGGTATAAACAATATTATTCACGAGTTATAATCAACCCCTACACATCAATATTAATGATAACCCATTAAATACGGTATGATTTCTAGATGTCACGTCCGCTCGCGACACTGGACTTGCGAGGCATCGACGCGGACTTCCATTCACATAGCCAAAAACAAGACAATAGATCTATGGCTAGATCAAAACATCGAGACATACAATTCTAAAAAGAACAAATGAAGCAGCTACCCTTTTTTCCTTTGCGGTTTGCCTACAGAGCAGCGCACCTGCATTTAATATATCCGTGAATTGTCACAATTTCTCAGAATCAAAGGTGAAAGTAGAAACGGGTGGCCTAAAGCTGTCATATTGCTCACAGACAAGTTTAAGTAGAAACGGGTGGCCGAAAGCTGTCATATTGTTAGTTATCACAGACAATTTTTAACATTAAATGTTCTGTACGGACAGGGCCGGATTAACAATTTTCTGTGCCCTGGGCAACAAGGCTCAACAGTTAATTATGTTCTCTATAGAAGATTACTCAGTGGCCTTCCTTCTAGACTTCAAATATGCAAACTGGTGCACAATATCTTCAAAATCAATCCCCTCAACAACTTCATTTTCTATGGACAGTAAAGAAAGGGCAGAAAGTCTTGCCTGTGTCATAGTGGTTCTTAATGCATTTTTAACTTGTTTTAAAACAGAAAACGACCTCTCACCCTCACAATTTGAGACGGGCAGAGTTAAAAACATTTTAAGTGCAACATATATATTTGGGAATGTTGTTTTAAGGCCATTTGTTTCAAGAATCTGCAATATTTTAACAGGGGAAGTCTCACTCGGCACAAAGTGTGTGAACTGCATGAGCTCGTCTGCTAAGGACGCATCTAGGTCTGTAGGATATGTGGATGTCAGCCTAGGAGCTCGGTCGCGCACATCACGCTCAACATAGTCCCTGTCAAATAAGACGCCAAAGAGCTCACACACATCTGTGTAGGCACCGATCCGTTTGGTTAGGCAAGCAGTGAGTTTGTCAATTATCACATAATATGTGTCCACTTTGAATTTTAGACTGCCATTACTAAAGACGACCTCCTCATCGTTGTCACTCTCGTCAGCAAATCTCTTCCTTTTTCGCCTACGTGAAATGTCATATTGATAATCCTGTGTAGCACTGACAGATCCTGCTGATTCTTCCAGCTCTGCAAACTGGTCTCGTAACTTGACAACATAG
The DNA here is from genome assembly GCF_026213295.1 of Gadus chalcogrammus. Lineage (NCBI taxonomy): Eukaryota > Metazoa > Chordata > Actinopteri > Gadiformes > Gadidae > Gadus > Gadus chalcogrammus. The sequence goes on from NC_079423.1 coordinate 23,413,955, forward strand.
CAGAGCAGTGACTGTAAAAGCCGCACAGCAGTTGCTAAATCTAGGTCTCTCGTTTGGATTTTGTCACTGGTTGCTTTAAATCTGCCTAGTATTCTGTCCCACACCATGGTCATCAGAACACTTTCAAGTGTATCAAGCTTCGCAACCAGCGCAGAAGCTTCACGTTTGCATCGCTCTTTTTCGACACTGTCAGATGATATTTTGGCCAATGAATCTCGAATTGCCCTGTAATTTCGGCAAAGAGCTTCCGTAGAGTCTGCTCTACAGCTCCCACCTCGTACCGCAGAGGGATTTTAAAGTATGGCTAATGCTAAAGTCGTTTTTTAAAAACTGTATTCCAGCGATGAGTTGAATAGTGGGGTCGGATGCATGTGTAATTTTTCTCAGTCATTTCAAATTGGTGTTAAAGTTTGGTTTTCACTTCCAAGTTGAAGTTTAGGGTCTATAGAAAAATTTGAGTCCGAGTGTCAAACACACAGATAAAAAATGGCCTCTAGGGGGCGCCGCAAAATATGTAAACTGCTACAACTTTTGATTAGATTAACCAAATTTAACAAATGAGGTATGTATGGATTCAGAATTAAAAGGAGAAACGGGTATGCTAAGCATTTGGTGACCAGATAAAAATAAATACACTTTTAGCCCAAAATATTACATGGACACAAGCGAAATTATGCTTTTTTAAAGATAAAGTCTGAAAATATCCTCACAGTTGCTAAGGAATTTTACTTTTTAATGTTATTTCACAAGTCAAGACTGTGTGGTGATTACACTGAAATTGAAATGCTCCTCACTCTTCTATTCTATGCCCTAGGAGGCGCCGCAAAATGTAGTAACAGCCATGAACTTTCTATGTATTGATTTAGGATCAGGTGTCAACTTTTTTCAGTCAGTCAATCAATCAATCAATCAATCAATCAATCAATCAATCAATCAAGCCAACAAGCCATCATTTTATTCACAAGAAATTTTCACAAAATAACTTTATATCTGGAAGAAAGTAAATCAATAACAATAAGAAGATAAACAATAGTTTTTCTGGCATTCAAAAAATGAACAGAGGACCATAGGGCTAACATTTATTCTGAGAACTTCACTCTACAATGATAACTATAATTTACTTCTTTGATTTATTCTATGTCAGTCTTAGAAGTTCTGACATGTGCACTTGCACAGACGTGTGCACTTCGCCTTCATGCACTTGCACCGAGAACTGGCAGGTCGACTTGTACAAGTACTTGTACAGCCACACTTCACATCTAGTTGGAATACGTCTTTGGCAAATGGTAGCGTAGTCCAAATGGGAAGAAGTTTGCTGTCCTCTTCTTTCCACCCATGGTCAGTGGGGTTGTTGTCAGGCATCAGGGTTTTTTCTAAACAAGGGAACAGGGGCGCTGCGCCCCGATACTCCCGGCGTGCGCCATCCTACCGAAATGCCGGCTGAACCTGTCAGACTTGGATCTGTACTTACATGCTGCTGTACAACATACACTATTTCTCAAAACGATCTTTTCTCCGCGAAAATATCCCAACACCACCACCTGACAATGTGTCTGATCCTCAAATAACTTATAATTACTCCAAAAATATTCCGATCCGAATTGGAGTTTCCCAGACCGAGTCGACATGCTAACGTTAAAGTTATTAGCAGCTAGCTAGGTAGCTACTATGTATTTGAATGGGTTTTTGGTCTAGGCGCTAAGATGCTATGCAAGTATACAAGACCATTCCAGTTCTCTCTGCACAAAGCGGTTTCAATGAACGACAGAAATAAACAAATGCTGAGTGTTGATCAAGAGTTTTGCGAGAGCAAAACGAACAGTCGAACAGTCGAACAGGGTTCCCTGTTACCAGGGAACCCGTAGCAGGGAACTAAATGGCAGCTGCACTGCACGGCCGAATTAGCCCAATAAAAGTGTAGTAACCCAGAGAACCAGCTACAACATAGTTTTCATCCAAACGAGCCGTCTTTAGCGAACGGTGAATTGCATTGGCTTCTACGAGCAGTCGGCTTTCAGACGCGAGCTTAGGGACCGTCTGCAAAGTGCAAAACTGAATTGCATTGGCTTCTACGAGCAGTCGGCTTTCAGCCGCGAGCTTAGGGACCGTCTGCAAAGTGCAAAACTGAAAACGACAACAATAGTAACATTTCTATAGCGTTGCCATTATTGACTCTAGAGCCCCAAAACTTGTTCCATAGAGGCATGGCACAGGAGGTCTACCATGACTAACGCTACCCTGAACCACCTCCTCAGGATCAGTATTGAGGGGCCTGCAATTGATCAATTTGATTTTGACAAGGCAGTGAGCCGTTGGGGCAGTCTCAGGAACAGACGGCTGCTGTTGTGATTTGTCCTACTTAATAAAAGTTTAGCCAATATTTTTGAAATTTGTCGTGTTTATTTACAGGGTAAAATTGTACAAGTCTACCAAAAGTTGATAGTATTTTAGTTTTTCAGGATGACCACAAGAGCTAGAATTTCTCTCTAAGATAGCCTCAGAATGTACCATTTAATCATTATTTTTTCAAAGGCTTCGCGCCGTGGAAGGGGGAGACCCCCCTTCACACCATCCCCCGCCTCGGTCGCGTTGCTCCATCGGCTTTGCGCAGCGGCCTGCTCCCTGCTACCTTTTTTTTTCTACAAAAACCCCTGAGGCATTATAGACCTAAATGAATGAATACATAAATGCATGTTTTTTTTGTGATTATATAGTACTCAAATCCATACAGGTGCATACTTACATGTGGGCTGTTGTCCAGATGCTTGCTTGGAAGACACTCCTTTTGAGATGTAGATCCAAAGCAACCATTGTTGGGGGGATTCTTTCAACATCCCTCGTCTTCTGTGAGAATAGCCTCATTCGAAGAAGATCAACATAATTTTCCTCATTTGATTCACTGGAGTACAGCCTAAAGACAAAGTTTACTGCAACTTCTTTCAGCCTTGGAGAGGTTTGGAATGGAGTCTCAATGATGGTTGCGAACTCCTCTGTCAAGTGTGGAACTTCGTGCATCAATTTGCAGCAGGATCGCTTACCCCTGACCTTGAAAGAAGATGTGCTGTCTGATCCCGTGAATGCGTGGAAGAGAGCCATGGCTTTACATGTTTCTGTGCCCAGTTTTGTGGCGAGAGTGTTCAGGGAGATCATTCTTGATGTCTTTCCAGTTTTGAAGCAGATCCAGATTTCTGCAGTTGCATTCAAAGCCTTGATATGATGGAAATTACTCAGCAGGATTACGACAACATCTGTGTCTCCAGTATAGACCATCCTAACTGATGCTGTTTGGAGGGCATGGAGAAGATGCACTAGGACACGAGTGTCAGCTTCCTCGTGGTTGCAGCGATCCATTGGAGGACTGTTTCCAACATGGTGGACGCAATCATCTGCTGTTATGTAGACATCTTTGTCATCTGGGAACTGTCCATTTGTTACAAGCGCAGTTGACAGGAATGAAAACAGTTCTGTCTTATTATCCTCATTTGCCAGAAATGCCTGCCAATCTCTTGGGACTTTGGCAGTGCCAGAGATGCGTTGTCGGGTGCCTGATCCTCGCTTTTCTCTTGTTCCTCCTTTGATTGTCAAAGCACGATACTGGTCCCAGACGATGTCCACTCGTGTTGATCTTTTCAGGTCACGTTGAACTCTTGGGCAGAACACCTTGTCGAAGTAGGACTCAAAGGTCTTCCCTTGGACAGTCGTGCCAGGCAGTGAATGAATAAGTGCTCCACCATCAATGACAATGAAATCATAAAGATCTGGTGCAACTATCTCCTCACTGTCAGACATTCCTCCACTCTTAGGATTCCCCAGGATGTAAAACAACAAATCTGATTTCGTACAGGAGTTGAGGGATCCTTCGCATGACAATGCAGGTGGGTATGGAGAAGAGTCGTGGCGGAAAAAGTCTTCCAAATTCCCACTCCGGCTTTCCAGCACAATGAAAGCTTTCCCATAAAGCTCTGCATGACGTTTGAAGTGCTGCATCCTCAGTTTAGCTGCTGTCTTCTTGCGTGTTTTCTTCTCATGGAACAACATCAAGTTGTTTCGCTTGATCGGAGCTGTCAGTGGTGTGTCATGTGAGTCCAGCACATTCTTTTTGAAGTTGTTGTACTGCTCTTGTCCCATTGACTCAACTTTAAGGACCGATGCTGCAGCGGCTGCAGACTCGCACACCTTGTTATCTAAAGTAACCAGGTCTTTAATGCTCTCCTCAAAGGGATTCCCATTGCTGAGCAACAGCTCCATCAGGTCTTTGGTGTGACGTTGAAAACGCTGCTGTGATGCTGATCCTTCCTCGTGATGAGGACGCCATTCGGAGTCATCACTGTCATTTACAGTGGTAAACTCTTCCAGGACACGGCTGATTTCCGGGCCTGTCACAATCCAGCGTTCCAACATGTCCGGGTTCTCTGTGAGGCCAATTATGCCACCCACTCCTTTCACCCTTTTGTTGGCTTGCTCGTGTGCTTGGTCAATCGGCATAGCTGAAAAGCGTCGATTGCTGCGAGTTACCGTCCAATGTCCCCTTTCGAACTCTGCCCGGATACTATCTGGGAGACAGTCCATGTCCTTTTATAAAGACTGGAAGCCACCGGGCATAGTTATGATGGTCGAGAGCAAAGAACAGAGGAACAAGCTTCTGCAGGGTTGTGACCATGAGTTCGATCTTCCGTTCGCGATGTGCTCGTATGAACATGAAGATACTCTGTTGGTACTTGTACACAAGCAGCCAGAAGGAGAATGTTGGGCTCTCATGGGCAACTCTCTCAACCCAGTCCTCAAGGACCATCTCAGTTCCACTGTCCTCATAGGCTCGCTGTAGAAGGCTGTGGAGTACCACAACAGTAACTTGATGGGCATATCTTGTTCTCATTACATTGGATGCCTTCAGAAATGATGTGGCTGCTGCCACTGAATTCACTAGCTCAGCTTCTTTCAGGGCTTCAGGCCATCCTGATCCACGCAGAAGATCTCCCATGGTACTCCACAAAGCCATTTCAATGTGGAGCCCACCTAACATCACCACAAACTTGTCTTCTCCGAAGATGTCAGGGAAGGTCCACTGCATTTTTTTGGCAAGGTCATACAGGGGTTGGTCCACTACCATCACAGGGACTTGTTGTGGGTTGAGGTGCTCAGTGTTTTTCTTCACCAGGTTCATTCCATGGTGAATCATTTCTGGGGTTGCTGCTTTGTCATGAAAAAGTGGCAGGAGGGCCTCAATGCTTTTTTCCGGCTGTCCAACAACATCAGATCGAGCAGCATGGAATGAAGACCACATTGTTGGAGTGCCACTTTCTAAATCAGAATTGACATAGAGGATGTCTTTTACTGCCTTCATCCATGCCTCCTCATGCTGTCTCTCTGCATCAAATGAACCTCTCACCACTGGCTGCACAACTTTAACTGGAGGTTGGGTAACAAGATTCCGGCCCACAGGTGGTACAGATGTATACGAATGAGGCAGGATGGGTCCTACTATGCTGCTTTCTCCTGATTTCTTTGAGTTGATTTTCTGACATTCTTGGTGCAACCCAGGCTTCTCTGATGTAGGAAACTGAAATAGTGAAATCCCAGTTCCATGGAAGGATGAGCTTGCAGTGCGTGATGTGGGATTATGATCCAAGTTATCAAGGGCTGCAACTGTGAAAATTTGCCGACGCAAATTTGTAGGACAGACTATATCTGCATTCTTCCTGGTCTGTTGTGCAATGGCCTGTGCAAAGCAAACTTCCATGCTGAGGACCTTCTCATATGATACTGTGAGTTTATATTTGTGTAGCAGATTGACTAATTTCTTGCTTCTTGTTTCCGAATGCAAATCAAGGGCAAGGAACACTGCAAGTGGAGGCTCACATTTCAAGTTTGTTGAAAGAGAGGTCATATTTAGCATGGCCACCTGACTCACAGACAGAGTCTGTCTGGAATTATCTTGATCTGTGGAGGATTTGGGTCCTGTGAGTAGATGGCGGAAGAAATACTTCATTTTCTGGGGAACAGACGTCTCTTCACAACCACTGAGAAATGAGCCATCAAATTTAAATGGAGTTTCATGATTAAAAACTGCTTTTCTGAGGATTGAAGCTGCCATTAGTAATGTGTGCGCTTCTTCATCTGGTGTTTGTGATGTGTCTGATATGATCTTCCTAGCAGTTTTCGAACACATAATGAAAACTCTGTCCCTGATACCTTTCTCCTCTGTCAAATCAGGGAAGTTCTTGAGGACTGTTTCCTTTAGGCGTGTCCGGTTCACGATTTTCTGGATACAATATTGTTCCAGTCTCTCAGTCATCATCTCTGTTAGATCTTGCAAAGCAAAGACTCTACTACCCCCGCTAATTTCTTCTTTTATGAATTGTAGCAATTCATTTTCTGCTGTGATTTCAAGGTTTTCACTCACTGTGGTTTGTTTACAAATCACATTGTAACGGCGGTTAAACATTGTGTAGCATTTCAGATGATACTTTGCTTCAATAGCAACCAGATCTCCTTCTGCAAGGAGTGCCAGAATACGATCTTCTCCTAGTTTAACTGCCTTGTCATGTATCTCTTGGGTAAGTGATAATTTCTGGAAAGAATGGTCTACTGCATCTGTTTCTTTAGCACAGAAGAGACATAGATTGCGGTTAACAGGTTCTCCAGTCCGACAAGATCTTCTATTTACACCATGCAATCCCTCATGGGCAGTGCGTTTTTTTGCGTGTTCAAATGCTGAGGATCTGTAAAGCTGACGACATGATTTGTGCCAGGATGCACGATTCTGCTGCATCAATTCTTCATCTGGAAGATCTACATCTGGGTGGGGAGCCGCACCAATAGCTCTAAACTGACTCACAAGGTTGATGATTTCTTTGTAGGCTCCCACTCTACGACTGGCAACTGGATTCGCAAGAGGGCAAACAAGTTGTTCCTCAGTTTCTTTTTGGCACAGAATGCACAATTCCCATTTTCTTGCCTCAGCCATCTCATAAAAACAGAATTCAAGCAGCCCATACCCTGCTTGTTGAACTCCTGTATTTTGTCAACAGGAAAGATAAAATATAATAGTTTTGTATTTACCTTTGTGTAACAACATCAAACTTAAGTATGTTATGTAAAATAAACAGCTAAAAACCTACAATTTACACAAGTGCAAGACCCAGTAGACCTATTCATTCCATCCTGCTGCCAGCATTAAAGTTAGGTTTAACTGGTGCTAGCAAAATGACTAATGTTAATGCTAGCTACTGTTTGGATTTATTAGCTACTAGCTGTGGTTGATATTTCACAATTTATCACACATTATTTGTCGTACAAGTTCATTAAAAACATAACTTAGCATCCAAACATGTTCATTGTTGTTTTCTTACCTTCAACATACCAATATTGCCAGAGAGAAATTAGCACAGATGCTTGATTGTCAAATGAAGGGAAATGTGTCTGCTAGTCTGCCCTCTTGTGGCAGTTGATGGCATAACTCTACTATAACCTTATTTTTCATGGATGAAAGCAGCAAAATAATTAAAAAGTGCAACAATAACAAAAGGCCTGCAAGTTGGGTGCTTCATATCACGTAGGCTATATGCAGCCATATTTGTGTACGGGTATCCTAGCTATGTTTGTGCTATAGGGATATTCTGAACACCAATCTTAAATCCAGTCGAGTCATTACACAGCCTTTATTTACAATAACTTTAAAAATCATGTTTCATAGCAACTTTATTGCTTTATCTCCAAAAAAAAGCATAATTTCGCTTGTGTCCATGTAATATTTTGGGATAAAAGTGTATTTATTTTTATCTGGTCACCAAATGCTTGGTATACCTGTTTCTCCTTTTAATTTTGAATCCATACATACCTCATATGTTAAAATTGGATAATCTAATCAAAAGTTGTAGCAGTTTACATATTTTGCGGCACCCCCCTAGAGGCCATTTTTCATCTGTGTGTTTGACACTCAGACTCAAATTTTTCTGTAGACCCTAAACTTCAACTTGGAAGTGAAAACCAAACTTTAACACGAATTTGAAATGACTGAGCCTTATACGACCCCACTAGAAGCACTGCAAAATGCATAAAGAGACTGTAGAAGGTCAAAAAAGAGATGACATCTGCACTACAGTCTTCAATGGTATTAACACCAACAAGATTTAATGAGTGGGCGCCACACGGTGTATAGTGGATTAGTGGGTTAACTTTTTTTAAGTGAGCTTGGAGTCCGTTATACTTGCCTGACATGTTGCTAGCATTATCATAACTTTGACCACGACAGTTCGCCATGTCCAGGCCAAGGTTTCGCACCATGCTAATTACAGTCTCCGCTAAACTATGGCCTGTGTGGCTGTGGATGGGCTCAAATCCAATGAACCTTTCCACTACTTTCCCACTTGCGTTAACGAATCGGAAAACAAAGGTCAGCTGATCCACATGCGAAAGATCTGGGGTGGAATCGACAATAACAGAGAAATATTTCGCCTGCTTTATTTCATCTGCAATGACTTGCTTTGCTTTGTCACCCATTAACGCAATAAATTCATCACACACAGTGGAAGAAATATATGATGGCTTACCTTTCCCCTTGTTGCCATGTTTTGCAAGGTGTTCTTTTAAAAATGGGTCCAAATGTGCAATGATTTCCAATGTCCCAAGATAATTCCCATTATGCACTGTGCCCAACAGTTCGTTGTCGCCTCTGAATGCAAACCCCCTAGCTGCCAAAAACTTGATGACAGTAACCACACGCCTGAGTACCTCGGTCCAGTACCGATGTTCTGCCTCACATTGTCGGACAAGTGCAGCATCCACATGGCAACCGACTTGGGATCTCTGTATTAGAGACAACATATTCCGTCTGTGTTCAAAACTTCTTTCATGGTCCCCGATCCTCTCAGAGTGTTTCCAATCGCTAAATCCACTGATGAAAGCGTGTTTTTGGGTTTGGGGTGACAGGAGTTTGCAGGCATGACAATAGACAGAGCCAGTAGATGGTGAATAAAGTAGCCATTCCCTCGGGACGTCTTCATTGTTCTGGAGACGGCAATTAAATAAGTCATTCGTGAGAGAGCGGGTTCGACACCCAAGCCCAGACTCCCTCACTGATGCTGGGTACCTGCTTGCCCGGTTGTGGAAGGCAGCGGGTCCTCTGTGGATGGCTTCCTCCCTCAGCGTCTCTGTCAGGGGTCCCCAAAGTGCCGGATCTGACGGTAGTGTGAAGGTGGTGCAGGGGCTGGAGCTACCTGCTGTCTCAGCTCCTTCAGTTGGACTTTCATCATGTTTGTTGTGATGTGGAGGCTGTTCATCCTCTTGTTCTTTGCTCAGCTGGCTGTCGTCCCATTGCTCGGTGCTAGCTTCCACACTGGTGGGAGCCTGACGGCTAGTGCTAGCACCACTAACGTTAACGGTAGGCGTTTCCACAGCCACCACAGGTGAAAGAGGGATTTTATCGTTTTCATCGCCTTTTCTCACAGGGCACTGATTTGGAGAGAAAAATTTGGCTATCTTTGGTACGTGTTTCAAATTGTCGGCTAACTTCAATTCTTTTTTTCATCAATTTTCTTTTAGCACTCCCGCTCAACTGCTTCTCCATCTTGCTACACTGCTTCTCCCCATGCAACGCTCATCTCCAGCCTCAGCGGCATTTGTGCAGGCAGACTAGACTACACAAACAATGTTTTCAGACTACACAAACACTGTTTTTGCCGCTTCTAGAATACACAAACAGTTTTTTTTATATTTTGATCGAACGAGTTGCAATAAAGTGCTCACATCAAGGAAAGTAAGGACTGCGTTCATAACGTGATATTTGTCAACAATGTTGTCAAGGGCCCCTTTGATGTCACGGGCCCTGGGCAAGTGCCCAGTTGCCCTAATGGTTAATCCGGCCTTGTGTACGGAGCTCCTTAAGGGAATTTAGGGAGAACGCTCCCGGACAGAACCTTAGTTTGGAGGTCGTGCTTAGTGACACGACAAATACTTCCAATTGAAATACATGGGTTTGAAATTTGTGGTATTTGACACGAAAAATTTGAAAATACGTGTCCCTGATCACGTTTCAATAGATTAAATAACGTGACAGTGTCACGTATTTTCGTGAGACCGGGTTGATATGAAACACTTACCTGTCTGCCAATTCCCGTTGGAAATAGCCGGTTGCCAGGAACCCCAAAGTTGTGAGGACCTGCATCTGCACGGGGATAGCGTGGTTCCTATGTGTTGCCCTTTCCAATGCTGGACCCAGTGCAGCACAAAGATCCAAGAGCATAGCTCTAGGGAATCTAAAACGGCTCATTAGCCAGTCATCATCATGGGCCAATGAATCGTTATGGTCCCTGAAGACCCTCTCCCTCCGAATCATGCCATTTGCATGGTTCTCCAGCAGTGCCATGGTGCAGCATTACGCACGGGGCTCCCCGCTGTATTTATAGGGTTACGGTAGCCTAATAAGACTGACCGAGGACAGCTTGGTTAATCAGTTTGTAATCACCCACGTAAAATGTTCTTGAACATAACCCCTTTTTAATGCCTGATTTGTCATGAAAAGCATCAAGAGGAACGGACTATAATATAACGATTGTGATGAGGATGTGGCTTGATTTTCCACACACATTTAATTGACATTTGATTATGTGTTTACAGTGTCACATAAAAATATGATGTTATTGACACATGTTGGACAGATGCTTTATTCCATGCAGTCGCGCCGTCCTCTCCTCCTCCTGCGATCCGGGAGTGGACAGTATGGAGTGACGGGATTAAATATAGAGAATTTTAATTTTAATTTAGATTCTAAGGAGATATTTCTGGAGTTATAACTGAGAAATAACGCAGTTGGCTAAAATTATTCTGATTAAGCCCTACATAGATTTAACACATGATACGGGTTGAAATTAAACTTATGAAGGGGGATGATAAAACATAATCATTCTACTCCCTCTACATTTCTTCAGTCTGACTTCAGTTCACCACCACACCATCTGTGTCGCCAAATCACCTTTTCCTCCAAACCATGCGTACGCATGGGTCAGAGATGGCTTAGGGCTGCGCACATTCTCCCGTCAAGTTAGTTTTTTTATAGATCACAAACTTGGCGTGGAAAGTCACGTACGCAACTTTCAGCCCCGTTTTGTGCGTACGCAACGGTTATAAATGAGACAACTTGACAACTGTTGTGGAAATATTAATCACAACTATAAAGTACAATTATAAACATTACCTTAACCTTGCTTATGTAATTACTAGTCAATATAAAATTAACTGCTTGCATTCTCTTTTGGACCTAAAGATACCTCTCTTCCTCTCTCTAACTGAGAGATGTTAGTTTACATTTGCATTCCCACTGTAGCCACGAAGTCTGATACTCAGGGCATGCCAATCGACTGAGTTATTGTTGCGTAGATTCCTTTAACTGTCTTGCATGTTTGCCCTTGCAGACATACCTTCTTCCCCCATAGTTTATTGTGGTTTAACTTGGCCTCTCCCGCCAATCCCAATCTCTCCATGATGCTCACTCCCACTCACCTGTTTTAACTTTGTATTCCCTACCCACAATGCAAACGTTCCCCTATAAGAATCATGTTCACCCATTGTCTCACTGAATGTATCCTTGGTAACTTTTCTGCCTGTACTTTCCCATGATCATGCTCTAATATTCAATCAAATATTTTGCTGGCCGACGTTTCCTAAAAATATGTTTCTCTTCATCACTGTCATCACACTGTCTCCCTTCACAACATAGTGGGCGGGTCATGGCTTGAAGGCTGTCATCCTTGCTCTAGTGTGTTAGTATGTAGAAGGTACTTCTTCTGGTTCGTGAACATTGCTGAGACACCTGTTACCAACCATCACTCAGCCGAGATCCAGTTGGAGTGCATATTAGATTAGATTAGATAAATTTAATTTGTCTTGCATGACACATCTCTTCAATCCTCATAGCAAGACATAAAAACCGCAAATAAAAACATTGACACATGGAGAGTGTGGGCTGTTGGTCTGTTCATGCACCTTGTGGATCCTCATATTGTCTCTTTCAAGCAGCAGCATGGTTGGCACTTGAGGATATAATACTGGGATCTGGTCTGAGATGCGATGGGTCTTAGGTGTGCATGGCAGCGTCTTTCGGGGTTGAAATTTCAGGATTTTCAGGGTTTCAGGGATTTCATTGCACACAAAGTGACCATCGTGTCCATTTGAAAGCCACTCTTCTCCTCGCCGGTAAAAAAGACCACACTGGCACATTTCCTGAGTGAATATAGAGAGCTGTGGCCTTTCATATTGAAAAGGTTGAAGAACTCTGATCTCACCAGTGCCCCATTACTTTGGTAATCTAGGAGGGCATGTAGCAAGACTGCCTTCTCTTGTTGACCAGTGGGGAAGACCTTGACCAAACATATTTTCCAGTAGTATCTACCAGTGAAGACGCTTCCACAGACCTCTGTGCACTTTTTTATCATGGGAATGTATTCAGTGGCACTCTCCCCCCCCCCCTCCCATTATTGTGTGTAGGCCTTTGACCATGGAGCCAAGCCATGGTGCAGAATTGTGTTGTACTAATCCTAAATGGATTTGAATATCTTCTCACAGATCTTTGCTAGTTTTTATTTTGTTTCAGAAAGGCTTTACTCTCTTTAAGGGGCTTCTCCTAGCCTGGTTCTACCAGACTCTCATACTTAATTTAATTTGCACAGAGTCTGGTCACTCTCAATTGACAAACGTTAACTCACTTGAAGGCTGGTGTCTGTTGGAGTTTTAAACTATTGAATCTGATCAGTGCCACTCTGGATCTGCCATAATCAATCGCTAACGTTTGACTACAACTGAAACTAGCGCACAACCTCAACGTCATTGTTCTCAGCCAATCCCTCTGTTAGCTGATTGGACCAGCAAAATTTGGCCGGCGAAAACCCGCGAATATACCGCAAACCCAGACGAAGTACTGAAGGGGAAATGAAAATGAGTATGCAGACGGGCGGAGCCAGGCTAGGCTCCTCCCTGAATCCACAGGTTTGTAAAGGGGGTGGGGCTTGTTATGCATAGGGATGACTTTGGGATCACCTGTTTTTGACTGTGTGGCATAAACAGGCTTGAAAGGGTGCTTTTCTCCTCTTGGCTGCTATGTAGCAAATGGAGAGATGGCAAAGCTTGATTGTTTCTCATCTTCACCTGCTGGGAGATAATGCATACAAAGAAAGGGAATTGTGGGAAATTGACGTGGTCTGCCTTTTATCTGGAGCCCTTTTATCTCTGTTATCTGCCTAGCTCGCTGAGCTACTGGTGGTTCTTATTTGAGATCTTGGGAAGCTATCCAATCTCTTCAGTAGTGAGTTCTCAATATCTTTGGGTGCTCTGTAACATTCTTCCAATCTCTCCCACACCATCTTGTGCCCCTCTTGCGGGTAATTAACATGCACAGCTCAATGCATTCTCAAAACAAAAACAATGATCCCGACAAAAAAAGAGAAAGGAAAAAACGGATTGAAAATAAACAGAATTAAAATAAATCTGACAGCAAGAGCGATTCAACACTTGTTCTTTCAAATGAAATGGAGGTAACCGTTTTCCATCATTAAGACTTCCCAAAGGGGTGAACTAACTTGAAATATCTCACAAGTCCCTAAAGCTCTTTTTGAGGCTTTACAACTGTGGACATACTGCTGTAGGAGCGAACCATTAAAAGCAAAATATTGTCATCTGCCACACTCTATGGTCCATCAAAATTAAGTGAAAGCAATGTGTGTGTGTGTGTGGGGGGGGGGGGGGGGGGGGGGGAGAATTCAGGTAGCCAATTCTAAATTGCTTGTTGATGCAATTTGTCAAGGGAATTAAATGAAATTAACATTGCCATTTGGAACTACTCCCCTCACACACTTTCAAGTCAAATGTTTCTCAAATTAGCATTTACTTTCCTGAGCCATCTGAATAAGTGTGATAGTTGATGCCAAAATTAAGAACATTTTAGCTTGGTTAAAATAACATAATGCAAGGAAGCTGTGTTTGTGTTTTCCAAGCGTTATTTACTCTCAGATTTCATTTTATGGGCACCACCATTGCCTGATTTTTTGTAACCAGTATTGAAAACCATCCACATTTGGCAATTGAGGGCAGAAATGTATGGGCGTCTTGCAGTAATTTTTGGCTAAAACTTACAATTGAATTACATTGACAACTTAATAACAATTCAATATATCAACCTGGTCTCACAGGAATCCGTGAAATGACTACGGACGAATAACTCGAAATCCGTGGACACATCACGGAAACACGCCGATTTCCGTGATGTGGCCACGGAATTCGCTCCAATGCAAGTTAATGACGCTGATGTTCCGTGGCTCACACACGGATCCCCGTTGCAACGAGCGAGTCGACCACGGGGGCTTAACTCAAAACCCGGGGTGGTCTCACTGAAACACTTAAATTGTCCTTGTTGTGTCCACGGAAGTTGCTCCAATGCAAGTAAATGGCAATGATATTCCGTGGCACACACACAGATTCCTGTTTCAATCTGTGTGTGTGCTCCCGTTTCAATCTGTGTGTGTGCCACATTTGACCACAGCGGGGGCTAAACTCAAAATCCGTGGCGGTCTGACGGAATCTCTTAAATTGTCCGTGATGTGGCCACGGAATTTGCTCCAATGCAAGTAAATGGCACTGTTATTCCGTGGCTCACATACGGATATCGGCGTGTTTCCGTGATGTGGCCACGGATTTCGAGATAAGCGTCCGACCGTAGTCATTTCACGGATTCCTGTGAGACCATGTTGCAACATGGAGGAAAATACCAATAAAAAACATTTTCCCATTCATAAATAACGTCAGAATTAAGCATATGAGAACTGACCGTTGCTTGCATTACAGCTTCTATGTGTACTAAAAACATATCTGTCAAGCATTATCTTTAATAAATGGATGACAAAGCAAAACTGATTAATAAAATGTGTTGCCTTGTTCACATTGTAATTGTGTCTTTATAAGAACATATAGGGAATTACACAACAGCTGGAGATTCCGTCATAACTAGGTTCCTAATACTTAATAGTACGCAACTCAAATGTGAATGTATGTAATTTGCCTTGAAACGTAAAACGTTTGTTGTTTATAGAGGGACCTGGAATTCACACTATTAGGTTTTGCTGGTTCATCAGGTTGGCGGCTGCTTGGCTAAATATCTATTTGAGAGAGATACTTAGGCCCCGTTTACACAAAGGGAAAACGCAGATATTTTCACAACGGTTTGGCCTCTCATTTACACGAAACCACAGTTTTTGTCACAGAAAACGATCATTTCTAAAAACTCCGGCCAAAGTGGAGATTTCTGAAAACGCCAGTTACGTGTTGTCGTGTCAACGGATAGAAACGGGGTTTTAGGTTCTGAAACGTCACATTATGCGCCAGGAAATGCTTAACGTCATATGAGCGCCCTATGTTTACAGTTTGTTTGTTACAGGAAGACGCTTGTGTTATTCGTTGTTGTTGATTCTGAGGATTCTGATTGGCTTGCATGGCTTTATCCTTCTCCCTACACTGCCGCCCATAGGTTTGGCATAGTTATAATGTCCCAACAGCGTATTTATGCGTTTTGATGTAAACAACAACTTTTTTTTGTGTGTGTTGTGTGCACAATGTTATTTTTGAAAACGGAGGGGGGGAAATATTTGTTTCTATAAATACCCTGCTACGTATAAACGTGGCCTTAGTAGCCTACTGCCTACCATTACAGTGTGAGGATCCTGTGAATGAGGAAAGCACATTTTAATGTCTAATTAACAATGGGGGGGCTTCAGTTTGAAAACTTGGCATTGGATTCACACTTGTTTTCTCTGCACTATTTATTTCTCATGGGCAAAAGAAAGCAAAAGCCATGGTCCAAAAAGTACTAAATTGGCATCCATGTCTAACCCAGTTATCTGGAAATGACTGAACTAAGAATCACATTACTTAGGGGCTAAACCAGTTTGCGTATACATTGAATTGTCAGGGGTAAAAATGGTAAGACAAACTTTTAAATTCACATAAATTAACCTTTGGCTTGTATATTGGGATGCTTACCTAACCCTGCAATTGTGCATTACTTAATTCTGCTATTAGTGTTCAGCTCATTCACTATTGTTAGAGTTCACTTCATTCTAAATCATTTAGTTCATTTCTTAGAAGAAGGTCGCCTAAACAGCCTCGTCGCCTGGTAGAGACAACCTGGCTCCCTGCCTTTAAAACCCAATCTCCTCTGGGGAGATAAGGCACTCGCACTGCCAGGGAGTTGCTCATGCACACAGCTGTGTCCAAACCCATTACCACACAGAGCAGAAGCACACCCCAACCCAGGACCACGGCTAGAGCTGCACCAGTGTAAGCACCCACATACAGTGTTAGCTTCAACTGAGGGAGAGCAAGATGTCCCGATCAAACTCATTGTGGCCAGTGAAGAGGAGACGAGGAAAATGGGAGAAGATAGGGAAGGATAGAGCTAAGGCAAATTGTCTTTTTTACGAATAAAAACGATTTCCCTGAGAGTCAGAAACCATGTCGTAGACTTGGTGGCTTTCTCATCACTTTTCCGATTACATACAAAAAAGAAAAAATGATCTCATGCACTGTATTCTTGTGTACACTGGTTTCACAAAATAGCGTTTACGTGTCTAGTAACCGTGTTTAAAGCAATTCAGTGAGCAATTTTGAAACACTGTTGGTCTCTGAATGTATGTGAGGGTTTGAATAGTATTGTTTCTCAATTGTCAAACATTTGATATAAGGCAATCAAGCTAAAGAATAATACAAGATCTGGCATCTTCCAGTGGTATACCAGGCCAAATCAATTCCAAAACCCTATTTTGAGACACGCTTGTTCCTTTGGAAAAAATGACAAATTGAATTTATTTTTTATTTTCATTTGGCAATTAAGTGTGTGATGGTGCCAGAAACACATTTGTCCCTCAAGGTACTTTCTTCCAACATGATGCATCCATGGACGGATGTGGGAGCTGGCTGTCATCCTACACAGAACGATGGAGAATGAATCAGTATACACAAAAGAGGCAATTTTGTGCCAATCAACGTAGCAAAGTAATATGAATCAAAGGCCGTCTACGGGAGATGGGGGAGGGCTTAATCTAAAGTCGGCTATTCTCATTGTAAACAAAATGGTCAGGAATATTTCATTTATGTTTTGTACATGGAGTTTGTTTCAGATTCTGTATTTATAAAAAAAAAGTAAAGAAATTAGTCTCAGCTTAATTTATGAAACCTTGCAAGCTAACGTGCGGACACATGTCCAATATGATGCTTCATTCACACGACAATCAAATCAACCCTCTCTCCACATGGATTCTGCAGATCTCTTGATCATTTCCAATTACCGAGGCAAAACACCTATAACCTTGTAAAGCAGTGCTTTAATCAGAGCCAGAGAGTAATTTCCAGATTGATTAAGCGGGCCCTGCTAAGTGACTCATTATAACATGGGTCTCAGAACATTTGAGGCCAGACCACCTTCTCCAGCAGCAGATGTTAGGGAGCCACACGGAGCCCTTGACAGGTTTAGGGGAAGTGATGGCTCCACCGTGATGGATACCAAGGTGCTCGAAGGGGATGCACCATCAATAGTCAAATTGACTTTAGATGAAAACGTTTTAATTTAAATTTCAGTTTATTTTTTTATATCCTCGAACAAAGATGGCTCCATGCTATGCCGTGGCAGCATCGCTTTGTGAGTGAGCTTTTACTGGGTTTTAATAGATAGATAGATGGATGTTTGGCACAGAACAACAACAGAAACTCATAAGCCATATAGGCTCCAAACAGTAATCTACTCAATATTCTGTAGACCATTGGCTGCTTGATTAGGTTAATGTTGAGTGGCCCTCTCACAACAGACAGTAAATCATAACACTGCGTTGCTGTATATTTCACAGGGACGGATGTAGCTCGTCTTCACTCGGCCCAGGGAACATAGTGGTTAGGGGATCGATCACAAGGGGGAAAGTGAAGTATTTATTATCTCAGTTACAGACTTGCTCTGCAGTTTTGCCTTCACAGTGGACTATTTTACTTTCGCATGACAATAACAGCAGATAGCACAGAGGTGCAGCTCCCTGATATTAATTTCACATCTGTTTTATTTAGGAGTTCCAAGGCACTGAAGGAATAGTTAAGTTCATTATGTCTTGTACATACAAGCACAATAGCACAGCCAAGTAGATCAATCCTGAAGTTTATATTGAAGATCAGTGTACTACTGCTGTGACAATTCTCTGGAAAGTGTCTGACTGTTAAATCATTCCAGTAATTATTGTTTGTGCCCGTTATATCAAACACAATATGTTGGATTAACCTCGAAACAGAAATGTTCCTCTCCAGAATTGTTATTGAGGTTGCATGATGGTGACCTTGTTTTATGCTGCACCTGCATAGCACTATCTCTGCATTACCATTTTCTCCGAACTTTTGAAGAACAGAACTAAGCCACCGGCAGAGCAGTCATTAATTCTCGACCGCTGTATTTCACAAGCAGGTCAGACGAACTCTATAGCTCAGATGCTCAGATGAATATGGCATTTCCAGTAAGCAAAAGCTACCGCAATCGCTGACATTCTTATTGTTTATCAGCCCAGCTCTTGCAAGCAATAACAAAGGCAAGGCAACCCATATCTTATAGCTCAGACATCAGGTGTGCATGTGCTACGTGCAGCCTTAGAAGACTTGCTTCCAGACAGACACAACACATCACAAGCAGTGCAGGCTTTCTTAACCACAATAAAAAGAGAGAAATCCTACTTAGGCGACAGCAATATTAAATCCCACTAAACCACACACACACTAAGAGAATGATATTGCACTCTACCAAGCTTTTATAACAACATTAATTTCAGTCTTCACGAGTAGTGTGTAGTTTTTTGTATGAAAAACATGATTGTCTCAATAAACAATCACACAATATATCACTGAGCTGTAGGCTAAGTCGGATGGTGGAGGCCGTGGCTGTTTACGCCACATTTATAAAAGGTGCTTATCGACTCTCACTTATCTGCATTGCTTATGCAAATTCCATTTTTTAAATTGTATAGAAGCATGTGTCCATTCTGGCCCCAGCCATCTGCTACGATCGTGCACATATCTGTGCCTTTTATGGACACACACACACACACACACACACACACACACACACACACACACACACACACACACACACACACACACACACACACACACACACACACACACACACACACTAAAGAGTATGAGACATCTGATGCATTCTCACTGAGGCCATGGACACTTTAATGTCCCTCAATAGCACAAGCACCAAAAAAATACTTCCCCTGGAAAAACCATGGTCATATTTGGGTTAGAAAGGTCAGATCCAAATTAACACTTTATATCCTGCCTTGACAGTGGATGATCTCTTGACACATCAGAGCAACACACTCACACCAAAACCTCTCTCTAACCCTGTCTGAAACACGGCCTCAACTTCAACTCTACTTATTTTTTTACCTGTTCCTTTGTTAACCCAATATATTTCCTTCAGACCCTGCTGCGCAGGCTTGCCTATCCAGAGTGAACTTCCATTCTCTTTGAACCTCTGTCCTTCTTGGAGCTAGCTTCTGAGCTGCCAATAAAGGCCTCGGGCCAGCATATGGCCAAGAGAGAGATGGCTACTACTGAGGGTGTCAGTCACGCAATGAGCCAGCAAGCTAAATACAGCCTGGCCTTGTAATCCTGTCCACATATACTAAAATGTCTATAAACTAAAAAAAGAGTATAAGATAAAAACGAAGAAAAACCTCAACCTGTATTGTGATGTATTGGGAGCAAATACATTTTTCAACATTTTGGAGAGAATGTACACTATGTGCAATGTACATTTCAGTGTACAGCCCTGCTCTTTGTTAAGAGTGAACAAAACGTACATAGTGCGGACGGTCTGCAGAATTTTGTCTTTCATAAAACAGCCATACGAAGTGGTCGTACCAAGTATAACAGTAACAACAGTATGGCTTTTTCATCTAAGTAGAATCTGATTATGTCTAAAATGATAATAAATTCTGAAGAAAAAATGAAATGTATGAAAATGCTGCGACAATAGTCATTGTCCAATTCAAGACGAAAAGCTACAAGAGGGTTGCATCAGGATTAGACTTTAATTCCCAAAACCAACCCTCTACACCGGCTTGTTGTCGTTGCGCCAAAACATGGTATTTCATTCCACGCCATTTCAGTCTTATTGACAGATGGATTTCAAAGGCTCCCACAGAAAGAGAGGGCAGGATAAAGCTTATCTAGCCTAGTTCTCAGCAGCTTGTAGAACAATGCTGAAACAAGTGCAATCTCTGCGTTGATAGATTACAGCCTGTGTGTTGGCTCAGCATTTACGCTAGCCAAGCAAGACAATGAGATTGCGTTCAGGCGTGTCAAGGATGCCTCACACATAAGGGCGAAAAAAAACAAACAGCCCCAAAGCTTTTAAATCTGACTTTTTACTGTTCTGACCTGAGATAGAGGAAACATCTCCTTAAATTCGTTCAGCCATTTTGAGGTTGAAGTATTGCTGCACAGTCGCAATTGAGTGTGACTGCTGACTGTTAAAGAGAGTGGACATTTCTTTGAAGTGTAATAAAGTTGGGAGTCTGCATAGAAATCATTAAATCGATCTCAGTATACGGGGTGAATCAGACACATTTTATGTTCTTCAGGTCCATCATTTAAATCTCCAGCAATCTTTTATTTAAATTGACGTTCGTTTTTTTATTACTTACATTTATTTTGTGATAACAATTTGAAGGTAGCCTATGTTTTTTTACCCTTGATTACATTCTGATGATCTAAATGCAGGAATGAACTGTGCAAGCACTCTGATAATAACTTATGACTATGTATGAACTTTACAAGCAGTTATCATGAACACACCACAATATGCAGGGTATAATTAATATTTTACATTCTGTGACTTTGGCCTAGATGACACTACGGGATGACAAAACTATTTTTTTAACCTCAGTGGCTAGAGAACAGTTTGTCTTTCTTGCATATTTTACCAGCAGGAATAAAGTCATTAAAGCGCCAGACTCATCAAAGATGTGGCATTCGGCTATGCTACGCCTGGCTGCAGCTTCAAAGGAACACATAACTTTCTCAACTCCTGCCTCAAAACCTGTTCCATAGCAGATGAATTACTGAGAAAAAGCCCAACCTGACCAAAGTGTCCTCTTTTCTTCTTATTTTTCCTTTCACAGTAGACTGACAACGGCGTGACCCTTGGGAACTGCTCTCTTAATATCCTCTTCCAAAAAACACAGCTAGAATCTTCTAAAGATAAAGTTACCAGGAAGAAAAAGTGAAACGGGTAATGGGTGTGCTCATTAAATGAATTGGACGAGGGCTTACATATTACCACTTTTTTTTTTTTTTATAATCCATCCCCCCCCCCCCCCCCCCTAAAAAAACCTTCCTTAAGGGCCTATCAGCGCAGTGGGCTGCTGGTTCCAAAAGACCTGAGATAACAAGAATACGGGGAAACTGGAGAATAAAGGGCAAGCTAATGAAGTAGGAAGCTGTTTAACACCGATTATAAACCATATCGTATTCAAACCAACACAGTCAAAACTCTGCGGTATGAGTGTGATGGTGCCACATTACAAAAGGAGGTCATGGAGATAGAGGGTGATTCATCCTTTGATACGCCTCCAAAAAGATAGCTTTTTGATGGATTCAGAGCTGGGAATCCCTCCTCCTTTTTTTTGCCCGATCGATCTGATAACCCAAACCAGCAAGGTTATCTCGCTATCCGTGTTTTGGTTTAAAAAAAAAAAAGAGTGAAAACTACTAAACCACAGAACACCCACAAGGCCATACCGGTTGGCCCATTCATTTTCCACACTCTAAATAATAGAATATGAAAAGTCCCTTTCAAACACCTAGAAACCTGAGTCTCTGTGGCCTCTGTTGCTTTAAGGGAGGTGATGGACTAGGCTATGCCTTGTCTAATCACAGGAATTCATTTGGGAAAAGGCAGCATTAAACGATCTGCTCCGACTGAGAGGATCAGATAAATCCCTGTGTTCAATAAACCAAAGCGCTTTTCCTGAACGCAATCATTCTTAACGGCCTCATGAGTGCTGATCCTAATCCAGGCATATCTGCCATGCTCCGAAAAAATGGAAACTTTACTGGACACACCAGGAAGCCAACCTTGTCCAGTGTGAAGGGGAAAACATAAAATCACTTTTCTTGATTTCACTTATTTTATGTGGCCACGGTGACGCAGAAGCTGATCCCCAGATCCCCTCATGGACCTCAAATCTTTCAGGTGTGTTTTTTTTTATCCTTCAAATAGCCATAAAGACCTTCCCCACTGCTCTCTTCAAACCCCTCCCTCTTATAGCCTTTAGCAGTGAGACAGATCAGGTCCTACCAGAGATGAATATTAAGTGCAGGTGATATCATATTTTCCCCCTTAATCTCTAGCTATCTGCATGCATGAGACAGTGTGAAGGCTGAACTCATGGTGCCAATCACCCAAGTGGGATTGGAGAGCTTGCTTTGCATTTGTCTCCCAGGGGAATGTTATCAGGAGGAACACTGTGGCAAAGAAGAACATGAAGAATTAAGAATTGTTATCTTTTTTAATGTAATTACCACAGCCTATTCTCCCAGCAATAAGATCCCTTATTCCCATTAAGCTTTCCCCCTCTCATAATACTGCTCTCTCCCCCCCTTCCCCTCCAGGTCTGGTCTAGCAACATCCAAAATAACCTTCTTAGCCATTCTGCAAACAGTGAAAAAAATAACAGTGAATGTTTTAATCACACCAAAATCCTTATAATCAATCAGGTTGATTACATACAATCAATATATAACAGATAGCGATAATTAAAGGTCTATGCATATAGGTAAGGATACAAGATAGTGTGTATGGATAAACGTAAAGAAAGTGTTACCTCCGGCATGTCCTACAACTGACCATGGTGATGACTATGCCATAAATTATCGACGTAGGTATGATCAAAATTAAAGTTGTTTTATAGCAATCGTGTTGTATTTTCGTCGGTGGAAAACAAAAATCCCAATATACAAACAAAGCATGTTGTTTCTAAACAAACAAATGATCGTTGCCATGTCCGTTTATCGCACGACAAGTCAATAATATTATTATCATGAGGTCATCTAGCTAAACGTTAAAAGTAAACAATGCGTTAAATCTTCAACTGAACGTTCAGATTGAGTGGCTAATAAAATAGCAAAAAGTGTGGGAAAGCTTTTCCGTGATCAAGAAAGTGACGCGAGCAGAGAGAGGAAGACGCATTTCCACTAAATGGAGAACACAGTTGCTGATCTCCTGAGATGTGTCTTTCCTATGGATGACAACATGTCTGCGGGCTAAACAGATGTTATTGAGAGAGGGCCCTCCTCTAATCATGCCGGAACAGGGGGCCCCCTGGCATCTCCTCTGGATTGATGCATCGTGGAAACCTCTCGTCAAGGCCAAGGCCTGTCTCTGAAATGACCCGAGACAACTCTGGCTCAGGGGGCCCCTGTGTGCAATTATGGCATTACATCTGTTCATTACTTCGTTGTGTAGGACTTGTGCCGAAGTCTTTCCTCCTACAAACCTTTTCCTGTCGGCTTGATTCTATTTAAATCCTCTTTCTATGTAGGCTGGCGCCTTGGGTATGGTGACAATATAACAGAATTTTAACGGATTGGCGTCCAGGTCTTGGACAAATTAACTAAAAGAGATTAAAATAATGCCCTACTTTGTCGTACTCTGGGTCATTTGTTACCTGGTTTTGAGCGCCGACTCAAGAGATAGATTTGATTAATCTTTCTCATTCTTCTAACATCACTCTAACTCTAATCTGCTCTTCTTTATGAAAAAATGGTTGGCCTCTGCCCTTGCCCAAATGAGAATACTGAGGTTATTTTCTAAGTCTGGCTCAGCCGTCCCATTGTCTCTTTTCAACTCTGTGCTCACGTTGTTACGTTGAATAAGGTGCCGGTGCTCTGTGCTTTGTGATTACCTCAGTGTTGATTGAAAAAGCTACTGGGAGAAGCAAAAACCTGCAAGATCCGAGTCCAAGTAAATGGCTGCATAAAGTCCATTGCTTTTGTTCAATTGGAAACATAGTACCTGTATAGTACATTCCAAAAACCTGGAGGCTTTGCCACCAATCCCGATTTGCTTGCTAAAGTGTGCTAAATCACCATGCTCTGAGAAGATATTTCTAAATACAAAGTTACTTTTCGTCTGCATCCCAGTGACACTAAGGTTTACCTGTTCTAAAACTGAGATCCAGGACTGCCAAGCAAAGAAGCCCCATGCAATAAATGAAGAAAATGGAGGACATTCAAATAAGATACAGATAACATACAAATCCCCCCATCATATTTTACTGATTAAAAATGTATAAAAGGCGAGAAATTACGTCCATTGTAGACTTTGCGCGCATGCGTGTATGCGGGGGAGATGGAGAATAAGCAGCATAAGGGTAGTGGGTGGGGTAACAGGGAAGAGCTTCATCATCTTGACAGGCCCGGACACCTCAGGCATCCGTAAGGCCACCAGCCACGACGCGTCCTCCCCGGGCGAGCAATTATGTTCGCTGGGGGCCGGTTCTGTGTCAGTCCTTATAGCCCTAAAACCCCTTTCCCCTCCATTGAACATGTGATGGAGGGGAGGGTTGTGCTGCTGAACCAGCAGCAACGGCCTTCATCAACCGCTCAGGCGCTCCTTTTTAATTACTCAAGGTTTCAAATAACCCAAGACATAACCTTGAGGTCAATCTTTCTCTGTGAAAATCTTTATCCTAAAGGAGAGATGGAATAGAGCCTTCCTTTTTGTCGTGCCCAATGCACAGTTGGTTTAGACTGAAAGCACATGGCTATGAAAATGGCTGGAGGAGGATACGAGGAATATCCTCTGCGATAAGAACAATAGTCCTACAATTTCATAATTCAAGGTGACGTTTGACTGTATGTTGAACTTGTGTGTGTGTGTTTGTTTCAATTGTGTTGTGATGATGCTACATTTGCAAAGAATTACTACTTAAAGTCGTTAGCAACGTGTAGCAATCAACAGCAATATTATCTATTGTATCAAAAGTTTCCATGCAAGGCTTTTCTCAAAGGTGAGTATGTTTTTGCATGACATCCAACCAGATTAAGCAAGAGCAACCATGAACAAGAGGGCTTATAGTAATCTGATGGCTCTGAATGGGAAGGGGCGAGCCACATATTCCAGAGCAAATAAAATGTGACCTTGCAGATTCGTCTGGTTCCCATACTGCGCCCATATTTGGAAAAACATTCCTGCCCAGCCCAGGCAGGATTGATATTCGTTGCGAAATGCTTACTTGGTTCCCTGAGGCTAGATTATTGTTTACTGTTTAAAAAAACAAACCCGTCTTTTAGCTGTTCCATTTTTGTCCAAACCATACCTGCTAACCTTGGAGTATATAATATTTGTCATAAAACCTACCAGCGAATGTTTTGTAACCACTATGCACTCTTTTTTTTTTGTGAGAACCGAACTTGCTTGAGCATACAGAGTTGCTGGTTAGCTAGAAAATTGGACAACAAGCTAGCAAGTGTCCGGATTAGGACTAAGATTTGTTTAAAAGTATGTAGGCTAACATCCAAACTATAGTTTTAAAATCATAATTATTTCTGCATCGTTTCTTTCCCCTACCGTTAAAACTTTTAACACTGAGTCAACGCTGTCCGAGGTGCAGGGAAGAATAGGGGCGGTCTATCACACTGAATCATAATAAACAGACAGATTTTTTTCTAATATAAAGTATGCTTGAAAGAACAGTTCCTTTGAACTCGCAACACGTACCTGCATATTACATCAAGAATATTGTGGTACACAAAGTGCCAGCAGGTTGCAAAAACAGATTGAGGCTGGCCATAAAGGATCACTGATCTCCAATTCAGGGGAACTACAGAGCTTCTCACACCTTTTCTACGACAGTACCATGACAGTACAGAAACATAAATATCGTTATAAACTCAACCAGGCCAAGTTGTATTTATCCCCAGGTCAGAAAACTGTGTTGGTCGCCCATACGTAAACACATATTATAAAGAAATGGACGACTCCAAGTTGGCATAAATCTTGTCCAGGGAGCAACCAACCTAATATAAATCTTCAAATCCAGTAGTAAGGTAAAGTACCAACCACACAAAATATATCAACAATAAAAAAAACTCTCAAACTAAATACAGGGGCCAAATGGATTCACACTTAACCCATTTCACTGTCAAAGGGACATGTGACCCTTTTAAAGGGGCTGTGGGCAATATTTATTTGAAACAATGTGTTAAATAGCTCTGTATTCCAACATGCATTACTAATAGAGTTCTAGGTCAGTAACATGGGCCTCTCTGTTCCTCTCCCTCACTTACTTTTTCTGGTACCCCGTTCCCACTTTATCTAATCATGAGAGAGAACTCCGCAAAGAGGTGGTCCTACTATTGCCTGTTCACGAGCAGGCAGCAGGATTTCAGTGTTGACTGACAATGGCGGCAAACAGGCAAATCTATCGATACCAGCACTCCAAGGAACGACAACCGAACACACCAAGTGAAGAAAAGGCTTGAGAAAAGAAAGAAGAATAGAAATCTGCAATGAAAAAGAGACGGGAGTCTTGCAAATCCCACATCCAGGTGGTGATGTGGGGAGTAGGAAATATTAGTGTAAACTGTGCAAAGTGGAAAGGAACTAAGCCAAAACGACAACATTTGCTTACAGTTTCTTTAAGCATTCTGTTGGACACACATGGAATACAAAAGCGGAAGTGATACTGAGTGCTTTAAGAGAGAGTTGAAAGACGTTTAACTTTTCGGTACCTAGAGCAGTGACAGTTTGGCGTGAACCGATCAGAGATGAAAAGACGACCCTGGTTCTAATCTCCTGGGAATCATTTCAATGCCATTCAGCAAATGTTCCATAAAAGCAAAACTCGAACAGGTAGAGGGCCAGAATGCACGGAAAAAAGGATAGTACAGATTTCAATCATAAAAAATAAACCAGCAGTCATTTTGCTATGTCACTATCCATCCCGGTATCACGCAATTTCGTGCTCAGGCGCACAAACGTTAATCTATTGAACCGTGTCCCAGAGCACGATTGTCCGATATTTTTCATGCTAAACAGAATGAAATGTAAACCAATGCATTTTGAATGGCAGCCTTTCTCAGACAAAACAT
Source organism: Gadus chalcogrammus (assembly GCF_026213295.1). Classification (NCBI taxonomy): domain Eukaryota; kingdom Metazoa; phylum Chordata; class Actinopteri; order Gadiformes; family Gadidae; genus Gadus; species Gadus chalcogrammus. The sequence continues at coordinate 23,441,132 of NC_079423.1, forward strand.
GCTCCACGAAACGAGAGAGAGAGAAAGGAAGGCTTCAGAAGGGGTGTGCGCAGATAGTATAGTGCACCCTCTAGTTACATTTATGTCAATATTTCCAATATTTGGAAGCAGACCTCCTCAAAAACTGAAAAAAATAAAATAAAAATATGCGTGCTCCATAGAACGAAATGTTATCCAATGCATTTTCAATGGGAGCGTTTCAGACAATTTTCGTGCTCCACAGAACGAAACGATAGAGAGAAAGAGAGGGAGGGAGAGAGAGAGACTTAAGAAGGGGTGTGCGCAGATAGTACAGTTCACCCTCTACTTATGTATGTGTCTAAACAACAAATGCATCAACGGGTAAATGTAGTGTATTAGGGATACTCTGATTTCAGTTTTTTACAGCAGACCTCAAAAAACTTTCGTTCTCACGCTCACGAAAAGTAATCTATTGAATCGTGTCGCAGAGCACGATTTTCCCACATTATTCGTACTGCGCAGAACAAAATATAAACCCATACATTTTTGATTGGAGCGCTTCTCAGAATATACACAGGTGTGTATATATATATATATATATATATATATATATATATATATATATATATATATATATATATATATATATATATATATATATGTGTGAGTTGGGGGTTCAATACCCCTAACTCACATATATATATGTGAGTCAGAGGTATTGAACCCCCAACTCACATGAGAGTTGAAGGTTGCAAAAATGGTGCCGGTTTATTTACAGTTCCAAGTACCTTCCAGGTACTAAAAGGTCACACAAAAGAATACAGCCTCTCTGCAAGCTGTTGCATATGAAATGCCCGACCTTTTTCCCTCACCATGTCTCCCCATTAAATAGGCCTACCAATCAGGGCTGATTGGGAGAGCCCACTGGGATAGGTGACACATCAATATAACATGATCAACGAAACACCACAGAACAATAGCCCACACACTATATGTTCATCAAACGATGCATAAAAATATATGCACACACACACATACACCCTTTGATAAATAAATCACACCAACCATAACGACAACCATAACGACACTCATAACGAAGCACAAACGCTACCTCACCACCCCCGCCATTAGCAAACCAAATGAACTGTCCAGAAAATAATGCCCTGGTTCCCATGCGGCACGCGTTCCCCATGGACCAGTTTGCCGGACGGACAGGAAGAAGGGTAGTTGACAAACAAATATATGTGTGGATTATCTAGCATGTTAGCAATAAATGGAGTGTATTAAACTGTGGTGTGTGGTTGTTTGTAGTGTGGTGCTATGTGTGTATGCCAAGGTAAACACCTAAATGGTAGCATCTGGGGAAATGCGACCCTTGCTTTCCACATTTCCTCCCCCCTCTGATGGCTCGTCACTAGGGTGACGAGACAGGAAGTCTGCTACGGGATTCTTTCATTTTCCCCAACCATTGCAATACCTTATGATCAGACTCAAATAAAAAGTCTCTGCCCATCAGGTATTATTTAAAAGTCTCTAGGGCCCATTTCACTGCCAGGCACTCAAGCTCCACTACGGAGTACCTGGTTTCTCGGGGAAAGAGTTTACGGCTAATGTAAGCCACCGGCTTCTGCTCTTCAGCCTCCCCCTGGAGAAGAACTGCCCCCAGTCCCACTCTAGAGGCATCTGTCTGTACTGTGAACTGTCTCTCAAAGTCCGGACTCTGCAACACAGGTTCACAGAGCAATGCTGCTTTCAGGTCCTGGAAAGCCCACTCATGCACCTCCTCCCACCTGACCTTCGTGGACCCCGACTTCCGAGTCAGACCAGTGAGAGGTGCAGCACGGATGGCAAAGTTCGGGATGATCTGCGGTGCCATCCAGCGAGCCCCAAAAAAGGCTGTACATCCTTCTTGGTCTGGGGACGTGGACAGTCCCGGACCGCCTCCAACTTGTCCTTCTGAGGCTTAATCACCCCTCCTCCAATAATTAGTCCAAGGTACCTGACCTCAGACAGAGCCAGGGCACATTTCTTTGGCTGGAGCGTCAGTCCAGCCTCGTTGATGCGGCGCAGCACCTCCCCCAGATGCTGGAGGTGCTGCCCCCAGGTGGCGCTATAAACGACCACGTCGTCCAAATACGCCGCTGCAAAGGTGTCTGTGCCATCCAGCACACGGTCCATAAGCCTCTGCAAGCATGCAGGCACCCCCTCCAGGTCGAAAGGCATGACCATGAACTGGTAGAGACCTTGAGGGGTACGGAAGGCTCCTTCAGCCAACGGCACCTGCCAATACCCCTTGCAGAGGTCAAGCGTTGTGACAAACTGCGCCTTTCCCAAACGCTCTAGGAGGTCCTCCAACCTCGGCATTGGATAGGCATCTAAGCTGGACTGGGTGTTCAGCTGCCTAAAGTCAATGCAGAAGCGTAGGATCCCACCCTTCTTAGGAACGAGAACCACAGGGCTGCTCCAGCCAGTGTAGGACCGCTCAACGACCCCCAGCTGCTTCATTGCCTCCAACTCCTCCTTGAGTGCAGGCAACATGCGCTCAGGAATCCGGTACATCCGCTGTCTCACCGGCTTGGAGTCTTTGAGCTGGATGTCGTGCTCCACCACCGCTGTGCGCCCTGGCTGCTCGGAGAACATCCCCTCCGGGATGATGGCCCGCAGCTCCTGCACTTGCTGAGAAGTCAGGTGAGAGAGTTCGGGCTCAGTGTTGGGGACCTGCGAAGGAAAGAACTGCTCCGGAGCATCCTAATCCTCCCCCACAGATCGCACCATCAGCTGGTGGCTGAGCGGCAACTCCCACTCATGCCATCCAGCTTACGAGTAATCCGATAGGGCCCCTACCAGCGGGCCAGAAGCTTGTTCTCTGTCGTCAGCAACAGCAAGACAACCCGCTGTCCTGGCGTGAAGCTCCTCTGTCTCGCCGACTGGTCATACCACCGGGCTTGGGTCTGCTGGGCCTGATGCATGTTGTCCTCCACCAGGCTTGCCATCTCCTCCATCTTGTCTCGCATCTTCAGGACGTAGGCAAGGATGCTGTTGGTCTCGGTGGGCCTAGGGTTCCCCCAGGCCTCCCGCAGCAAATCCAGAGGGCCCCTGACTTGACACCCATACAAGAGTTCAAAGGGCGAGAACCCTGTGGCTGCCTGCGGCACCTCCCTGTAGGCAAAATAGAGGTACGGTACCAACTGGTCCCAGTCTTTGCCGTTGGCTGCATCAAACTTTTTCAGCATGCTCTTTAAAGTTCTGTTGTACCTCTCTACAAGCCCGTCGGTCTGAGGGTGATAGGGAGTAGTCCTTATTTCCCTTATCCCCAGTAAACCGTAAACTTGTTTCAGTGTTTTGGACAGGAATGCAGTTCCCTGGTCTGTGAGGATTTCGTTTGGTATGCCTACCCTAGATATCAGCTGCAGTAAAGCTCATGCGATAGCGCTAGCTTTGATATTGCGCAGGGCGAAGGCTTCAGGGTATCGAGAAGCATAATCACAAATTACTAAAATGAATCTGTGCCCTGACGGTGTTCTTTCTAAGGGCCCAACTATATCCATCGCTATTCTGTGGAATGGGACACCAATGATTGGGGGTGGATGAAGAGGGGAACGTCGGATTTTGTGGCTACTGGTAAGCTGACAGGTGGGACATGACTCACATGTCAGTGGAAACGTGCAGCCATCCTCTCAAGAGTCTTAACATTTCCAAGATGCCCTGCCCAAGGGATATCATGGCCTAAGGTTAACACCTTCTCTCTAAGACCCTTTGGGACAACCAACTGCTCACTACGGCCCCCCTCGGGTTGGTGGTACAATAGGCCCTCCCGGATAAAGTAGTACTCGCCCGTTAAAGCCGCAGCTACCCCAGTCTTCTCACCATCTACCTCTGTGACTTTGCGGAAGGTTTCTTTTAACGACTCATCCGCTTTCTGCAGTTCACTGATATTACTTGGAATCTCCCACAAAGCTTCTCGTGGCACATTAGGAACTGGCAACTGGTCTCCCATTCTCTGCACTGTGCCCTGCAGCTTCTCTCTCCTTCTCTGTCTGTGGCTCTTTTGCGCCTTGACATGCCAAGGTGGGCCAATTTCTACCTGACTGAAGGGCATCATGTCCAACAGTGACTTATTAGCCTCCACTTTAGCCTTAACTTGCGATCTAGTCACTACCATACTAACTGGCTTGGTAGATTGCACCAATTCAGGCAGTATGAGGACATCCTGTCCCAATACTACTGGCTGGCTCAACCCTTCAACTACCCCCGCCGTTAACCAAAAGGTACGCCCTTAAACCACAAGGCATATCTTTGCCACCGGATAGACATGCTCTTCGCAATTAACACAACACACCCTGATCTGCCTTTTCCCCAGCTTCTCTAACTTGTCTATCAGATGGTGCTGAACCAAGGTCTGGCTGCTGCCCGTGTCTAGGAGAGCGAACGTAGCTTTACCATTGACCGTAACGGGGACAGTCTGAACTTTTCCCACACACTCATTAGATGTACTACCAGGTCTAGGTACACTACACATGCCTAGCATCTCTTTGGCCTTTCTGACGGGGCATTCTCTGCTGATGTGACCTGGGTGATTACAGTAGTAACATACCACATTCACTCTGCTCTGTGTGGCTGTGGGTGATGGGGCCTGCCTAGGCTGTGAATTAGAGGGTGAATTGTATGGTGGTCTATGGTGTGAAGTAGATGTTGTGTGAGGCTGTGTGTATGGCGTCCTACTCTGACCAGACCCCCTAGGACCAACTCCCATACCGAATCCCCCAGACTTACACCCGGCTGGTGATCGGTTGAAGCTCTGGAACCGGAACGCCTTCGCACCCGAGCGTGCAGCAAGGAACGCCTCTACCAGCTCCACAGCTGGTCGGGTAATGCTCCTTCACCCACACACGCATATCAGGATCCAGGGAACACAGGTACTGCTCCAGGATGAGGAGCTCTCCGATCTCCTCAACAGTCTTCCTGTCTGTCTTGATCCACTTTCTGTAGTTATCCTTCAGGCGGTTGTACAGCTCTTTCGGTGTCTCTCCTGGTCGGACGTCCGGATCACGGAACCGCTGCTTGTAGATTTCTTTGCTGATCTCGTATTTTGAGAGAATGGCCTCTCTCACCTTGCTGTAGTCCATGGCCTCCAGGATATCCATCGCCATGTATGCAGCCTGTGCCCGTCCTGTTAGGTAAGGTACCAGGTACACGGCCCATTCAGCTCTTGGCCACCGATAGGCGGCCGCCAGTCTCTCGAAGGTGGTGGGATACTGTTCGATATCATCTCCCTCCTCCAGTTTCGGCACGGCTGCTCTGGTCCTGGGCCTGGATAAGGAGGTACTGCTGGTGGTGGTTCCACTGGATGTCGCACGCCCTCACTTCCTGGCCAACGTCCATCACCGCCACTCCTTCGCTCTCCCTCCAGCTCATCTCGGACGTTGTTCAGCTGCACCTGCACGCTACGCCATCTTTGTTCTTGCTTGTAGGCCTCACGCTCTTGGCTCTGGAGAGTCTTCTGAAGGAGGCTGTAGAAGGATACCATGTTCATCAGCCCGGTGTCCTATGCGGCATCATCAGCCACTGGAACACCTCCCTGGGCTCCATCCGCTTCCTCATCTTCTTCCTCCTCTGGCCGCGGCATACCCCGGGTTAGATGTCGGATCGACATCCCCTGGCATATCTGCGCCCGTCTTCCTGGACTAATCTTTGTGCTCTTGGAGGGCGCCACAATCCCACCACTGCCACCAACTGTGAGAAAGAGGTATTGAACCAATGGTTTGAATTTCGTTCCGTGTACGAAATAAGTCAGACAATCGTGCTCTGGGGCACGTTCAATTGATTACTTTTCGTGAGCATGAGAAGGAAATGTTTGTGAGGTGGTCTGCTGTAAAAAACGGGGAAATCAGAGTACCCCCAGTACACTACATTTACCCTTTGATGCATTTAGCCAATGGGATGAATGCTCATAGCTTTATATATTGCCGTGGAGGGATTACATTGTAAGGAGTTGAAAACCCCATGCGTCGAAAAAAGAAGCACAAGTGTACCCTTTTGCGTCAGAAGCTGAAGCCAAAGTCACTGACCGTTCGTCAAAAATCTACGCGCTTGGAGTGAAAATGTGTTGCAGATATCACTCTGGCTAGATTAGATAGTTTTTATTGTTTTGATCATCATTTGCAGATTTTTAAAACATGATTTTTGAGTCCAGTATGTTTTTTTTGATCATTTTTTGTTGGTGGGAACTGTTTTTATGAACAGGGTTAAACCTAAAAGTGCCTGTCGGCACTTCAATATTGCACCTTTGAATGATTGTACTTTTAAGAAATGTTTAGTCTTTCTTTTGCAAGATTGGAGGTGCAAAAACGGAATTCTCATCCCTCCAGCAATGGTGGGACTTAGGAAAAGTACAGGTTCAGCAGTTTTGTGTACAGTACAACCTAAATGTGACTATAGAGGCGGCTCAATCTATTAGGAATCTAGAGAGCAGTATTGTGGAACTCCAGGATTTGAGTAATTCTACTGGAGACCAGTCACATATTAAAGCTTTTAAAAACAAAAAGGCTGTTTTGGTTGACCTGCTGGGGGTAAGAGCCCAGGGTGCATTGGTCCGATCTAGGTTTAGAAACCTTGTGGAAATGGATCCTCCTTCAATGGTCAGAACAGATTAATTCATTGTATTCGATCAGCTGATGGCAAAGAGCTCACCCAGTCAGATGAGATAAGGAAGAGGGCTGTGGTTTTTTACACAGTGCTCTACAACTGTGAGTACACTGAATATGACCGAGAGAATAAGAGTTTTTTGACCAGCTCCCTCTAGAGATTATCTACAGCTCTCCAAAACCTTGGGTTTCAACTTTGGTCTGATTTCCCTCGATCAGGAGAAAGCCTTTGATCGAGTGGAACATCGGTACCTTTGGAAAACGTTGGGTGCCTTTGGTTTCTCTTCTGGTTTTACAAATAGGTTTGAAGCCCTCTATAGTCAGATTGAAAGCGTGCTTAAAATAAATGGTGGCTTAACTGCGTCTTTTGCTATCAAGAGAGGTATTCGTCAGGGATGTGCCTTGTCAGGCATGTTGTACTCCTTAGCTATAGAACCCATGTTATAAAAAATAAGGAAAACTTTGAGTGGGGTAAAACTGTCTGTAATTAGTGTACCGTTGCATCTGTCGGCATATGCTGATGATATTATTGTGGCTGTAAATAATGATGGTGATGTGGAATAATTAATGAAGATTACAGTGTCTTTTGGAAAAAAATCTTCCTCTAAGGTCAACTGGGCTAAAAGCAGTGCTCTTTTAATAGGAAATTGGCATGGGAGGGAACCGTTACCTGATGGGATTTTCTGGGAAAGACATAGCATCAGGTATCTGGGAGTGCACCTAGGTGATGACTCTGCAGAGAAAAAGAACTGGGAAGGAGTGGTGGAGAAGATGGAGGGCAGGCTGGGGAGGTGGCGCTGGCTCTTGCCCAGGATGTCGTACAGAGGCAGAGCCATTATTATTAACAATCTGGTGTCCTCTTTTCTGGGCCTAGCAAATCTAGCAAGCAGGAAAGCAGCGTTCAGGTTACAGTTTTTACAAAGCTTTCTGTACGGACCACAAAATCCGCCATGGAGACAAGTAGCTGAGCTTTTTTTTGTTTAGGTTTAGGTTTTGGAAAAACTTTGTTTTCACTGGACTATTCTTGTTTCAATCTAAATGTACACCTTTTTATGTGTTTTGAAAACATGGAGTGTGATGGAGGCTGGTTGCATAGGATCCACTTCCTCTTTGTACTGGCTGCTAAGGGAGCCCATTCTAGGGGGGGCCCGTCTAGCGGCTGCATGGGAGGAGGTGCCAAACATGACTGGCTTATTGAAGGAGAAGAGGGTAACAACTGTCCAGGATTTGTTGCAGCTGGCTGGTGCTCAGGTGGACAATGCAGTCAATGTGGCAGGAAGGCTGGCAGTCCGATCCACACGTGTGGTGGGACTAAGACCGGACGGTTTTAATAAGGCCTTGTCCTCAGAGGACAGAGCTCTTCTGACTGGATGGTTTAAAGGAGACTTAACACCTGATCATAGTGACCCTTTTCCTAACATGTGTATCCGGCCTTTTGGGAAGGACTGTGAGGCATTTGGTCCTCTGCTGGGCGGGCAGGAGTGGATGTCACTGGACACTGCAAGTGGAAAGTCCCTTTACATGGGATGTGTGAAAGCCTTAAACAAGGAGAAGCTTAAAGGCAAGACAGACACTCCCTGGAGAGACCACTTCAAAGCAAAGGCTGAGGTCAAACCAGTACTCTGAGTACTCTGTACAAGGCACCAGTCACAAAAAACATTGGGGACCTGCATTGGCGTGTTTTGCATGGAATTATAGCAGTGAATGCATGTGTTTGTATTCTAAACCCTAGTGTGCCTGATAAGTGTTTTTTCTGTAACCTGAGGGAAACCATTTTTCACTTTCTTGTTGAATGTTCACGACTGATTCCATTGGTTCAAAACCTGAAGTCTATTTTGTTTTTGTTCAAAGAACAGTTTAGTAAACAGATGTTTATATTTGTTTTTTCCTATACGAAAAACAAAAAGAAGAAAGGCAAGCTCCTGAATTTCCTTTTTGGTCAAGCCAAGATGGCCATTTATTTAAGCAGGAGGGAAAAGATGGCTGGAGGCCAGAGATGTGACTGTGTCAATTTTTAAGTGTCTTGTTAGAGCCCGCCTACGGTTTAAATATAATTATTATGCAAAGATGGAGGATGTGGACACGTTTAAGGATGTTTGGGACAGTGAAGGCATCCTTTCTCTTTGAAAGACCAGGACATTACCTTTACAGATGTGTTGCTTTTGTTTTTTTTTTCTTGTTTTTTTCTTGTTGTTTGTGTCTGTGTTTTTGTTTAAATTATGTAGATAAATAGGTGTTTTAAAACTCAAAAACTCTCTCTCTCGTTTGAAAAATGCTCCCATTCAAAATGAATCGGTTTACATTTCGTTCTGTGTAGCACAAAAAAATAATAGAAACGCTCCCATTCAGAATGCATTGGTTTACATGGGACACGATTCAATAGATTAACGTTTGTGCGCATGAGCATGAAATCGCGTGATACCAGGTTTCACTATCCCAGCATATGATATGGCAGAAGCAGGCAGACAGACCGATAACCGCATCCTGTGGTGTTCAAGTGTGACCGAAATATGAATATACTCCACCACTCAATGCACATTTGTGGACACTGGAGAACGAAAAAATATGCTACCCATTATATACACGTGGTTAAGTGCACTCTCTCATCACGTACAGAGAAGAACAACCCGGATCTATTTTAAGGGCTGCTCTGAAGGCCAGCACTCAATTGATTGGATGGGCAAGGGGAGAAACAAAAAATAGAAAGAAAAGAAAGCTGATTGACTACCTGGGGGGGGGGGGGGGGGGGGGGGGGCGTGTTTACTTTTGCTCTGTCTCTTCCTTCCTCTCTTGCACAAGCCGTCCAAGTGAACACCACTCATAGAGATGTTGTGAAAAACCAAAACAACAACAACAACATGATGTGTCTCTCTCCGCATGGAGGAGGAGATGAGGATGGAGGAGGGTGGTGGTGGGTGAGGGAGGCGGTGAGGAGGTGGGTGTATTTGAGCTTCTGATGGTTGGCACAGTATGAAAACTAATTATTTGCCGTGCTGAATACACAGAGCCAAACATAGCTGTGTGCAGCAGATGCTAGAAAGGATGCAACATTGAACCCTTTACTTTCATTTACTTATCACAGTTTATTTTAGAACGTTATTAATTGCATAATATTATAGTAAATTCTACTAGCAAAAGAATATGGATTGCTTTAAAAATCCTCAGTCTGTCCGTTATCCTGTAGATTTATCTTAATCATGGGCCTCATTGAATGAACCGTCTTCACGGCCTGAAGTTATAGTCATTATTATTCGTACACGGCAGCAAGAAATCGATAGGAGATGGAAGCAACCCACTTCACCTGGAGTGGTTTACATTAAGGCCGACCGTGGGGGGGGGGGACTGAGAGGTGGGCTGGCAGGAGTAGGTAGACGTGTCACTACCCAACAAAGACGAGAGACTTGTGATTCAACACGGCTTTGTGGGTTCTTCCAAAGTCCACACAACAGCTACATGTCCCATGTTGCATTGTGTCTAGGAAGAACAATAATTAAAAATGATATGGCCTCCTGGGCAGTGCGATGAAACAGAATACTGGTCAAAATAGATTGGTTCAAATCCTGTATATAATTAAAGTGCACCAGTGCTGATGAATAACTCCATCACCTTATTTGCTCATTTCCACAGCACATTGATAGTCATTTCAAATCCATCTCATGATTATGTATCATGTGACAACTTAAGACACTTGGCCATATATTGTGGCCATATATTGTACATGATCAATGACCAGTTTGCTTTCCACATCATATAAAGCAAGCAACAACTCTAAACACATGTTTTGTAACGTAGGCATGATCCAATTAAGCTCTGAAGAATCAAATTACACTCTTCCTTTGTTTCTTTCCGCTCTAATTAGATGTTTTACTCCAGAATGACGGAAAACAACAGGTTTCTTTGAAAAGGCAAATTGCATATTTTACAATTAGAATAAACAAAAGAGAAATTACGAGGTAAATAAAAAAATCGCTAAGTGTGTGTGTCTTTGTTGGAATGAGGAGAGTGCATATGATTCTGTGCTCGGTAAATTCAACTAATTCTCTGCATGCCACCCTGCCATCGCTGTAACATTGGACAGCCAATTTCCTGTGATTAATGTGCGAGGCTTGCGGCCCCCAGGTGAGACGAACTAATTAAACAAGACAATAATTGCAACACAAGTGGTTTGGTCACGTCACATTAACTGAATACTTTTTTGCATCTCATACTGCTGGGATAATGGTGGCACTCCATTAGAGGTGAAGCTACATCATTTATCTAAGGATGATAGATTCACCCACAAAACGACGAATGTCACCTGTGTTTGGAACCAGCACTAGGTATTTTTTTTAATCAACAGTGGTAGTATAATTTGTAAAATATGTAAAATATGTAAACTATATTTTAGTCTTCAGTGAAACAGACCATTGTTCCAGATGCGGCCAGGAGAATCTCACTGGACAGAAGGGAAACACAAAATGGGTAATTTATCAATTTAATGTTAAAAGAAGTTTAAACTTTTGCATATGCAGAGTAGCACTGTAAAATCGCCCCTTCAATGGATATGGCTTTGGCGAAACATCTGATACCAGATATATAATTAGCATTTATTTTCAAGAAAGCCTAATCTAATGGAAGTTTGATATGTGATGTAAGAATGTATTTCCGGTTGAATGAACTTAATGCAAGAGGTGGTACCATCCAACCTGCATTACCAATCATAGGATTCCATTGTAAGACAACGAATGAAAAATGTAATTTACATATTTAGTTATTGCGCAGCCCAATTTATACAAGACTACTATGTTCAACAAAAGACAAAGACTGCTTTTAGTATTCTAACTCCTCACTATTGCTTACTATAATGTTCTAATGTTTTTTGTGTTTTGGAAAGCTTCCCTAGCTTAAGGTCAATTATTGATGCATACCTTTGGCTGTAAAATTCATTTTTGGTTTAATCACTTTGCTTTAGCAACTCGCAATTAGTGGTTCGGTGTTGATATCTTTAAAAATAAGGGAGCTATTACATAATGAGTGATTTAAATATCAATCAACTACACACTAATTACTGCATTATGTGCACTGACTACTTTTGCCTTTAAAAAAACAAATTGAAAAGGTTTTTCTAGAAAACAAATGGTTGTGGGAAATCTACAGGGTGTTCATGAACACATCAGAAGTAGTTTAGTGCTGATATCTATAAAATCAAGTGAGCTATTACAAACTAAAAGCCTTGCATATGAATTAGCCTAACTACACAAAACGATTATGTATGCATTTTAAAAAGTATTAAAAGGTTTTTCTAGAAAATAAAGGGTTGTGGGAAATCCACAATTAGTTCATGAACACATCAAAAGGGGTTTAGTGTTGGTATCTATAAAAAACAAGTGAGTTATACAAAATAAAAGCCTGAAATATACACTCTGGCTGTTTCCCAATGTCAAGGAAGCATGCTCAACGGCGGCCCTTTTAAGGACGCTACGTCATAGAACGCCGACAAGCACTGTTCCAATGTTGAGGACACTAGAAAGCCGTGCCATTTTTGCGTCCTTTGTTTTGGAGAATTCCGAGATTTTTCAAGGATGCATCGCTGCATCCTAGATGAGCCAAAACTACCCACAATCCTCTGCGTTCACTGGGCGGGTTCTTGAAAATGGCAGAGCAGTACACGTTCGAATGAAGTGAAGTTGTATTCGTTTTCAGAAATATTTTGTGCCATATTGCTTTTTATATATTCATCATGTTAATGCAAATAATCAAGCCTAAAGACCCGTGTCACTTTTCAAACGTTCAAACACCAATTGACATTGGTGACAGTGGTGTTAAACACCACTGTCACCAATGTCAATTTACTCGCTCACAAGATTACATTATTTATGTATACCTATTTATGTTTACATAAATAGGTATTTATGTATGTTTTGTATACCTATTTTATTTAACAATTTCTCTTCCTGAAAATGTTTCTGCTCTCTGAACAGAGTGCATAAAATAATCAGATGAACAATAAAATTCACTTTGTTTGAAAAAAGAATGAATACATAATATAATATGCATCTTCTATAAGGAGGTGGTAAATACAGGATGCAACTCATGCAGTGTGAACCACAGTGGTATAGAGGGGGCTGGGGGGGGGGGGCTACCTAACTCTGCGAACTAGGTGTCTGTGGTCTATTTTGCATTCTGCAAGTCAAAATATAATCGACTACTGAGTTCAAAGCACAATGTGGAAGTGTGACACAAGCCCATCACTGCAGATCTAAAACATTATTTGCATATTTAACATATTATTTTCATGATTGCCATGACACTGAAACACATTGAATATGCTTCCATCCGCACATATATAAAATGGACATAAACAAATACCGGTATGCAAAGATAAAGAATAAAAGAATGTATTCATTTTCAATCAATTCCGATTCGTGAAAACTTTATTTATATTAGTTACATTCTTTATCCAACAGGTATTGCACAAAGCTATTGAACTGGTAGATTTCAGCTTATTTCTAAACTGTTTGTATTCTTATGCGTTGTGGTCAAATAAATATCGATCAGCTTGATTGCTGCCATGTTTTATTCATAAGCGCACATGTGTTTACAAGCGGACACGCAGTATTAAAAGCGGAAGCGCTTCCACACTATCAAGTCGTTCCCAAAGTCCGACGTTACAAACGCTAGGAAGCACTCGAGCTAGCACTCTAGTCTCATCTCCATGGGACGCGACTAGCAAGGACGCGTCCTAGCAAGGCTGCAGCCTTCACTTTGGGAAACAGCCACTGACTACTTTTGCCTTTAAAAAAAATAGAAAAGGTTTCTCTTGAAAAGAAAGGGTTGTGGGAACTCCAAAATGAGTTCTTGAACACATCAAAAGTGGTTAGGTTTTATTACAAAATAATTGATTTAAATATCAATCAACTACACACTATTACTGCAATATATGCACTAACTATTTCTGCCTTTGAAAATCGAAAGGGTTTTTCTTTCAAAGAATAAGGTGTGGGAACTACACAACAAGTTCATGAACACATCAGAAGTGGTTCGGTGTTGATATCTATAAAAACAAGTGAGCTATTACAAAATAAAAGCCTTACATATGAATGCAATATACGCACTGACCAGTGTCTGGAAAGTTCACTTTCTACGTGAACTAGTTCATAGTTCAGTTCACAAATTTTAAAATTCAGTTAAACGTTCATAATTCAAAATGTTTAACTAAGTTCACAGTTCAAAAATGGAAGTATTTCATAGTTCTTTTTGTTATTTGTTGCTGTGAGCTATTATATTTTTACGGTATTTTGAACATTGAGCCCCCTTTCTGGTTTGTCTAGGATAAAATAGAGTGGTTGAATCAAGTATCGTAGCGAAATACAGTTTATATAGTGTTTTATTGCACATTTAGCGCATTTTGTAAATCCCATTGATTTCTGTTGGAAGACTCATTGCTCGTTGGCCAGAAACGGAAAGGGGGGATGTTCGCGTTTGGTTGTAGTCTTTTCGCTCGGTTTAGCCCTATGGAGAACCGGGCCAAAAGACTACAACCAAACGTGAACAGCGCCCCTTTCCGTTTCTGACCAACAAGCAATGATTCTAGGAGGTATTCTAGTCCGCTGAGCGAGTCAGAGAGCTAACGTTATGGATTGTACATATTTATAATTCGAAATTCGTCCCAGCCTTTATTCCACAGATGGGTCTATAGCATATAACCGCTTTGTCTGATTACAGTTTAATTCATTTTCCTTTTCATTTACCTTTAAAAAAAATAGGAAAGGTTTCTCTTGAAAATAAAGGGTTGTGGGAACTCCACAATGAGTTCATGAACACATCAGAAGTTGTTTGGTGTTGATATCTATAAAAAAAGTGAGCAATTAAAAAAAAAGCCTTAAATATGGATGCAATATATGCACTGACTACTTTAGCCTTTTTTTTAAACACTTAAAAGTTTTTTCTTTACAACAAAGGGTTGTGGGAACTACAAAATGAGTCCATAAACAAGTGGATTGGTGTTGAAAGGATGGATTTCCAGGGAGTTATTAAGAATTAAAAAAAAAGACTTCCCTAAGCACTCCGCTGCCGTATGACTATGTACATATTCGGCGCTGTTTCTTTGATCTTTCTCCAGACTCTCTGATTTTGGTGAGTTGATCAAGCCTGTGAAATGTGTCTTAGTTTTCTGTACAAAATAATACCATCCTGGAGGGAAATGGTGCGGTTTTCGTGACGTTATTACAGATACAACCCCCGAAAATAGACGAATGTCGAATATAAAACCAATCTCACCCCGCTCTGAAGAGTTTGGTATTGGATAACGTATTTCTGGACCCAGAAATTGAATTGAAACGCCCGCCAAAGCCAGCCGGGTGAAACAGATGTCTGAGCAAAGAGTAGCCCAAGTGTTATTTTTACTATCACATTGGCTACAATAGTTTTGAGTCCCGGGGAACGGGACAATGTAGTTGGTGCCATGCCGTAATTCCGACGCCTCATTGTTCCGACGTCTCAATGGTCCGAAATATTTCCCATTAGATCGACATGCCACTATGCCGACGGTTCAATGTTCCGAAAACGGAATCCATTGGTCCGAAGGTCAGTTTGTCCGACTTTTCAAAAAGGAGGCGGATTAGGCTGACGGTTCAATATGCCGAATAGGCCAAGGCGCAATTCCACGTGTGTGATTATGAAACCAAAAATAAAAGACGATGTAGGCTAAGTTCCAGCAGTGCACTTCACCAAGCCAGACTGTTGCTGTGGGCTTGAACGGTCACAAGAGGTGAATTTTTGAAGCGCACGTTATACAAGGACTAATGCTTTTCCTGTAAAGAAGTCAAACGGTGAGCGAAAAACAAATAAAAATTGTATCTTTAGTAGCTGTGTGTGGGCCTATATGTGTTGTTTACTGTGTTTACAGTGGGCTTTTAGTCTAAATAATTTCGCTGCTATTGATTTAGTCAAACTTATACCTCATACCGTGTACTTAGTCAAGTGTGTGTGTGTGTGTGTGTGTGTGTGTGTGTGTGTGTGTGTGTGTGTGTGTGTTCGTGCCCATGTTGAGAATTAGACCTACGCTCTCTGTCCATGGGGCTGAAACACTGTGTCGAAAAGAAGTGAAGCGTTGTCACTTTGCTCTCCAATATTCATTGTGAACGTGATATGTAGGCCTATGTTGTATTTTGGAGAGAGAGTGAGAGAGCGAGAGAGAGCGACAGCGCGAGCGAGGTATAAAACTTTATATGTGGTAGGCCTATTCGGCATATTGAACCGTCGGCCTAATGCGCCTCCCTTTTGAAAAGTCAGACAAACTGACCTTCGGACCAATGGGTTCCGTTTTCGAAACATTGAACCGTCGGCATAGTGGCATGTCGATCTAATGGGAAATATTTCGGACCATTGAGACGTCGGAACAATGAGGTGTCGGAATTGCGGGCAGGCCCCATGTAGTTAGCTACGAAGTCTTTGCAATGCTGCATAGGCTACTCAGGGCAAAATGTATCTTGCTTTGCTAATGTTGTTCTCTTTCTTTCTTAGACAGTATCGGCTTCCTGTGTTGTCCAGGCCATTGGAGCTAATTTCCCCGCACAAGATGGGCAGTACCGTGGCTACCAGCAGACATTAGATGCTCAAGATGAGCTGTGACTATTTTGACTCTAGCAAACGCACCATACCTTATATTTTTCGTAAATAGTTCATATTTTTTCATGAATAAAACTTCAAATTCATGTTCGTTGTTGTGATTTGTTTACCAATCCAAGTGCTGTTATACTAAAGTAGGCCTACTGTATAAGATAAACACTTATTTCAAATGGGGAGAAAAGGTTGAGTACAAATACTTGATATGCTGAGCTACTGTAATTAGTACTGTAATTTTTTTTTATTAGTTAGCTACATTAGCCTCTTTAGAAAACCAGCCCGAAAAAACAAACAACACAACTTGAAAAAAACGTTTGGATTTTTCTTTAAAGGCAAAAGTAGTCAGTGCATATATATATTGCATCCATATTTAAGGCTTCTATTTTGTAATAGCTCCCTTGTTTTTATAGATAGCAACACCAAACCACTTCTGATGTGTTCAAGTTATATACAAATTATGTGTTTGAAAAAACGAGAACAGAAGTCTAAACTAGTCAACGTATCACAGGGATATGTTTACACAAAATTTGCTCTCGCTACCACTCAAGCTAGTATAGAGTGGCAAAGTCACGCCCCTTCCGGTAGAGCCCATGGGACCAATGTGAGATCGAAAAATATGAATGGGTTTCAATGGAGACAAAGTAATTATTTTCTGGTCCCAGTCTTTATATGCCCCGGATTACACATATGTTGTTTCTGAATTTAAATGATAATCTTTAATGTGAAGAGTTTGACCGTTTATTGTGCAATTGTTCAGTTAATGGCTGTAGAAAAAACACAATGAGAAAGACTACATGCCTCGTATGTGACCTCACGCTTCCAGCAACTGGCGTGGACAAGGCCGACAATCTCCCCATCGGCATAACTGAAACTCTCCACATGCCCTGACTTATAATGGTTTTCACCTCTTTCGATGCTTTTATCCTCCCCTTGGAAAAAAGCGGTGAAGTGGAGCAGAGAGATTGCCATGTCTGTACCGGAGTTTCAAGTGCGGATGGTGACGTACATCATTTGCGTCGAGAGCAACGAAGAGCTGTAGTTCACAAAGCGGCCTCACACAAAACCTAACATTATCAAACTTCTTTGCATGGAAAATTATCATTTAAATCCACAAACAATATATGTGTAATCCAGGGCATGTAAAGACTGGGACCAGAAAATAATTACTTTCTCTCCATTGAAACTTGTGTTGCTTTTGTCAACGAAAATTATGACTAAATATCGTCGTCAGCAACCTTTATCACCTGAGTAAAACGAGACGCAACGTAAATGCTGGTCATGTGACAATAACTATAATTGAATACATAATGCAATATTGTTGACGAATAAAAACAATACTAAATGTGTTTGACAAAATAAAACTCGCTGACCGAGAGAAATTGTTTATTTTATTTATTTCTGGGGCTGTATCACTAGTTACATTACTTCCTGAATCCCCGCTCGTCACAGCATTATTTAGATTCAGAAGACACAGCTGTGGTGGCATCGTTAATAAAAACGTAAGTTATTACCATAACTATGGATCTATGAGACCGAACGATGACCGTCACCACGGTCTTACTACGAACGATGCCATTCAGCTACTTGTCGCAAGACCCTTATATCAAAATTGTCACCTTTGACTGATTGGAGGCAGGTCCTGCCGCATAAAGCGGATGCAGGGACATGGCTCTTCCTCCTTGCCTGGAACGCTTCGGTTTGTTCCGAGCGAGAAAAGAGGGTGACGGTCATCGTCTCATAGATCTTTCGTTATGGTCATATCTTACGATCTATTTTGACCTCTCTCTGACCGTCACCACGGTCTTACTACGGATGACTAGTACCGGAAGTGTCGCAAGGAACCGAGGATCCCCCTTCACTAGTCTGTTTGGCAGCCGTCATGAGAACAGTGGCGCTGACCGCGGTGGATGTCACATTGATTCTATAACACCTGGCGAAAGTACATGGAGTACTCCAGGATGCTGCCGCACAAATGTCAGCAAGAGCAACCCCTTTCAAAGCTGCACATGAGGTGGCCATGCTTCATGTGGATTGAGCCACCAGGCCCTCAGGAACTGGGAAACCCCGCCCGGCATAAGCTTGGGCAATAGTGTCCACTAACCAGTGGGACAGACGCTGTTTCGAGACTGGCAACTGCCTCGCTCCATAGCATACAACAAGCTGATCGTGGTCATGTCTCAGCTGGTGTGTACGATCCACATATGCCCTCAAAGCCCTGACTGGGCATAATGTGTGAAGAGCCACCCCTGCCTGACAGGCTGGTTCAGGGTGAAATGCCTCCAGCTCAATAGCCCTATTAATTGACTGAGGGTTTAGCACTTTGGGGAGGAAGAATAGATTCGGCCAAAGCGACACCGCTGCATCTTTAGGCTTCCACCTCATGCACTAAGTGTGTGCAGCTCGCTCACCCTCTTGGTAGAGCACAAGGCCAGTAAAAACACTGTCTTCTTTGTTAAAAAACTTAAGATCAGCTTGCCCCAACGGCTCGTATGGGGCTGTGGTCAAAGACCTCAATACCAATGGAAGGTGCCAAGATGGGGCCCTCAAACACCTGCCTGGACGTAGACGGTTTCCACCTTTTAAAAATTGTGACACCATACAGTGTTTCCCGATAGACAGGCCCCCGATCAAATTATGGAATGCAGAGATCGCGGCTGCATAAACCCTGAAGGTGCTGGCTGCCCTCCTAGTGTCCAAAAGAGACTGGAGGAAATGGAGTACCATTCCCACTGGGCAGGAGCCCTGGCGTATTCTCTCCAGTACCAGTGGAATCAAGGGTATTGGAGGGAAAGCGTACAATATTCCTCCCGGCCACTCGTGAGACAGTGCATCCAGCCCAAGCGGGGTGCACGGATAGCTCAGGGAGAACCACATTTGGCAGTGCTCGATGCAAAGAGATCTATCTGGGCTACGCCAAAGCGTGCCCACTAATTTGCGACCACCTCTGCATGTAGCCTCCGCTCCCCCGGAGGGGGTCCTGACCTGGAGAGGAGATCCGCTGCTTGGTTCAGCACACCAGGAATACAAACTGCTCTTAATGAGGTCAGGCATGGGAACGCCCAAAAGAGGAGTCCCTGGACGGTCTTGAGGCAACGCCGAGATCTTGTGCCCCCCTGGTGATTGACGTGAGCGATTGTCCGTACGTACTAGCACATGCTTGCCCTGTATAAAGGGAAGAAGTGCTCTCAGGCCAAGGTGTATTGCTCTGAGCTCCAGGACATTGATGTGTTCTTTGTCCCACGGGTGTTCCCAACGGCCTCTCACTGTCCGACCCTCCCAGAATGCTCCCCAGCCCGTCTAGGAGGCATCTGTGGACACTACCGTCCACCTGGAAGGTACCCTGCCCAGAGGAACTCCCTGTGTAAAGGGTCAAGGGTGTCGGGGTAGTAAGGCTTGCAAACATAACTTGGTCATCCTGAGCTTTCTGTCCCTGTACCTCCGTGGGTGAAGGCCGAAAGCATTCAGCCAACACTGCAATGGTCGGGCCCTTAGAAGGCCCAGAGGGACCACCATTGCCGCAGCAGTTATCAACCCGAACATCCTCTGAAAGTAAAGCAGCTCTATACGCCTGTTCTGGTGAAAAGCAAGGAGGGTTGCCTGGATCCCGGCTACTCTCTGAGGGGTGAGAGATGCCCTCATCGTGAGAGAGTTCAGGCAGAGTCCCAAAAAGGACGTTTCCTGCCTTGGATTCAGGTCGCTCTTTTTCAAGTTGACCTGGAAGCCGAGAGACTGAAAGTGGAACAGTACTGACACTGTATCCTCCACAACCTGCTGGCGGGATGGGGCACATACAATCCAGTTGTCGAGGTAGGGCATAATCCTTAAACCCCTCCTCTGAAGGGGTGCCAAGGCAGCCGCCACTACCTTGGTGAACACCCTCGGGGACAGGGAGAGGCCGAACGGAAGGACCTGAAATTGATAGGCTTGTCCCTGAAAGGAGAATCGGAGGAACGGCTGATGTTCTTTACAAATTGGGACGTGGAAGTACGCATCTTTTAAATCGATCTTAGTGAATCACTCGCCTGGCTCTATTGACTCTAGGATGTGCCTTGTCTGGGGCATTTTGAAGGTCAGGGTTATCAAGTGCGCGTACAAGCGGCGCAGGTAAAATGCGAACAGCTTGCTGTTCGCTGGTGTGTCGTGTCGCCACTTCTTCTGCTAAAATGCTTTCCCTGGACTGGGTCCTGAAAATTGTGTCCAACACCCAAGGGTCTGCAGCCATCAAGGCGTAGCTGCTTGTGAACCTCTGCAGCTGACCCACGTATCCTACTTACGGCCCCCCCGAGTCCTTGGACCCCTAGGGCGGTGCACGCGTTTGGCCATCCTATTTGCCCCTGACTGGGGTAGATGTTCCCCCTGATAGTGCCCAGGCAAGGCCGGACCTTGCCCGCTGAAACCAGGAACCGCTGGTTCCTGACGTCTCCAGACACGTGTATGTGTGTGCTGACTATTTGCCGTTCCAGCTGTGGGTGGATGAAATGACCTTTTTACACCCTCGCGAGTAGCACAGACTCCTGAGCTTTAACCAGCACAGACTGTGAGTCGGGATGGAACACCTTGACTAGTAGTACCGGCATATTTATGAGCTCTGCCCTCACACCCTCAGGGAGGGCAGTCTGGGCCAGCCAGATCTGCCTGCGTGCTAGAATCGCCGATGACATGGCAGAGTCCACGTCAACGGTCATTTGGGCAAGGGCAGACAAGGCCGTATCCATAAGGTCCTTGGTGTCCTGATCACCTGCACCAACAGTCTACCTTACAGCAGCTAAAAGAACCGCCAATGCATTTCCGTACCGAGCAGCACGAGCAGACACATTATAGGCCTTACAATCAAGGCGATCAGTCCTGTCACACTCCCTCCGAGGGCGGTGTGGGTCTGCAGTCAACCTCGGTGGTCCAGCAGAAGTCAGAGCAGCCATCTCCCTTTCTACAGGTGGCATATCCCCCAAACCGGTCTGCGGCGGGTATGATGCCCTAGCCAGCTTCCTGCAACCCGCGTTAAACTGACAAGGTTTGCTCGGAGCATCCCAGGTTTTCCTCAACATTTGGCAGGAATCATCTGCCGCAGGGAGGGACATCGTGTGCCGGGACTGGGCAATACCGGCCCAGACCCCATCAGCTGGGCTAGCACCCTGCACCGGGATTGTGAGCCCCACAATTTTCGCAGCAGTAAGAACCTTCTCCGCCAGATCCACTGTACCGGCGACATCTGTGCTATCACCTCCTGAAGTTCAGCCCTACGAGCCCTCTCCACGAGAGGCAAGTCGAGTGCGGCGGGGCATGGGTTCTTGACATCTCCCAAGAGATGAGCCCTGCCTAAACACCCAGGGCGCTACCGATGGCCATCACGTGAGTCCGTAGCCGCGCCACAAAAGATGTACACATGGGATGCCATCTCGGCAATCAGGACACTCACGCCTCAATATGCCGCAGGCGTGTACAACAATAGCAGTCCCAACAACTGTTTACCCTGCCCACTGCGAACAATAGCCAACGGGATCAAGGCAATTGCTGCCGAGCTAGGTGGAGCAGACACCACACTGACCAACGCCGTTTGTGTACTGGCCCAGCCTGCTGCAAACAGTCGCCAAGGGAACAGTAAATATAGCTTTACTGCGCACAGTAAGCATATCCACCGCTTTTTGTCCGGCCTGCTGCGTACAGTGGCCAACGGACTGAGAAAGCTGCTTTATTTTTTATTTTCAATCGATAGTAAAGTAACTAGGCTCCGCCAACTAAATTGTATCCATACACTAATAACAAGGCTTACGGATTTACCATCATAAACAAAGTAATAACTTCACCCACAGACCCAGCACAATTCACGCGAACGTGGGGGTCTTCACGGTGGAACAGAAATGAATGACTGCACCTGGCAGCCACGCCCATTGGAGTGATCTTAATAAACAAACTAAATATTTTCACAAACCCAGCACAATTCACGCGAACGTGGGTGGGGTAACTATTTAATAAACAAACCCCGCACAATTCACGCGAACGTGTGTGGAGGTTTCACGGCATAAGGCAAGGCAAGGCAACTTTATTTATATAGCACTTTTCATACACAAGGCAGACTCAAAGTGCTTCACATATAAACATTGTCATACAATAAAATAAAATAATAATAGATAAGTAAAAGAAAAACATATGCAAAGAAATGGGTAAATTAAAAAGGCATTTTAGTATTAAAATAAAAAATAGAGGCAAAGTTAAAAAGCTTTTTAGAAAGTGCAATGTATTTAAGATTTTAGCAGAAGGCTATAGCAAACATAAAAGTCTTCAGTCTTGTTTTAAAGGTGCTCAGAGTTGGGGCAAGTCTTAAATCCTCTGGGAGTTTATTCCAGCTATTTGTTGCATAGTAACTAAATCCTGCTTTCCCATGTTTTGTGTTTACTCTGGGGATAATTAACAGATTGGTCTCAGAGGATCTTAGTGGTCTAGAAGGCTGATGTAGTGGAAGCATATCAGTTAAATATTTTGGGCCTAAACCATGTAGGGATTTATAGGTTAGCAACATGATTTTAAAATCAATTCTCTGACCTACAGGAAGCCAATGTAACGATTTCAGAATTGGTGTAATATGATCAAATTTTTTGGTCTTTGTTAGAACTCTAGCAGCAGCATTCTGAACAAGCTGAAGCTTCCTCAGAGTTTGTTTTGGGAGACCTGTGAGGAGACCATTGCAGTAATCAAGCTTACTAGTGATAAAGGCATGTACAAGTTTTTGTAAGTCTTCGGTGGACATGAGCCCTCTAAGTCTTGCTACATTTTTAAGGTGATAATATGCCGATTTTGTAACTGATTTGATGTGACTGTCAAAATGTAAATCTGAATCCATGATAACCCCTAGATTTCTGGCTTTGATTGAGGTTTTCAGGGACAGAGAGTGAAGGTGTTGGGTTACTTTAAGCCTTTCCGTTTTAGAACCAAATACAATTATCTCTGTTTTGTCCTCATTTAGTTGAAGGAAATTTCGGCACATCCATTCCTTCACTTGCTCAATGCACTGGCACAGCAGATCTATGGGCCGATAGTCATTTGGTGATAGCGATACATAGATTTGCGTGTCATCAGCATAGCAATGATGGTCAATATTGTTATTTTGCATGATTTGCCCTAGTGGGAGCATGTAGATGTTGAATAAAGAGGGTCCTAAGATCGAACCTTGTGGTACTCCACATGTCACGTTGGTTGATTCTGATACAAAGTCGCCAATGGAAACAAAGTAGTTCCTATTTTGTAGGTAGGACCTGAACCAATTTAAGACAGTGCCTGAAAGCCCCACCCAGTTTTCTAACCTTTCCAGAAGTAATGTATGGTCTACAGTGTCGAATGCAGCACTGAGGTCAAGTAGCATTAGTATTGAGGTTTTGCCAGAGTCTGTGTTAAGACGGATGTCGTTTACAACTTTAATAAGGGCGGTCTCAGTGCTGTGCAGGGGTCGAAATCCTGATTGGAAGGTGTCATAGCAACCAGTTGATGCCAGGAAGTGATTTAGTTGCTGGAGGACAACTTTCTCAATGATTTTACTTATGAAGGGTAGATTTGATATTGGTCTGTAGTTGTTAATAATAGAGGCATCTAGGCTCCGCTTTTTTAAAAGGGGTTTAATAACTGCAGTTTTCAAAGCTTTTGGGAACTTGCCTGACTGGAGAGAGTTGTTAACTATCTGCAATATGTCTACTGCTAGGCAGTCGAAAACATTCTTAAAGAGGTTGGTAGGTATAGTATCAAGGCAACAGGTGGATGGCTTTAGTTGTGTCACAGTTTCCACAAGATTTTGAGAGTCTATAACATCAAAGCATGCCATCCTTGCCACGTAATTTTTGCCTGAACAGGGTGGTAGTCCAACATTTTTGTTTGACGTGGAGATATTGATGGCGCGTCTGATACCTTCAATTTTATCAATATAAAAAGCTGCAAACTCATTGCATTTCTGCGTGGAATGGAGATCAGGTGGAATTTCTGTTGGGGGGTTGGTCAGTCTGTCAACAGTTGCAAATAGGGTTTTTGCATTATTAGTGTTGGTTTTAATGATATTGGAGAAAAATGTTTCTCTAGCATTTTTTAAGTCTAAATTGTAGGCACGGAGGCTCTCTTTATAGATATCATGGTGAATATGAAGTTTTGTTTTACGCCAGATGCGTTCAACCTTCCTGCATTCTTTTTTCTGTGCTGTTACAGAAGCAGCTTTTCTCCAGGGTGCCTTTTGCTTTCCAGAAATCGTTTTAACCTTATAAGGTGCAATGATATCTATGACTTTCAAAATTTTCAAATTAAAGTTTTCTACAAGATCATCAGCAGAACATGGGTTTAGAGGTGGTAGCAAGGAGATGGCCTTTTTAAAAAGTACATTAGAATCTTCATTGATATACCGTTTTTTGACAGTGTTTGATTTTGTCTGTATGTCGGGAATAAAAGATATGTTAAAGAAAACACAAAAGTGGTCAGACAAGGAAGGATCAGTCACAGAGAGATCAGAAACATTGAGGCCCTTTGTGATAACCAGGTCTAGAGTGTGCCCCTTACAATGAGTAGCCTCTTTCACATGTTGAGACAGTTCAAATGTGTCCAAAATGGTAAAAAGTTTTTTGGCACACTTGTCATTCAAATCATCAGTATGAAAATTGAAGTCACCAGTTATAATTAGACAGTCAAATTCTGTGGAGATGCTAGACAATAATTCTGTGAAGTCATCGAAAAAATTTGCAGAATATGTGGGTGGCCTGTAAATAATTAATAGGAGAACTCTGGGGGAGCATTTCAATACAGCACTAAGGTATTCGAACGATGGAAAATCACCAAATAACATCTGTTTCCCCTGAAATACATTTTTAAATATAGCAGCAACCCCTCCACCTCTTTTTCCAGATCTACATGCATCAAAAAAGTTATAGTCGGGAGGAGCTGTCTCTATCAGAACGGTTGCACTGTTATTTTGTTCCAGCCATGTTTCAGTTAAAAACATAAAATCCAGTTTAGAAGTGTTAATAAGATCATTAACTAAAAATGATTTGTTATTAAGAGACCTCACATTAAGTAGAGCCATCCTGATGGTGCTGTTGATAGGCTTTAAGGTTGTTTTTGGTTTGGAGGCAATAGATATGAGATTTGTGAGGTTAGCAGTGTGTCTAAGTTTCCCTTTGTTTACTCTCTTAGTGGTTACAGCATGAATGCGAAAGTTGCCCTGCTTTGACGTAGGCAACCTTGGGTTCAGCAGATTATGAGAAACTTCCTTTATACTGTGTCTACGGCTGAACCCTTTTTTGTCTCAGTAATACTCAGGACTACTATCAGTACGGTGGTGGGGGTGGGGCGCCATCCTCCTGGGTGTTAGCGTCCTGCGGCCATGACGTGGCGATGCTATCATTGACACAGATGCAAGTTTGATGCCAGCATATTCCAGTTTCTTAAATTCGGCTGGAAAATCGCAAAGGGAGACATCGGAGACTCTATCCCAGCTGGAGTTGTTGTTGTGGCTATGGGAGAGATGAGGCTGGAGGTCATCGTCGATGGGGGAATGCAGAGGAGGGGGGTGGCCGTTCCTCGCCAAGCCAGCATCAGCGATGGGGGAGGGCACAGTGTTGATGGCGTCGGGCGGGCTGTTGTCTCTCTTCAAGGTCTGTGGGCTGTCTGCTATCTGTGTGTCAGATAGTGGCAGAGTAGTTGTGTGGGGGAGGCTGTAGTCTCGCTTCTTCTCAACCAGTGCTCTGATTGTGGCCTGTGCGTCAGACCATGGCAAGATTGTGGCCTGTGCGTAAAGCGAGAAGAGAAGATTGTCCCTCAACAGTTTTGAGCCTAACCTGTTTGGGTGTAGGCCATCTGCTTTGAAAAGATATTTGCGCCCCCAGAATAAGTTGAAATTGTCAATAAAGTCCCTTCCTCTTTCATTGCAGACTCTGGAAAGCCATGTATTCAGTGCAAGTAGACGACTGAATCTGTTTATTCCCCTGTCAACTGTTGGTATGGGTCCACTGATGGAAGACTTGATGTGAATTTTGTCCAGTGTATCCAATAGATCAATGTAATCCCTCTTCAGAAGTTCTGACTGTTCTCTTTGAACATCATTAAATCCTGCATGCACAATAATCTGTGAGATTTTGGGGTTCTCCAATATGACTTTGTCTAGTTTATGGTTGATATGACTAACCATTCCATATGGGAAGATGCATGTTTTGATCTTCTTACCGGTTATATCCTTGATAGTTGAGTCTCCTATAATCAGAATGTCTGGTTCATCTGCTTTCTCTGAGATGGGCCCTTGTTGGACGGTGGCAGACACATGCGCAGCCCGCCTCCGTGGCGACTGGTTGTTCCATGTCTGTCCGTACCGTCTGTGCGGACACATTTCAGGGGTCAGGGTTGCATCGGTGGCAGGCGCGTTCGTGGACTCTTGAAGTGGCAGGAACCGGTTCTTCAGTGGCAGGGTTGATTTGAGTGACGGGCTAATCCGGCTGATACATGTAACTTTAGCTTTGGGTAGCTTAGCATTTGGTGTTGAATGAACTTGTTGATTCACTTTGGTATGTTGCTTTGGCTTAGCGCCGACTCTGAGCCAGTGAGACGCAGCTGGAACTGTCTCTCTCTTGTCCAGCTTTGGGAAGGATACAGTGTAGCTTTGATCATCTTGCTGTATCTGAGTGAGCTCAGCAAACTCACCCATCGGCACTGTATCCTGTGATAGTCCTTTGCATTTTTCTACTGCTGCTAGTCTAGTTTCAATTAAAGCCAATGACTGTTTCAGTTCGGCGCAGTCTGTGCATTTCCCAGTCTCCGTGCCTGAGATATCCGAATACAGAGGCATGTTGGTGATAGGAAAGTCCAAGGCTTTTTCTGCGGTCTGATCCGGGAGTAAAAAGTGCCAAAATGTATTGTTGAATCGAGCGATTGAGGACGACGGAAACAAACTATATACTGTTAGGTAAATAAAATAAGATAAAGTAGATAAAGTAGATCTGAACGATGAATTAAGTAGTTTTTTCCAATGCCTAGCGGAGCTTCGGGAAACATGACCTCTCTCTCTGCTATCTATCACATACCCAACTGCTGCTGCAGATGGGAGTCAGCCTATCACTTCAGCCTTGTGTTTTTAGTGTTTAACTTCAGAGCATATGATAATCAAAATATATAAAGCATTCAAAACAGGGTAGAAAAGTTTCGTCTTACCGTGTTTGCGCTCGTTCACCGTTACTTTTCTCCTGCACACACAAGCAAAGTTCGTTAACCAGCGAAAAAATAGCAAAAACTTTAACAGGAAAACTTTAAACAGTCCTCATGTAGGGGCTTAAAGCGCCTGCATGATTAATGTGACGGATTGTAGATTTCCGAAGTTTCAAACTTACCGGGTCATACGAAAAACCGAAGCGAGAAGGCAAGAGGAAGAGCCAAGTCCTTACATCTGCTTTATGCGGCAGGACCTGCTTCCAATCAGTCACAGGTGACAATTTTGATACAAGGGTCTCGCGACAAGTAGCTGAATGGCAACATGCGTAGTAAGACCATGGTGACAGTCAGAGAGAGGTTGAAATAGATTTTTTGGGATGCAATGAAAACGATCTCCGTCCACACTATCGTTTTCATATTGTTTGCGGAATGTTTTGCGTCCACGTTCCACACTGAAATGATTTTGATAAACAGTTGTCATGGTTACGCAACTCCTGCCACGCCTCTCTGTTAAGATTACAATATCAAAATTACACTAGATTACACAAGCAAAAATATGGCTCCAACCAAAAGTAAAAAGGCGAGTTGTTTTTTTACAACTTGCCTCAAAGTACGGTTTGAACTGGCGTCTCTGCGTACTGGAGTAACGATTGAGTTGTAACTTGTAACTGAAGATAAATAGTACATTGCACAGAGAAATCATAATTTCCATTTCACCTGCCATTTTTGTTTAGATGAGCGCAAGATTGTGGCAGCGTCATGGCAGTGTCATGGCAACCGAAAGCCATCGTATCTGAAAGCCTCCGCTCCGTCTACCCTGACCACACTACAACGCAAACCCAGCGTTTTCACATTTATCCCCCTCAGCGATCGTTTTAAAAAGCATTGTTTTCAGTGTTGGAATTCGCCGTTCTAATGTGGACGGAACATGTTTGGTTGGTATAATAAATATGTTGTAAATTCATATCAGAGTGTCTTCCGTGTCTGGAATGGATGTATTCTTGAGTCTATAAGGTAACAATAATATAATAATAAGATTACCTTGTGAAATGGGTTGGGCAAAAATAAAATTTTGGTTTTGCCAATACTACTAGGTAGCCTACTCTAACTATACTGACTGAGTTAAATAGAATTGCATGACAAAAAACTGACTAATACAATTTATTTTGACTAAAACTAGACTAAAATAGTCATGGATAATTCTGACTAAAATAAGGCTAAAATGCTCAGACTTTTAGTCGACTGAAACTTGACTAGACTGAAAAGAGTATGAACGTGACTGAAACTAATAAAAACTAAAATGAAAGCTTGACACAAAGACTGCCCTAAAACTAAAATTACAACAGGCCGCCAAAAACTACATTAATTGAAACCCATTCGTATATTCGAGCTCATAGGTCCCATGGGCTCTACCGGAAGGGGCGTGACTTCGCCACTCTATAATGGGTCCTTCCAGAGAATAGGCACTGGCTGGTTAGTTCCGGTTTTCTGGCCTGGTTGCAGTAATAATCTCTGTCCACGCGGGGCGCTCGCAGGCTAGTCCAGAATGAATGGGAGCCTATGGGGTTTTACCCTCAGAATCCACTTTTCTCACGATGTAATTTTTTGTCAAGTAATTTGAAAGTTGCTTTCAAAAGGTGGGGCTAAGATAATAAACTCAGCTGAATATTGCATTTTTTAAGGTCACGTATCTGTTCTAAAAAGGCGTTAAAAAAATGCGATGACGTCACACATTGTCATACTGTCAGAGGTACTGCTTTACGGTACTTTCTGAATAACTTCATTCCCTTTTCTCGTGGCATCCGCAACAATAACACCAGCTGTTGGAGTAAGGCTGTTTTTTGCTTAATACACGAGTTACAGAGTGTTTTTTTTTAATCCTCACTAGTGCCGATGATGAAGCTTTTTTTTTAGTAACGACATCGCTATTGATTTCTATCTAGTGCTAGCTGCTATCAGCTGGCTGGCTGCTGGCTGTCGGATGATTATCTATCTTTCTCCTGAAATAGAAACCTGGATTTGAATCATAATTGTAAGACTGCATAAACTTATCAGTAAACAATCACAGTGTTCTGTTGTACTCCTCCTCATGCCTCTTCCTTTCTTGAGTTGGACCTTGATGCTGTGATAACGGACAAGTCTTCTTCCTCTCTCCTTTTCCCTGCCTCTGTTCAGTATGTTCAGTGTTGTTAAATCATTTCTCATTTTTTTGTTTATTTACTATTAGTTACTGTTCTTATTGTGTTCTTGTTAGTGTGATGTGTGAATAAACTTGCCGGTTGCAATGTTGGTGTAATGTTTGTATAATTACTGTTTCAATGTGACCAAGACCATATTTCTTATTTAACAAACATGTGTAGCTTATAATGTGTTGCAAGGCAGAGCAATTAAATTCAATGGCTTAAAACAAACCCATCTGTAAAGATCAGTGAATGCATAGAAATTAATGACAAGTGTTCCGTTCAAACAATTTGAACGGAACAATCGGTTAAGGTAAGTTAAGTGCTTGAGTCTCCACACAACTTTCCCTACCAGGTGCAGCCTCAGGTAGCATAGGACCATTCATACAGGAGCAAGCAAGAACGTTACCTCATTCTGTCCTTGGGAAACGAAAAAAAGGACAATCCGTTTCCACTGTTGGAGCAGTTTATCATTGCACATTTACGAAGCTTTTTTGTTTTTAACTATCTTTATTTTCGAAAAATAGACAGACAGATGAAATGATATTGAGCGGGACATTGACAGTATTATTTAAGGTTGTCATACCGTACCATGTATATAACACATTGAACATTGAACACAAGAAATGGAAGAAATTCCATTTATACCCATGTACTTTCACCATACATAACTATATAAAAAATAAAAGTCCCTGCAGGAAAATAGAAATACAGTACGCAAAAATTTACTTAGACGGAAAGTCCTCAGATTGTGCTTCAGCTTCAGATGCCATCAAGAGGGGTCTCTGGTCGTAATCAGTCGCAAGTTCGTCCCTGACCAATCAGCATTCATTAGCAGAATGCTAGCGTGTACGGCCAACAACGGCCCAAATTGTAAGAAATCGAAAGGACATAAGTAGGCCTACTCATTCATTTGACTTTTGAACTATAATCTATATTGAACTTGCGGAATCTACAATAAAATTTGCGATATTTCAACGACAAGCAGGTGAAAGAGATATATTTAGCCGCCTAGATTTTATTCATCCTAGCCTGAGGTTATAACATTTTTTGATTATAAAGCCATGTCTATATGTGGAAATAAATTGAATCCCAGCCATTGCCAGACTGATATTCAATGAGAAACGCAAACGTCCATATCTGGATGGTCTCAAGAGGCTAAAGCCTATACTCTGATATTACATATATTAAGAATTCAGCTCTGTTTTACTTTTTAAACACAACTATTATATTGTTTTATGATTCAGACTATGTATATGTGTGTTGTAAAACCTATTGGTGTGCTATTGCTTTGATGACAATTGCACACAGAAAAGAAAGATCATATTGATTCTGAATGTGAATAGAAACATGTAGACCTGGAGAGATGGGAAGGATGTGACTCACCAGGGAACGAGAGAGAGAGAGAGAGAGAGAGAGAGAGAGAGAGAGAGAGAGAGAGAGAGAGAGAGAGAGAGAGAGAGAATAATATCAAGGACTCAAAACAAAATAGCAGCCTGCTTACAAAGGTAAACATGCAGGGCCGAGTGTTGCCATGGGAACGGAGAAGCACAGCAAAGGGAATGAAGGGAACACAGACATCATTTGCCCTGGCTGTTGAGCACTCTCGGATCGATAAGTCAACACGCCCGAGAGCAAGGCTGACAAAGGAGACAAAGTCTACTGGCCTTTTCTCCCTTTTCACCCCATTTAGTAAGCAGAATAAATCGTATCTTCCTCCCACACACACACACACACACACACACACACACACGCACACGCACACGCACACACCTGATTGCTCAATTAAAGCCACCAACATGGAACATGAAAAAATACAGAATAATGTGTGAATGAATGAGAGAGGTGAGGGGTGTGCGAGAGCATTGACCTAACAATGACAACAAAGGGTGAGTGAGACGAAATGCAAGCATCTCAGAAAAATAATTCAGAGAGGAAGCATTCTGCCGCCATAGTCCATTTCCACAGTGTCCCTTAGCTGCCAGCCAGGCTTAGGAGGCTCCCAATCAATGTTTGCATGCAGATTGTTCGGATGAAGATGGACAAGACAGAGAGCCTCGGGGGGCACGTCAACAAACAGCCCCTGCGTGCAGAAAGCGGCTACCCACAGACAAGCCATCGATGATCCTGCCCATCATTCAGAGTTATGGAACGTAGAGAGGCCTCTCCGCTGAACACAACACCCGCTGAACGCATCTTTTTAACAGCCGCTTTGAACCCAACTGCACTTGGGGGAGGGGGGGGAGAGAGAGAAAGTGAGAAATAAACGCATCCTGTGGTGTTCAAATGTGATCAAAATATGAATATACCCACTACCCGATGTGTTTTGAGAGACATATAAGCAAATAGCTGGAGACAGAGAGATAGACATGTAGGTGGAGAGATAGACATAGGGATATGGCCGGAGAGGAAAAATATATAAAGACATGTGGAAAAAGAGACAGAAAAGGAGGTAGAGGTAGACAGAGGAAGGTAGACAGAGTGGAGAGAGACATACCGAATGGAGAGGGAAAGAGAGAGAGAGAGATTGGAGAGAGGGACAGAGTGGAGAGAGAGAGAGACAGTGGACAGAGAGACAGGCTGGAGAGAGAGAGAGAGAGACAGAGTGGAGGGAGAGAGGGAGACAGATTGGAGAGAAAGAGAGATACAAACAAACAATAGAAGAGCAATTCACCTGTCTACTGGAAATCGAAGGAGGGAAACATTAAAGCTTCATTAGTTGCAGTTCCATCAGTCATGAAAAGTGCACAATTATGCACCACTGTTGCAATTATAACCGAGGGCCACTCACATTAGGAAAACATAATAGTCCTCGCAATCAATATATGATCAGATAGCACATTTTCTTTTATCTGCTGCAGTTTCCGTACTAGCAGTACTATTATCTTTATTCAACATTAACATCATCATGCGAAAAAAGACGTATGCCGCTTTTCCACTGCATGGTACCAGCTCGACACGACTCGACTCGACTCGACTCAGCTCGCCTTTTTTGCGTTTCCACCGCGAAAACATGGTATCTGGTACCTGAAGTGGCTGCTTTTTCTAGTACCGCCTCGCTCTAGCACAAATCACACGAATCTGATCATTTATTTTTTCATAAATCAACTAGAGGTTGGAATTTTGCAATGCAACCTCAATCTGAATAGTCATATCAGAATATAGGTGTATTTTACAACACTGTATATCAACATTATCCCAATTCTATACTGGCGAGTGTCACTCTGAGAATACAAACATGAAAGACAGCTGCGATGGAGGTATTCATTAGAGGGAAAGTGAAAATAGCAATAATGTTGGTTGGTGACTATTAATGGTGTCTTACACAATAGCTCCTGTGTGTTTTCTCTTGCAAAGCGGTAGTCATGCTGTGCACTTTCATTATCAAATCCACCTTATTTGTGCTATTAGGAAGCCGTGTGTCTTGGTAAATGTTAAGGCTTTACTGAAGCTCTGCCCGTCAGCGAGTCAGATTCGGAATGATGAGCGGAACTGAAAGCCTGTGTCGTTCACCCAACGATCCTACGTGATATTGTTGCTTGTAGATTGTCACTTTTTGCATTAACAAAAACAAACGTTTTAGAAATGAAAATGAAAAAACTGTTGATAACAAGAAGAAAATCCAACAGTGTAAAATTGTCCACACCGTGTCAACAATACTGCAACAGTATAACAACATGCAACAATCTGCTTAATATTATCAAACTTAACAGCTACAAGAGTTCATGAGATTCATTGCAATGAAAGGATTTCTGTCAAACACACAGCTACACTGGCAAAATCCAATGGCTATTCATTAAATTGGCTCAAAACTAAATAAAGATACATTTTCATGTCCTTAAAGAGGAGACAACTAAATAAAGACCTAAATGGAAATAAATACCAAATAAGGACGCAAAAATAAAGCCTTTTCAAAAATGCAAAAATCGATGTGGGAAAATAGTCCTCTGCGAAAATTGTCCCATGCAAAAACTCTCAAAATAAGGTATAATCTAAAACGGAAAAGTCTCCCCGGGTCTAGAGGCAGGTTTGGCCATCGAGGCTTGAGAATCAGTCAACACGTATAAATGGAGAGTCATAATCGGATAAAAACAAGTAAGACCTCAACAGGACTTGTAAAATGCATTTAAACACCTTTCATCCAATCTACCACGCTCAAAAATCGGCACATGAACGGACATGCAAAATCGGATGAGAACACCTACATGAGTCGGAATTTTACCTGCATGTATATGAGCATCGTATCGCATATCGGAGTTTGCATTCTTCGCATGCTCGAGATATTTTCTGAGGGCCATGAGCCGAAAGTAGAATGAACGGTAGTCGTGTTGTTGTCGCCATAGGCATAAATAATTCTTTATAAATATAAATATTTATTTATTTATTTATATTTTTATGGTTGTCGCCGTCGAAAAACGAGAAAAAGCGATTCATTTAAAAATGTTGTGCAGAAGATGGAGGAAGCCGGTTTCGTGCCAATGTAGTCACCCCCTATAAGAAGTGTATCATCATCAACATGCATTCAGTACACACTACGCTTTGATTTCACCCAAGGGTGAATTAAAAGTACATGTTTTCCTAAACTTCAAGGTTGTAAAGTAGTAACTTCGGGCACATCTCTCAAAATAAATGTTTTTCTCTTCCGACGTGTTTACCATCTATATTCATTCATTGCGCCGCGGCCGAACTGATGGGGATATTCTCTGATATTATGAATCTTAAAGACTGCGTTGGGTTCACCGACTCTCTGGTACTTCCACACCAAGTAAAGACTTGTAGTGGGGGTTATCTTGGCCATGGTGGAGAAAGAATTGGGGGAAGGGAACTTTTGGCTTTGACTCTCTGAAGTCCAGATTGATATGCAACATGGAGGCGAAAGGGGTTGTTGCCGTATGCGGGACAGCCGTCACTTCACTTCGGGTCCATGTTATTTCTCAAACGCTCCATTGTTCCGACCTCTCGGTTGTAAGCGGACTCCTCCTGCTGGACTCCTCCAGCTGCACCGCCGCCGGAGGAGTCCACATCTACTATCAACTAGTTGAAATGGGTACAGCGCCACCTATCGTACCGGGGCATGACATGTTTCGGCCAATGAAACGATGTTCTAACCACCATGTATACTCAACAGTTGCCATTGTTCAATTGAGGGGCATAGTCGAACAATGGCTTTAATCGGATTAAGACGTGTATGTAAAGTTTTGAGTGTCACTTAAGCTTGCAGCGAGTTATCAAGCAACAGTCTCTTTATCTAATGGCAGACTTATACAGCAACATCAAAAGGCCATGAGATTGTTGGCATTGGCCTAAAACAACCCTAGCAAGTTCCAACCCTTGCTTGTCTTCCAGGACCACTAAACACTAGATCAAAACACCAATGTTTTATCTATTGTCTATTTCCTCCTGTTACAATTTCCGTCCATGCAATACCCTGCCTGTGGGTGGGTGTATTACAGAAAGCGACTGGTAAAACAGTCTATATCAAGTCGAACCCGGGACAGAACCCCCCCTCCAGGGACGGCTCCTGATGTCTCAACAGGTTGATCAGGATGTTCACGGCAGAACTCCCTAATAAGGGAAGGATCCAGAATGGACCTGGCAGGATGCCAAGAAAAATTCCTCTGGAACTTTTCCCTCCTGGTCCACCAGGTACTGAAAGCCTCTCCCACGCCAACGGCACTTGAGAAGGCGTCTCTGGGTAAAAGCGGGTATAACGGTATGAAGCGAGACACATGGAATGTAGGATGGCCCTAAATTGTCCAGAATGAGGGAGAGGAAGCGGACTGCTGCAGGGTTAATAACCCTGGTGACGGAGAAAGGACCCACAAACCAGCTTTCTGGTTTCCACTCTTATCGGCAGGTCTCGGGCGGAAAGCCATACCTTCTGACCAGGGGTGTGGTGAGGAGCAGGGCTGCGCTGCAGATAAGTGTCTCTTCAGTACTGGTCAGAGTGGAGCGAGCCTGCCACCAGGTGTGTTGGCGTCGACAGATGAAAGCCTGGACAGATGGAACCCTGGCTTCCAGTTTCTGTGTCTGAAATAGTGGAGGTTGATACCCCTGGGAGCACTGCAAAGGTAAGAGTCCAGTTGCTGAGCAGGGTAGGGTGGTACGGGTGTTTTCAACCCTTGAATAGTGGTTTAGACCAGGGTGACTTGTTTGACTGCAGATGGAAGCCTGATGAAAGGCTGAACATTAGAGGAAGAAAACAGGAGGTCAGTGTTGGTTTCCCTGACCAGGGATAATGTATCTCAGGAGGCCATGTAGAGAGAAAAGTTGTTAAAAATTAGCCCAGCATATGAATATACCCACTACCCGATGTGTTTTGAGAGACATATAAGCCCAGCAGTTACTTTAGCGTAAGGTATCTTGGTTAGTGGAATGAGGCAAGCAGCCTTGGAAAAAACATATACCACAGTGAGATTGACATTTCTATCATCAGAGGGGGGAAGTCTGGTGACAAAGTTAAGTGAGATGTGAGAGCAAGGCTGAGGCACTGGCAGAGGTTGTAACAGAACAGCAGGAGCTTGACAAAGACTCATATTCTGAAAACAAACCTGCCTGCAAAGACAAACTCCCTAGTGTCCTTCTCCATGGAGACCCACCAGAACCGCTGCTGGCTGGAAGACGGGCCAGCACTTTGAGCAGGAATCTGGGATCAGCCTCTTTTACTGTGTCCTCCAAAGGCCAGGTGAAGCCACCAACCACCCAGGTGGACAGAAATATACCCACTGGTTTGTCCATAGAGCCCTCAGGCTGGAACAGTTATGACAGGACATTGGGCGTCTTGTTTCTTGACCCTCGGGCCGTAGGAGAGGTTGAAATTGAGGCGATCGAAGGACAAAGCATCTAATCCTTAGCAGACTCCTTAGACAAGATGGCCCTGGTCGAGAATCAGAGGCATTCACTTCCACAACAAATTGAGTTGAGGAGTCAGGGGAGGTGAATATTGGACAAAAGGTGAACACACATTTTATTTCAAAAACCATCTCTGCTAAGGGGGACCACGCAGAAAGGGACTTGAGAGATGTCGTTCCTCATAAACCCCTGGTAGAAATGAGTGAAACCCAGGAAGAGCTGCAGCTTCTACACACCAAGGACAGCACTGACCTTGGTGTTGTCCACCTGGATGCTCCCCTGCTTCATGATAAAGCCAAGGAATGACACCAAAGAAAAGTGAAACTCAAACTTCTCTGCCTTATTGTACAGTTAATTCTCCAGATGCCTCTCGAGAACACATGGCACAGGCTTTAAATTTTTTCCTGCGCAAAATGTTGATATCCTCAAGGTTCAAAAACACAGGTATTGAGCAGGTGCCTGAGGGCGTCATTAGTGAGGCCCAAAGGCATGACCAGACAATTTCCCCGGGGCGTGTTGAAGGAAGTTTTCAGGAATCAACCAAATGCCCGACCTGACTGCAGTATATACGCCTCCCGCAAGCGGCGCTGACGTTCTGCCAAGAAGAGACGAGTCTGCCCAAATTGCATAGGCTCTGGAGAGTCAGACGCTGGAAGCAGAGGGCGGGGCTGACACGGGATCGGCGGGAGGCAGGCTTGGTTGACTCCTTGGGTAAACTGACCAGGCTGGCACCTTTCTCCGCTTTCTGAGGCGCCAGTCAATGCAAATGGCGAGTGCGATCAGTGCTTCCAGGTCCGTAGCAGGATTAATGACGTCAGAGAGGCCGTGATACAAGGCATTGAGAAGCAGTGTTCCACTTACTCTTAGCCTGTATAGTGCGAGGTTCAATGGAATAATCCGCCGGGATTATCGTGGCAGGATGAAAGGCCGGAGCTTGAGGGCTGACACGTTCCTGCCTCACCGGAATATCGATCTGAAGGTGGGAGGTGAGGCTCGAGCACGGATGCTCCTACTAACAGGGACAGCTGCTGTAATGCCCTTGAATAGCACCTAAACTCTATCTGTGATGAGCTCAGCGACTTCAGCTGTAAACTCTTGCTGCACTGGATTGGAATCGGCTGGGTTCATCTTTCTGGTAAAATTGTACTCAGAAATCCGAGAACGAAAACGCACAAATTCCGTGGCAGGAAGCAAATGTCCAAATTATTTGAACCAATTATAGGAAGAGGTCACAAACCATGCTGGCAGATCAGGCAGACAAAACCAAAGGGCAGACCATAAAGCAGAAATCTTTAAACCGGTAGTCAGGCAAGGGATCAGGCAGGCAGGATTGTGGATATGGGCAGGGAAGCACAGGTACACTGGAAAAAGCCTTCTATTGAACCAATTAAAAAAAACAAGGGTAATGGTTCACATCTATATTACATAACTTGAGCCAATGACAAATATATAGCTTGCCTCAAACAATATTTCCTATGTTCATAAAAACAAAATAATACAACTTGGCACCAAGTATAATTCTATTCTTTGAATGAAGTTAATACATTTAAATCGTATGTTAAATCCTAAACAAAAAAATATTGATTCACTCCAACAATTGTTTCTCATTTAAGAAATATCTATCAGAAATAATTTGTTTTATCCAATCAAAAAGATTACAATTTAATCAAACAATTGTTTCTCATTTAAACATGAACATTTTTAAACATAACATATTTTTGTATACATCATCATCATCATTTTTTCCCGCTCGGCTCTCGCTGCTTCATGGCCTTGGGGCGCTTCTGTCTGGATTCGACATCACATCGCGACATCAGTCAGGGTTAGGTGCTTTGTCAAAGACACCTCGATACTCTGCTTGGTGAAGCCGGGGATGGAACCAACAACCTTCAGCCAACCCAGTTACCAGCCAACCCGCTCTACCACCTGAGCTACTGCCGCCACACAATATGCAATATATATTAACAATGTAAATGGCAGAGTTAGACCTACTCCAGACCTCCCTCCCGACACAGACAGACCTGTCCTAGCTCACAGAACCAGTGAGTCATCGTCACTCTGGTCAAGGCTAGTGCTTTCACCTCAAAAAGTCGCCAAAAGTCACCAATAGCAGCTGAAAAAGAAGCTAGATTTGTCGCTTGTCGCTGTTTTGAAAAAAAGTCGCCAAAGGGGTCTGAAAAGTAGCTAAATATAGCGACAAAATCGCTAAGTTGGCAACACTGCGGTTTGGTCCAGTAGTCGTAAGCGTCTTTGTATTTAATGCGCATGCGCAGGCTTGTACGTAACCTTGAAATTGTACATTTGTCTGAACAAATATTTCTAAATTGAGCTCCTAATCAAATATAACAGTGTTTTAGGAAGAAAACAAAAAAAAAATATTTGGATTGAATGACAAAAGTATTAATCAGTTGAATACACAACCTTAAAATTTTACATTTGTCAAAATGGATATTTCTTAATTGAGCTCCTAATTAAAAATATCTATATTTCACAGTATTTTGAAATAAAAAAAAGTTATTTTAAAAATAAAACAAAACATGTTTATTTGAATTGAATTACAAAATAATAATCAGATGAAGTACGGCTTAAAACCCTTTTTCCAGTGTAAAGAAGCTGCCATCCCCGTGGTGCTAAAGGAAGAGACACAGACAGAGTTGGTAGATTTGGCTGACATCTTGGGTGAACACAGGGCAAAAGGTGTAACAGTATATATCAAGGTGAAACTGTAATCTGTTATCGGACACATTTCCAAAATAATTTGAACAAAAAAAGGCTTGCGGTTCAAACAAAGCAGAATTAGAAAACCTAATTTGTTGTTTTATCGCAGTGAATAACTTTAAATAATATCAAAACAACCTTGCCTGTGTTCACCTTTTGCAAAATATTCATATTATTGGAGGATAAACAGTTTGGTTGATCGTGTATGTAGATGAAACAGACTGGCATGAATGTAAAGCATCTTAATTTGACATTGCTAGTGAAACCAACATATGTCCACATCTTTAACGTATGCGGAACATTAAAACAAGTCTAGTGGGGCATGCCATTAAAAGCAAAACCAGGGCTTCTTAGCTCGGATTACCAAATGCCCAATTTCAACATCCTTCAGCCTGCTGTCTATATTATGCAGACGAGCTCTGCTGGGGCTGCTGCAGCTCTGGGGAGAGGAATACCCCCAAAAAACAAAAAGTTAAAAAAAGTGAAGCCACTCCCGGGCTGCATGTGTGTGCGCCTGCTGCAGCGAAGGACAAGCGGAAACACACAGAGGAAAGGCCATAATGTTTAGCCTTGAGGAACGCAGGCACGGCAGCTGGAGCCACGGCACCAGCAGCAGCCGGTCCAGGGAGCTCGCCTTGAGAGAGCCGGGGGAGTGAAGGGCAACCACCTCCTGACAGCACACACATGGCAACCCTCCACGCTCAGTGCAGACATAGCAGGGCCGAGAGAGGAGACTGCAGTGAGGGAGGCGTGAGTGCTTGTGTGTGTTTTAGGTATGTGCGTGTATGAGTGTGTGGCTGCTTGGGTGTTTTGGGTATGTGTGTGTATGTGTGAAATTGTTTGTGAGTGTATGTGTGTTTGTCAATGGGTGTGCAAATGTGTGTGTCTGTTTGTGTATGTGTGTGTGTACATTTTTGCATGTATATGTGTGTCTGTGTGAGGGTTAATTAGGTGTGTGTTAGGAATGTTAGTGATTGTGTGTGTGTGTGTATGCATTAGCACACACCCTCAGACCATCCAAGATCAAGATCCGCACCATGGGCGATCGGGCTTTCTCAGCTGCTGCCCCAAGACTATGGAACCTGACCACCTGAAGGCCCCACATACTACAGCTTATCTTTTTAAAAAAGCTTTTCGCTAATTTCCCTTTTACTGTTTATGCATTATATGTTTACACAACCCATTTTGTATTTTTTCCTCTCTCTTAAACTCTGTAGCACTTTGAGATTTCTGAATGTAAAGTGCTCTACAAATTAAATATATTATTATTATTATTATTATTATTAATATGTCTGTGTGTGTTTGGTTTATGATTGTGTGTGTGATGATTGATAGGAGAGGAGAGCGAGGGGAGAGGACGATAAATACAAAGAGAGAGCGAGGTGATGGGAGAGGACGCTAAAGACAGTGAGGAGGAGAGAGTGAAGAGAAGTTGATAAAAGCAGAGAGAGAGGTGGGGAGAAAGAGATGAGTGGAGGAGAAAGACAAGTGAGAGCCAGGAGGTTAGAGAGAGAAAGAGAGGAGGAGAAAGTATAAGGAGCAAAACTAAGAGAAATAGAGCGAGACTTGATAGAAAAAGGGGGATAAAGGTAGAGAGAGGAGAGCAGAGGAGGGAGGAGAGCAGCACAAAAAACAGAGAGAAGACACAGTGAGAGAGAGAGGAGCATCATCCGCATCACGCCTCCCCCCCCAGTGATAACAGCAGCGGGAGCTTCCGGCCGGGCATGCTGAGTGGTGCAGCGATGCTGCACAGCTTGCCCCATCGGGGCACTGAGGTAGATGTCGGGTCATTTTGACCACTAAATGAAGATGCCAAAAAAAAAAAAAAAGAGCAGGTAATAAATGACTGCTGGGATGGATTCATGTTCAGCTGATATCAGCAATCATTACAACAGAGGCCCTTACAGCGTTTTCTCCATGAGTCAGCGGTTACAGGATTGGGGAAGGAAGGCCGAAGGCAGTCTTGGAGCGTGAATGTTCATTTTTTTTCTGTCTGGTTTGTCTTGTTTTTTTTGCTTAATAAGCGCCTCTAAAGATTTCCTGTGAGGCCAATAGCAGAGAAGGCGATAATGCAATAGAAACAAATCACAATCCTGGCAAATGCTTGCAATCAAGCGATTATAAAATAAATACACACGTTGGGTGAGCTATGCAGAAAACACTCACGAGTGTGTGTGGAAATTATGAGATGTTTAACCCTGATTTTGGAAATACTTTTTATTCTGTATAAAGAACATCAATAGGCCAATTCAAAAATGTCTGCAGCCTTTGCTTGTCTTTTTGTGTTGCCGTATGAGAGCATGTGCATAATATTTGAGTGCTGCTTCTCAAACTCTCTCTGTGATATCAGTCGGGTAATAACCCAGGAAGTAGCAGACCGCATCATTGTTCAGTCACTGACGCTGCAGTTGCAAAACATTTTTCATTACATTATTATTATTTACTATGGAGAATAAACAAAAGTTGAATCATAAAAAGGAAACTGGTTGGCTTTAGCAATCACATAGAAGGTGTATAATTCCCTGATATTAAATGGAAGTGAAAATGTAACTCATTCTTTTTTTTCTACCAGCCTTGTATGGAGAGGATAAAATAGGTTTGAGACTTGATTAGATAAATGCTCATTATTAGCAATGGAAAGTCTTGCACATTTCTTCTTTCCTTCCATTATTTCCCATCAACGTTGGCGGCAGGCGGTATTTATTTAAGAACCAGCTCACAGAGCTTTTGGAAGTCACCAATGACAAGATAGAAGGATTATCTAGACATACCTAAAGTGTGGTTGCATGCACAACACAACGCATCCACAAGAGCAAATGAAAAATATCCATTTTTATTTTCTATCATATTTCCAAGGTTCTCACTTTAAGGACGGATGTGGCCGCTTTGGATCATTTTTTCATTTTTTTTCAATGCCAAACATTGGGAAAGCAATGCCTCTTCG
Organism: Gadus chalcogrammus; assembly: GCF_026213295.1. Taxonomy (NCBI): domain Eukaryota; kingdom Metazoa; phylum Chordata; class Actinopteri; order Gadiformes; family Gadidae; genus Gadus; species Gadus chalcogrammus. Next base: position 23,483,200 of record NC_079423.1, read on the forward strand.
CTGTGTGCAGCCCTTGGCCTTTGGTGATCTGGTCCTCTGGAAACTAAGTGGCAGCCTGAGCTCAGAATCTTAAGTGGGATTTGAGTTGAACTGTTTGTGATTGTGTTTAGGCAAAGGTGACGGGGCCATGGCACAAGGTGGTGGAGACTAGAGGCCTTAGACATGCAAAGATGATAAAATAATATAAAAGAGAGGGTAGAGAGAGAGAGAGGCTGACACATTTTATCTGGAGAAATAAAGAGAGAAATGTGATCGGGGACGACACCTCGCTGCCAGTGGCCAACTCTTTAAGTGTGTGAGAATGCGTTCCAGATAGCTTTCTGGATACATCGTTAAAAGGAGGAAAGTGAGGCCCACTCGGAGATTACTGTATTAAGTGGAGGAATGAAGGGAGGGGAAATTAATACAACTGTTAAGAGTGCACTTTTATAGACTAATGAATGGCAATTGCTCGTTTACAACATATGGTTAATATTCTGTCAAACCTCACTTCTCTACTTGAAGATGCATAGGATATTTAAAGTGCAGTATACATATACACTAATGCATAGAGAGGTATATAGGTGTTGGTGTTGTCACATACATGTGTCCGGACACACAAACACAAACATATTTTCTGTTAATGAATCTTGGGTAAAACCTTGTTATACTGCTGCATCATTTCATTAGCAAAGTTTTGACAACTTCAACAAAAGCTATGCATTACAAAAAACAAGCATCTTCTAAAAGTCTGCACCTGATCATACACATCATTGAACATTATTATAATGGATGTCAACTTTTGTCAAGTATAGGTAAGAGAATCCAATTGGAGGAAGCCAGCCACTTAATATAACAGCAGCGCTTTACAGTCTCCAGACATACAGTGTGGCAAACGACACATACTGGAAATGGATTAAATTACCCCTTTCTGTCAGTTTTACTGGGTGCAGGGAAACCCATTGACCCTGGGTGCTGCAGAGTGTTAACCCCTGTGTAGTGTGCTTCCAGGGTCCGCCTGAGCAGGTGGACTGAGCAGAGTAATTGAAACTATTTCAAGTAATTATTGATCCACCTTGGTAGGATCTCAAACGTGAAGACCCCTGTTTTCACGTTTGAGATGGTATATACAGTGTGTTTGCGTTTGTGTTTGTGTGTGTGTGTGTGTGTTTGTATCTATGTGTACGTCAGATGAAGCTCCTTGGTGGCGGGGGACCAGAGACACTGCATTCTCCTGTGTTCCACTTCCGCCTGGAAGTGACTGTCTGGCCGAGGTCCCCCTAGCCACACACCAGAAAGCTGGTCAAGCAGACACAGAGTCAGTGATCCAAGATTCATTCAGCATCGATCGTTTTTTTTCTTCCTCCCTTTCCTTTATCGCCACAGCAGTGGAAGCAAAGGCATATTTTGCGCTCTATGTCTTCAGTTCATATTTTATTATCTCCTCAGAGCTCCCTCGCTCTAACCTAGTTACTTCAAAAGTTCTCCTCCTTCTAAGAAAGTTTGCGAGTCTTCACCAATGACACCACCATGCAATGTGCCCACATCACCACCATCACAACCAACACCCCCACGTGAAATAATAGAAGTGACGGTTGTTCCTAAGCTCAACAAGTACCCTCCGTCGAGGCAACGGACGTAGCCTCCACAGTTGTTTCAAAGGCAACAAAACAAGAGTCCCCGGCCTTCCTGCCACTATGTCCGCACATTATCTCATCCCATTCACTTCCTGCTGAACCACGCAACCATCCCTGTGACATATATATTTTTTCAGTAAGTTATATAAGTATATATAGGACAATGTATCGTCTACATTCCCCAGGCACATGTATGCAGTCTTGTAGGACTGTGGTAAGCCTATTTCTCTGTTCATAGTGTAATGAGTGTATAATGCATAGGGTTTATGCATAAGAGAAAGAGCAGGAGGAAGTCAAAACTGTCAGCAAGATCTTAATTTGAATGACATATGCTGTCAATCAAACCTGATCAAGCCTGTGATACAAAGCTAGCTTAATCGATATCAAACCTACATTGCATAGGACTACGGTTTTATTCTACTCTATGTAAAAGCAGTTATTTTGAAAAAAATTATCTCTGTTTTTTTTTGAGTTTGTAGCTGCTGAATATATAATTTAATGATAATAATTACCTGAAACTTCAGACCTGAGACAAGAAGTTGCTATTAAGCATATCAAAATGCATCCAAATGAAAAATGTCATGAAATGTCTAAGTATTGTGAGTCATTGCTGTGAGTGACTAATTAACTAACAATTTCACCTTTACAAACCACAGCAAATATGTATGTCCGACATGTCCCTGGACATTTGCATAACCAGTCTTAATTTAGGCCCACATATTTCAGGGCCTAGGACAAAAAAGAAAATAGGGCTTCTACATGGCAACCTCTCATCACAATTATCACATCCATTTTTGCGGCAAAGGATCATTAGTCATCTTGGATGTTGGTTATTTTGTTAGAACTATTGTTATATTGGTAATTTCTCTGTAATTAATCTTTAAATGTTTTGTTATTTGGGGAGACAATGTTGCAAAACAAAGTTTTCATTGGCCTGGATAATAGTATATTTACATTGAATTAGAGTTGTACAGTGCTAGAACACTCTTTGGTCCTCTTAATATGGCGGCATATCGTCAACAAAATATCACATGATGTATTATGATGTAGAAGCATTGTGCTGCCTCATTACAGCAGGTTGGTGTCATTTTGATGCACAAAATAATGGACAAACTTGAAGCCCTGCATGGCCTTCAGCAAACGGTTGGTCTTTGAACAACAAGGATAAAAAAAATCAATGCAAAGTCCCTTCTGTCCACATTGAGTAAGTGGAGTACACTTCCCCCGATGTCTCAATGGTATATGGCTCAATGTGGAAGATGAATTATTGGACCTTTTGTGGAGGATGCTCTTGGATAAAATTTATTAGGGCATAGTACTCTCGACTATTTTGTTCAGAGGCAAGCTGTAGCAACGGGGCACTCACTTTCAAATGGCAGCCACACGTTGGCCCAGAGAATAGAAGGGGCAGGAATGTATCTCGTTTTGAGTGCAGCAAACCCACAAAGCATGTACTCAATCTAATACAAAGAGTGTTGATGTTTGTAATGTTTTAAAATGTATTATTTTGAGATGGCGGTGTGAGAGACGGCTGGGTCACATGGATATGGGTGTGTCACTCTAGTTAATATCAAGCACCGATTCACCTCTATACAAGGAATAAAGGGTGAATGGGTCGCAATACTCTTTGTTGACCGTAGCATTCTTTTTATTGCTGTAATTAATTAAATGATACCATGTGCACGTTGTACATGTAATAGATTGATACTGGGCATCAGACAAGCAACCAGGACCCTCGCCTCTTAAACATGCATTGAGCCAAGTGGTCCTGACACATGTTAACCCTCCACATCCACACAAGTACCCACAACCACAGCAAATAATGTGTGTCTGTTTAGAGTGGCCTATCCGTTTAGAGTGTGCTCCCGTGTACATTCAAAATTATAAAGCTCTGGACTTATATTGTCCCTGAAGAGGGATGGATGTGCATGTTCCTGGGCTACACAATACCAGGTTGCTCCCTTGTTGAGTTCAGACTTTAGATTTATTTCCTCCATCCATTTCAAGCACATTACCGAATGAGTACCGTATGATGCGCTTCTCCTGTATGCCAAATACCACAGCCATATTCTTTGGCCCATAACACTACTGCCTCGGTAGAATGATGCTCAATGATGATATGCATTTATGCCAGAGGACTGCAGGCCAGATAACTTGTATGCAATCGCATATTCATGTACCTTTCTAAGTTTCTAATTATTCATAATCTCAGAGTAGAATTCGAAATCAGGCCAAGTTGGGTACAGCCCCAAACAAACATGATGTAAATTAGGGCTCCCTGGGACTTCTAATATTAACCAACTGGTTTATCGTTCCCCAATGTACGTTGTATATAATTTATCTACAGTTTCTTCTGATTTGGTGTTTTGAAGCCAAACCAGGTGTTTTCAATTTAGAGAAAGTATCCATTGAGATCTATTTTTCGAACAGAAGGGAGGTGCAGGCCAGAGCATCGAAGCATGTGTTATGTTTGTCAGTCTTCTACCGAGACTGACAATCTGCCACAAGTCTGAAAAAGACTGAGTATAGCTAGAGACACACACGTATCCAAACAGAATTACACATACGCACACACACACACACACACACACACACCCACACACACACACACACACACACACACACACACACAACACACACCACACACACACACAGCCAAACAACCGCCTACTGACACCTGCCAAGTTGGCTAGAAGGGTTCTGTCTCGTGTGGATCATCTTGAATCAAACTGACATCTTCTAAGCATGTTTCCTGGTTGGTCTTGGCAAGATTGGAAAACACCTGCCAACAGATACCAGAGGTCTCCCGTCTAAGGTCCTCAAATCTGACATGATCTCAGAGAAGTCTTTCACATCTACATCCCCTGTGAAATCCTCTTGGGAGATGCGTGAGGAAAGGGTGAGGCGTTCGATGAGTAAAGCTGCAAAAACAAGTTTTACAGGTGTTAAGTATTAGTTACTTGCAAATTATACAAGTTGTAGACGTAAATAACTATCAAACTTTCACTTTGAAGTTAAAATAACAGGTATTAGGTTTTTCCATCACTAAATGAAAGGCAAACATTTCATAAACCCCAGCAGATGGTCAAAGACCTTTCTTGAGGATGGGGACAGAGAGGAGTGGAAACCAACTCATCCACGTCTCAACCACAAAAGGACGAGTGGACTTTTAGCCTAATGAAAGAGTAGGAATGAAGGGTTGCCAGAATCTACACACCTCAAAAAGGAAGGTTACACACTTTACCATCCATAGCTGTACGTACAGTGGTTCTGTATGTCTTATATGTTATAACTGGTATAGGCCATACATGTATTGTGTCTGTTTTGTGTAGTATGGTTGTGTTGTTGTTCTGTCTCATCCTCCTGTTTCATTCTCCAAATTCTCATGATGTGCACACCTGGTCATCCCAATCACCAAATCACCACACCTGTTCCAGATCTCCCATCAACCATTCCCCTTTAAAGTCCTGTGTTTGTTTGTCAGGGTTGAGTGCTTTGGTTTGAGCTGTGGCAGAGCTTTGGTTGAGCTCTGTTGGCTTGTTTTTGGAGTATATTTGCTAGTGTTTACTAGTGTTTACTAGTGGTTGCGAGTGCTTGCGAGTGCTTGGTTTCTTTGTTGGTTTATTGTATTGTCTTTAATTATTACACACTTGTTTAAACCTCATTACTTTAGTTGTTAGCAGCCTACTTTAGTTTTGTCTTTGCCTTTGTTGATTCTTTTGTTGTGCGCACAGGGTCAACAAGGATAGGTAAGATACCCTGGGGTTTACATATTTCATACACGTAGGTTTACCTGTTGTTAATACCCTAGGTTAGAGTGAGCACCACCCACTGTACTTTTTGGGTGCAACGCACCTGTCAATGGGGGGTGGGTTTTGTTATGTTCTTTTCTTTGGTGCCACTGACAGTCCTTGTTGATCCCTGTGTTGCCTTTTTTTGTAAATAAACACTTTATATTGAATTCACCTTTAGTCTTGGATTTTGTGTGACTGCACCCTCACTTGCCCAAACCTGTTGCCCTTATGTTGCGTCCTACTCCGAGCCACCAGGGGGCGTAACAATAGCCTTTGGTATGTATACTCGCCTCCATTTATTTCAATCATCCATCTAATTTGATTGATCTACATCCATATGACGCGTGATGCTGCGCTGATGCAACTGTTTCTGATTTAGTTTGAAGTCTACACTTTGAAGGATGAACATGCTGAAAACCGCCTAGCATTTCAGATGCCATCCCCCGCCTTCTATCGCCTCAGAAAATGAATGATGCATGTGCAAAAAGAGAGCACAAAGGTGAGAGCTGGGAAATGTATTTTTAGATGCTTTTATCATTGTCACACAAAATAACATTTAACATTTTTACAGACTGGCAGCCCCCTCCTTGCGCCCTCTTCACGTAATTAAAAAATAAAGGGCTGAAAAATATGGATAAAATGGAATCTTATTTACTCCATTTATTGAACAAATACAATTATTTTGAAAAGAGACTGGGTTGTTTTGTCATGCTGTTTTTCATAAAAAAAGACAGAACATAGGAGAATATGGCATTCAGTATCAAAAGGAATCCACATTTTTATCTTCGTTGCCAAAAGCTCACTACCTGATGCCTGGATGTGCTGTTTTATTCCAAGTGTTAGGAATGTCGAGCACATAGTTGTTCTGTACATTGTGTTCTTCTTTTTGTACTCGTGCCCAAAGTCTGATATAAAGATAAAACATCAAGACATGTTTTCCCCCCAAAAAAGCTATACAAAATAAATGCATGTCAAACATTTAAATTGACATCCCGTATAAAATAAACATACAACAGAGGAATCTGTATTCGCTACATGTTTATTTATGCAGACATATTTACATTTCTTGCTTTGATTGTCTAGGCGACCACAGCCCACGTCTAAAGAAGTAATTGTTGACCCCTAATCATGTCACAGCACATAACTACATTGAATCCAGGAGAGACTATGCCCTATTCAGCCAATGGCCCTTTCCGCCCCGATTACCAGCTCTGTTGTTGCTAGGCATTAGTCAAGTTGCAGACCAAACGACCAAAGCCACGACACAGTCATGCCGTTAGCGACAAGTCCATGGTTGCCTTCTGTTGACACGTGGCACCACAACATAAGTTGTGGTGCCACGTGTGCATGTCTCATACCTGAATATACTGGTCAGACAGACAGACAGACTGCCATGGCATATTTTCCTAACAAACTATGAATATGACCACTGTGCGGGTTAGAGAGAGGGTTGTTTCGGTGGTGTGTTACTGGTGGGAGGGTTGCAGTCAAAAATATGATACTGCTTCTTCGTCTTACGTAGGACACCCGCCCTAAATAACTTCCTATTCTCAAAGTACTGGCCCAGGTCACAAGGGGCCTTCAGACAATTATTTCATTGAACAGCACAATAGCACACCTGTGTTGTTATGAAGTGTGATATAAATCTTGATGGATACAAAAATAATAATTTGGCTCAAACACAGATAGACAGATGGATAGATGAATTGATGGATAGATGTGAATATATATAGATATATACAGATATACAGATGGATAGATAGTCAGACAGATCGATAGACAGACAGAAAGATTGACAGATATATGAATACACAGACAGACTGATACACAGACATATAGACGGATAGACAGATGACGGATAGATGGATACATAGACAGACTGATAGACAGATGGATGGAAGCACAGACAGACAGAAAGATGGGAGACGGACAGATAGACAGACAGATGGATACACAGACAAGCCGATAGACAGATGATGGATTGATGAACAATCACACAGCAGTGTTCTACTTCTCTGTCTCCTGAGGCTTGGGAAGATATTAAAAGGAGGATATCAAATATTCTAAATTAAAAGCACCTGGTATCATTAGTCTGGGATACTTTTCCCTGCGTTTTCAATCTCGGGAGCTCATTAACAAAATAACCAATGGATATATATGTATCTCACTGTTTCTCGTCTCATAGATTTTATTTTATTTTAAATGAAAGGAACTAAAATTAAAATGTAAGGGAATTGATATTGACCTGTGCAATTTGCAATCCAAATTGGTATTCCCATATCCTCACCTCAGTGTTGAGACGAATCAGAGAGATGTAACCTTAGTTCCCTTTGACGGCAATGATGAAATCCGGTGTTCCTGTGTGTCAATCGCTCAGGAACGCCTTGGATGTGCTTTCAGCATCCGCCCATGAACGTTGAATGACCTGCACTACCCTGTTATTCAACCCACCCTAAATAAGTGGAAAAAACATGAAGCCTTTAGTGGACTTCGAGCAAAGAAAATTGAAATAATTATTATCACTGTGAGTCAGATACTGAGTTGAGCTGAGCTTCTGTCCATTTCCTGTGGGAATGAACGGTCTATGTAATTTTCTTCCTTATTATTAGAAGTGGAAGAGCCCTATGATAAGAACTGTATAGGGTATAGTCTCAATGCACTGATCTTAGTTCTGCTGCTGTGCTGCCATTTCTATAAAGGGCGCCTGAATGAATCCCCCCTCAGTCTTGACTTAGTGAGGAAACAAAGACTTGTCACCATCATCATCGTCAGTAGAAGATGCAGCAGATTCCAATAAACTACAATAAAAAAATATTTCAAAATAGAGGAATATTCAGGGCTATCAGCACTGTTGATACTAAATACAGCATGACACAGTCCTGCCAAGTAATGTAGCTAAGTGAAATGCATGATCTATGTTGTATTGTGGTGAACGTGATATCGTCCTCACATTAACTGGGGTTCTTAGAATCACCATTGGCGTGCAATCTGCTGGCCCGCTTTCTCCTTTTGGACAACCCCGAGAGATGCAAGCCACAACAGCTTGTCATGGAGCGAGCGGTTGAAGAACATTTCCCTCACCATCGCCCCAGTACAGTCCCTGACTCCCTCTCTCCCTCTGCCGCTCTTCTCCCAGTAGCCAGCATCAGATTCGTCAGAGGACGGTGGGCTGTGTGCGAGCTGCATATGGTGTAGGGGATGGGGACAGATGATGCCTCTCCGGAACGCCTGCATGCAACGACGAGCCTGGCAAACCGGATGGCACCTTCTACAAATGACTGGAGTTGGGCTTAGTTGGTTTGGCCAAGGCTTACTGCAGCTTTGGGATCTGATGAGTCTTAGAATGCACATGTCTTCGTTGCACATGTATGCAATTCTTTTTTTCTAACACAAATTAAACAAATACACACATAAGCATAATGTATGTATGTATGTATGTATGCATGTATGCATGTATGCATGTATGTATGTATGTATGTATGTATGCATGTATGCATGCATGTATGATTGTATGGGATGCATGTATGAAAGTATGTTTGGATGTATATATACAAATGCATAATATGTTTGTAATTATGTTTTTGTATGAACAAATGTATAATATGTATATGTGTATATGTACGTATGTATGTATGATGTGTGTGTATGAATTTATACTGGCAGGAATGTATGAAGTCAGACAGATTAGTATAGATTAGATTAGTATATTTTTAGATCAGCTTGTAAATGTTTAGCTCAGTTATACACACATGTTTATTAATTATGTTTTCATATTGTTACAAGAAATGAAGGATCGTTTTTTTAGGTATGTACAGTATGTATATGTATGCATGTATGAATGAGATGCATGTATTGTATGTATACACGAATGCATCATAGGAATGTAATTATGTTTGGATGAACAAATACATAATATGCAAGAATACGGATGGATTTATGCAACAAGAATGTATGAAGCAAGTAAAACAGATTCAACTGTAACCTTTGCTCATAACTGTTCAACTTGATTCATTTCACACTTTCATTTTTTCACGTTTTTATTTTATAACAAAAAGTTTAAAAAACAACAACATTAAAAGCCCGATCAGAACCAGGCGGTGAGTGGAGAGCAGGTCACAATATGGAGCCACCTAGCATGAATATAACAGACACGGCATCAGCGCTACACCGCCCCTAGCGCTAGTGTTAGTCCCTGTGTGGCTGTATCAAAGTTCAAGGAGAATCGTTGTTCATGCGGTTCAGGTGTAAGGCAGATGAGGAGGATGTGGGAGAGGGCCAAAGCTGAGGATTTGTCTCTTCACTATTATCTAGGTTTCCCTTGAAAACCTGGGAATAATAAATGGACCCGATATCATTTCTGATTATCAGTTGTCCTCCTGTGAAATATTGAGGATAGCTGCTGTCTCCATGGGCTGATATATTGTTTATTCATTTTTTTGCTAGGTAGACTGGACTTTAAACGTTGGTTATTCTGTCAAATAACCTATTCAAAATGCTTATAAAAATGTATGACGTAGATGGCTGTGACCACATTTTACAGTGGATTCATCGCCTTTCATTGTTCAGTCTGGTGGAACACAACACACAACGCCTTTCAAAGGATTAAAGCTTCAGTGTGGGCTGCAGGGCAGGTGGCTTAGCGATACACTTACTCCCAGACATAAAACAATGTTTTTCACAGCATGCCGCCAAGGCCTAATTGTCCCATCTGAGTCATAACAGCATGATGGTAACAGCCAGGTTTCCATTCATTAACTTCCACTGAATGGTTTGAACAAGTTGAGATTCATGACAATTTATACTGCAAGGTAATTAATTGGAAAATGTGTCATTTTGGATTTACCAAGCTTGGCTTTTAAACGGTCTCATTTTGGTATGCGCTACAGCACCTCCCTTAACTTTACTGGTCCGTCGGTAAAACCAAAATGTCAGTTGACATTTAGTGGCTTAGTTTTACAGCCATTCTTTAGTTAAACACACATAGCTTTGCCATAATCATAAATAATTATGGCGCTTCTAATTTTTGTGAGACCTTATCTCCTGCTAATTTACATCTTGGCCTATAGCTTGGAAAAAATCCAAATATCTAAACCGTCGACTCTACCACATACCACATGCGCCAGGAAGTAGCAACGCAACAAAACCGAAAGACTAAAGATTAAAATGCATAAATAAAAGTATCATTCCAATTAAGCGCTATGATCGGGAATAAATTGCCCTTGTTATTTGAATACAAAATGTGTGGTCAAATGCCAACAAACATCATATCTAGACTAATCCACATTTAGTCGTCCAGTGAACAAAACAAATAGCAAAGCAGGATGTTCAATGTGAAAACTGTTTTATGATGTGTTCAATAATAGTCCTTTGTATCTTTCAGGATGTTTATTTAACATTCATAGGGTTCATTAACTTAACAGGCATCTGTTGGTTGGCCACCGACTATATTCCCCCCCACCTCAGTACCAACACGCATGCGCTCATACCTTCACGCTTGGTACGGTGGCTCACCTGTGACAATGCGTATGAGCATTGCATATCGTTCTACAAAAACTAGCCATGGAAGCTTTTTCATTTAATCCCAAAATTCAATAACGCCAGAACCACTTTGGAAGTCACCCAAAGACCAAATACTTTTATCCTATTTATCTAAATGTTTTATGTAGTTTGAATTAGCGTTTGGAACTCACACATTCTGTAAACCTATGCGTAAAAAAAACAAAAAACATATTAGGTATTTGTTGCACAATTTGATGCACAATACTGACCCCACACACACACACACACACACACACACACACACACACACACACACACACACACACCACACACACACACACACACACACACACACACACACACACACACACACACACACACACACATTCCTCCCCTTCAGTCGATGCGTCCAGCAAGACTGTAGCGGGATGAGCCTTGGACAAGACGGGGGAAATTAAGTGGCTGGTGATGCGCAGCAGCTCAGTGTTCGAGGCTGCATTGTCGCCGCCATTAGCTGCTGAGCGACGCCTGGTCGAAAGCTCAACGATGAGTCACAGCTCCGGTTCACCGATCTACACCTCCACACCTACCCCCACCCACTACCCGTGTGCCCGTGTCAGAGCCCGACACACGCAACCCCAATTGCGTCGGCTGTCAGAGCCACAAATGGGGTGGAGCCATTACAATGCGCGTCGCAGCAGAACAGGGGACTGCGCTCCCTGCTCTGGGGCTCTCTTGTCCTGCTTTACCCGAGGACTTCCGACAAATCTGAAACGTTGTTGTTGTATTCGTCCTTGTTGTGCACAAAAAAAAGAGCAGGAATTGTTAATTGAAATACAAATTCATCATTTGGAGGAGCTGAGGTATCATCCAAGTGTAGGCCTACATAAAAGGATGCTATTGCATTCGAGTTTTAATGCCAACACTGCCCAAGAGAGAGAGAGAGAGAGAGAGAGAGAGAGAGAGAGAGAGAGAGAGAGAGAGAGAGAGAGAGAGAGAGAGAGAGAGAGAGAGAGAGAGAGAGAGAGAGAGAGAGAGAGAGAGAGAGAGAGAGAGAGAGAGAGAGAGAGAGATCACGTTTCCATCTAAAAGGTGAAGCAAATCTTTAGAAAGTTCACAAAAAAGAAATTCGAATTAGGTGCTTTTCCATGAAGTGGTTGGAGCGGAAAACTAACCACATGGGGCTTGTCGTATCCTTTTGATAACATCCTCTCTTATGCCGCTTTTCCACCGCACATGTAGCTCGACTCGACACGACACGACTCGACACGACTCGACACGGTAGCAGCGCGGGTGCTTTTCCACCGCAAATAGTACCTCCGGGACGTGGGCGGGGTCGTCTGCGCGAAAGGGCTGTGACGTATTTTTGTACGCGACGCAAACAACACCTACGTAACCTACACATGGACAGAACCAACATAACAACAATGGAGAACATCGATGCGATGGTATTCGTGTTCGTATTATTAGCTGGCATGTTGAAGAAGTGGAATATGTTGGCTGCGGCGCTGCTATGGCTGTTACCAGCATGGTTGCCATGTCGCTCTCGTGACTTCGACACACTCTCTGGCCAATCAGTGGCCGGCCGTCTGCCGACGTCACCTTTTAGCATCGGCTCAGCCGCTTGGAACCTAGAGCGAGGCGGTACTAGAAAAAGCAGCCACTTGAGGTACTAGATCGCGGTGGAAACGCAAAAAAGGCGAGCTGAGTCGAGTCGAGTCGAGTCGTGTCGAGCTGGTACCATGCAGTGGAAAAGCGGCATTAGGTACTGATAGTGGAATTGCTTTGTTTTCCATCTAAAATAGCTGTAATGTTTTTTTCTTCGATGAGAGCAAGGAAAAGTTTTACCTCTTCAGCGGTTCACACGTATCTATTATTCACGTTGGACATCTGTTCCATTTACGTATTTAAAGGGTATATTGTACGTATTTATAATTCGAATTTTGTCGCAGTCTTTATACCACGTATACTCTAGGGCAGGGGTCTCAAACTCGCGGCCCGCGGGCCAATTGCGGCCCGCGGGACGATATTTTGTGGCCCCCTACTTGATATCAAAGTTAAGTGTTAGTTTTTTTTTTTGCCGAGTCGCTGCGCTTGCCCGTTGATGGCCTCATTTATAAAGCTTGCTGCGCACAAAAACCTTGCATAAGACGGAGGTGAAATGTGCTAGGCCAACGGTATGGCTTCTCCCAAGTCTGTGTGCGCTGGAGATACGCCCTTTCTGTGTGTATCTCTTTCCAAACACCATGCACCTGACCGGGTTCTCTCCTGTGTGACTCCTCTGATGTATTTCGATCTTACTGAAGCATCTGAAACTAACCGCTTAGCAACCGAGTTCCTGAAGTTGTGGAGCTTCATATCCCTGAGCATGAAATGTGCGTCAGTTTTTTTTCACTGCAAACGTTGGTAGGCTATTTATAGAAAATGTCTATGTTCTGACATGTTTGATTGCATTTTATAACTGCATGGGCCTGGATACGTCGGTAGGTGTGTGTGTGTGTGTGTGTGTGTGTGTGTGTGTGCGTGTGTGTGTGTGTGTTCCTGTGTGTCCAGTGGGAGAGGAAATATCGACGTGTGAAAGAGTGTTTTGTATGAAGTTGAGGCTGACACATATTAATCTA